>NC_044323.1:286378431-287039275 GCF_007399415.2 Gopherus evgoodei | reverse complement strand
GGCCTCACCAGTGCCGAATAGAGGGGAATGATCACTTCCCTCGATCTGCTGGCAATGCTCCTACTAATACAGCCCAATATTCCGTTGGCCTTCTTGGCAACAAGGGCACACTGCTGACTCATACCCAGCTTCTCATCCACTGTAATCCCCAGGTCCTTTTCTGAAGAACTGCTGCTTAGCCAGTCAGTCCCCAACCTGTAGCAGTGCATGGGATTCTTCCTTCCTAAGTGCAGGACTCTGCACTTGTCCTTAAGCATTATTAAGCAGGCTACACTGTCATTATTTTATTTCATTTTACTTTATTACCTTCCATTAATTTCTTATGCCATTAAGGAAACAGAGGCATGTTTAACCTTCTGATCCCTTTTTAGAAGAAATCTAGAACTTCTACAGAATAAACTGTGCCAAAGGCAATTGCTTGACTTAACTCTGCTGTGATTTAAAAAAAAAATCTACTGTGTTTATACAAGCTCCTCCTTATTTTTAAATTTACTCTTGATTAGCTCTACTTCAGTTATGTTTTTTGTTATCCATGGCTGACTCCCCAAGATGCTAATTATTACTGTAGAGCACAGATACCGCTGAGCTAATGCATTCTGAAAACATTGGGTAAAGGAAAAGGATGTCAGGCATGCACAGTTAGAATATGAACCACTGAAAATGATTGGTAATTTCAGCTATTTTTGTAGCTGGATAATCTATTATTCTTCCCTTTTTTGAAGACAAACCCCTTCTCGAGTTGCTTACATTTATGAAAATTGGATCTCAAAAACAAGTGGGTTTTTTTTCATTTGTTTGCATTACATTTGACATGTTGCATTGCATCATCTAGTCGGAGGAGGTGAAAGTGTGGTGGGATGTAATGAAATGGAGGACTAATGTTTATATAACATAACAGGGGTGGCCAAACTTACTGATCCTCCGAGCCACTTATGATAATCTTCAGAACTTCGAGAGCCGGGCGCACCTGCTGGAGTTTGGGGCTTCAGCCCTGGGAGGCACTTGCCAAGACTCGGGGCTTCAGTTCTGCTCCTGCTGAAGCCCCAAGTCTTGGCAACCACCTTCCACAGGGCTGAAGCCCTGAGGCCTCCTTCCTGATGAGTAGAAGCCCCTACCCGGTCATGGGGAAGCAGCTCTGAGCTCCCCTTCCAATCTGCTACATGGAGAACGGGGGGAGGGGGGAGGCATGAGGGGCACTTTAACTGTAAAAGAGTTACAGTTTGGCCACCACAGTAATATAATATAATTTATCATCCTGCGTTGGAAGTACTGACTCTGGCAATATCCTGATCTCACTGAAGTCAGTAGCAAAACTTCCATTGACTTGACTAGAGCCAGGATTTCATCCTTTAGTGTATTAACACATTACCTCATTGTCAGCACTTAAATCAAAAGAATGAACATACAGAATGGGCAGTGATTAGAAACAAAATGAACTGGACAGTAGTTACAGAAAATCAAAGATATTCGCCATTCCTCCTTGCTTGGGAATCTGGGTGAGAAGGGGAAAAACTCCCTGTCACAGCTGGGAAACAAGGCTGAGAGTCTATTCAGATTTTGCCATTAAATTGCTTTTTCACCTTTGGCAAGTCACTTAATCACTCAGTATCTTAATTTATCATCTGTACAAAATGTGGTTAGATTTACCCATCTTTGCAAAGCACCGAGATCAGCGGATAAAAGGAAGCATTTAAGTGCAAATCTCAATGTTGATCCTAAGCCTGTTATAAAACAAACAGAAATCTTCTACAGAAGTTGCCTACATTGTCCTTGATTTGTTCAGTGGTGTTTGCAGAATTAACAATTAGGGAGGCAAGGGTTTGCCTTTGGGAGCATCAGGTGTTGTCTGAATAACTGCTGCCAACTGCAGGAATTTCATTTAGGACACTGAAGAGGCTATGCTGTGCCACATTTTATCAATGAATTGCTATAGTGAACTTGCTCGTAATGCCGCAAACAGGTGGTAGATTCTGACTGTTACCTCTGGAGAGATGCCACAGAAATGTGATGGCATAGCTGGAATGGCATTTTTGGATACTCTCTTGATTTTTAGAGAATTATTTCAGTGAAGAATATTACTTCTGCAACAGGGAAAAACTTCTTCAAATTTAAAAGCTGGAGCTATGAGCCATATTTTCCTGCTACTTTGGCCTGTAGGTTTATGAGTTTTGATTGGGAATGTAAAATCATGTTAGCACAGCTTAAGATACTTCTCATATAGCATTTTGTTTAGTAGTTAGAGTAGAGTGCTGGGAATCAGTACTCATGGGTTCTGTTCCCTAATGCCACTATCTTACTGTGTGACCGTGGGCAACTCACTTCACTTTTCTCTCTCTCTTACCCTCATCAGCAAAATGGAAAAAACTTACCTGTTTAAAGTACTTTGAAATCTTTTCAGTAGTAACAGGGTATAATAATAACATTAGTAGTGATAATTTGCGATTGAGACTAGAGGACCCTGTGATGTTCCCCTCTGGTGTTGTCTGGACCAGTGATCTGCTAAGCCTCTCCAATCTTTGACTCTGGGAGCCAGCCTTACCTTGCTCGGCTGTGAGAACCCCCACACCTGGGTTGTTCACGCACAGCCACATGCGAATGACACTAGCCAATATCTCCGGTCCCAGAAACAACCCTAGGAACCTCCGTCTTGCAGTGTCCAGTTATGCCCACTGGATGCTGCAAGCTTATACAAGTTTGTCAATTTAACAAAGAAATTGGATATTACCAGGCTTGTTCTCCCAAGGGGAGCCTCTGACACACTTCAGACTAAATGCACTGCTTCAGGCAAACAAACAAACATTTATTAACTATAAAGGTAGATTTAAGTGATTATAAGTCAAAGCATAACAAGTCGATTTGGTCAAATGAAATAAAAGCAAACACATTCTAAGCTGATCTTAACACTTTCCATGTCCTCTTCAGCCAGCCTCTCCCCTTTGATCAGTGTTTCTGTCGCTTGGTGGTGGTGGTGTCTGTTGGTGTATGTGGAAGAGAGAAAGAGCATGGCAAAATACTCTCCCTTTTATCATGTCCTTTCTTTCCTCTTGGCTTTGCCCCCTCCTCTGCCCCTTCAGTCAGGTGAGCATTACTTCATCTCAGGCCATGTCTACATCTAAAATTTTGCAGCGCTGGTTGTTACAGCTGTATTAGTACAGCTGTATAGGGCCAGCACTGCAGAGTGGCCACACTTACAGCAACCAGCGCTGCAAGTGGTGTTAGATGTGGCCACACTGCAGCGCTGTTGGGCGGCTTCAAGGGGGGTTCCGGGAACGCGAGAGCAAACCGGGGAAGGAGACCAGCTTCGCCGCGGTTTGCTCTCGCGTTCCCCGAACCCCCCTGCAAACCGTAGGGAAGGAGACCTGCTTGTTCGGGAACGCGAGAGCAAACCGCGGCAAAGCTGGTCTCCTTTCCCGGTTTGCTCTCGCGTTCCCCGAAACACCCTGCAAACCGCAGGGAAGGAGACCTGCTTGCTCGGGGGTTCGGGAACGAGAGAGCAAACCGGGAAAGGAGACCAGCTTCGCCGCGGTTTGCTCTCGCGTTCCCCGAACCACCCTGCAAACCGCAGGGAAGGAGACCTGCTTGCTCGGGAAACGCGATAGCAAACCGGGGAAGGAGACCAGCTTCGCCGCGGTTTGCTCTCGCGTTCCCGGAACCACCCAGCAAACCTCAGGGAAGGAGACCTGCTTGCTCGGGGTTCGGGGAACGCGAGAGCAAGCTGGGGAATGAGACCAGCTTGATTACCAGAGGCTTCCTCAGGTATGCTGGGATACCTGCTTATTCCACGGAGGTCAAGAAAAGCGCTGGTAAGTGTCTATACTTGATTACCAGAGCTGGATCCTCTACACCCGAGACAAACGGGAGTACGGCCAGTGCTGCAAACAGGGAGTTGCAGCGCTGGTGGTGCCCTGCAGATGTGTACACCTCCTAAGTTGCAGCGCTGTAAATCCCTCACCAGCGCTGCAACTTTCTGATGTAGACAAGCCCTCAGTCCCAAACTAATCAAAGGGGTGACTCCCTGGAGGGTTTAACAGATTCTTATGTTGCTGCCTAAATCAGTGTCCATTATTCCTGTGAGGCTGGGCTGGGTTTGTCCCATCCATGCCCTGACGAGGTGTGAACTGCTCTCTGTTCTTGTAGAGCGGGCTTGCTTTAAGCCATGAGGATACATTTTCAGTCTCATAACTATATACATGAAATTATAACCTATAACATTACTGTAACAATTACTATAACATCCCTATAACAACCATGCTCAGTGCATTATGAGCCTTCCAGAGACACCCATCATGACAAACTTTGCGTTGGATACCACACAACCATTTTATAAAGATGAACGTGGGGGTGTAGGGTGTTCCCCTGAGGTACAGAGCGTCACAGATTCTTATTCTAATTAGTAGAGCAAAAAGCAAAACCTTTTTAAATATTGCAATTTAATCTTGCAAATGGTCGATCCATACTATGTATCCTATTGGCCTGGCAGCAGCATCTTGTAACATTTTTGCTTTTGTGTAACCAAAGCCAAGTGGAGCTGATTAAAAAGGCTCAATTATACTGAGCAGATTCTTCTGTTGTTTTTTTTTTATGGGAAATTATTACATGAGCCTTTGCAGATGTTCTGCTCCCAGCCTATCACATCAGAAGTCAATGAGAACTGCAATTGTAATAGCACCTTGTGGAGTTTCCAGGAATTGAAAACAAACCAAAACATTAAAACAGTAACTATTTGTCTAGACTGCTATTTCAACAACACAGAGAACCCGAAGACATGGAGAGGTCTGCATTCTTAAAAATGTAGACAATGATAGCGTCCGTGTTGGGGAGGAAATTGCTGTTTGTTTAATCTCATTCATATTATCAAATCCTTTTCCTGTGATGTACCCTCTTCTTTAAAAATGATTTTGCTATTGTTGTGAAATGACAACTTTTGAACACCGCAACAAACTGTGCTAATTCCTGTGTAATTAATTACTTCCCATCAACCTGTATTGTGAACATGTGTGAAAAAAATTAACACAGTGGTGCGTCTAAGTTCTTTTGCTTTTCCCAAACAGAATAAGCTTCACCTCACCATTTCCCAAAGGACAGAAATTTCATCATCCCCAGGGCACATGAGGTTCAGTCCTAAAGCACACACTCAGGTTTTACTTTACTCATTCGCATCAATAGGAATTTGCCTGAATAAGGAGCGTGTAAAAGCTCAGAATTGCAGGATTTGGTCAATGATCTTGGAGATTAGTTGATTTCACTGACTGTTTCGAATGGGAGCACATGTTTTATTTCTCAGTTCTTTTGGTTTTCATGATTAATGATGCATTTTAGTTCTCCTATGAATAATATCCTGGCTTAATTAAAAGGTATTTAACAAAAGATTTAAATCAGTGCAAGTGTAAGAAGAACCTAAGGCATTAAAAAGTCTGGGTTCCTATCTAAAAACTGTCAGAGCTTTGATAGAAAGCCATTTAAATTACAGAAGTACACGAAATAGTCCTTTTATAAGGTTTTCCGAGCTATAAGTAAAAATGCATGAGACCATATGGTGAACGTTTAGAGACTCTGACATAAAGGGGGATCCTTGTGACTCCAGCATTAGCTCCTTAGTAACCTGCTCCTATTGAGGTCAATGACAAACTTCCCATTGACTTCATTAGTGCAGGCTTAAACTTGTAATTTGCTGAAAATGATTTTTCTGTTAACTGTATCGTTAAAGGAAATAAGTTCATTTTAAAAGAAAAGAACAAGAGAAAATGCAATAATCTGGCTTGCTCTGTCAATCACATATATACCTTTTTTTTCAATTTTACATTTTAACATAATTCAATAACTTCCCCAAATATGTAAGTAAATATTTTATGTGAGGTTAGTGAAGTTTCTCCAGGTATGAAATTTACCATGCTTTTTGGATACAGCCAGTCTACTACTCACATCATTAGCCAGAAGACGTCCTCTGGAAGCTTGTTCCTTGGTTATTAAATATAGTAAGGCAGTGTAATGTTGCATTTTATTTAAACTGAAACAGCCATTCTTTATTCCCTGGGTCCCCAAGCATGATGAAACAAATCAATTTTAGATGATGTCAAAGGGAAATCAAAATGCCCTCTGGTGTCTTAGATTTGTTTAGCCATTGATTTGAGAGAGAAGGTGTCTTGATCACTTTCTATTTACTTAGATGTCCAGATATGTATGGAAAAGTTTAGCTTAGATATACCCTTATTGCTGTAAAACTGTTAGAATGAGGGATCCAAAAAAGAAGTACAATATGCTATAATCGCCATATATCCATATTACATCCAAAATCATATGATAAAAAAGTTAAGGTTGCAAAATGAAGCATTCAAAGATAGTAAATGCCAGAATTAAAGTTGCTTGTCCAACCTTAGTTCATCTCCCTGGAAGTCTAGATTCAGATCCAAACATTCTAGGTGTCCCACTTCTGTGTAATGCGCTGAACTAAAAGCTCACATACAACACCTGTGAAAACTTGGAGTTGGACCCATTGTCCCAGTTTGGGTCCATACCTGTCAATAATTCTTAACACTTTAAATCTTCAGAATCCTTTACAGTCCTTGACCAATGTAGTCCTCTGTCAGGAATTCAACAAAAACCCACATCCTATATATACTGTAACTGTAATGAACATTATGATGAGCTATACATGTTATGACAGTATTGAGTTATAATGGACTATGTTACTGGCCTACAGGAGAAGGAGTAGACGTGATATATGTTAATTTAGATAATGTTTTTGATACAACTCTACATGATATTTTCATAATCAAGCTAGGGAAATGTAGTATAGATGAAATTACTATAAGGTGGGTTTATTAATGTTTAAAAGACCATACCACAGGAATAGTTGGCGGTGGTTCACTGTCAAACTATGAGGGCCTATCTAGTGGGGTTCTGCCGGGGTCAGTCCTGGGTCCAGTACTACTCAGTATTTTCATTAATGACTTGAATAATGGAGGGAGAGAGTGCTCACAAAATTTGCAGACACCAAGCTGAGAGGGGTTGCAAGCACTTTGGAGGACAGGAATAGAATTTAAAAGGACCTTGATAAATTCATCTGAAATGAACAAGATGAAATTCAATAAAAACAAGAGGAAAGCACTTCACTTAGAAAAAAAATTAAATGTACAAGTTTAAAATGGGAATAACTGGCTAATGGTGGTACTGCTGAAAAGGATCTGGAAATTGAAGTGGATCACAAATTGAATATGAATAATAGAATCATAGAAATGTAGGGATGCTCAACAGAATTCAGCCCAGGACTTCTGGAGCAAGGTAGAGTTGTTAGGCCCTATCTGCCAGTACCTCATCCCCTTCTGGAAAGGACACTGTGCTGTATACTCACATGACTACTAAGGTACAAGGATTTCTTGGGATTTGAATGTTGCAAGCAGAAGAATTTTGTTTTTCATGTAGTGGGGAAAGTTGGCCCATTTATTTATGGCTATGAAAGCACTTTCTAGGGCACTAATATTTTGTCACTTCCAATGCTAACTACACTAGAACAACTCACTGCCCTTCTGCCTCCTCTTGAAAAACAAAAAGAAAAAAAAAAAAATTAGAAAAACCATTATAATATGGACCTAGTCCTGCAGTCTTCATCTGCGCGAAAATCCCTGCTGACCTTAATGGCTGGAGGAATTTGTTTTCAGTGGAAATCAATGACGTGCTTAGCCATTTTGTCTGCTGCTTATAAATAACTTGATTTTCCTGGAAAAGAAAACGATGGCTTGATAATCACTTTAACTGGGCTATAGGACACTCCCTGAAAGAGTTAACTGCAAGCTCTGTAATTGTAAAATATGATCAAGTGAAAAGGGCCAATCTTGCTTTATTGACTCAAATTTCTACCTCTGAATACACTGATTTACAGTAGGTTAAAAACTACAATGCCTGTAGCTTACCACAGACAGTACTAAAGACACTTAATCTCCGGTGCATAGTATAAATACTAATTGTATGAACTGGGTATTAGAATTGAATTCATTATCAGCGTACACAGGTATTTTTCTTTAACTTGGAAATAAGATTTGTCCTTAAAGTGGATTCTGGGCTAAAATGTTTCATTACATTGCTAATCAGTTTAAGGTTAGATGTTGTTGCAAAATACAGAATCCAGAACTAGAGGCCTTAAAAGAGGGAAGCATTGTTTGCCAGCCATCATAAAGTTACATGAGCAAGCATTTTTCTATATGACCTTTTCATGCTGCAAGTCAGAGGCAAAACATTGAGATTAGGCAATCAGTCAGTATTTGTATGTGAATCTAAATTGTTTCTTTTTGTGTATGGGGAACATCTGCTCATAAACAGAGAACGGTGATTTGTTAATATTTGTCTTGGCATTTAGATACCATGGTGAGCGATACCTTAGAAATGCCACAATTGATAGAATAATCCATAATGCAGATGTGCAAGCCCGGGCAGGTTTGGTTGTGCCTATAGCTTATGGGGATATGGAATATTTTTTGCAAGATTATCCTCACTCTTTTTTGGATCTTAAATTAAAATACAATCTTCCTTCTCCCCTCCCCCGCCCCCAAAAATATTTATTGCATTGTACATAGACCGGAAGAGACATAGATATTGTTAAAAATGCAATAGAAACATTACAAAAAATTTAAATCCATATCCAAAACTAGTAATGTTGCAGAAACAGGTACGCCAAACCTCCTAAAACTCACAAACAGCATTGCAAGAATATATTACAAAAACTAGCAATGAGGAAACCTCCAAAGGTTCCAGAGTTCAGAGGTGAAATCCTGACCTCACCAAAAATCAATGGGAATTTTGCCATCAACTTCAATGGAGCCAGAATTTCATCCCAAGTGTCTATTTTAGCCAGTAGAGGTCCTGAAAAGGCAGGCCCTGAACCTTCTGTCCTCAATACCCCATCTTTTCATTAGGCCCTGTGACCCATTATTTTTCTGCATAGGACTGCCTTCTCCTATCCTCCCCTTTCCTCCTGTGGAGGATCACGGGGTGGGGGGGGCAAAGATAGAGTTTGCATCCCTCCATCGTTCTTGGGAAGCATCTGGTAAATCCACATCCCCTTCTATAGATTTTAAAGTTGGGCAGCACGCCTGCTCATTCCTGTAGTATTTGATGGAATGATTTTGCCCCTCTGTGTCTGGCAGCGTGAGAAGGGACATCTTCACTCCTCTTTCTCCTGGGAAGAAGAGTGGATATTTCTCTTTCTTACTCTATCCATACTCCAGCTCTCTCCTCCATGAGCCTGAACTGCCTGGATCAAGTATGAGAAATTGATTTCCTTCCAAATGTGGCAAGATGTAGTTTTTAGACTGAGATTCTTACTCGTCAGACTGCTTTTGGAACTTTTCAACCCAAGTTTTGATATATTCCATAGCTTTTATTTTGTTTGTTGCATTGTAATTGTAGAGTTTCCTCTTATGATCCCTCCTTCCATATATTTCCTTCAGACTAATCTTTCTTTGCTGCATTGTAAATTTGGGGTGTGTCTTTCCTAACATAATAGGCTGGGTTTTGGTTTAGTCAAAGTATTTGGTGATAGTTTTTAGAAAACGTAAAAAAACTGCTACTTGATTAAAAGATTTTTCTTTTAATTGTTTACTAGAAGGTTGTTTTGCTTCCTTGATTTTTGGTGTCTATTTTCATGTTCTTAGAGAAGGGGCATGTAAATTGTATCTACAGTTTCTAGTTTGGTATATTAGCACTTAAATTGTAAATAGCATTGTCACCTCCAGTGTAAATGGAACACCTTGACAAGTAACTACTATAAATTAGGAACTGAAGCTTGTTCATCACAAAATCTCTTTCATGAGGACCCTGAATATTCAAATCAAATGCTGCAAGCCTCTTGTTAGTAAGAAGCATGTCCGTTATATTAAATGAAAAGTATAACGTACAAGAGAAGAAATCTCTATAATTTTAAATTTGTAAGTCAAGCAACACAGACTTCATGGTCTTTCAACATGACATTCTGTCACACAATGTCATGGGCTGGGTGTGTCCAGAGAAAATAGCCAGATATCACACACACAAATGAATATTCACAGACAGAGCAATCCACCAAGAACCTACCATTATCTTTCCTACCAGACAGAATAATAATGGTGATGTCAGTCGCTGCAGTGAACTTTTCTTACATGCCAGTAACTCACCAGAGCTTACAAGAAATGTTTAACAGGGTCTGAATTACACTGAGTGCAATATCTCCAATGGCTGATTGGTGTAAAATAAGAGGATCCCGAGCTAAGGAAACAAGAAAAATATTAATAGAATTTGCTGGACAGGATCAAGTGGCCTTTACTTGGGCATGGTAAGTACCTCTCTACTTGGGCTATGTGTTTTCTAGTAATTGTGGAAGATCAACAAAGAGAGCTCCAGCCTCGCATTCGCTCTTCCTTTCTTTATATAAGTAAAGAAATGTTTTGGTTTTAGATACCAGAATTATGGCACTGTATTATGACTATACAGGAGTTTATTTATTAAGCACTGGTAGTGTGCTTGGCACTATATGAAGACAACACATGGCCTCTAAAGTAAGGACATATTATCTTACGACAATGTAGAAGTCTGGGGTCTTTTCTCTCTTTCTGGTTAGTATCACTTATCTTTCCTTTTTTCGATAAACTTATTCTTGTTTTATTACAAAACCAGTCAGTGCTGTGTATTAAACTGGAAGCTGAGCCCTCTAGCCAGGCTGGCATGGTTTCTATCTCTTTGGAGGCAGTGAACTTGTGTGTGTCCAGTGAAAGGGACTGGACACTGCAGAGAGATCTCTGGAGCTCAGGAATTGGAGTTCATTGATTGTTATCTGTAAGGCAAGATCTGGACTGACAGAGTCCTGAATGATGGCAAGGCAGACAAGTTGGTGCATCGGGGAGCTGACACATAGCACAGCACCAGCAAAGCTCTCACTTGCTGTGGTGGGTAATGCAGGAGCTCACGGTTCCGGGTACCTGAGTGAGGTGTCACAATACTGCTATCCCCATTTTATAGATGAGGAACTGAGGCACCGAGAGACAAGCCACTTACCTCAGGACACACACAAAGGCTGTGGCAGAGCAGGGAATTGAATCCAGATCTCCCAAGTCACAGGCTGGCACCCTAGCCACCTTTCTTCCAGAATTTGGGCCTTCATCTGGGAGCATTTATAAATCTTCTTTGTCTCTGATAATGTATTCATGGGTGAGATTAGGATACTGAATACCTGTCTGTAGGCTATTATAACAACACAATGGTTTCTAGTCTCTCTTAGGTATAAAGCTATAGAAAAGCCTCTTAAGGCTTCCTGCTTAACAAGATTTACAGTGTTCTCTATTAATCACAGATGTAGTTTGTTTCTGAGCTCACAGTATCTTAACTTTTCAGTAAGGCTTCCTAAGTGAATGCCTAATTGTTACTATTTCCGGCTGTCTGTTGTAACATATTTTCTCCTCTCTCTTAATTGGTACCAATCTCAGGGCATTATTGACACTTCTCACTGCCTCTTCCAGTTCCAATCTGTCTGTTTGCTCTTTTCTGAGTGAATATGTTTTCCTGACTTTTCCTGTCCCCATTTCAGGGATTTATATTTTTTCCTAGTGAATGCATTCTCCTGCTTCTGTTACGTTAGCGGGAGTTATTCTAGGCCTTTGTCACAGACGGTCAGATAAGATGGCTTCTTCATCTTATTCAGTTATCTTATTTGGACCAAAACATTTAGAAGTCAACCTGGGGCAAATACTCTTACTTCCCAGATTTCTCCTTAGACTTTTCAGTGCCTTTTCTGAAGGTACTGATTGAACATTATATTTTCCTGTTAAGGTTTAAAGGCAAAATTTAATTATCAAAATATTAAGTTCTTGTTCCTTGACAGCAGGGAGATGTTGATAGGAAAAATGACAGCAATCTAAGCTAGAGATGGGGAGTGAAATAGTATCTTTTATTGGACCAACTTCTGCTGTTGAGAGAGACAAGCTATGCTCTCTTCAGGACCTGAAGTGTGGCTCAAAAGCTGTCTCTCTCACCAACAAAAGTTGGTCCAATAAAAGATATTACCTTATCTCTCTAATATCCTGGGATTGACATGGCTACAGCTAGACTGCATAAAGCAATCTAAGCCTAATTTAGATGATATAATACATGATATCATACCTCACTTCATTGTAATTTACTATTTTTAAAATAATATGTATCTATGATAAGATCTTAGCCACCAGTAACAATTCACACTTAATGTATTCTAATTTCCTTAACTATATTGTTGTCATACTCTCTGGCATAAAGTCTGATGCATTTTTACTGCAATATCACATCTTTCTAAATTCCATTTTTTTAATAAACACTCTGGATTGGACTCTGATCATAATTGTCATAATTTCACTGACTTCAGTGGAGTTACCCAAGTTTTACAGCCGTGTGGGAGGAAAATCAGGCACTCTAACTCTCCAGATGCCTGGTTAATAGATTCCAAGACTAGAAGGGACCATTGAAATCATCTAGTCTGACCTCCAGTATAACACAGGGAATAGAACTTCCCCAGAAGAATTCCTAGAGCAGATGTTTTAGAAAAACATCCAATCTTGATCTAAAAATTGCCCCTAGTGGAGAATCCACAACTCTTGTTAGATTGTTCCAATGGTTAATTAATTTCACTTTCAAAATTTTACACTTATTTCTAGCCTGATTTTCTCTAACTTCATATTCCAGCCACTGGATCATGTTATACCTTTCACTGCTAGATTGAAGAGCACGTTATGAAATATTTGTTCCCCATGCAGATACTTACAGTCTCTAATCAAGTCACCCCCAGTCACTTTGCCTTCTCTTTGTTAAGCTAAATAGATTGAGCTCTTTGAGCCTATCTTGATAAGACTTTATTTTCTAATCCTTTAATCGTTCTTGTGGCTCTTCCCTGACCCTTCTCCAGTTTATCAACATCCTTCTTAAATTGTGGACATGAGAACTGGACACAGTATTTCATTAGTCAAGTACCAGTGTCAAGTACAGAGGTAAAATAGCCTCTCTGCTCCTACTTGAGATTCTCCTGTTTATGCATCCCAGGATCATATTAGCCCTTTTGGCCACAGCAGCATTGTGGGAGCTCAGATTCAGTTCATTATCCACTCCCATGCCCAAATCTTTTTCAGAGTCATAGAATCATAGAATATCACAGTTTGAAGGGACCTCAGGTGATCATCTAGTCCAACCCCCTGCTCAAAGTAGGACCAATCCTCAAATGTATCATCCCAGCCAGGGCTTTGTCAAGCCTGACCTGAGTCGAGCCTGAGTCAGTGCTTCCCAAGACAGAGTAACCCATCCTGAAGCTGTGATGGGCGACAGGGGGGATGGATCACTTGAGTGATTATCTGTTCTGTTCATTCCATCTGAAGCACCTGTCTGAAGACAGGATACTAGGCAAGATGGACCTTTGGTCTGACGCAGTAGGGCTATTCTTATCCTGTAACTATGGCCTACGTTCTTTGGCTGGGGCTAGAAACAGCATGGAATGGATCTTAGTCACTGAATTGTTTTAGGGGCACAAAAAGCTGTAAAAACACTTTCTTTGCATAACCTCACCAACCAAATGGAAAATACAAAATTCATGAGAATGCTTTTAGCTGTGTTATCCTAGAAAAATACAGATCTAGCTGAAAAAGACTCACCGAGAGAAGGATACAGGGCAAATATGATGGACCTTCAGACAAGACCATCAGGGAGGCTCCATATATCAGTAGTCATAAAAATTTCCATCTATGGCTCTATAGCATAAGCATATTTTTCCAGTGCAACTTTTTATTTTTCTTTCTTTGAGCTCCAACCACCATCACCTGGATCCCCCTGGAGAGGCTCATTACCATTGCACCCAGAACTCCCCAACAAGCCAAGGTGCATCCAATCCCATCCCCACTGAGCCACACCGCACCCAGATTGCCCCACACAGAATCCTCTCAGCTGACACCTGGATCCCCCCAACATAAGCCCCTCCACACTTGGATCTTGCTGAGCTGAGCCTCCCTGCCCACACCTGGTGTACCTGGCACAGCGGGCAGAGTCCTAGGGGCGTTTCTGGGGCAAGCCCAGTCCTTGCACTACGTCATGGTGGGGTGCAGCCTCACCACTGAGTCTGTGTCTTAGGTGGAGCTTGCAGAGTGATCTCCCACCTCTGTTCAGCCAGCCCGGCATCAGCATAGATACTTGTAAATTCCTGGAATAAGTTTAGATTTTGATTTATAATGAATATGAAATGGGTTTCCCTTTTGAAACACTCTAAGAAGAAATAGGGTTTGTGTGTCTTACTGTGTTCGAGAATTTCCAACACTGAGATTGAAATTCAGATATTCTTTTGTGTTATCCATGAACTCGAACAACAGACCCACTGTGATTTCCCTTAAGTCTTGCCAGATACTACTCCCGAGGGCATTCTGTGCCAAAAAATTAAAAATTCTGCACACAATATTTTAAAATTCTGAAATTTTATTTGTCAAATAAATGTGGAGACTCCAGTATGGCATTGGGGAGCACAGGCCACACCCGAGCAATGCTGCTTAGTCTATAGGTAGGAAACTACTGTCATTAAACTAAAGTTCCATCTCCTCTCACTAGGGACTTGCCATCAAAATTGTCTTTGATGGCGCTATAATCTTATGAATACAAGAGAGGGATACTATACCTCCTGAAATGTTATTTTGTGAGCTGAAGAATCTGTCGTGTTCTCCTTTCTTGTATTTACAGGTTGTAATTGCTAATGATGAAATACAAAGATCAGTTTGTAAGTTTATCTGACCTACCTCCCTGCTACTACAGGGCTGTTGACATAACATTCTTTAGGGCTGTATGGGGGGGATGCCTACATTTTTGTGTTCTACATTAATTTCCTTAAACAAAAATAAAACTTTTTTTTAGTAATTTTAATATCCGCATTTTAAGGCTTATATTCTCTGTTTCTTAGAGTTGCAAGCTGATTGTTTCCCCACTTTTGACCCTAAAATGACCTGGGATTATCAAATGCTTTTTGCTTCTAAGAGAAATTCACCCTGTTTTCAGCATAAATTCATTGTATTTACACATATCTCCCTGCACCTGCCATCACTCTTACTGTGCGCTATGATTCTCATCTCAGCCTGCCCTCTCTTGCTTTCTTTAATTCCCATTTGTTTTTCTGTACTGCCTGCTTTCTTCTTGCTGCTGAGTATTTATATTCTTTTTCTATTTATTTTGGATAAATCTAGATGAGCTGTTTGGCTTTTCCATTCTCTCACTTTAGTATATTACTGAACAGCCATTGTCCCCAGTTTATCAGCTTTGGCTCTGCTGTACAAACACTGCTGAATTGAAATAGCCTTTGGGGAAACTAGTCTGCCAAATGAGTAAATACATGAATGAATCAGTTTTATAAAAGCCCTGTTCTCTGAAAAGATGAAAAAGTTCTTATTTCCTGCTAACATCTGATCAGATCTACCCCCTTATTATACATTGGATGTGAGGAAAATATGTATTTGGTGCCTCTTATAAAGCTATATAGTTTAAATGGAAATGGTCTTTTCTGTTCTGTAGGCATCTCTATTTCTCTTTTCAAAGGGTTATTTTGACCCAGTTTAATTTTCTGTACTTGGACCAGTGTCACTAACCTCAGCACTGCTCCAAAAATACCCTTTTTTAATCTATTCTGTATCCATGACATCTCCAAAAATCTGTTCCTTCTGTTATTACTTTATCGTTAAAATGTTTGACCATGCCTTCTGTATCTATCAATTGATCCCAAATACCTATATGGGCCTCATTATCATAGTATCTCAGAGCTTCATAGTCATGAATGTATTTATCCTCACAACACCCGTGTGAGGTAGGGAAGTACTATGTGTCCCTATTTTATAGGTGGATAACTGAGGCACAGAGAAACTAAGAGCAAGGTACCTAGGTGCCTAAATATGCAGATAGGCACTTAGTTGGAATTTCCAGTGTCTAGGCACCTTACGGGCAGTCCTCAGACTATGGCACAATTGGTTCCTGAAAATTGCATTGTAAGTCAAAACTCCAGAACTTGGAACTGCAATCCACTCCAATGCGGGACCGAGCATCATAAAGTCATAACCAATTGTCGTAAGTCGAATCAGGGTGTCAATTCAGAAATGTCATAAGTGCTGTTCGTTGTAAGTTGAACGTCGTAAAGTCTAGGACTACCTGTACTCACATTGATTTCTCTCAGGTCCCTGTCTAGCACTCTGGACCTTCTTTTCCTTGTGGTCATTACCAGCCTTCATCATTTCAGTCACAGAATTATAGAAATGTAGGGCTGGTAGGGACCTCAAGAACTCATCAAGTCAAGCCCCTGTGTGTGGCAGGACTTAGATCGTCCCTCACAGATGTTTGTCCAATCTGTTTTTAAAAATCTGCAATGATGGGGATTGGAAGCCTTTTCTAGAGCTTAACTATTCTTGGAGTTGGAAGGTTTTTTTTTCAAATATCTAACCTAAATCTCCCCTGCTGCCTATTAAACCCATTACTATCTTCAGTGGACATGGAGAACAATTGATCATAGTCCTCTGTGTAACAGCCCTCAACATATTTGAAGACTATTATCAGGTTCTCCACCTTTCCCCAACCAGTCTTCTTTTCACAAGACTAAACATGCCAAGTTTTTTAACCTTTATTATAGGTCAGGTTTTCTAACCTTTTGATAATTTTTGTTGCTGCTCTCTGGATTCTCTTCAGTTTTTCCATATCTTTCCTAAAGTGTGGTACCCAGAATTGGACACAAAACTCCATCTGAGGCCTCACCAGTTCCGAACACAGTGGGACAATTACCTCCAATCTCTTATATACAACACTCCAGTTAATACATGCCAGAACACTAATAGGCTTTGTCGCAACTGCATCACATTGTTGACTCCTATTCAATTTGTGATCCACTGTAATAGCCCAGAATCTTTTCAGCAGTACTACCATTTAGCCTGTTATTCCCTATTTTGTGCATTTGGTTTTTTCCTTTCTAAGTAGTTTTCACTAGCCTTTACTGAATTTTATCTTGTTGAATTCAGACCAATTTTCCAATTTGTCAATACCAGCTAGAGTACTGTGTCCAATTCTGGGCACCACTGTTTAGGAAGGATGTGGACAAATCTGAAAGAGTCCAGAGGAGAGCAAAAAATGATGAGGTTTAGAAAACCTGAGGTGTGAAGAAAGTTTTGAAAAACATGGGAATGTTTAGTCTTGAGAAAAGAAGACCGAGAGGTGACCTGATAAATCTTCCAATATGTTAAGGATTGTTATAAAAAGGACACTGATCAATTGTTCTCCATGGCCACCAGTGGTAGGACAAGAAGTAATGGGCTTAAACTGCTGCAGGAGAGATTTAGGTTAGATACTAAGAAAAACTTTCTAACTATAAGAGTAGTTAAACTATACAGTAGTCTTCCAAGGAAGGTCGTGGAGTCCCCATCATTGGAAGCTTTTAAAATCAAGTTGGGCAAACACCTGCCTAGGTTTGGTTGGTCTTGCCACAGCACATGGGACTGAATTTGATGACTTTTCAAGGTCCCTTCCAGCCCTATGTTTCTATGATTCTATCATTTGATTCTATCATAAGAATGTAAGAATGGCAATACTGGGTCCGACCAGTGGTCCATCTAACCCAATATCCTATCTTCTGTCAGTGGCCAAAGCCAGATGCTTCAGAGGAAATGAACAGAGCAGGAAATTTATCAAGTGATTCATCCACTGTCATCCAGTCCTAGTTTCTGGCAGTCAGAGGTTTAGGGACACCCAGGTCATGAGGTTGCATCCCAGACCATCTTGGCTAATAGCCACTGATGGACCTATCTTTGATTAATTTATTTAATTCTTTTTTAACCGAGTTATACTTTTGGCTTTCACAATGAGTTCCACAGGTTGACTGCATTGTGTGAAGAAGTACTTCCTTATGTTTGTTTTAAACTTGCTTTCTATTAATTTCATTGGGTGACCCCTGATTCTTGTGTTAGGTGAAGGGATAAATAACATTTGATTCCAGAGGAGCTTTGTCAGAGTCAAACCCTCTCTGTGGAATGTTTAAATTTCAATGAATTGGTAAATTTCAGTGAAAAACTGTCTGATCTCAATTTTTCCAGCAAGCTCTAACTGAATGATCTTTGCTGGTGGGAATATGGAGAGATAGCAGGTGGCCTAATCTAATGTAGAGAAGTCTGAATTTTGTGCTTCCCAAAGCCTTTCATGCTCCCTGCATTGTGTTTAAGTCCATCATCTCTCTGAAATGAAAGAGGCAGCAAATCTATTCTCAAATAATATTTCTGCATAATGTTTTGTTTTTCTCCTGGGACTTTCTTTTTAAAGCTGAATATTTTTTCCAGGCAGCTTCACAGTATCAGTAGCTGTTACTAGGCAGTAATATACATTGTCACCTACTTAGTTATGTATTGTAACCTTAAGACACTTAAACAGGATTAGCCAAATAATATCAGCCTATTTATTGATGTGTGTAATGAGCTGCTTATGGATCCGTCAGAGTAGTGTTTAAATTTGTTATACTTAATAGGCTTTACCCTACATATTAATGTTTTTCTTTTATAACTGCAACTAATTGATGCATCATTTTTGTGTCTATTTTTTCTTCCTGTGTGTAAAATAGTTGTTTATCCATACAAGCCACCAAGCTACATTTTAATGGTTAGAACAGTTAGTCAGTAGCATGGTTTTATACAGATACTGACTTCTATAGTGAATATCATAATTATACTCTTTGTTGAATAAAACGGAAAGCAAATCTTGTCTCTACTTGGCTGTATCAAACACTCACATAAAGGCACCCTCTCATATGAGTTAGTCTGTTCTTGTAAACCAAGAACATTGCACAAAAAGGTATTTTAAAAATGATGCTAATGATAGTTTAAAAGAAACCCACCCACAATGTACTCTACTGCCTTAAAGATATTCTTACAGTGAAAATTCAGGGTAATTCACATCTATATTCTGTTACAACAAAAAAATCTGATTAAATTGAAACCTGCAGGGAATAAAGTTGTTACTGCTTAGCCTTGGTTTTGTAAAACTTCTCAGTCTAATCTGAATGTACCTTTCTGGGAGAGAAGGTAAGGGACATTAGAAAGTTTACAAGTAATAGTATAAATTATTGGCTCAAATAAATGTGTGCAGGCACCAGAGCAAGGGCATTGAGAGAAGCATAGTTTGGGCTATACATAATACATTAGCCTATTGTTGAAGCAGTGACACAAAAATCATAAAAGGGTTCCAATAGATGGGAACTCCCTTATGATGGGTGGAAGAGACTAGAAGTGAGAGTCTTCCCCAGCCTAGTGTGGAGAAGAGAAGCAACTCTTGAGACAGGAGCAACAGCTGGTGGTTTGAAATAGCCGTAGATCAAAGTGCACTATGCAACTTCTAGTATGCAATATCTGGGTCCACATGGCCGGTGTGCAGCAAGCTAGAGTGTTGTACATTCGAAACCCAGTGGTTTTCTGGATATTAGTGTTAAAATCATAGCTTGACTTTCAGATATGCAATCAGTAACACAGCCTGTCATTTCCACACAGTCAGTTTCATAATAGTAATTACTACTACTACTCATACTGATAGAGAAGCTTGTATGCAAGGATTACAAAGCATTTTTCAACATTAATTAACCTGTGAGGTAGGTCAGTATTACATTTTCAGCAGTGTTACAGGTGGGAAACTAAACCAGAGAGATTGAAGGTCAGACTAGATTATCCTAATGGCCTCTTTAGTCTTATAATTATTAATTAAATCACAGAGAAGAGGCCTATGTGAGTCAATCAAGTTTCCCCTAAAGTCTAACCATAAGCACACTCTGTGCCACCCATAGTTCCTTTGTCAGTTTCAAACCTCTTTGGTGTACTGTAATTAAAAAGGAAGGTAGGATGATCCAGTGGGTAGGTCATGGGACTTGATGGCAGATCTGCCTTCCACATTCTGGCACTGACTTGCTACATAACCTTGGGAAGGTGATTTAGTTTCTCAGTACCTTATCCGTAAAATGAATAGAATGATATTTTCCTACTTACCATTGTAGAATGATTTGAGATCTTTGAATAAAAGCACTATATCATCAGCAAGTATTATTTATTATACTAATAAAATTACTTAATTTGAATCCATATTTTGGTAGGGCTTGTCCAGTATAAAGAAGGATATTCATCTCTGTTTGCATTATAATTTTATTGTATTTCTTGATCTAATCAAGTGATCTAGTTATATATTAAACAAAAATAGTGTCCTACCAAGTGTATCCAATGTTGTTATAACATCAGACATACTTACTCTATCAAATTGTATTTATAGGCATTTCTGGAGGTAAATATAGTTTCTCCTAAATATTAAATGAAAAGAAAGAGAGAAAAATACAGATATCTAATTCTGTTGTGTTTTCATAGGAGACTTGTAAATGACACAAGGTAAAAACAGGTGCTCTGAGGATCACACTCGTTGTTAACTAGTCATAGTGTAAATTTAGTAGTGTCTTCTGGAGAGGATCATACTAAAAACTGTTTTAAAGCTTCTCGTTGTCAACCAGTGCAGCTAAGTATAATATTTTTTATCTGAAAATATAGATTCAGACATACCGTGACTCCCCCTCCCAGTCCTCTTCTCCTTTTAAACAGGGAGGAGGGTGTTGGTTTTTATACAAGTGCTCTGTTTGAATTTGTGTTAATCTGGGCCAACTTTGTAGGCTCTTAAAACAGGCACTATACAACCCTCTACCTCCCACACACACACTTAGAGAAACTGTTCATTCTTCATAGGGATATGCCAAGGACCTCCCCTCTTCTTAAATTATACCAAAGTATTATTAAAATTTGGTTACATCATGTTCCTAAATTCAGCTATTTATTATTTATTTGGAAGCATGAGGGGGCTACCACCATTAGCTTTGACTTATTAAATAAATTGTATATAAAGTAATTGATGATGCATGCAATCCTGTTTAATCTAGGCTAAATAGCTACTACAGGCCTTGGAACTGACTGTAGTGTTTAATTTTGTAAAACCCTCTAGGATACAAGAGGAAGAATAATTGCATTACAAGTGAGAAATGCTGGGTAATTTTTTTTAACAAAAACTGCATGCATTATAAATTTAGCCTCTAAATAGTAGCATTACTAAGTGCTGGGAAGGAAAACAAACAGGAGGAAACCTAATAATTCATAACCTCAGGAGTCTGCACCTCCAGTTTTGTCATGGCGTGCTCTGCCGGTTTTCATATAGGTTTTAGAGGGGATAGAGTTTTTTCTTTCAAAGGAAAAGACGCTCAGATAGTGTCTGTGTGTGTGTGGTGAGGTGGGGATGTCTGGCAGAGGGAAACATAACAGGTTTAAAATGCAGCATTCTTTTCCTACTAATTTGACAGTCTGAACTAATGGATTTCCCTCTTCTGTGACTTTCTCCAGTTTGTCACCTGCCTCATCCCCAGGCAGACCTCTTCAGCTTCTCACAGAGCAGTCGAGAAGCTGGTTGGGCAGCAAACGCCACAGGTGTGGCTTTGTGGTGCCACAGTAGAGATGTCCTGCTCACTCCCTCTTGAGAATAATTGGAACAGGCCCAGACTCTAAGTATCCCTCCCCTTCCAGAGCAGGCCACAGGGCTTCAAGCAGAAAGACCCATGGCAGCAACCACAGACTAAGAGGTTCTGGGATCTGCCTCTGCCCATTTCTTCACCTGGAAGCCAACATAAAGAGCTGTGCTCCCACTTCACCTCCCTCACAGGGCATGCAACACATCCTCTAAGATGTCCCAAATAAGCTCTCTGTAGGTCTTGTTCTTCTCAGTGGTCCTGCTTCCTCTCCAGGATTCATGACACTTCAAAGACCCTGCTCAACACTTCGGGCTCCGTATGTGTCTGTCAGCTTTGCCAGTCCCGCTACTCCTGTTACTACAGTATGAATCAGTACTCAGAAGATTCTCCCTTCTGGGACTGAGGATATTGATATTCAAACTGGCTGCATGTGTAAGCCTCTACTTCAGACCACTCTGTGCATTTATTCTTGTGTGTGATCAATGATTCCATCCTCTGAAAGTATCCTACCTGTCTATCCCCAGGAAGCCAGGAGTTGTTACCATGGAGAGATGATGTCCTTGGACATTACACTGGTTACCCACAGTGCGTCTCTCTCACTGCAGGTGTCAACGTGAAGGAATGGAGTAATCACTGAACAATCTCCCAGCCCATAGTTGGTAGACTGCAGGGTATGAAAATGGCCTACAAGAAATTAGCCATCTTAGGCATGTATTGCTGTTATTCCATCAAAACAAAGCAAAGAAAAAAAAACCCAAAACAAAAAACCACCAACTCCACCCTTCTGTGCACTAGCTCTTGCTGAATTACTACATTAGCTAACTGTTATTACTTAACCTCCTTTCCCAGCCTACTGTCCTGTTTCCCATCATTAGATCATATTTTATGTTAGCGCCTAACTCACTCTAACTAAACTCCATCTGAAGAATGGAAGAGCCCTCAATGCGGAGTCTTGCCCTGCCTAGTGGAGCAAAACAGCTATTGAGACAGAGGAGAAGCAGCCAGGGAACCCTGGTAAAGAGCAGGGCCCTGAAACAATTATTCAGAGATGCCCCAAAGATATGCTAGAACCTACCTAGAAACTGAGTGGCATCCAGTTGCCTGGGAGAATAGAGCAGTCAGAGGTTCCAGATTTCTGCAGCAGGCACTTGGGAGAGACAGAAATCTGTTGGATATTAGTGGTGATGATGATAAAATGTAAAGATCACAGCTTGACTTTGAGATCTGTGTTGAGTGTGAGCATTGAACTGGCATTTCAACGCAGTCAGTTTTATAACCGTAATCATAATAATACTTGCATAGAACCTTGCATCCAAGGACCTCAAAGCACTTTACAGGCTTAATTATTAACCTGTGAAGTAGCTCAGTGTTCTGTTTTCCAGGTGGGAAACTAAGGCTGTGTGTACACAGAGAAGTTGACACCGCATCCGACAAAGTGGGTATTCACCCACGAAAGCTCATGCTTCGATACATCTGTTAGTCTATAAGATGCCACAGGACTCTTTGTTGCTTGTGTGGACACTGTCGTGCTTTGTGGGCCAAGTAATTATTCAGGAATTTAGTGCCTTTTATTCTGGAAGCTATTACAGTATACCTGTATATAGTCAATTTCTTCATGTAGACAAGGCCTAAATCACAGAGAGATTGGCAGTCAGATAAGATGATCATAATGGTCCCTTTTGGCCTTAAAATGTATGAATTAAGTCACAGAGAAGAGGCCATGTGAGTCAACACAGTTTCCCCTCAAGCAACAGCTATTTTGTGCTGATTCTTAATAAAAAAAAAATAACCCACTTAAGGGAAAAAACATCTTTGGAGGGCACTTATGCTGAAAGGGCAGCCTCAGGCACCATATCAGAATGAATGAGCATTGAAATGTGCACATTCTTCAAATGAAAGTCATCGAACAAACTGCTGCCTCTGCTTCCGTCAGCCATGAAAGGCCAATTCTCCTTCATTAAAATCAGCCATTGCCAGGGATCAGGGCTGCATTTTTTCTTGCATTCCTGTCATCAGTATTCAGGCTTGTACTTTAGTTTTATAAATGTATAGTAATTCTTCCCTTCACATACAGCGAAAGTCATTAGCTTTACCACGTTTAAATATTCAGCATTATAACCATCTGACAGAAGGAGAACAGAGAAAGTGATCTTTTTCTGACCTGTCCGCATTTACTACCACAGTGCTTTGTCTTCAGCTCTTCATTTTGCTAAAGACCCTCTTCAAGACATAGTAACTGCTAATATATTATTAGACAACAGTCAGATTGCCCAGTCAGTAAAAGCTGTAAAAAGAAGCCGTGGATGAGATATGAACTTGTCAGCATTGTCAAAGGTCACTCGTTTCACCTTTGCAACTTTTCATGAGCCAGACAAAGTCTAAAAGGAATATGTACATGTTACATATCATGTGGCTAATACAACTAGGCTTTACTATTCCTTCTGCTGTACCATAGAGGGAGAGCCTCTGCCAGAAATAACCTAGAAGGACGAATTCTACGCCTCAGATTCCCCAAAATGCTCTTGATTTCTCATATCTGATGGAGCCAGTGCTCTGTAAAATAATCTCCTCCCCAAAAAGATATCCTTTCCCTGATCCTCTCTTGCTCCCACTCAACTGCCATTGAGAATCTTTCCTTGCAGTGACTGGTTTTCTGCTCCTCTCCCTTCTCATGGTCTCTCTCAAGTACGGATGCACCCGTTTCCGGTAGGTCTAGCCCCACTCTCATTGAACACACTCCAGTCTGACCTTGTGCTCTGCTAGAAGCCTGTCATTCCTCAGACACACTTCTGTTTTCTTATGCTGGAAGAGATGGGCCTGTCTCAGAGGCAGAGTACCATTTTGTGGGGCCCTAGGCCAGAGCAAGTGGGAGCCCCTCCCCACACCTTCCGCCTTCAGTTGTTCCCCACACACACACACCCCTGGCCCTCCTGCCTGGGAGCAGGGTCAGGGCATGGGGGCTTCCTCTGCTTCTTGGCAGGAGCTCTGGGCAGGCGGAGCAGGTCAGAGTGCGGGAGTGCACATTTTTCTGGAGGCCCCAAATTACCTGTGGCCCCATGGGCATGGGCCCCATTGTTCCAGTGGCTAATCCACCACTGGCCTGTCTTCACTATCCATTTCATTATCTAAACCACTTTTAGAATTAAAAATAATGGTGTTTGATATGATTATCATGGTGACTATTCTATTTTTAATATATGTTTTAACTGCATTTTAGTACAGAGGAAAGGTATTGTACTCACAGGCCAGGAAAGTTAAGTCTTCTGTGCATGGAATAAATAAGATGAAGTCTTCTATCCATGGACAGTATGGGCAGGGGAGATGCAAGCGTCCCATCACTGCTATGCCAATGTGCTTCCTTCCTGACCCAAGGTATCACCTCTAGTGAGAGAATAGTTTAACTTCTAAGCAACATTCCCAGCATCAGCAATGTTGTAATCGCTCCTTTCTGATATTCTTCTGTTTGGAAGGACATTGTCTTTACTGTAATAAAGAGTGGAAGAACCTCTACAGAGTGAGCAGTCCTATTATGGGGTGAGAAAGGAGTAAAAAACTGGTAGTAAACAGCAGTGTTCTGCACACAGAATGTAATTTGTTGATGAAAGCACTATATTAGGGATAATTATGAGCTGTCCTGCATACTGTCCTCTTAATGTGAGTAATTCTTACTCAGATTGTCCCTTCTAATGATCATGTTTTCCTGACATTATTTTTATTATATTATGGCCACACTGTGGTTGCCTCTGTACCCACACGTAACAAAAAAGATGTCCCGGTCCTACAGAGCTTAAAATCTAATGTAAGATGAAAGATAATACCTGGATACAACATACGGAAGGTGGTGGTGATAAGGTAACAGTGAGACAGTTATGATAATGTAATGCACTTTTACTACTGTTTATCAGCTGCATAACATTGATATTTGGGTGCCAAATGACTTCTGTGGAACTACTCCCATGAACAGGGATAACTCTCATGAGTAAAAGTTTGCAGCATTGTGTTGCTTTAGTTCAGGGAAAGTTGTAAATTGGAGCTGAAATACAAATTAATTTTAGATAAAGAATATAACTGTCCATTAGATGGCAGATGGTGGTATTATGCAGTGTTAGGAGAATCTCGTACATGTCTGTGAGCAATGTAATGGGATGTTGAGAAAGCAAAACTTGTTAAGGTTAGAGGGGACAAAATGTTATGACCTAGTTGCCTATCCAGGAAGAAAGCGGTCTGCCTGAAACACAGCACATTAGTAGAGACTTAAAGCCATCTTCCTTACAAATCCATAGTCCTGGATCTACAAGTTCCTCCACATCGGCAAACCCTGCACCCATACACAGCCCCATTGATTTCAGTGGAGCTCTGTGCATGTAGAGATTCACGGGAGATACAATGCACGGTGCTTTCTTTTTCTTCCTTTTTGCTTTTTAAATACTGGATTGTAGTGTGCTGTAACGGAGGACGAGAGTTACAGTGGAAGGTCACTAGAGATGCTTATGGACACCTTTTTAATTCCTCTCCAGTTTGTTTTCTTTCAATTAATGCAATAAAATTGAGGCTGAAGGTCAGGAGCAATAGGTACGCAAAAGAATTCTTCTTTATTTATGGATGCCCAGACTGGTTCCAATCAACTGGCAGGTTTCCTATTTGTGGTTAAGGAATCACCTCTTTTAGGAAAGAGTAGGTCATTAATGTGTTTGGTAACAACTTTTTTTAAGATTCAGATTTCTCCTCTAGAGCAAGCCTCATAAATTGCCAAGGAGTATTTGTGTGGAAGGCATACATGTTTGATGGGAAGGAAAGCTAGGCTAAATTGGACATTCTGATTATTAAGAAAAGATATGTAAGAGTTATTTATTTTATAACAATCTTGCAATGAACAGAAAAGCTATAACTGGACAAAAATCACTTGAGACTGAAAACAAATTATGTAGCTCAAGCACAGAACTGATTTGTTTTATTAATATTGTTATACATTATTGAAAGATTATCCTGTGTGAGGAAAGTTTTGTTTTCAGTAGGAATTTGTTGTGTGTATTTTGGATACCTAATCTCATAAATCACTCTTTTGGCTTTCTACTTCTTTTCTTCCTCCCTACCACCAGCAGTAATTTTCATTAACTGAGGCTTGTTTATATGAATTCCTATGAGAGCTCCCCATTCTCTAAATTGCATTTTACTGTGTTTTTCTCTGCCTTAAAATGAAGACAAAAGAAACTCTCTAAATAGAACTTTAAAAAATGAGCTGCTGAATTGTCCAGTCTAAATATAGTGTACCATATTCATCTTTTTGGAGGCAGTGCTTATTGCCTTTTGACTCATTTCTGTTTGTACTCCAGCAGTAGCTATGCAGTGCGCACCTTCTTTGACTGTTTGTGGTCCATTTTCAGAGGTGAGATAACCGTGAAATTCTAAGAGCACGGATACCATGTGAAACAATGGATTACAAATCAGGTCTCCTGAGTTTCGTTGTTGGTTCTGGCACTTACTGCCTGTGTGACCTTCAGCAAATAATTTAACTCTATCTCGTTTTATCCATCTTTAAAATGTGCTTAACAATAGCGAATGTATTTCTATATAAATAAAGTTTTTTGAACTTCTGAACTGATAATTTTGTCGGTTTTTAAAGGAATAGTTTTATCATTATTCCCTGACAGAAACAATGTTCATTTATTTATTTATTATTGTGTTAACATTTTTAAAGTGAATGTAAAAGTGCAAGGTTGGTAGCTCTGGAACTTGAAAACCTCTGTTATGCAGAGAACAGGTATGGTAGGATTATTCAGAATTCCCTTACTTTGTAAAATCTTATCGATTTCAGAATACTGTATATTTAAAGCTTAGGGTCAACATTTGCTCTCATTTACATTTTTTCCCACTCTCATTGACGTTGCACGGAGTGGCACTCAGGTAACTCAGAGCAGAATTTAACCAGTAGGTTTTGCAGAAGCTCAGAAAAAGAATTTGCCTAAATGCCTATTTGAATGATAAGTGATGTCCTTCCAAAGTCTGTTTAGTTTCGATCAGGTTATTGCTTACCTAATGCAGGGTAAATATCTCTTTGTACTAGCAACATGGCTTCAGAACTGCCAGGAACCTTGCGAGTGTTTGAGCAGCACATTAATGGCTTAAATACAATATGTTTCTTGAGCTTCAGGTTTAAAACAATGTTGGCATGTTATTTTTTGTTAAGAACACATAAATTTCGTTACATGTCAAGTCACACTTTTAATACCCTTAGAATTGTAACCTGAGTGTCTAATTTTGACAGACACTTACAAAATCAGAGAGGTACTGACAACTATAGCTTAGAGATTTTAGATAACATCTGTCCTATAAAAAAGTATATCGTTTCTGTGACAGCTTCAGAATGAGGAAATAATTCCAGTGAAAAAGCAGCATTTAGCACCTTTTCAGTTGTGATCTCATTTTTATCAGTGTGTGATAGAATAGTCACAAAACAACCTATTGACAGCACAATGATTTTTGGTCATGGAAAAGTTCTGCAGATCAGGAGGGGCATTTTTCCATCTACTTGTTACTAGGATATACTTGCAGAAGTGGTCCTAAAGAATAACAGATTGAAAGATGGCATGACAATAGGAACTATTGGAGTGGCATTTCCGCCACTCTTTTGACTATTTCCAAGTAGTAATTAAAGTGGTCAGGTGTGCAAACAAGTCCTGCAAATCCACTCTTTACTGAGAGGCATCTATTTTAATGAAGAGACTCAGATGTTCACAAAAAAAGGCTATCTTGAAGCTCAAATAGTCCCCCCAGTGTTCCAGGAAATAGAAACTTTTCTAATGTGGAAGCCAGCTTAGCTTTTAAACCATGAAGCAGAGGTAATTAAGCACTTGTGGTAAAATATTATTCTGTAGACTCTGTGGTGATGTTTACAATGCAAGTGAAGGAGTGATTGCAGACAGGTATCTTATCTTTAATATAGCTAGCATGAGTAACAGCAGAGTAGACATGGTGGCACAGACTTCAGACCACGCTGTCTTCCTGGGTACGTACCCATGGTCCCAGGTGGGTTTGCACAATAGGTCCTCACTTAACATTGTAGTTATGTTCCTGAAAAACATGACTTCAAGTGAAACGATGTTAAGCGAATCCAATTTCCCCATAAGAATTAATGTAAACGGGGGCGAGGGGAGGATGTTAGGTTCCAGGGAAAATTTTTTTGCCATACAATACAGTACAGTACTATAGTTGGGAGGTGCCTCCGCTTTACCCCACACAGGCACAGCCCACTGGCACTGCAGACAATGAGGCAGGCAAGGAAGCTGAAGGTACCATAGGCAAGGAGAAGCACATTGCACAACAGCAGTGGTAGCTTCCTCTACTCTGCAAGCACCACGGGTGAGGGGCTCAACGTTAAGCGAGAGGAGGTTAAGTGGGGAGTTACTCTACTCAGGCAGCAAGCCTGTGCTGAAGCTCATGCCGCCATGTCTGCCCTACTGTTGTTACTTGTGCTAGCTAGATTAAAGCTCATATGCTACATGCTACAATCACAGCATCATTTTTTATAATTCTGACAGATAATTTTAAGCATTTTTTTCTGTTTTAAATGTTCGCACTTGCAGGAAATTGTGGGGAGGGGTTCAGCAATGGGGATGCCGAATATAATGGGGAAGCCAAATTTAATTATTTAGCCCCCACTGTTAGGGGGCTTATTCCTTCACCCTCCTACTTCCCTGGTCCTTCTCGCATGAACAGAGCAACAATACCCGAAGTCCAAAGGCGCAAACAATTCGATGTTTATTGGGGTGAACTTCCAGCAAGCATGAATCCAGTTTCCTTCCTTAGTGTCTCCCTTCCCAGCTCTGACACCACAGAGCCTTGCCTGTGTCCCTGTTCCTGTTCCCGTTCCCATCCCCTGTTCCCATTTCCCACTTCAGCAAAACATGATCCCAATTCCCCCATCCCCAGTCCCTGTTCCCAATTCCGCCCCCCTTACTTCCTGATTGACTGCAGACTATATAGTAAAACCTGAGTTTTGCTTAGCTATTCCTTAACCAATCATTTTACTGAAATTTAACTAACCAATCCTAACATATTGTAACATGGTTATTTAACTAATTATACCCCACCACCTTCATTGGTTTACACCCAGCAAAATTAATTATACAGCAGACAGAAACAATCACAGAACCAGACAGAGACCATGCAAATAAACATACAAAACAATACAGAAGTGAGGATTTCACAACTACAGCTATACAGACATAAGGGTTTTCCAGCTGTGTCTATTAATAAGCGAGTTCTTGCCAGACAGGATGCTACCAAACTAAGTTTCCTTTTACATCTTCTAGGCTCTTCTCTTTCTCTGGAGGTGATAGGAATATCAGGACAGGATTGTATTCCTAATAGCCCAATAGCACCTTATTTCAATGTGACTAGTTTGGAATTTGAGGATGTGACCATACACTTCCCAGCTTATGGGGGTCTAACTACATCTTAGCTGAAGGCCTTAGCCTGTCACAGTAAGAGAAGGCCATTCCAGTGATCTTTGATTCTTTTTTTTATACCTTTATAACTAGCTAAGTGATAAGACTACACCTACATTCTTAAAGTATAGGCCTTTACAGACAGGCCTGAATATCTATATCCTAACATTTACATCTGAAAAATCTGGAAGAGCACTTCTTACTTGTGGCTAAAAGAAACTAACTGGTTTTACTTCAGAGGGTTTGTGCAAATAATCAGCTTGGCTTTAGTTAAGGTGTGTTTGTGCTTCCCTGAGTTTTGCTTTCAGTTTGCATTTGAGTTGTGCTTAACCCAAAGTCTCACAGTGAAGCTCAGTCAAAACAGCTGAGTTTCTCCTGATTTCACATTCAAACCATGCAACACTGCTGATGTCACAGAATTTTAAAATAACAAAAAGTCAGCTTAGTGTGCTTCAGAATGATTCAGCATTCATTCAAATGGTCTGAGAAACTTTCAACAATTTGACCTGAGCTACAGTTTGTAATGAACCCTTAGAAAAGGCAAGTTTCATGTGATTTTGTTGTCTCTAGTTATCAGGTTGTACAAATTATTCCCAAATGCACCTGTCATTACTCATCCAACTCAATATATGGCTAATAATATGAATTCAACTATTTAGTTGGCTATTTTTTTCTGTAAAAACAATGAGGAGTCCTCGTGGCGCTTTAGAGACTAACAAATTTATTTGGGCATAAGCTTTTGTGAGCTAGAACCCACTTCGTAATATAAATTAGTGGCAAATTATCTTTTTTTTTTTCATTATTTAACCAGCTCTTTTTGGGAGCTACAGTAGCTCTACCAGTCTCTCTTGTCTGTTTTTAAGGAAACCCATCCTTTAACTATTGTACTTTTCACAGTCCCAGCACGATGCTTCAGAGCTAAGGCTAGAAGCACCAGTGTCCAAATAAGTGGAAACATGAAGTAGAGTCTAAAAATTTGTTTGACAATTGTACTCATTGAAGGATCAAAAATGGACACCATGCACAGGAATTTATTATGCACAGCACTGGTGGAGTGTCACTTTGCTTAGCAGGCTCAGAGACAATGCAGAACAGTTAATTACAATAGTATATATAGGGTGCTCATTGGGCGGAGAGAAGTAACGGGGATGGGTTTCCCAAGCCCCTGGATAAGTTCTAGCAGCAAAACGATGGTCTAAAACAGGGGTCAGCAACTTTTCAGCAGTGATGCACCGAGTCTTCATTTATTCACTCTAATTTAAGGTTTCATGTGCCAGTTATACATTTTAAGAAGGTCACTTTCTATAATAGATAACTAAACTATTGTTGTATGTAAAGTAAATAATGTTTTAAAATGTTTAAGAAACTTAATTTAAATTTAAATTAAAATGCAGATCTCCCAGGCTGGTGGCCAGGACCTGGGCAGTGTGAGTGCCACTGAAAATCAGCTCGGTGCCACCTTCGGCACACATGCCATAGGTTGCCTGCCCCTGGTCTAAAAGATTACATAATGGCTCCACCCATAGCTCAGATTAACATATTGCTGACACACAGGTAATTACCGCCAAACTATGTCTGTTAAAATGTATAGGTTAAATCCTAATTTTGGGGTCCAGGGGAATGTGGTAACAGCTCTCCCGGTTGATCACCAGGTACATTTCTGGAGATTTAAAGCAAAAAAGCAGTAATTAGTATTTAACAATAATAATTGTTTATAAGTTTACCCTTGAATTTCTGTGGGCTAGGATTGACAGACATCTGTGAGGGGAAGGTGTCATAACTCATGTCAATTATATTAGGCCTCTCCCCGAACTCTGTCTAGGAACTGAGGAATATTGTACCACTATCTCCTCCCTGCATTAGGGAGTAACCATGAGGCCTTTCTCAGCACTTCATGTGTCTATAACTCGCAATAAGGACGCCCAATTACATTCGGAGTTATGCTGACTCCGCTCACTGACTTGAAACACACAAGGTTATCTGTTTACCCGAGCTTTCTCTTAGCTATGTATTGTTCTTTGTTAGCTAATCCTCATCCGGGCCTATATGAAAAGTTCTTAGCAGAAATTGTAGTTAAGATTTTTCATCCACAGCAAATGGATTTTGACCTTTCACTCATATAATGCACTTTAAGAAACAAGATGCTTTTCAGTAAAAATGTCCTTGCGAATCCAGGCCTATTCATAGCAAAGTGTTCACTGAATGTCTAAGAGCATGACCAAGAGAAAGAGATACATTTTTAATAAAAGTGGTGCATCAGCTGAGCCCTCTCCTAGGCTGCTTGAAGAGGACTATGGTTGCATAGTGCCTGTCAGAAACTGTATCACTGGGCTGAAAACAGTCTTTTTAAGGTTTAATGCCTTTAGGATGCCATTCATGCAAGTGCAGAGAAACCATCCTGACAGGGAAACCCAGAGGTAGGAGGGCATAGGGTCCTCTACACAAAAGGCTCTTGCCTATTGAGTATTGCTGGGCGTAGGGGTGGAATCATAGCCCATTCCCCATGAGAAAAAATTACTTCCAAGCTTCCTGTTTCTAAGTATCCATTTCATTAGTGCAAATGTGGTAAACCCATCCCCACCCCTTGGATGATTTGTAGGGAAATTATTTTTTAAATTCATTAAAAAAAACACTTTTAACTTGACAGCTTCCTTTTCTACAGTATATGAGCAGAAACAACTACATATGGCACTCTGCTAGGACCCAGCAGATCAGAAATGAGTATGAGGTGCCAATAGGGTATTCAAAGTCTTCTCTATTAAAGGTACAAAAGTCAACTTGATTTTTTGACTACTTTTGTTCTCAAGTTGTTTTTGATAAGAACACCATTTAAATGTTAGAGCCCAAGCCAGATATTTTTCATTTTAAATTCCCATTAAAAACGTAAAGGTTTTTCTGTTCCCCTGTTGATTTATAAGTCTTTTCAGAAAATGGCCGACTGCTCGAGGGAAACAGTGAAACTAACTATATGCAGTGATGTCAAACGTGAAAAGTATAGAGAGCCTTTTCCTCTTTCAGAGACAGTAATTTTTGGTGTCACTTGTAACAATAGTCAGTACAAAATTTTCAGACAAATGTGATTTTCAAGTTGGTGGCATCGCTCTGAATGTGGGAAACTAGGAGAAGGTGCGCACTGCAGGAAGAGTGAGAAAGAGAACAATAGTGTATCCACTGAAAAAATGATTTTACCATATTGTGGGTGTCTAAGAGTGGAACATTTGTCATAGATACATTTGAAAACGTCCACACTGATAATCCAGTTTTAGTATCTGATGATGGAATCCCTCATATTGGATTCTGGAATCCTAATTAAATGTAAAATTTCCTTTGAAGGCCTTTAAAGTATTGGTCATTAGTTCTTTTAAAATAATATTTAATATAATAGTGTTTTCTCCCTTGACAAAGATGTACAATACTCAATGTTCTGCCTAGTTAGATTTTCTTTTACTGTGTAAGAACCGATTTCCTGAAGCATTGTTGGAAAGTGCTCTATAAATACACTTGGCCTTTGGAAATGAACGTAAGGGATCCTTTTCTGAAGTTTATATATCCTAATGTATTTACTGAAGCAGAAGTGCCTCCCTTTTGGAATGTTTTGCTCATTGAGAGTTTCCCTGCCCCCGCCCTCCTTCACAAGATATTAAAAAAACCTCCTCCAGGGCAGCCAGCAAAATGTAACAGCTGAAAGGCCACCCAAAGAGCAAGCAGATTGCCTTTGGAGAATTATTTCTACAGGAAATCCAGAGAAGAAATTTTGCTTCCTAAAATTTCATCTCAGTTATAAAAGGATTTTTTTCTTTTTTTTTTTTTTTACCCAGAGCCTTGTCAAGTCTTTCCATGCAGTGCTAGCTATTACTTTTATTTTCAGGGTTCATTTCTTAATATTATGGGTACATTTTAGGGGCCAGCAACACTTCAGATTAAAATTATGCCTACTGCATCTGATTTTGGGAAATGCTTCAAAGGCACAAGAAATTGCAAGCCCAATAGCAAGGATTTTTAATGAATCTGTAAACTCAGGGTCATACCCCATGACTGGAGAATTGCTAATATAGTTCCTACTTTTAATAAAGGGGAAAAAACGTGATCTGGGGAACTACAGGCCTATTAGTTTGACGTCAATTGTATGCAAGGTCTTGGAACAAATTTTAAAAGAGAAAATAGTTAAGGATATAGAGGTTAATGGTAATTGGGATTAAATACAACATGGTTTTACAAAAGATAGTTTGTGCCAGATCAGCCTGGTCTCCTTCTTAGGGAGGATAACTGATTTTCTAGGCAAAGGAAATGCAGTAGATCTATTCTACCTGGATTTCAGTAAGGCGTTTGATACAGTTCCACATAGGAAGTTGTTAGTTAAATTGGAGAAGATGGAGATTAATATGAGATTTGAAAAATGAATAAGGAACTGGTTAAAGGGGAGCTACAACAGGTCACACAGAAAGGTGAACTGTCAAGCTGGAGGGAGGTAACTAGTGGAGTTCCTCAGGGATTGCTCTTGGGACCAATCATATTTAATATTTTTGTTACTGACCTTGGCACAAAAACTTGAGTGTGCGCTAATAAAACATGTGGGTGACACAAAGTTGGGAGGTATTGCCAATATGGAGTCGGGCTGGAATATCATACAAGAAGATCTGGATGATCTTGTAAACTGGAATAATAGAAATGGGATGAAATGTAATGTGCAGAGTCATGCATTTAGGAACTAACAACAAGAATTTTTCCTGTAAATTGGGAATATATCAGTTGGAAGTGACAGTGGAGAAGAAAGAACTGGGTGTATTGGTTGATCACATGATGACTATGGGCCACCAATGTGATACAGTTGTGAAAAAGGCTAACACAGTCCTAGCATGCGTCAGGCAAGGTATTTCTAGTACAGACCAGGAGTGTTAGTACCATTATACAAGGCACTGGTGCGACCTCATCTGGAATACTGTGTGCAGTTCTGGTCTCCCATGTTTAAGAAAGCTGAATTCAAACTGGAACAGGTGCAGAGAAGGGCTGCTAGGATGATCTGAGGAATGGAAAACCTGGCTTATGAGAGGAGACTCAAAGAGTTTGGCTTGTTTAGCCTAACCAAAAGAAGGCTGGGGGGACATATGAGGGCTCTCTATAAATACATCAGAAGGATAAATACCAGGGAGGGAAAGGAGTTATTTAAGTTACATGCCAATGTGGTCATAAGAACAAATGGCTATAAATTGACCATTAATAAGTTTAGGCTTGAAATCAGGTGAAGAGTTCTAACCATCAGAGGAGTTAAGTTCTGGAACAGCCTTCCAAAGGGAGCAGTGGGGACAAAAAACCTAACTGGCTTCATGACAACTTGATACGTTTATGGAGGAGATGTTATGATGAAACTGCCTACAATGGCATTTAGCCAATCTGCGACTGCACAGCCAGTGATGGAACACTAGATGGGGAGGGCTCTGAGATACTACAGAGAATTCTTTCTGAGGTGTCTCGCCAGTAGATCTTGCCTGCATGTTCAGGGTCTAACTGAGCTCCATAATTGGGATTGGGAAGATTGGCAGAGACCCTGTGGGGAGGGGTGCCTTCTTCTGCAGCATGGGGCACTGGTCACTTGCAGGTTGAAACTAGTGTAAATGGTGAATTCTCTGTAACGTAAAGTCTTTGAACCAGGGGTGGGCAATCTGCAGCCTGTGGACCGCACGCAGCCCGTTAGGGTGATCCGCTGGCGGGCCACAAGACAGTTTGTTTTCACTGGCCGCCCACAGCTCCCTGTGGCCACGGTTCATTGTTCCCGGCCAATGGGATCTGTGGGAAGCAGCAGCCAGCACATCCTCGCAGCCCACACCGCTTCCCACAGCTCCCATTGTCTGGGAACGGCAAGCTGCGGGCGGCCATGCCTGCGGACAGTCAGTGTAAACAAACAGTCACATGGCCCACCAGCAGATTACCCTAATTGGCCACAGGTTGCCCACCACTACTTTAAACCATTATTTGAGGGCCTTGGTAACTCAGCCAGAGGTTAGGGAACTGTTACAGGAGTGAGTGGATAAGGTTCTGTGGCCTGCAATGTGCAGATGGTCAAACTAGAGTAGACAATCATCATGATCTCTTCTGACCTTGAAATCTGAGTCTGTTTTAGCTCTTGGAAAAATTAATAGGCTTCTGTTTTTTTAAAACGTCATTACTTTTTATAGCTTTGATGTAAACTGCCCTGTCTGATCATATTAGTAGGTGGATGCTTCCTCCTAACTCTGAAATAGAGGTCTGTCAACAGGAACCTACATGTGTAACTGAAGCCAGTTGACATTTCTAAGATTAATGATGACTGGCTTACTTCTGCAAATCCTGTCCCTTAATTAACTAACAGTCATTCCTTATGGGTTTGTAATTGCTCCGTTTAGAAGAAAACCACCACATTTCTTGGATATTAATGTACTGAAGAAAGAACAGATGAGCAAGGACTGTCAAAGTATTGCTATGTTTTACCTCTGTACCTGTTTTTTAATCTATTTAACTATCCAGGACAACTTAAGGGAAATGTTGTTGTTGTTATAGTGCCAGTTGTGTAGGACTGCATGGCTCTGTCTTTAGTCTCAAAGTTTTAAAAGTCATTGGATACACTATTGTTCTCTTTCTTCCTGAGTTCATAGCTCATGTTGATATTGCATAGTCCTACCAAGAAGATGCATTATTGGAGGTATCATCCTGCAGAGGAGACTATGAAGCATTTCTTATACTAAGCAGTAGTTTAAGTTCCCATGGCATCTTTTCAGAAGTGCAGAAAATAAACTTCAGGGATCTGGCTAATTCAGTGTCTTAACAAAGTGGGTGTAGCAGATTTGTCTATGTAGCCAATCACAATTAGTAAAGCAGTGTGTGATACTTGGAGTACGCACAATATAAAGCGAGAATCTTTTCTCGTCTTTTCATTTCATTTATGTACTTTAATTTTTCTGCTAATTTCTACTAGCTGCATAGAAATAACCATTATGGGTGTGCAATTGAAAAATGGAGTTTTACATATATTTGCAGTCTGCCTCTGTTTGGGTAGCTTTTTAACAGGAATTCCTACAGGGAAGACTAGATCTACATATGATGCTTTGTAATTGGTCAAGAATGGATATGGGCTTCAGCTGCAAAGTTTGGATCCAGACCTGAGCCTCTTTAGGTCTTCAGTTTTGCTTTGTCCCATCTGTAATCAAATTGAGAGACCTTCTTTGATCCTGGTGTGGAAGTCAGGATATCATATCGGAAAATGAAAACAGACGGTAGGGGGGAATATTGTGAAGAAATGGACAGCTTTTAATTCAATCACCTACTATTAATTTTCTGCTTCTGTGATAAATAATAATACAAGGGTAAAAAAATGTGCTTTAATTTTTCCTTCTGGATTTATATTTGTCAGTATTTGAAGTTGTTTTATTTTTAAGTCCTGTTTCTAAAACACTGTATTACAAGTTAATTTGCATTGCTGAAGTAATGCAGACTTTCCAAGATTTACCTGAACAATATTTGAAAAAGTAGAAGAAATAGCTCTGGTATATGAGAAAAGTCTGTGGTGTACTGAAGTCCAATAGGGCTCTGGTTTGGAACCAGACTATTTCAGTATATGAGTATACCCAAATAAACACAATATTCTTACCACCCACAGGCCCTGATCTGTATCTGTTGGGCACTATAAATCTTAAATGTGGATATGATTGCTGCTCCAAATTGCTCACAATGTAAGAAAAATGTTGGGTTTCTTTTCCACAATCTCTCTTATTTTTTGTCATCATATAAAAGATTATTGGAAATGTTGAGTCTCAGATTGCCTGGATGCTGGGATTGTATACAGGGTTTAGTAGTTTTATTTAAAATATTTGTGTTTATAGTTTTGCATGGATCTGTGTAGCCTCAAAGAACTATTTATGAGGCCAAAATAATATGAGGGCTGTTCTTTTCATGGTATATCAATAACTACGTGGTGAGGTGGTCAGCTTTCATTTTATTTTGCCCACCTGAAGTAACTTCCTGTCAAAAAGATTTGGAGAAGTATGGACAGAAATATATAAATAATTGCCCTTTTCTGAACAGCCGAGGCAGTCATAGATCCATATTTTGTAGTAACTTAGCCATGACAATTTCCATATTGTTTTTTGTGTAAGCAGTGTGGATTTTAAAGGAATTCATATATTGTATCACTCAATCTCATTTAAGAAAGACACTGTTCTGACTTACCTAACTTAATTTTTTTTAAAACTCTGTAGAGGTCATTATGACACCTAATCTGTTTCGTTACGGAGACACAGAAATGAACATTTTAGACACTCACAGAAAGCTTAATATTTTCATCTGATCCTAGATGGTTGTGTATACTTTCATAGGATGTCTTTTCTCTTTGTGCTCTAGTTCTGATGTCAAAGTAGACCTTTTCCCTTTGATAGTCAAAGAACTGTCAACTCAGCAAAAGTGTTTGTCCTGTAAAGACTGGATTTCTGAAATTTAGAAGTACAATGTAATAAGTGATGTTTTTTTTAAAGCCTGAGATACTAGCAGAGGGTTTGTTTGCACAACTCTACCTTGTGCTGAAATTGCAATCTGTAGTACCATAAATAAAACTACTGTACACTTTTTCATTTGTGCTACATTTGGGATCAGGAATCGTTTATTCTCCTCTTTCTAATAAAACCTTCTCCCACTTATAACTCTCAGAATCTATCACCTTTTTCTGGAAAATAAAAGAACTGGATAGGCTGGTGGGGGGCAGGTATTTGAAAAGTAGGAATGCCTCTCCGATGGTAATTGGGTATTAAAACACTGACACTGTAGGATGAGTTTATATTGTGTAACAGGATATGCAGCTGGGGTGCTAGTTTTCAACATGATATAAGTGATAGTTAGTAGAGCAGATCCACAATGACTATTATGAAGAGCAATAAACCTATAATTTTCTGTGCACTGTGTTGAAAATGCACCCCTGTATATTTTCTTATTTCAGCTTTCCAAAGAGAGAGCCCAGAACAGATCCCTGACACAGAATAGGAGAGTGCCTTTCAGAGAACTATTTTCTGTACAAAATCAAAGGTTTTACACATTCAAGTTTGAAACTCCAGTTTTAGAGAAAATGTTAAAACAATTCCTTTCCTTTTGCCCCCAAGTATAGAAATGATCTTATTCTGAATGACACCGGAGTAAGTGTGTAGTATTACTTGTAGGCTTTTCTATGGCACTCATCATTACAGTATCTGAACACCTCACATACATTAATAAATTAATCATCTGTGAGGTAGGGAAGTATTTTTATGCCTATTGTACAGATGAGGAGCTGAGGCATAGAATCTTAAGCTTTGAAAGTTCCAAACGTTGAGATTTTTATTTCTTCCCATGTAAGAGTATTCCACAGGCCAAACAGCAACAAGAAGATTTTCCTAATGACTTAAATGTTCTCTTTCTTAATATCATGCAATTATCCATCATAATATTCCCACCTTCTCTCCATCATTGATACTTGCACCCTTCAAACGCTTGCAGATTGTATCACACTCCTCCCATGACTGTTGCATAGTCAATCTTTTCACATATGTCAATTTCATTTCTTTCTGTGTCACTATTTGAATGCCACACTGAACTCATGCCCAGGAAGCTGTGCAGAAATCTTCTTTTAATGTGTATTCTGTGACACTGTACTTCAGCTCCTTGTGCCTCAGTGTACCTCCTCCAGACTTCTGTGGGCTGTCTTTGCTACAGAATGTTGTTCTTTTCATCATGAATGCCATTTGCCATAATCAGTTATCAAGCATGAATATTACTTATTGAATGCATAATTTCCTTTGGAAATGCATCCCAAACACCTGTGTCTGCCAGGTGTTTACTTCATTTTGTCACACTGATGCTTTGATAATCTGTGAAACTCTTTGTAATGTTTTATATGTTTTTGCTTCATAATGGAGTAGATTATGGCTATGTCTTATGCAACCATTCAGGAGAGCAAGGCCCACCTCCCACCCCCTGAAGGGCCCCACAGGACCAACAAGATCTTGGGTCAAAGAGCGGGCCTTGGGAGAGAAGAGGGGCTGATTGCCTGATATTCTTCCTGCAAGAGGTGGGGAGTGAGCAAAGTCATGGCTCTGCCCCTTACCTCTCATCCATGCCAGTAGAGTTACCTGGTTACAAGATGAGGGCAGTATGATGTATCTATTAATGGGCTAATACAGCGTACTCATTGTTCTATTTTGCAGACTGGAGCAGCTGAACCTCAGAAGGACCCTTCCTTTCTGCAGCTGCACGGGGCTGGGACTTTAATGCGCAGTCCAGCTCTCAGAGATTATCTTTTGTCCCTTCGCAAAGGTTTTCACGGCTTTCCTGAAACCGTATGAATGTCTTTAAAATTAAGTGATAGATACATGGATTCCTTTAAAGTCTTTCGTAATCTGAGTGAGTCCATTAGTACTTCCATAGCAGTGCTCCGTTAATAATGGCAGTGTAGCAATAATTATGCAAAATTGTCACAGCATCATTCAGACTCCTAGGAAGCAGCCTTGCCTTCCTCACTGTCTGATTCCAGTTGGGAAACATTCAGTGTGGCAGATGGAATTCTATTTCAGACACTATTCCTGAGGGGATTTTGTCCATCAGTAAAACATACTCTTCCCAAAGACCCTGCAAGCTGAGATCTGCTCAGCACTGAGTGGGATATCAGGGAACCCTTTATGGTTCCCTAATCCTCAGGGCTGTTCAAGCAAGATTTAGAGTGGTCACAGGCTGTTCTCACTTATTCCACTGGCATACAGAGGATCTGAAGGACAGAAAGTCACAGCAGAACTCTGCCACATTTGCTCATTTGCCTAATAATCCTCAATACAGTTGGGAGGGTGTGTGGCTGGTACAAGGGATAGCTCAGTGGTTTGAGCATTGGCCTGCTAAACCCAGGGTTGTGAGTTCAATCCTTGAGGGGAGGGGAGTACTTAAGGATCTGAGGCAAAATCAGTACTTGGTCCTGCTAGTGAAGGCAGGGGGCTGGACTCGATGACCCTTCGGGTTCCCTTCCAGTTCTAGGAGATAGGCTATCACATAAGCTAGTTTTACACCATGGGGACTTCTCCCTCAGCTGAGGAATTCCCTATTGTTCATTTCTCAGCAGATTCTGTCCCCCTTGCTCCACCTGAGCTGAGACTACCTCTCAAAAAACGGAACAAACACCAACAACAGAGAGGTGATATCTGGTCTCCAGTGAGCAATAGTGTTTCCTTCTAGAGCGTAATGGTGTGACCAGCTAGCTTCAAGTCCAACTTGTGCCCTTGGATCCCTGTTCAACTCTTAACCAAGTGGCCTACCTCCTCCTATAACAGCCCAACCAAAGCCAAGACCACAATTACAAATCTGGATACATAAGACACTTGTGAAATGCCCAAACTCTGTAGCATTCTGCTTTGGATAGGATCATATGATTTCTTTTTATAGACTCATAGATTCTAGGACTGGAAGGGACCTCAAGAGGTCATCAAGTCCAGTCCCCTGCCCTCATTGCAGGACCAAATACCATCTAGACCATCCCTGATAGACATTTATCTAACCTACTCTTAAATATCTCCAGAGATGGAGATTCCACAACCTCCCTAGGCAATTTATTCCAGTGTTTAACTACCCTGACAGTTAGGAACTTTTTCCTAATGTCCAACCTAAATCTCCTTTGCTGCAGTTTAAGCCCATTGCTTCTTGTTCTATCATTGGAGGCTAAGGTGAACAAGTTTTCTCCCTCCTCCTGACGACACCCTTTTAGATACCTGAAAACTGCTATCATGTCCCCTCTCAGTCTTCTCTTTTCCAAACTAAATAAACCCAATTCTTTCAGCCTTCCTTCATAGGTCATGTTCTCAAGACCTTTACTCATTCTTGTTGCTCTTCTCTGGACCCTCTCCAATTTCTCCACATCTTTCTTGAAATGTAGTGCCCAGAACTGGACACAATACTCCAGTTGAGGCCTAACCAGCGCAGAGTAGAGCGGAAGAATGACTTCTCATGTCTTGTTTACAACACACCTGTTAATGTATCCCAGAATCACGTTTGCTTTTTTTGCAACAGTATCACACTGTTGACTCATATTTAGCTTGTGGTCCAATGTGACCCGTAGATCTCTTTCTGCCATACTCCTTCCTAGACAGTCTCTTCCCATTCTGTATGTGTGAAACTGATTGTTCCTTCCTAAGTGGAGCACTTTGCATTTGTTTTTATTGAACTTCATCTGGTTTACCTCAGGCCATTTCTCCAATTTGTCCAGATCATTTTGAATTATGACCCTGTTCTCCAAAGCAGTTGCAATCCCTCCCAGTTTGGTATCATCTGCAAACTTAATAAGCGTACTTTCTATGCCAACGTCTAAGTCGTTGATGAAGATATTGAACAGAGCCCAAAACAGACCCCTGCAGAACCCCACTTGTTATACCTTTCCAGCAGGATTGGGAACCATTAATAACTACTCTCTGAGTACGGTTATCCAGCCAGTTATGCACCCACCTTATAGTAGCCCCATCTAAATTGTATTTGCCTAGTTTATCGATAAGGATATCATGCGAGACCGTATCAAATGCCTTACTAAATTCTAGGTATACCACATCTACCGCTTCTCCCCTATCCACAAGACTCGTTATCCTATCAAAGAAAGCTATCAGATTGGTTTGACATGATTTGTTCTTTACAAATCCATGCTGGCTATTCCCTGTCACCTTACCACCTTCCAAGTGTTTGCAGATGATTTCTTTAATTACTTGCTCCATTATCTTCCCTGGCGCAGAAGTTAAACTAACTGGTCTGTAGTTTCCTGGGTTGTTTTTATTTCCCTTTTTATAGATGGGCACTATATTTGCCCCCTTCCAGTCTTCTGGAATCTCTCCTATCTCCCATGACTTTCCAAAGATAATAGCTAGAGGCTCAGATACTTCCTCTATTAACTCCTTGAGTATTCTAGGATGCATTTCATCAGGCCCTGGTGACTTGCAAGCATCTAACTTTTCTAAGTGATTTTTAACTTGCTCTTTTTTTATTTTATCTTCTAAACCTACCCCCTTCCTATAAGCATTCACTATGTTAGACATTCCTTCAGACTTCTCAGTGAAGACAAAACAAAGAAGTCATTAAGCATCTCTGCCATTTCCAAGTTTCCTGTTACTGTTTCTCCCTCCTCACTGAGCAGTGGGCCTACCCTGTCCTTGGTCTTCCTCTTGCTTCGAATGTATTGATAAAAAGTCTTCTTGTTTCCCTTTATTCCCATAGCTAGCTTGAGCTCATTTTGTGCTTTTGTCTTTCTAATCTTGCCCCTGCATTCTTCTGTTGTTTGCCTATATTCATCCTTTGTAGTCTGACCTAGTTTCCATTTTTTATATGGCTCCTTTTTCTTTTGTAGGTCATGCAAGATCTCATGGTTAAGCCAAAGTGGTCTTTTGCCACATTTTCTATCTTTCCTACCCATTGTAATAGCTTGCTTTTGGGCCCTTAATAGTGTCCCTTTGAAAAACTGCCATCTCTTCTCAGTTGTTTTTCCCCTCAGTCTTGATTCCCATGGCACCTTACCTATCAGCTCTCTGAGCTTACCAAAATCCGCCTTCCTGAAATCCATTGTCTCTATTTTGCTGTACTCCCTTCTACCCTTCCTTAGAATTGCAAACTCTATGATTTCATGATCACTTTTACCCAAGCTTCCTTCTACTTTCAAATTCTCAACGAGTTCCTCCCTATTTGTTAAAATCGTGTCTAGAACAGCTTCCCCCCAGTAGCTTTTTCAACTTTCTGAAATAAAAAGTTGTCTGCAATGCAGTCCAGGAACTTATTGGATAATCTGTGCCCCGCGGTGTTATTTTCCCAACATATATCTGGATAGTTGAAGTCCCCCATCACCACCAAATCTTGGACTTTGGATGATTTTGTTAGTTGTTTAAAAAAAAGCCTCATCCACCTCTTCCACCTGGTTAGGTGGCCTGTAGTAGACTTCTAGCACGACATCACCTGTGTTTTTTACCCCTTTTAGCCTAACCCAGAGACTCTCAACACTTCCGTCTCCTATGTCCATCTCCACCTCAGTCCAAGTGTGTACATTTTTAATATATAAGGCAACACCTCCTCCCTTTTTCCCCTGTCTATCCTTCCTGAGCGAACTATACCCATCCACACCAACATTCCAGTCGTGTGTATTATCCCACCAAGTTTCAGTAATGCCAATAATGTCGTAGTTGTATTTATTTATTTATTATTTATTTATGCATTAAATATTAGAAGAGTAATAACCAATACAGCCAATATTTTATCTTCAAAAGGGTAAGCTCATGTAGTAGGAAACCATTGTCAACCTTGTTAATGGTTTTGTGTCTGAACTGCATTTTTTCTAGCATTTTATGAAAATGTACTATAAAATATTGCATATACAGCTCAGGAAAGGATCTCATCTCTGATATGATTGGCCATTTTGTCATATATTTCAGTTAAATATTGTAGGATAAAAGCTACTAAAATTAAAAAGTACCATTGCAAATAATGCCGATAAAATGTAATGCCGGAAATCATGGTGAAACCCAGCTATTTTGTTCCCTGGCAATATATGACAATTAGAGATTTACAGCTACTAACAAATGGCTTGATCCTGCAAAGTGCTAAGCACCTTTTGCTCTCTACTCCCTTGGGAGGTAAGGGCACTCAGCATCACAGGAGATTGAGATAAAGTGAATCTCAGCACACAGGGAGGTTAGTATTTTGGGGTAACAAAAAAGGGCTGTTTCTATATGTGATTATGGTCAAAATTATACTCTTTAGAAATTCCCTGTTATTGCAGCTCTCTGCTCCCTGTTATTATTCACAGTTAGATCAGTTTAATAAATTGAGAGATACAAATTTTCATTACTGTCAGCACTGTAGAACCAATGTAGCTGCAAAAGATCAAGCTGTGTTCCTATTGTGTTTCACGTGTCAACAAAATTGCCATTTAAGTTTTGATTCTAGGCTCTTTGCTACGGGTGATGGTTGGCGAGGCAGTACCACAAATGGTGAAATGGTCACAGTGTGATTTTCTGGCATCAGGCAGACATTTCAGGTTTGGCAGTAAGAAAAATCTTGTTTTGTTTGTAAACTGAGCAAATTGGACATGAGACTCATTGAGAGAATAAATATGAAACCCCATAATGTCATTTACAGTCTCCTCAGCTAACCCCTCTTGGAGACCATGAGGCCTATACTAAGCACCACTTTCAATATGCAGCTCTCTTCCCTCTCCATATTAAGCATCATCTTTAAAATATTCCCAAAGGTTTTATTGTTTCTATTTCTTCTTTAGCTAAAGGCCACATCTCTAGGCAACTGAGGTTTGCTGGTTGGTTTTACAGTACTGTAGATTCAGGCTTATTGCTAGAGGGAGTCTGAGGGTTTTCTTCATTTAAAAAAAAAATCAGGGGAGGTGGAAGCCAGCGATATGATCCTACCTGAAAAAACAGTCAACACAGAGAAAAATCAGTTGCACAATTCAGGCCCTGCATTGAATTTAACTAGCTGAATGATTTTTAAGGCTAAATGTGCATGTGCAGCTGGCACTGAGCTCACCAGTAGCTGGGCACCAGCATCCAAGGGAAAAATTTGGCCCTTCATTTCTAATGCAAAATGAAGTGCAAAATAATGTAACTGGAGGGAATGTTCTACATACGATGAGTACAGAAATATATAAAGCTAGTTTTAACATAATTCAGTTAATCATCAATACGGATGAGACAGCTGCTATCCCTTCCGTTATTCATGCCTCTTTCTTTCTTTCTCTCTTTCACTTTCTTTTTCTTTGTAACTTTATTAATAAACTCCGCACATTATTTTAAGATACAATTTGTATGAAATAAATTATGCAAAATAAAGTTGTGTACTGTATGTAGTCAGTAACCTTTGTGGCGGAGTTTTTATCCTTATTTCCACATGAATAGCATACTATAAAAGGGCTGATTAAAATGAGGTAACATGGCAGGAGAATGAGAATATTGGCAGTTAGTGAATGGATACATTATCTGTCCTATTTTAAAGGACTTTACTATAACCTTGCTTGTAATCCTGCAGAGTAGTTCTCAGTAAGAAATGCATCCTCTACCACTCCCTGAAATCTACTTCCAACAATTGACTTGTAGATTATCAATTCAAGTAAAATTCTTTCTGTTCTCTCTGGATCAGAGGCTGACAGTAAAGGCTGTGTTCCTAGTTAGAAACCATCTCTAAAAGAAATCCAGAGCTCATATCTCACTAACAAAACCCAAGATGTACTTTTGTAATGTAATTTTTTTATCCTAAAATTCTGCAGGAGAGCTCAAGGAAAAGATTAAAAGAATGCAGCAGATGACATTGAAATTTTATTTTATTTTTTCCTGCAAGAGGTTTTGCCTTGATTTGGCTAAGGCATTTAATTATTTAAGCAAATATCTGCTGCAGAGTGTGAACCTATTAGTTTAGAAAGTGACATGATTGATTGATTGATTTTTAGATTTGGAATTCACAGATTAGGTGATTGCAGGGTTTGATGCTCACATTGGATTTCTCATGCACTGCCTTCAGAATGGAAGAGAGGAAATGCAAAACAGTTCAAAATCTCTACATGTAAAGATAAAGTAAAGCATTTAGAGTCTCTTTGCATGAGCCATAGCCCAACTCTTGCATCAGGACATGAACTAAAATAACCGAATCATTTAAGGCTTCCCACCCAGCCTTCTGCAATTCATAGATAGATACATTTTAAGATCTGAAGAGATGATTGTGATAAAGTAGTCCACTGGTTTTCAGCTTGTGATCCATACCTTCATTCAAAATTTATTGTGATTGTATCTTTTAGAAATACATTCAACCTTGATTTAAGGACTTCAAGTGATGTAGAATTTATCACGTCTCTCGGTAATCTGTTCCTAAAGTTAATTGCCATCACTACTAAAAAATTGACCTTATTGTTAGTTTTAATTTTTTTAGCCTCAGGCCTCAGCTTCTACCCGTTGCATGTCATTATCCCTTTCTCTGCTAGAATAAAGAGCCATCTAGTATCTCTTTTCTTCTCCCTGTGTAGATACATATCACTCGTGAATCTTACAAGACACTATTTGGATAAATATTCTGACAACAGTTTGTTGGGTGTAATGAGTATGTCAGAGCTTCTGGGATTTACTGTTATATAACAATGTTCCCTTTGCCAATTGTCATATAAAGGGGTTCTGAAGGTCACAGTATGTAGGAACTTTTATTGCTTTTTGTATATTTTCTCTGTAATGCTTTTACCTTAAGAATAAATGTGCTTGCTTCGGAGGAGCTGTCTGGTAACTTATAAGAGCAGGCAATCACTAGTTATAGCCCCCGGAGAGAGAGCACAACAAAGACTATCAGCCTTTTTAGGCATTCTGATTTGTGGGGGACATCACAGTGTAAGAAAAGGAACTGTGCAGCTTAAAATCCCTTGTCAGAAGGGAATAAGATGAGTCTCCATCAAAGAGAGGTGACAGCTGGGAGCCAGAAGTCTAAAGTTGGTGCCCTTGGTGGACCATAGATGGAGAATACAGGTGCAGTTACCCTGAAACTATATCACCACTATTCCTGAGTTAATTAAGGGCCTGGTTCCAGTTTTGCTATTATAACTGAATCCTGGTTGCATAATAATACATGTTTTGCACTGTTATCTAATGTCATTTGATTCTATGTGCGGGGCAGGGGGTCAAGGACATGTCTTGGGCAAGTTGTTTGTATCTGGCCTTAGATGCTAACAGTCTTTCCATCCTGGTCCTTTCTCACTGTATCTGAGCAGTAATGTAAAGTGGCATTATGAATTTTGTGTGCAGGTTGCTTTCAGAATACAGTAATTGTAATTTGTGTTGCTCTTCCAGTTTTCGATCATTTTCTGATGTATTCAAATGCTACTAAGATATTTTCCAGACAAGATGGCAATTAGATCTGATCAACTGTTATGCCTTGATAATGAAAGCAAAATTGGAATATTGTGAAACTCCTTACAAAAGAGTGAGGGACTTTGACAGTTTTTATTTTATTTGAGTTTGTCTAGTCTATTATTTAACAAACCATGTCTTTATTGCTTAAAGAAATCATTGCAATATTTCACATGGAGCTCATTTTTCTTCAATTTCTGTTCACTTGTACAGTACGCCTTGGATAGCTTTGTGCTCTGCTTCTCATGCTAATTCCTTTTACTGCAGCTACTAGAGAATCTTAATGAAACTTGTCATTTCAAGCTTCTTTGCTCTCTACCTTATAAAATGCATTCGTCAAACCTGGCTGATCATACAAACATAGGATTTGTGGTTCCAGAACAGACCAATGATCAGTCTAGTCACTCAGCCCCTGAACCTGCAAACCTCTACTCTCTGAAGTCATCCATACTCATGATTCACCCATTTAAGTCAATGGGCACAATGTGTACATCAGTAAGGCTTTGCAGGATCAGGTTCCTAGTTTGGTATCCTGTCCTAACAGTGGCTGATAGTGGCTGCTTTACAGAGAAGTGGGCAAATGCAACTGTGCAATAATCAACCACATCATGCCGGTAGCAGAACAGTATTCAGTTATGATAAAATATATTGCCGTCTTCTGTGCCACAGATGGTGATCAGTTTACCCTATGGATCACAAGGTTATGCAGTGTCATTTTTAACCTAGCTAGTGTCAATGTGAACCTGACTTTTTCTCATATAAAAATCAAATCCTACTTGAAATTTGCAAAAACAGTTTTTTTTCAGTCATGTGGCTTAATTGTAGTTGGAATAGAAAAGTGCTATCTTTCATCTCTATTGATAATTTGTCTTAGTTTTACTGAATGGCCTCTTAGTTGTATATTTTAGGAGACAGGAAATGTGAGATCCCACCTATCTTGTGATTTTCTCTCTCTGTCTCTCTCTCTTCTCCTCCCCCTACCCCCATTCATTGGTCAATAATGTCTTTGTTTGTCTTTTGTAGAATTTCATGGAACAAATTTCTGACCCCTTTCAGATGCATTCAAGCCACAGAGGGTTCCTATGGCCAATTCTATGCTTGCAATTGTTTTAGCTAGGGCAAATGGAAATAGAGATTTCGTATTCTGGCCACCTAAAAAACATCCCTGGTGATACAGGGATGGGCAGTTTGGTCTGGAAATATACAGTTCTAAATGAACCATATAGTAAAAGCCATCCTGTATTTTTGCTGTACAAACACTGCACATGCCTCATGTTTTGTGTGAGAAATGGATAACAGAGGAAGGAGATGCTCTCTAGTTTGTGTAGGTCCATGGACTCCAGTCCTCAGTTATCTCCAAAGAGGTATCATTGAGTCATAAAACTCAATCAACGTTTCTTTAAATACCTGTAGTGTATGATGAAACACATTCTTATACAGAAAGTGGAAATCATTAAATATATACCATATACTGTGAAATTTGAGAGCACATTGTCCTCTATGCTGTTAAGTGGACCTGGCTGACTTTAACATTTCTACCAGTTCAGTCAATACTCAAACAGCATCACATCAGTACTGTGATATACTTGTTTGTCTGAGATGTAAACTAGTATGTAGCTGAATAGGGTATTTTACCATCTTTTGCACCAAGTATAGAATCCAATATTCTGTTGCACTATTTAGCCCGTATTTATCCTAAGCGGTCAAATCCCAGGCCTGGGCATATAAACGGGTAAAAGAGACCCAAAATAGTCTGTGGCCTGGGTGATCCAAAGAATATATTTTTACTGCTGAAAAATATTTGCTACTGCAGTCAGCAGCATACGGACATTACGTTTACCGTTGTTGTGTCTAGTATGGCTGGCTAGCACAATGGTTGCCTTGCCTGCTATCATAAAACTATTTCCATAAAACTAACTACCCCAAATGAGGGTCAAGGTGGGCTATAAAGGAGGGAGGAGAGTTTGGCACCCTGTGTGCCAATCATAGGAGCCCTGAACACCCCTTTTCCCCCATTTCCGCTCCTTTAAGGAACACCTCTTTTGAATCCTTTTCCAAACCATTTATCTGATCACCGTATCCAGGGCCGGCCCCAGGCACCAGCGGCACGTTCAGCTCTTTGGCAGCAAGTTGGTGGCGGGTCCCTCAGTACCTCTCGAAGGGAAGGACCTGCCTCCAAATTGCTGCCGAAGAATGAAGTGATGCAGTGGAGCTGCCGTCGAAGTGCAGTCGATCATGATTGCCGCTTTTTTTTTCCCTCCGCTGCTTGGGATGGCAAAAACCTTGGAGCTGGCCCTGACTATATCCCTTCCCTATGGACTAGCTCCACTGGACATTCGCCCCATGCTTACATAATGAGTTATGACATCATAGCTACCTCCCCTTCCATGCTAGCCCCAACTAAGCTTCTACTACCCTCCCCCCCCGTAGAGAAGGTGAACCCGCCCCCTCCACTCTGCCTTGGCCAATCTGTTGGTGAGGTAGAAATTCCTTCCCAGCCCTAAGAGAACGGAGTGGCTAGCACAATGGCCACCACAGATGCTGACCTGGTATTTCATCACTTTCAAGGGTGAGAGGGTGGGTGTTGCTCTGCTTGGTCCAGATGAAAGAGGTCTTCTCCCCTCTCAGCTTGTACTTCTATAATCTTCCCTCTGTTCCAGTCACCCTGGGGTATGAGTGAGCATCCTCATGCTGACCCACACTGTGTCTGCAGCACATGTGTGCCTCTCTGCCCTTAAAGAGTTATCCCTGTCCCCTGGCAAGCCAGACAACAGGCTGCCTTGCTTAAAGAGCGATGTGATCCTTCTGCCTTCACATCCCTTGCAATCCGCTTGAGTTTACTGGGTGTGCAGAGTTTGAGAGGACAGAATTAGTCCATTCCTGTCAAAGGTACTCCAGATGTTTTTGCAACAGTGTTACGAAGATACTGGACTTGCCTAAATGTGGACCAAAGCTTTTTTCTATAGTGGCTGGGTGAGACACTGTCCAAATAGTCTGTACGCCGATACTGTTTCAAGAAGATAAATGCCTTTCCTCATCTCATTTGTCTGTGAATGTAGATCCTGATACTATGTATGGTATTGCAAAACAAAACAGAATTCTGTAGTGTTTCTGATGGATGTCAAAACGCTCTGCTAGTAAAAAGTATTCTTTTCATGTGATTTTTAAAGATCTAAATTGTCACTGTGGTAATCACTCCATGAGATTCAGAAGTCCTGTATTACGGTTGTTTTAATGGTTAGTAATACTTGATCTGGGGGGATTCCTTTTTTTAAGATAAGGAAAGTAAAATCTTTTCTCTAAGAATTTAGTAGACCCATTTTACATACATTTGTATGCAAAAGGTGTAATGTCTATGAAGCATTCTCTTGGTTATTATTTTATTTGTACAGTGTTCACCACTGTATTTCCCAATCAAAACTAACCACTGCCATGCTCAGAGGACTTTTGCTATTATTGCCACTTACAGAGCAAATAGGAATGGGGACTCTGAGCTGTTGCTGTAGTGGCCAGTGGTGCAGTAGGCATAACTGCAACATGAAATACGAGCTAACAATTCTCTGCCTACTTCAAAGAAATGAAAAATATCCTTCTTATCTGAAAGCTAGCCAGTGCACTCAAACCACAGTCTTCCTTAATAGTGTCCCTCTGCAGTTGGTGCCTCCATACTCAGCCCATTGTTTGTTTTATGTGTGCAAACATCAGAGGAACAAACTAATAATAAAATAATTTGCATTTGTACCCCATCTTCCATTGAGGGATTTCAAAGCACTTTACAGTATTATGAATGAAACTGCAAAACATGCAGCAGCACAAATAGCTGTTTTACAGATGAAGGAACTGATTTGCAGAAAGATTAAACTGCAGATTCTGGTATTCTTACTCATGCTGAGAAGCACATTAATCCATGTCTAGTCCCATTGTGAATAAAGGAACTCGGTGATTTGCCCAACGTACCACAGAAATGGGGTTCTGGACTCCAAATTCTGTCTTAACCACAAAACCATCCTTCTTTCCCAGAACAAAGTATTTGTTGAAACTAAAACAAAACTAAACAAAAAAGATTCAGAATGTAGCCATGAGCATTTAAAATAACATCTATTTAGTCATGTTTAGAAGCTTTTCTTCATTTTGTTTTCATAGCAAGTTTGACATCTGTGTTGCTAGCAAATTTTCAACCTCGTATAATGTAGGTATGACGCAGAATTGTCACTACCAGGAATGAATTTGTGGGAGGACCTTGACAGATGTCTTTCCTTTTTTGGAGGATACATTTCTGTGTGGAGGGAGAATTGGGCCCCAAATATTCACATCAAACAACTTTCGTTTAGCACTTGGCTGTGAAATAATAAAAAGGCAAATCTCTAGCCTAGTTCTTACATGTGTAGAAATATTTCCACATTCCTAGTAGTTGCTGCTATCACTTAGCGTATCGGTGCAGATTTCTGAGCTCTGTTCTGAACCAATCTATTTGCTTTCCCTTTAGAGCAATGCCTGGCTGATCCTTATCAACTGAGAGAAATTGTGAGACGTGACCTACTCACTTAACTTAAAACAAATCATACTCTACACAGGCCTCAGGTCATTTTCAGAAACCTGGCTTCTGTATTAGGTTCGTGGAATTCTATATTTGCTTCACCTGGAGTATGACAAAATCCTTTCATTAATTTTAAAGACAAACCTCTTTGGAATAAAGTTTATTTTAATAATGGAAGTGCATTAAAAATGTATATGATCAATTTATGTCTCTCAGGGAACTTAAATTTAAATACCATCTACGTGAAACAGACTATCTGAAGGTAATAAATTCATGATGCAGTTTGAGTCCTATTAATGTATCCAATGTCATTCTGCTTAGAATGTTTGTTACATTTGAAGTAACAGCACCACCCTGGAATCTCAGGTGAATTAGAGCATTAACAATGTGTTTATTAAGGGAGATTAATTGATTTTCATGAATAGAAGAAGAAAATCTCCCTGCTGGAGATAACTAATTCTGACTGATATCAGAGAATTTCTGCCTATCCAAAATTCCATTAAAGATATTATGAGGTAATACAATAAACTAATTAAAAACACATTTAGAAGCATTCCATCATCAAAAATGTTGCCATTGGCTGTATCGGTGATTCTGAGGATTCGACATAGTTCCCTAAAATCTGCTTTTTGGGTTTTGTCAGTCTTTTATTGAAAGGGTTTAATGTTGAAGGATTTGTTGTGGATGTCACAATATAATGTTTTTTGTGAAACAACCTTTTTTTGTTTCTTTCTCTGCTACACTCTTATTAAGTAGAGGAGTAAGTTCATCCTCGTACGGGGCAATCACATAGAAAACTTGAGCATAATTCCAAATTTTAATAGTCTTGCTTGGCTTGAAGTAAAGAAAAATGTAAAGCAGGCTTCTCTCAATGCTAAATTAAGAACCATATAATTTAAAATGAGGGATAAGTGAATTGGTCTGCTTGAAAGAACAGCTTCAATCTTCATCAAAATCTCTACCCAAACCTTTGTCGACATTTGAAAAACTCTGGATAACTGTTTCTCCTTGATAATGGTCATTACTAGGCATTTGCACACTGACAGATTTTGGACAGAAATGGAAAAGCAGGTGATGAAATACCATAGCATACAGTGTTGTCTTTGTATTTCTGTCCCAGCTGGAAGCGAGAAATACTGTGAATATCAATAAAGAGCCTATTTTCTGGTTCAGTCCACTTTGCAGCCCATTCCCACCTCAACCAACTATCTGATCTTTAAGCAGCTTTTGTGGGGGAAATAACTTCTGAATGATTTTAAATATCATTGAGGCAATGTGGAAAGGAGGCAATCTGCAACTGTTTGTATGCTTATCTGCAAAATATAAAAAGAGAGGTGTAATCAACTGTAGTGGTCTAAACACAGGACAAAAAATCAAGAAATGCTGAATACTATTTCCAGCTCTGGCAATGACTCCTATCTTTTGCTCTTGGAAATTCATTTTCTGCCTTAGTTTCTCCATGTATAAAAATGGGTGTAATAATATTTTCCTATCTCACAGAGGTGTTTTAACATTTTTAATTAATTTGTGTCAACAAATTGGAAATGAAAAATGTTATTTAAATCCAAAATATTTATAGTATTATTATTATTAGAGGCTTGCAGAGAGGGTCCTTTTATGAATTGGTAATGGGTTAAAAGATAGGAAACAAAGGGTAGGAATAGTCAGTTTTCAGAATGGAGAGAGGTAAATAGTGGTGTCCTTCAGGGATCTGTTCATAAATGATCTGGAAAAAGAGGTAAACATTTGCGGATGATACAAAACTGCTCAAGATAGTTAAGTCCCAGGCAGACTGCGAAGAGCTGCAAAAGGATCTCTCAAAACTGGGTCACTGGGCAACAAAATGGCAGATGAAATTCAGTGTTGATAAATGTAAAGGAATGCACATTCAAAAACATAATCCCAACTATACAGATAAAATGATGGGGCCTAAATTAGCTGTTACCACTCAAGAAAGAGATATTGGAGTCTTTGTGGATAGTTCTCTGAAAACACCCACTCAATGTGCAGCGGCAGTCAAAAAAGCAAACAGAATATTGGGAATCATTAAGAAAAGGATAGATAATAAGACAGAAAATATTGTATTGTCTCTATATAATTCCATGGTACACCCACATCTTGAATACTGTGTGCAGATGTGGTTTCCCCATCTCAAAAAAGATATATTGAATTGGAAAAGGTTCAGAAAAGGGCAACAAAAATAATTAAGGGTGTGGAACGGCTACCATGTGAGGTGAGATTAACAAGATTGGGACTTTTCAACTTGGAAAAGAGACGACTAAGGGAGAATATGATAGAGGTCTATAAAATCATGACTGGTGTGGAGAAAGTAAATAAGGAAGTGTTATTTACTCCTCGTAACACAATAAATATGGGGAGGTCACCAAATGAAATTAATAGGCAGCAGATTTAAAACAAACAAAAGGATGTATTTTTTCACGCAATGCACAGTCAACCTGTGGAACTCCTTGCCAGAGAATGATGTGAAGGCCAAGACTATAACAGGGTTCAAAAAAGAACTAGAGAAGTTCATGGAGGATAGATCTATCAGTGTCTATTAGCCAGGATGGGCAGGGATGGTATCCCTAGCTGTGTTTGCCAGAAGCTAGGAATGGGTGATGGGATGGATCACTTGATGTTTACCTGTTCTTTTCATTCCCTCTGGGGCACCTGGCATTGGCCATTGTCAGAAGACAGGATACTGAGCTAGATGGACCTTTGGTCTGACTCAGTGTGGCCGTTTTTATGTTCTTAAACTCCCTGACTTCTGAGAGAAGTTGGATTCAAATCAGTTTTGAACTCTGTCTCATGCTCAGTTTTATTTCCTTATAGTTTGCCTCTTATATTTTATATTTGCAGTAAAGTCCATTGAATTTTTGTGATCCATTTAATGTAACCTCTAAATGCATAATTTACTGGAGACTGATAACCACCAAATTAAACTTTATCCAGCAATGATTTTCTGAAATAATATAAAAGAAATAAAAATAATTCATACATATGGAAAAATCATCAAGCCTGCTTTTTAATCTAAGACTAATTCAGACTAAATGTAAATAGAATTTGAATAATTGTCCTTCATCTTTTCACTATATTCATCAAGATACAGTCTGAAAAAGCATAAATACTCCTGTTTCCTCTTAATGACACAACATTGACATGTACATTTAAATTAGCCAAGATGTCTCATATGGATTGGGTTGTGCAACACATTAATTTTAAACTGCATAAAACGAAACTCCACTGTGGTTCTATGACCCATGCAATCCAGAGGACCTTGGTGGTTAAGGGATTGTATTAAATAGCCTCACAACCATAGCATCGTTGTTAAATTGTTCTCTCTCTAAATATAGCACGCACTTGTAAGCATATATTTGAATTCAATGTACAGGTTTTCTCTGTCTTCTAATGTACAGACCAGATTAAACAGCTGTAAAATTCTGTAAGAGACAATAGAGATTAGTAACAGCGGTACTGTATATATGGCAAAATATTGCAAAAACCTTATTTGACAAGCCAAAACAAATTACTAAAGGACATTTGTATTTTTATACCCAGCTCCCTCTCAATGATAAATTCATATGTTGTCCAGCTATACTGAAAGGAGGACAGTAAATACTTAATACGGTTTTAATCAGGCTGCAACTTTTTTATTAAATGTCTGGGACTACCCGGCAGATGCAAGTGTACAGTGCAGGTAACCTCATGTTCGTTCAATAATTTTCCAGGATATTTGCCAGCTCCCCCTCTTTTTTCCATCCAGATCCTTCAGCCTGCCCATTGCTGGAACCTTACCATCCATCCCCTCTTATAGGAGGGTTAAGGTGGGCTATAAGAAAGGGGAAGGGGTGGATCTCTGCCATGCCATCCACGGGAGCCCAGCACCCTCCCCCCATTCAGTTCCTTTAACCAACACCTCCTTTTTAAGTTCTTTTCCAGGCCATTTATCCGGTCACTATATACCTTCCCTATGGAGTACCTGCACTGGACATCCACCCCATACTTACATAATGAGTTGTGACATAGCCAAATCCTTTCATGCCAAACATCAACAAAGCCCTCCCCGAGCCTCCTGTTGGGAAGGTGAAAAAAAAAACACCCCACTCCACCCAGGCCAATCTGGTGGTGAGAGAAATATTCCTTCCCATCCCCCACCAAAAAAGAGTGGCTAGTGCAAGGCCCACAGCAGGTCTTGACCAGGCCAGGCATTTCACCATCTAAAGGTGCGGGAGGGTGGGTGCAGCCTTAGCCTGCTCCGTGTAAAAGGGGCCTCACTGCCCAAGGCTGCTCCTTTTAAACCCTGCTGCCCTTCCAGTTCCCAGGGGATGAGTCAGTGACCATGCGGACCCCTCCTCCCCTTTTGCAGCAGTTTCTGACCTCTCTTTGCCAGCCCTTCTGCAGTAAAGCACTGTTCCCTTCATTTGGCCAGCTGGACAAAATCTGCCCTGCTTGAAGGTGTGGTGCAGTCATTTGTCATCAGTATGCTTGCTTATGTTAATGTGCTCTTTGCCGTATCAGTAATTAAAAAAAATCCTCTCATGAATTTTGGTCCTGATGAAATGTGCCAGATTGACAGCCCTGAAGACTAAAGTGCTCTCTACACAAAATTGCTACCACAGGGCAATAGCGATGCAAGCTTTCCCAAACCATCCTTCCAAAGATGTTCCAGCACTGACTGGAAGGAATGCCTCTAGGAGTGAGAGAAGACTGCCCATTCAGTCTTTGGCCTCAAGAGTACCAGTTGTGCTTCTGAATTTGTAACATTGATACTTGTCCATTAAGAACAGGACTGAGATTAGAGGTGAAAAATACTCTGGATTGGGAGTATCTTGGTGCACCTAGTCATTGCTGTGCATACTACATGACAGATCCAGGTACACTGAGGTTCCAGGTCTAACGAGAAATCACTTACTGTCAAAAACCTTCATTTTTATTTTTGCAATAGTGTTTTTTTATTTAATTAACCTTTTTTCCTTCAATCCCTTGGCGAAATACTGCATGAAAGAGTTGGAAATACATTTGAAGTTGTTGTATACTTTATAAACATACATGATAAGTAGACTAAATTTGAAAAGCTAACTGCTTTGCATTGTTAAAAATATTTTCAAACTCTAATTTTTCCTACAATTTTGACTGTGCTACCAACTTGTCAACATGTTTTTACCATCTCTCTTTCCGCTTCCACCCAGTGTCCTCCTATCAGTCTATTCTCAGAGTTACTCAGGCAAACATGGGTGAATAGCAGATGGACCTTCATGGCCTGGTTCTGTTCTGTTACATCACCAATGCCATAGAAGTCAATGAAGTTATACCTGTGTAATATTGGTGTGAGATCAAAATAAGGCTCTGTGGATAAAATCCATTCTACCCCATTAATCCAGGGAAACTGTACACATAGATCAGTGTTTTTCAATCTGGGGTCTGCAGACTATGTCTAAGAGATCCGTGAAATGTTTTCGTTACCACACAACAGTGGTTTTCAGCCTGTGGTCTGCGGACTCCTGGGAGTCCACAGACTATGTTTAAGATTTCCAAAAGTTTCCGCATCTCCATTTGAAATTTTTCAGGGATCCACAAATGAAAAAGCCATAGGTAGATACTTGGGGTGAAATCCTGGCCCCACTGAAGTCAGTGCAAAACTCCCATTGACTTCAGTCAGGCCAGGATTTCACCATTGAGGCATTAGCTTTTGGAAACTGTGTCTGCACAACATCATGCCAAAAGAGTAAAGATAGCTCTAAGATGCATATCCTCAGAACCGTTCACAAACTTTTTGCAGATTTGGGCATATTATGATCTGAAGTTCTGGTTCAAGCCCATTTCTAAAATAGTTATTTTAAATTAAATTGACAAGAGAGCCCCCAAAGAACTGAGTGGGCGGCACCGTCCTTGGCCAGGAGTCCTTCCAACATGCCAAAGCATAAGTGTGAGAAGCAGCTTGTCAACAAACCGGCACTACTGGAAGCTGGGGGAAAAACTTCTTTAGGCTTTGAGATTAATTTTTTTAGCATGATTTATTTCTCTGTTACTTCTGCTTCTGGTGTTGACAAAGGTATATGTGAATTTATAATGGAGTGATAGCTGAGAAAACAGCTGACTGAGAGTTTAGGAAAACAAGGATTATTTTTTCTTTGGGGTAAATATATTGTGTTGTTATTAAACTATCTGATTCCACTAGCCCCTTTGCCTTACAGGAGGTTTATAGCAGCTCATCATCCTTATTCATTTTTTATATTGTTTTCTACTTAGGGAAAATAACACTATGTTGTTGTTTGTGCCAGTAAACCATAAATTAGATGTCAAATAAACCAGTTACAGTAGTATTTCCATATGTTGATATTTATCTTCACTATCTATGTGAAATCCAGTGGATTATAGAAACCCCACTTACATTTGTGAACACCTACATATTTGTCAACTGTTTTACACACCTGCATTAGCTGAAAATGGATTTGGCATTAAAAATGTGCTTTCAAAATACTGATGATAATATCTTGCAAGAGAGCTATAAAAAGACATCACAATGAATTACTTTACTGCTATGCTTGTAGGAGTTGCTGACTAACTGTCTGTCTATCTTAGGTACTTACAGGGGTCTCATCATACAGTGACTATCTAACTATAAGTTATTTTTAATAAAGGTCTTATAATGGGGGAAAAGTGCATGGATTTGATAAGAAAAGTGGTTGAAGTGTGTGGGGATGGGATGTTTCCCATTTGCAATGCCCACCTCTTCCTGTTCTTCCCATCAATCTTGATACTTGTTAAACTGCGAAGACTCAGACATCACACTGGCGGAATCTTGGAAGTGTGATGTCTCTCTCAAAAGGTCTATACGTATTGTTTTGGGTTGTTTGCCTGGAATGGGTGAATTGGGGAGACAATTGCACTTAAATAGCAGGTTTGAAGATACCTATTAAGATGATTCTCCGAAGAGAACGTTAATCTTTGTAGTGATAGACAATGCCTCTTTTGACAAGCCCACTTGACTCCTGCTGAGAAATACTTGGAGAGGCAAGGTGGTAGAGGAAAGGATATTTCAGATTTCTCTCATATATGCAAGGTCTGTTATGAGTAAAGTAGAGAAGGCATTTATCGGTAAGACCTTGCTTGAATGATACCACAGGTACTATATATATCCACACTAGCCATTTCTATATGATGTATTATCTTCATAATGTCCCCTTTAATGATTTTTTTAAAAAATATTTTAATTTTGTTGTTGTGCTGGTAAGCCAGAGAGGTTCATGCTTGTTAAACAAACTGGATTGCCACCTGACACTTTCACTGCTTCAGTATTTTCTTTGAAACAACTATCACTGCTCACTCTTAGCTAGCACAGAGAGTACTCAGGCAGTTTCTAAACCTTTGCACATCCAACGCAGAAAAGTCTTATCCTGGAAAATCTTCTTATAAAGTGTTTGAATTCAGAAGTTAATAAGAGGCAGAAGTTAATTAGCGGAAGGAAGTAAATAAAATACATGCTGGAAAGAGAAAATAAGATTAAAGATAATAGTTCTGCTATAGGGCCTCCCTCAGGCTATGGGACAAAGTAGAATAAGGTTAGCAATATTCTTTTCCTTTTCTCATTGCCTACAGAAGCCTTCCTGTGCAAAATATTTTTAAACTCATTTTCTGTTTCTAGAGTGTATTTTACAAAGTCAATTTTCTGTGTTGTACCATAAACATTGCAGCATTTTCAGGAGAGATTTTGACAAAATTAAATGCATCATTCTGGGTACTGTAATGCTAAATGTGAGAAGGAAAGAGAGAGAGTCAAAAATCTACTGTGGTTTTATGCTTTAGATAAGGGACCTTACTCCGCTCCCAAGGACTGAATGACCATGAGGAGGATTGGGAACATTGTCTAAAGATTATCATAGCAGACTGGGAATTAGGATTCCTGAGTTCTATTTCCCACTGTGCTGCTGACTCATTTTGTGATGTTTTGTGAGTCACTCTGTGTGACAGTTGATCCAGCTGTAAAAATGGGTATAAATACATATCTGCCTCGTAGAGGTGTTCTACGGCTTAATTAATGTTTGTAAAGCATTCTGAGATCCTTGGTTAGGTTTCTGGTGGGCAAAGGTGACTGACTATCATGCTGACCAATACTGCCTCATTTCCCCATCTGTATCCATCTCTTATCTCTTGTCTTATATATAGATTGTCAACTCTTTGGGGCAGGGACTGTCTTTTTGTTCTGTGTTTGTAGGGCCCTTAGCACAATGAGGTCCTGCTCCAGGGCTAGGGCTCATAGGTACTACAGTAATACAAATACATCATCAAAATCATGTATGGATAAAAGGTGCTATATGAGTACAAACTATTGTTATTAATAAAAGCGTTAACACCTTGCCATGAGCATGTCTAAATGCTCATCAAATTCCCATGTGGACCTACAATTCTTAGGACCAGTTCTCTTCTCTTCTGTTTTCCTTAGGTTCTTATACTTCACCCATTACTGTAATATCTGTGCACCTTCCAGTAGCACAAGAAGTGACATCACTAGACATTTGTTTCTCTCTTCCACTCTCCTGTACAAAAAATTTTATGTGAAAATTTATTTTTTTCTTTCCAAAATTATCCTGGTATAGTGCTGTGTGCCTCAATGTTTGCACATGACTTTAGGAGTGTGGGTATGTAGAACCACCATGACCCTGATCCTGCCCCCATTGAAATTTATGTCAAAATTCTCATTGATTGCAAGATTGGATATACAGAGAATGGACTATAGAAAGGAAGCCATATTTAATCTGACTACCTGTTTGTGTAGCTGTGTTTGAACAACCAAAGAAATTACATTTATGAGGTCTGAGCCTGCAAACACTCGTGTGAGTCTTTTTTATTTGTATGGGACCACTTGTGTGAGTAAAGATTATTCCTGTGACTAAAGGTTTTCAGGATTAGACCCTAAAATTCTTGCAAGTCTAGGGACTGTACACCAAATTCACATATCAGGCCCCACTATTACATCTGCTTTGGCTACGCTGAAGATTAGTAAGCAGGAAATAGACAAATGAATTAATAGTAAACTCATCTAAAAGATAGGTTAGAGATGTGCTAAAGTAGTACTTGGGCAAATGGAGACTGTGGTTTAAATAAGAGAATTTGCCCATCATGTTGAAAGGCATTTGACTTACACAGTCTTTTAAACTGTGAGACTTGTCTATTCTGCTAACCAATATTTTCTGAATTGCTTCAAAGAAAATACAGTCCAATAATTTTGTATAGCATCTTCCGTACAAGCTGTATTCCAAAATTATTTCCAGGATTAAATAATCTAATATCAGAGATAAATAAGAACAGAGGGAGGGAGAAAATACTTTCTGAATGCAAGGAAAAAAAGATGTTTTCCTTTCAAATTTGAATTATTATTTGAAAGAAAGCATAGAGTCAAATACAGTAAAAATCTTAAATGAAACAAACTTTATCATAGAATCTCTATGGATGGAAATTCCATGCATAATGAGCATAGGTGAGAAATCTAAGGAACAGTCCCAGATTGAGGTGTCCATAGAGGAGGTTAAGAACATAAGAATGGCCATACTTGGTCAGACCAAAAGTCCATCTAGCCCAGTATCCTGTCTTCCAACAGTGGCCAATGCCAGGTACTTCAGAGAGAATGAACAGAACAGGTAATCATCAAGTGATCCATCCCATTGCCCATTCCAAGCTTCTGGCAAACAGAGGCTAGGGACACCATTGCTGCTGATCCTGGCTAATAGCCACTGATGGACCTGTCCTCTGTGAATTTATCTAGTTCTTTTGTGAACCCTGTTAGTGTCTGGGCCTTCATAACATCCTCTGGCAAAGAGTTCCACAGGTTGACTGTGTGTTTCTTTTAAACCTATTGCCCATTAATTTCATTTGGTGACCCCTAGTTCTTGTGTTGCGAGAAATAGTAAATAACGCTTCCGTATTTACTTTCTCCACACCACTCATGATTTTGTTTTGAAACAAATAGATGAATTAAACAATAATAAGTTACCAGGATCAGATGGTATTCACTTGAGTTCTGAAGGAACTCAAATATGAAAATGCAGAACTACTCACTGTGGTATGTAACCTATTGTTTAAATCAGCCTCAGTACCAGATGACTGGAGGATAGCTAATATGATGCCTTTTTTTAATGAAGGCTCCAGGGACAGTCCTGGCAATTACAGGCTAGTAAGTCTAACTTCAGTACAACTCAGATTGGTTGAAACTGTAATAAAGAACAGAATTATCAGACACATAGATGAACATGGTATGTTGGGAAAAAGCACAGTTTTGGAAAGGGAAGTCATGTCTCGCCAATCTATTAGAATTCTTTGAGGGAGTCAGTCAGCACAGGGGCAAGGGTAATCTAGTTGATATAGTTGCAACCTGCTAACCTGAAACATAGTCTCACCAGTAACTGCACACCGCACCATAGTAACTCTAGCTCAGGAACCAATCCATGCAACAAACCTCGATGCCAACTCTGCCCACATATCTACACCAGCGACACCATCACAGGACCTAACCAGATCAGCCATACCATCACCGGTTCATTCACCTGCACGTCCACCAATGTAATATATGCCATCATATGCCAGCAATGGCCCTCTGCTATGTACATCGGCCAAACTGGACAGTCGCTACGGAAAAGGATAAACAGACGCAAATCAGATATTAGGAATGGCAATATACAAAAACCTGTAGGAGAACACTTCAACCTCCCTGGCCACACTATTGCAGACCTTAAGGTGGCCATCCTGCAGCAAAAAAACTTCAGGACCAGACTTCAAAGAGAAACTGCTGAGCTTCAGTTCATCTGCAAATTTGACACGATCAACTCAGGATTAAACAAAGACTGTGAATGGCTTGCCAACTACAAAAGCAGTTTCTCCTCTCTTGGTTTTCACATCTCAACTGCTGGAACAGGGCCTCATCCTCCCTAATTGAACCTACCTCATTATCTCTAGCTTGCCTGCATATATATTCCTGCCCCTGGAAATTTCCACTACATGCATCTGAGGAAGTGGGTATTCACCCACGAAAGCTCATGCTGCAAAATGACTGTTAGTCTATAAGGTGCCACAGGATTCTTTGCTGCTTCTAGTTGGTATAGTGTACTTGGACTGTTAGAAAGCCTTTGACAAGACCCTACACAAAAAGAAAGACCTTTACTTAAGCAAAGTAAGAAGTCATGGGATAAGAGTCGTCTCAGGGATCAGTAACTGCTTAACAAATAGGAATCGGAGAGTAGGAATAAATGGTCAGTTTTCATAATGGGAAGAGGTAAATAGCGCAGTCCCCCACAGCTCTCTATTGGGACCAATACTGTTCCACATAGTCATAAATGATCTGGAAAAAGGGGTTATCAGTGAGCTGGCAAAGTTTATAGACTATATAAAATTACTCGAGATACTTAAGTCCGAAGCAGACTGTGAAGAATTACAAAGGGATCTCACAAAAGTGGATGACTGGGCAGCAAAATGAGAGATGAAGTTCAGTGTTGATAAATACAAAGTAATGAATACTGGAAAACATAATCCCAACTACGCATACAAAAAGAGGGGTCTAAATTAGCTGTTATCACTCAAGAAAGAGATCTTGGAGTCCTTGTGGATAGTTCTCTGAAAACATCCATTCAATGTGCAGCAGCAGGCAGAAAAGCTAGCAATGTTAGAAACCGTTAGGAAAGGGATAGATAATAAGGCAGAAAATATCATAATGCCTCTTTGTAAATCCATGGTACACTCACACCTTGAATGCTGTGTGCAGTTCTGGTCACCCCATATAAAAAGAATTGAAGGTACAGAGAAGGGCAACAAAAATGATAAGGAATATGGAACTGATTCCATATGAGGAGAGTTTAATAAGACTGGAACTCTTCATCTTAGAAAAGAGACAACTAAGGTGAGATATGTTAGTGGTCTATAAAATCATGAATGGTGCGGAGAAAGTGAATAGGAAACTGTTATTTACCCCCTTCACATAAGACAAGAAGGTTTCCCCTGGTGAAATTTATTGGCAGTAGATTTAAAACAAACGTAAGGAAGTACTTCTTCACACAGTACCCAGTCACCTTGTGAAACGTGTTGCCAGGGAATATTTTGAAGGCCAAAATATGACTGCGTTCAAACAAGAATTAGATAAGTTCATGGCGGATAGGTCCATCAATGGCTATTAGCCAAGATGGTCAGGGACACAACCCTATGTTCTGGGTGTACCTAGCCTCTGACTGCCAGAAGTTGGGAGTGGACGACAGCAGGTGGATCAGTCAATAATTGCCCTGTTCTGTTCATTCCCTCTGAAGCACCTGGCATTGGCTACTGTCAGAAGACAGGATACTGGGCTAGACGGACCATTATTCTGAACCACTATGGCTGTTCTTATATTTATTATTTGTATTTCCATAGCACCTAGGAGCCAGTCATGGACCAGGACCCCAATATGGTAGGTGTTCTAAAACACAGAACAAAAAACTGTGCTGCCCCAAAGAGTTTACAGTCTGCATAGACAAGACAGACACAGTGTGAGGGAAGAGTTAGAGTGAACAATGTGATGGCAGCAAATGGCGTCTTGGTTCCACAATTTTTCTCATTTTTTCTTCCTTTTTGAGGGTATACAAAGGGAGGGTATAAGCTAAATGGAAGGAAAAGAGAATGGAATGTCAAGAATCAAGTCCTGATGGAGCTGGGGAAACAAGCAATGTGTGAGTCTTAGTGCCCCCAGAATTGGAGGGATCTCCTGTGCACAGTTCTGGGTCAATAGGGTGCTGGCGATGGGGAGATCGCATACAGAAAGGCTGTTTGATGGCTGAAGTTGGGAAAAAGGTTTTTACACCAATAATGGTGAGAATTTGTGGAGACCCAGAGAGTTGGCCAGAACTGGGCAAGCAGAAAAAGTAGCAAGAGGAGTTGGGAGCAATTAATTCCATAGGGGGGTGGAAGCACTCTATGTATGATTTTAAAATGGAAGACAATTTATAATTGTCTGCTGAAATGAATGGGGAGCCAGTGGGGTTCATGTGTCTTTGGTTTTTAATTTAAAATAAAAATTAAAAGATTTTTTTAAAGTTAAAACTCATAAAAACAATCAAAGGGGAAAATAGAAAGGCGGAGGTATTTTCTCCAATGCACTTGAAGATTTGGGATATATCAGAAAAACTGCACAGCATGGCAAACTCTAATGATTAAGCAGTCATAAAGCTGAAGAAACAGCTCTGAAACCTAGGTGCTGTAATCATAGTTATACAAAATAGCCCCTAGCAAAAGATGCCATACGATTCTAACTAGAATTATATTAAGCTTCTACGGTGATTCTGTCAAACACATTTAACAGGAGTAATATATTAGCTTTTGTTCTTTATCTTTTTGTAGTGTTGCTAATTACCATGATTATATTGTATTGTTATTCCTTTTTCTAGAGGTACTTTGGTATTAACTCTGTCTTTTTGTAAAATTCTAGCACTAATAATAATAAACAGACTTTAGTAGTCCTGATGTGAAGGCATAATATTCTTTTATGCTATTAGATTTTTTCCCCTTGATCTGATCAGCTGTGCTTGAAGTTGTATACAATAATGCTTATTACCTTTGATGAGGAAGAGAGAAAAACTCTTGGAAAGGAGAAAGATGAGAGAGAGGCAAATGATGGAAGAAAAATAAATGCTTCAGGTCAAGAGTGACACAAAATGTGAGAACTCTGTGGAAGGAGTCACCTCTGTACAGGCCTGTTTTTTACTTGCCTCTGACAGGGACAGCGTTAGGTCTGATGCCTGATCCAAAGCCCATTGAAGTCAATGGGAGTATTTCCAATGTCTTCAATGAGTTTTAGATAAAGCCTATGGTAAGTCTATGGCCAGCTAGGTTCCTGCTTCCAAGAGTGCATCAACAAGGTACTGGGACTACTGTGGTCATCTGCCAACAGACCAGACCTGACCTAACCTGACCATTCTGCCTGGAAATTAAAAACATCTATTGCATTCATTTGAGCAGAAAAAAGAATCCCCTTTTGTGGGAGGAAGGCATTTGAGTGGGTTACTGAGCTGGCTGGGAGGATGGAAACAGGGAGACATGGAGATCACCACATCTCATCTTCACCTAGTGTTTGTTTCAGTGCATGTAGGATTGGTCGTGGGGCCAAGGCTAGTACTGTTGTTCTCTAATCCACCCATGTTTCAGCTACACACACAAAGCCTGCCTGATTCTGTTGTACAGTAGTGTAATTCCACTGACCTGAAAGGGCTATTCTTGATTTACCCCACTGTAAATGAGAGGAGACATTGTGCTCTTCTAGGACAATGCAGTTGCAAAACTCTGAACAGGGCACAGGAGAGCTGGGGATAAAGTGTTCACGGTCGAGGGGATCTGGATAAGGAACAAACAAACAAAGGATATCAAATGAAGCCATAGTCTAATGATGGTTAGGAAACACTGCAAAACCTTCCTCTCCGAAAAAGCCTTTTTACCATAAGAATGACATTAACACTGACAGCCTTTCTACACACTAAAAAAAGAAAAGGGAATAAATAAATTTAAACCAAAAATATTTTCCCAAGCAGAGTTTTTGCCTCAAACAGGGAGCGGTGTCAGAAGCTCAATGCTGTCCACTAGGGACTTTGTTGTTGCTATTGATTTTATGTGGCAGGTGCTCAGATCCTGTCATGATTGGCAGCAGTGTAAATTTCTAAGATAGACAGAATCTGACCCAACATGTTTGTTGATGTAAAATAATATAGAATACAACGGAGCAACTTTTTATTTCACAAGTATAATTTTGCAACTGGTACTCCAGCATCTCTGCTCCTTAGGTTAATGACAATGTAAGCTGGATTGCTAAACCCTTCAAAGCAAGCTGAAATGATCCTCTTTCCATCAATCAATCAATTCAAATAGTCTATTATTGTATACTTTCCTTTTGTTTTGGAGTGTGGAAAAGCACTTCTCAACCTCATACTGTCAATAACAAGGACTTTCAGCCCCACACTTAAATAGCTTCACAACATTGTAGGTGAATCCTTCCCACTGAAGTCAGTGAACACTGTGTCAGTATTTAAGATGAAGAATGCTTGTTACACTAAGCAGATTTCTGTGCTTTGATTTCTAGGAGAACTTGCTACTTTAACTCAGCTTTCTTATCTCCATTAATATGTCATGAGAAGTACCATGTCGTAGCATGATTTTCCATCTCCTCTGCTACTGGTCAGTATCCTCAGCTGGGTTTCATTTGGGTTATGGGCATAAACACAGCATCAGAGCCAGACCTGAAACGTAGGAATTGCAATATCAGCTAAGAGCAGTGGTCCATCTAGTCTAGAACCATAACAGTACCAAATATTTCAGAAGAAAAAGCGTGGTGGATGATACTGTAGTAATCTGTCCAAACAGGAAGGTTAATGGCAGTTTTATAGCTTCACACATCAATGCAGATTGGCTTGGTGCCTGGCTTATTTCAGAACTGCATTGCCTGTTTGCACCATACTGTTCAGAAATACTGGGTTTTATCTCTTCTCTTCCCTCGCATTAACAAACCAACATGGAGAAGTGGGGACTGATACACTAGATTTCTATTTGTGTGTTGAGAACATATGGAGGAGTTGGTAGAAATGGAATGCATTCATTTAGAGCAATCTAAATCTTTGTAAGCTGTTAAAGGAAAACATCCACCTTGAATTGGTTAATTATTGGCAATAAAAGAAACCACAACCTTGACCCCCAAATTACAGAGAACAAATAATATATGCAAGTTTATGCTTTGCTGAAGCTTTGTTGAAACTGTAGGTATACTAAATTTATGCTTAAGAATGCCTGGTGGATAAATAACAGACACTCAAGCCATCTATTCTTTTTAGCTGCAATTAGTGGTACACAGCAATCTGTTTTCTTAAAGAATTGGATGACTTCCAAAAGAGAATTAGGCCTTAGGCTATCAGTACAATTGGTAGAGATGAAGTGTTGTTGTGCCCTGGCAATATGGAGCAGGGAACATCAATTAGGAAAGGGAATAAAACTGTAGAAATTGTATGGCAGCTTTCTGAATCTCAGCTAAGTATGACAGAAGGAAAGCAATTCAGAGAATCACCATTGCCAGAGAATCATAGGCCCTTTTATTACAGTAATATTTGGTGGAATTTTGAACAACTCATTGCTTGACTTCAGCAGGAAAGAAATACAAAATGCATGACTTATTCATGCCTTTCTATTACCAGTCTGTATTAAATACTTTGTATTTGTTAAATGCCCTGAGTCCAGTAGCTGCTAGGTTGTATATGATTAAACAAAAATTAAAGCAAGCTAGGCACAGTGCCTAGAGACATCAAACTTTCAAACAAATGGCAGAAGAAAATGGTTTTTTGAAAAGCTGGTCTGGTTATAAAGAATAAGCCAAATGGTCACGAGGATAACTTGTACCAACATGAGAAGAAAGCCTCAAGGAGAGAGTTTGATAGATGGGGTCTCTGGATCAAGAAACTCCTGCCTCTGAATGACTCCATCCAGATGGTATTTTAGGATGTTAGAGAACGTGGCCAAACAATTGGCCAGGAGCGGGATAGTAGAAGAGGTCATCACTAATATGCTCAGAGCTGAATTATTATTAATCCTTTTATAGACTGTCAGCAAAATCTTGAAATGAATTTTTGGTTGGTTTCTCAGCAACTGATGTAGATCACAGAGCATGCACATTATCTATACTTTGCCCCTGTGCCAAGGAAGCAATGCTTGAGTGTCATGTTCCATATTGGTTGGAACCTCAGGATCAATTTCAAGGTCAACTTGATGTTTACATTATATAATTCTGCTTAGTGTGATTAAGACTTAGTCAATTTGCCACGTAGCTACAGCATCCTTTGCCAAACAGCATTACTTCTCTCCCCCCTCATCAGTACCCACTGCCATGATCCCAGCTGCTCATTTATAACCTTTGGCTCCCTCCTAAAACCACCCAACTTTTACCCTTTGCTCATTCTCTGGGTAATATCTTGCCAACCTTATAACAAAAAAAAAAAAAAAAAAGAGATTGACATGATATCTTTTCTGTCCTCCACTCCTCATCCAACATTGTCTCCTTACCTCTGTCACTAACTCTGAGGTATATCGCTTGCTTTCTACCTCTAACCCCAGCCCCTATCTGCTAGATCCTATCCCTTACCAGGCATTAAATTCTCCACTTTCACCACTTCTTCTTCGAGTGCTGTCCCTGTGGGTGCTCCACTCTAGGTGACGGTGCGTCCCGGCACTGTTGATTGGAGATTTTCGGTAGCAGTGCCTGGTTGGGGCACACGCACTCAGATGGTATCTCCTGTCTAGTTGGAATCTTCCTGAGTGCGTGCGCCCCACACCCTCCTCAGTTCCTTCTCAACCGTCCTTGGCTGAAGACGGGACTCGGGGCCGTGCTACCTTCTCTTCCCTAGTCTCTATAGGAAATAGAAATAATTATTAATTACTTCCCAAATGTTTCCTTTCCTTTAGTATAGTTAGTTACTTAGTTAAAAAAAAAAAAAAAGAGCCCCTCAGGCTCATCTCCCGTTGAGACACTCTACTCGCCCATCTCTAATTCATAGTGCCAGGAGCTTCAGGATTTAAAAGATGCATCTCCTGTCAGGAATCCCTGCCACAGTCAGATAGGCACTCGCATTGTGTGAAGTGCCTCGGGGACACCCACATCCCCCCCGAAGTGCCTCCATTGCTCGAGTCTCAAATCAAGAGCTCGTCGTGACAGGGATCTGCGGCTCAAAATCATCATGATGAAAAAATCTCTGCAGCCGCTGTTGGAGACGGGAAAGGGTAAACCCACTCCCACATGCTCCCCAGCCACATCGGAACCGGTGGGGAGCATTGCTTTACCCTCCCTGGAGCAGAGGCAAGAAGCACAACAGTCTCACAGAAGAGAACCTAACAAGGGTAGGGGGTCTCCCATGAGATCCCTACCCTCGGTGCTGACAGCACCAAAGGCAGGAGCCTCAGCCTGCTCTAATGCCTCAGCAACAACTCTGACAGAGCACAGGTGCGTCTACCAGCTCAGGTCATGGCTCAAGGTCAACAACCTCAGTTTCCCTACTTTGTCCCCCCATGGGCGGCACCTGGGTTCTCCTACCCTATGCCTTGGCCTCAGTGGTACCCGTGGCAACATCCTCCTACCAATCATCCTCCTTCTGTGCCTCAGTCTCCTGCTCCATCCACTTCCCGACCCCCCTCCTGAGACTGGGAGCTACGCACCATATCCTGACTCACCTAACCCTAACTCTCCACTAGCCTCGGATGAAGCCCTCCTCCCTTCACCTCCACAGGCCATGGATGACTGAAAACAATTTCAAGAAATTTTTAGGAGGGTGGCACTTAGTCAGGATGTCCCCTTAGAAGAGGTTCAAGAGACGCAACACAAACTTCTCAAAATCCTTCAACCGTCTGCGCCCTCGAAAATCACGCTCCCTATAAATGAAGCACTCATGGAGCCAGCTGACGCTCTCTGGCAAACCCCAGCTTCTCTAGTACCAACTTGCAAGAAAGCTGAACCTAAATACTATGTTTCTGCAAAGGATGCAGACTTCCTATTTTCTCATCCACCACCGAACTCTCTTGTCATGGATGCAGTTGCACAGAGGACCAAACAGTCACAATATCAACCTACTCTGCAAGACAAGGACCTTAGATGCCTTGATGTCCTGGGCCGCAAGGTTTATACATCCTCTACGCTACAGTTCAGGATTGCAAACTATTCTGCTCTCCTCGCCAGTTATGATTTTGATAATTACAATAAGCTTTTTGAATTTGCCTCTAGACACGGTGGACACAGCAGCCCATACCACTGCAACTGCTGTGGTTATGCGCAGGTGCTCATGGCTCTCTATGTCCGGCATTCCTAAAGAACTCCAGACCAAAGTGGAGGATCTCCCCTTTGATAAGGACAAACTCTTCTCCAAAAAAACTGATGAACTTCTCCACACCATGAAAGATTCTAGAGTAACACTGTGCACCCTGTGCATTCACCCATCTCTTCCCAGGAGACAGCGATACCAACCCTACCAAAGACCACGCACACATCAGTACTATTGTCCTCAACATAGACCATACGACACAACTAGGAATCGTACTAGGAACTCCCCCCCCCGCCCCCCCAGCACAGACAAAATCAAAATCAAGCCACCACCTTCCGTCCTTCGGGCAATAAACAGTTTTGAAACGTTGGTCGAGGGCCTGCACGACCACCCCTTGATTCCACCACTTACTTGCCCATTTGGCCACTGCCTCCAGTATTTCCAACATGCCTGGCAGTGGATTACACAGGACCGCTGGGTCCTCGAAATAGTTCAGACCAGTTACTCCATCCCTTTTATATCCCACCCTTCCTTCTTCCCTGTCCCTCTTCAGGGACCCTTCTCACGAACAGTTACTTCGCACAGAAGTGGCACACCTGCTGCAACTAGGTGCAGTGGAACCTGTGCCGACACAACACCAAGGGACAGGTTTCTACTCCCATTACTTTCTAACGCAGAAAAAGACCAGGGGATGGAGGCCTATACTAGACCTACGCCGACTGAACAAATTCGTGAGGACACAAAGATTCAAGATGGTCACACTGGGCACAATAATACCTGCATTGGATCAAGGGGACTGTTTCACAGCCCTCAATCTACAAGATGCTTACTTCCATATATCAATTCATCCATCTCACAGACACTTCCTACGATTCACAATCGGTCAGGACCATTTTCAATACAGAGTTCTTTCTTTCGGACTCTCCACAGTTCCAAGAGTTTTTTCCAAGACCGTAGCCGTGGTCGTGGCTCATCTCCGCAAACACGGGGTCACACTGTTTCCTTACCAGGACGATTGCCTCATCAAGGGCGACTCCTATGGTGAGACACTTCAAGCCACGTGTTTCGTCATCTCCCTCTTTCACAGCTTAGGCCTCCAAATAAACATCCAAAAATCCACCCTGACACCTACGCAACAGATGGAGTTCATCGGAGCTCATCTCGACTCAACCCGGAGCAGGGCCTCGCTCCCATACGACAGATTTCTCGCTATCACGCAGTTCATACGCACACTCTCTATTCGTCCCAGGACGCAAGCAAGAATCTGCCTACAGCTTCTTGGTCACATGGCAGCCACCACTTTCGTGGTTCAGCACACCAGGCTACATATGAGATGTCTCCAGGGCTGGCTCAACTCCAGTTTCAAACCCAACAGACACCCTTTAGGGTTGCTGCTAACTCCTCCTCCCAATGTTATAGCTTCCCTACAATGGTGGACAACCTCTGCACAGGGGTTTCCTTCCAGCAATGATCCCCAACACTCATGCTCACCATGGACGCTTCCCTGATAGGTTGGGGAGCGCATCTAGGGGAACACAGGGCAAAAGGCCAGTGGTCCGCATCAGAGACGCATCTACACATAAATCTCTTAGAGCTCAGAGCAGTGAGGAGAGCATGCCTTCACTTTCTTCCCCTCATAAAGAACAAATATCTGTGGGTCTTAACAGAGAACATAGCATGTATGTATTACATAAACAGACAAGGGGGAGCCCGATCACATTCCCTTTGCATGGAAGCCATTCGACTATGGAATTGGTGCATACAACATCAAGTACAAATAATCGCTTCCTACTTACCAGGCTGCCACAACACTACTGCCAACGCACTCAGCAGGCACTTCTTGACAGAACACGAATGGGAACTGCACCCCGCAATACTCCAAGAGCTTTTCTCCCACTGGGGCACCCTATCAGTAGATCTCTTTGCCACGACCCAAAACCGAAAATGCCCCCTGTTTTGCTCTAGGGCGGGACTCAGGACTGCATCCCTAGGAGATGCATTCCTCATCCCATGGAACAACTACCCACCAATCCCTCTGTTACGCAGTGTTCTTCGGAAGATTGCGAACGACAAGGCCCAGGTCATCCTGATTGCCCCAGCTTGGCCAAGACAGACGTGGTCCCTCCCTTATCCGTATGTCCTCCCGTCACCCATGGGCTCTCCCCCCCAGACCTCCTTTACCAGGACAACGGATGAGTTCTTCAGCCCCAGCTCCAAAAGTTCCACCTCACAGCCTGGTTACTTCATGGTTCCAAACCCATGAACTAGCCTGTTCCGAGCAGGTCCAATATGTCCTCTTGCACAGTAGGAGAGACTCCACTCATAAAACCTACCTTCAGAAGTGGAGACATTTCGCTCTTTGGTGCTCAAATAAGCATTTAGCACACAATAATGTGACCCTCCCTAACATTCTAGACTACCTCCTGAAACTAAAACAGGACGGACTCTCGCTCAGCTCCATCAAAGTGCACCTGGCGGCGCTTACCACCTTCCATGACCTATTAGATGGGTGCTCACTCTTTACCCACCCCACCATTAAACGCTTTCTCACTGGCCTGCAAAATCTTTACCCTGAAATTCACCCAGCGGTGGCTACATGGAATTTTAACCTCGTTCTTCATGCTCTCGTGAAACTTCCATGTGAGCCATTGGCTACCTCCTCTCATCTCCATATGTCCATGAAGGTGGCTTTTCTAGTTGCCATGACATCAGCAAGGAGAGCTGGTGAAATGAGTGCCCTCATGGCTCACCCTCCCTACGCAAGCTTCTCCAAAGATAAAGTCACTTTGAGACCACATCCTAAATTTCTTCCTAAGGTGGTGTCGACCTTCCACCTCAACCAACCTATATATACCTACCTACTTTCTATCCCAAACCTCACAAGACTCTGCAGGAAGCAACCCTGCATTCTCTCGATGTGAGGAGAGCAATTGCCTTTTATTTAGACAGGACTAAACCATTTTGCAAGTCTCCACGACGCTTTGTTTCCATTGCCGAGAGATCGAAAGGTACGGCCATCTCTAAACGCCTATCCAAGTGGATCTCTGACTGCATCAGATCCTGTTACCATGCGAGAAATCTTCAGCCCCCCGACGACATTAGAACTCATTCCACTAGAGCCATGTCAGCATCCGTTGCCTTCTTACACAACGTTCTGATTCCTGATATCTGCAAAGCGGCTACATGGTCATCTGAACACACGTTTGCAAAACACTATGCTCTCACGCAAGACACCATGGCAGACACAATAGTAGGCCATACAGTACTATCTACAGTACTCACTACTGCATCTCCAAAGTCCCACCAACCATAGTGGGTACTGCTATGCATTCACCTAGAGTGGAGCACCCACAGGGACCGCACTCAAAGAAGAAGAGAAAGTTTCTCACCTTGCAGTAACTGAGGTTCCTGGAGATGTGTGTCCCTGTGGGTGCTCCACTCCCCACCTTCCTCCCCTGTACTTTGGAGTACTGATATGATTCTCCACAGTAGAGAAGGAACTGAGGAGGGTGTGGGGCGCACGCACTCAGGAAGATTCCAACTAGACGGGAGATACCATCTGAGTGCGTGCGCCCCAACCAGGCACTGCTACCGAAAATCTCCGATCAACAGCACCGGGACACACCGTCATCTAGAGTGGAGCACCCACAAGGACACACATCTCAAAGAACCTCAATTACTGCAAGGTGAGTAACTTTCTCTTCCTTTGTCCTCCTCAGTCTCTCCAACATCCCAGTTAAGTATCCTAACAACTGGGCTGAAAGTTGTGACGGAGATCCTCCTCCTTTTCTCCCTACCCCCTGCTGTTTTGTGAGAAGTTGCCTGAGGGCCCCAGTCCAGCAGGCTGGTCAGAGGGCACCTGCCAGGTTGAGCCCCCTCACATGACTTAGGTAGTTGAACACCTATTTTCCCCTAGTTTGAGCTTAGGCAGGAGAGAAGTGGCCAGATCCTTAGACTGAGGCTGCAGGGCGTGTGCTCAGAGGCAGAAACATAAACACCATGGGAACTTCTAACTGCAAAAACTTAGGGACCAAGTGAGTTTAGTCACCTACAGGGTTCAGTAAAAGTTTTGTGCACTGCAGTGGTCCCAAAATAGGAACTTAAATGCCTAAACCAGGGACTTTGATACCTAACTCCTTTTGTGCATTCATTGAGATCTACCAATGAAAAGAGCTGTATAAGAGCTAGGTATTATTACTATTATTATTAGCCTTGGTGGCACATGTAGAGTTCACATCATAGTTTGAGACACAGATATCTGCGTCCAGGGAGAGAATTCAGCCTTGTATCTCTAATGTTCATCAACTGATTGATATCCAGATAGACTTCTGATATTGCTGTCTGCCTTTCTACTACACTTTGCCCAGTCTAAATTGCAATGCTCTTCTTTGCAGATTGTGCAAATAGAAAAGGAAGATATTTTGTTCTCTTCCTTCCACTCTTCTTTCTCTAAGTACAATTTTCAAATAAAAAAAAAAGACTATTAAGCTGGAAGATAGAACTATTACATCTCACCTGATCAGACCCCAAAGAAAGTGAGGTGTGTCAAGACATGGTATTTTCATCCATTTTGTGAGGCTTTTGGACATTGCAAGGAGCCTTACAATTAAATTCACGGATAGTGGCTCTAGTAGGGGTACACTATGTTTGCAAATAAATAAAAATAAAAAACAGAAAAAAGTCCTTTTCCCCCTTTTTGTTTCTTCAGGGTATATTTGTATTACATTGAAGGCAGGTGTAATTTAATTACTTCAGAGACAATTTAGCTTTGAACTGTTTATATCTATAACTGCACTGGTTATCACAGACTCAGTCCCTCTGAAAATACTGCAATGAGATTGCCATCACGGCTCTTATCTGTGGGTTGAGTCTTTTAAGACATTTATTTAGCGTAGCCCTGCTGCAGAGACAACTAGTTTAGCATGAAAATCCATTTTCTTTTCTGAATCACTGTTTACATTCTGATACAGCTGTATACAAAGATGCTCTATATGCATGTGTGTAAAACTGTCTCTTGTAAATGTATTCAAGAAGCATTTGATACAAGTTCAAGGGATAATTCTCAATATAACCTGACAATTCAGTATTTGTCCACTATTTGGCAGATTTTTGAGGAGATGCATGGATTAGTGTAACTAATGCGCTTCACAGCAACTTTACCCGCAGGTAGGTAGGTAGCTTTTGTAACTCAACAAAAGTAATAGAAACTAACAAAACAGAGTTTTGTAAATAACTAAAAACCGGGGACTCTTGAGAGGAATTGTAATGAAAGAAGATTTCAAATACATTTGCTGGAGTGGGCTGGATGACTCAATGGATTGATATCGGCATGTGGAGCCTTTCACCTTTACATCATCTGTTAATATCCAGCTCAAACAAGTGTGACTGAAAATAATCATCATCTGACTACTGGCTGGTGATTTCTGTTCAGATCTTAGTGGACAGGTATCCATGTCACAACTGTGGTTTACTGTGTTAGCCATCTCAGCAGACAGGCCAAGGGGTGAATGCACATGGAGTCTAAACCATTAAGAGTTTAAATGAGCTTCAAATTGAAATTGATGTCCATGCTGCTAGAGGTCTCACCTGATAGTAGTTAACATTTCAGCAAACAAGTTGCATCACTTGTCAGGATACAAACAATACATTATTCATAGATTAGAATGCCTGAACCATTCCATCCCTGAGAAATGTGTACATTTACATTTGTGGTTGCATTGGAAGTTGTTTCCATTTTTCTAGATAGACCCATCAAAATGGAGGAATAGTATGCACTATGTTCCAGGACATAGGTAATGATTCCAAAACAAATGACTGCAGTTTCATAGTGGGAAGTTAGTTCTTTGCCTAGATTGAATTTCTATTATACTTCTGCCCTGATACTGTGTCTATATTATACATTAAGTAAAGATATAATTTTCAGGATAAAAGAGATTATATCAAATCACATCTGCAAAGAAATGAGATTTGACAATCTCCAAAGTATCTTAATTTCTCCAAAAATGAAACTTTCAGCTTTAATGTACAGTTGCTAATAACTGAAACCATCTGGTAGATCATTATCAGTGGTGGAATATGGAAAAGCTTGGAAGAGATCTCAAAAAAGGCCAGAAGATAATGTAATCTGGTCACACTCTAATTCAGCTGTTATTTGTCTGTTATGTTATAAATCTGTCTCAATGCAGAGTAGAAACAGTCAGAGGAATCTCTCTCTCTCTCTCCTTCTGTTGATTTACCACCTTAAGATATTAGATATGGTAGCTGTAAAGTGTTTGGACATGCACGTCTATCATCAAATATTTAAGTGTCATATATTTTCATCATTCTTTGTCTGCCACCGTGGGGTTTGATGGACCCCACAAACTCACTGTTAGAGATCGCTTAAATCACATTATTTACTCACACCTCTGTGGGCAAAAATTAAAAATGTGCTGTCAGGTTGAAATCCTGGAATTGGAACCAGTATTTGCCTGAAAAATATATCTGTCAGTATATCTCATATGTGAAACTAATATACTCATATAAACAATGGCTAGATACCACTGTGATGATATACATTAGAAACCTCATAGTTGAATATGTAGATTCCTACTGAGTTTTAGTTATTAAACCACATGATTATTCACCAGGACAAAATAGGTCAATTAGAGAGGCTTGCATTAGTGCCCTGGTCATAAATCTGAGAATCAAGAATTCCTGAGTTCTAGTACTTGCTCTGTTTCTAACTGCTTCTAGGGCCTTTGGCAAAGTCACTTAAAGCTTCTCTTCCTCGGTGTTCCCATATATGAAATGGGGATAAATACTTACCTCACAGAGTTATTGCTCAAGTAATTGAAGTGGTGTGAAGATGTGTCTACACTCTCCCACACCTCAACTGTCTAGTGTTTTTGTAAGTTCTCTGAGTCTGTTTTATTTTGAATTATGGCAAACACCATATTTACTGTATGTTAACAGTACTATGTACAGTAAATCATAAACAATAAAACTTAAAAGATCATTAAGGTGGAAAAGACAAGCACTCAAAAGTTAGGGAATGCCATAAATAAGATTGCCCAGGCAATCTTGATTTGGCTCCCTGTAACAGGGTGCAGCTGGTCCCCCCTCGGTTCTGCCCCTGCTGTACTCGCAAACCAGCTAGACTGCTGTGTTGGTGCAATTACTCATGTTCTTTATTTACAGTATAATTTCCCACCACCTTCTAGCTACAAACAGCTTCTGTAACACAGTCTGTGGGACTGCTAACTCCTGCACTCAGCAGAGAAGAGCTCCCTCTAACTCTCTGGCTTCTCCCTTTCCTCTCTCTCCCTGGCTTCCTTCCTGCCAGCCTTTATGTAGTCCCGGCTAATGAAGCCAGCAGCTGTTCCCAGTTTGCCACTCAGGCCTGGGCTTACTCAGCCAGGTCCAATTCCCCTTTCTTGAATGGAGCTGGCGTGACAGAGGCCTGGCTCAGAGTTCCTTAGCTAGCACCCTGTCACACTCCCATATGCAATCTCCCTTTTTTGTCCTGGCTGCCTGCACTGCCAGCAAACGGTCATGCCAGCTCTACTGGGAGCTTCTCGAGGTTCCTCCTTCTTCCTCTCTGGGATTTTCCCAGGGAGGGGTTCCCTCGGTTTCTTCCCCCACTCTGTCTTTATAGGGTCGGCTCTCCCTTCAGGGGACGTCTGACTTCATGTATTCCTCGGTCAGCTTGGCTGCTGCATCAACTGTACTTGGCTGACCCAGACTCAGATATTCTTGGGGAGGCCCTGTAGCAATTGTTCTAGGACTCAGCTGTTCATTATTTCCCCCACTGTTTGCATCTTGGGCCTCAGCCAGCGGGTGGCCCAGTCCATCAGCCTCTGGATGAATGCCTGAGGCCGCATAGCCCTCATGCTAGACAGTATCAAAAGCTTTACTAAAGTCAAGATATACCACATTGGTCTCTTCCCCCCTCATCCACAAGGTTTGTTACCCTGTCAAAGAAAGCTATCAGTTTAGTTTGACATGATTTGTTCTTGACAAATCCATGTTCACTGTTATTTATCATCTTATCTTCTAGATATTTGCAAATTGATTGCTTAATTATTTGCTCTGGGTACTGAAGTTAAGCTGACTGGTCTGTAATTCCCCAGATTGTCCTTATTTCACTTTTTATAGATGGGCACTATATTGCCCTTTTCCACTCTTCTAGAATCTCTCCCATCTTCCATGACTTTTCAAAGATAATCGATAATGGCTCAGATATCTCCTCAGTCAATGTCTTGAGTATTGTAGAATGCATTTCATCAGGCCCTGGTGACTTGAAAACATCTAATTTATCTAAGTAATTTTTAACTTATTCTTTTCCTATTTTAACAACTTCTGATCCTACCTCATTTTCACTGGTATTCACTATGTTAGATGCCCAATCACCACCAACCTTCTTGGTGAAAACCAAAACAAATAAGTCACTAAGCACCTCTGCCATTTCAACATGTTTTGTTATTTTTTTGCCCCTCATTGAGTAATGGACCTATCCTGTCCTTGGTCTTCCTCTTGCTTCTAATGTATTTGTAGAATGTTTTCTTGTTACCTTTTATGTCCCTAGCTAGTTTGATCTTGTTTTGTGACTTGGCCTTTCTAATTTTGTCCCTACATTCTTGTGTTTGTTTATATTCATCCTTTTTAATTTGACCTAGTTTCCACTTTTTATAGGACTCTTTTTATTGATAATGGTAGGTTACAGAATTGACTTTTAGACTACTTAATTTTTCTATGTAATTTACTGTCTATTTTAAAAATGAGTGACAATATTCCTAATGTTGGTATATAATTCAAATAATTAATTTGCACTGCAGAAAAAAAGAGATTTAATTTTGTTCTGCCCAAATCTTGCTACATATAAATCTGTGTGGGAAAAATAATTATAATAACATATTCACACCTCTTTGCAAAATCATTGTAATTAAAAATACTTTATACATCTGTAATACCATCTATTTAAGGATCTTAAAGCATTTTACAAAGATTAATTAAAGACTCATACCATCCTTGTTACATAAACAAATACTGTACCGATCTTATTCATTGTTTTATGAAGTGTTTTCTATATTTAGGTCACTATAGAATTGAGCATTAATAATTATACAGCTTAGTAAACTGAGGCAAAAAGGTTACATGATTTTACTAAAGTCACACAAGTCTTCGGTCAGTCTGTGAGTAGAATCAGTGAGTAGTGATTCCCTGTTCTCTCTACTCTATCCACAAGACCACACTCCTTTGGGAACGTGAAAATATTGTCAGTGCTTTAAATTATGTTGAAAAAATTAATTAATAACATTAATAAATGTAGGATAGCTAATGAATTATCATATAGTATCACTTGATTCCAGATATGTGGCAGTACGTCAGCCCCAAAGCATAACATAGCAGCTAGGATCTTTGCCTATAGTAGATAATAATAGACCAGGGGTAGGCAACCTATGGCATGCGTGCCAAAGGCGGCACACGAGCTGATTTTCAGTGGCACTCACACTGCCCGGGTCCTGGTCATCGGTCCAGGGGGCTCTGCATTTTAATTTAATTTTAAATGAAGTTTCTTAAACATTTTAAAAACCTTATTTACTTTACATACAACAATAGTTTAGTTATATGTTATAGACTTATAGAAAAGAGACCTTCTAGAAACGTTAAAATGTATTACTGACACACACAACCTTAAATGAGAGTGAATAAATGAAGTCTTGGCACAGCACTTCCGAAAGGTTGTCGACCCCTGTAATAGACATTGTTTACAAGCATAACTTGTGCTTTATCATGATGGGTCTAGGACTCATTTATTACAGGTTGTGTAAACTGATTCTTTAAATCATATGCTACTACTTCCTCCTCTTCCAGTCTTCTTCCACAATTGTATCTTTTTCTCCTGTAAACATACGCTTCCCTTGCCTGTGTGAAAGGCTGTTTTATTAGCTCCTGGCCGAGTTCTGTTTCCTATCATTTTCTGTTGCTCCTCCATCTAAAGGAAGACTGGTCATGTCATAATTACTTTCTGCAGTAATTGCCATAGAGATGTTGACTGATTCCTAATTAGATCAAGCAGTGTTTACCGTGAAGTTTCAGAGAGGCTGTCCACAGATGCTCGTCTCCTTCAGATCTCAGTAATTATAAGTTGTACAGCTTGTAGTTTGTGCAACTAAACTTTTGCACATCAATTCTTTAAACACATCGCAAGAAGTATAGAAGTTGTGGTGTTTAATGAGAAATGGCAGAGTCCCTAGGGCAATTAAAGTGAGTTTTCTTTTAAAGTTGAGGAAGGTGAGGAATGCTTAAAAATCTGTTCTATTCTGGTCAGGTTCTTATGCCACATCCTGTACTAGGTATCTGAGCTGAAAGACCTAAATATCTGTATAGCTTGGCTAAGCAACAGCAAAACCTAGGGGTATAAATCTGTACATATTTGAAAGCTTTAATCAGTAGCTGGCAAAATGACTCAAGGATTATAGAACTGTTTCTCAAATCCAGAACAATTTTGGTTCCAATATACTTTTTAAAAAATCTCTGAATGGGGCCTTGAGAAGTGTATGTGGGGGAGTGGAAGATAAGGGATAATTAGGACATAGTTTTTTTTCATTTTGGAGAGATATATGTATAAACAGTATACTAGCCTATTGTACTTCTGCTGTACATACATCTTCCCTTCAGTTTTATTCACTTAATAAAAAGAGATGTATGGTGGTCAACATTAAAAATCATCTTGTCACCATCCAGGGGGGTACAAATGCAGTGAATAAGAAAAAGGGGGGGGTGCTGCTGGAGTGCAGCTCCCCCTCTTCTGCTAAAAGTAGGGGGGAGACTCCCCTCTCTTCTATGCCTAGTACTGATAAAAGTAAAGGGAGAGCACTCCCTCCTTCTTGCCTGGTATGTTAAGAGATCCCCCCTCTATCTCAATTTGCCTCAACAGATTTATATGGGGGAGGGATAGCTCAGTGGTTTGAGCATTGGCCTGCTAAACCCAGGGTTGTGAGTTCAATCCTTAAGGGGATCATTTAGGGATCTGGGGCAAAAATCTGTCAGAGATGGTACTCAGTCCTGCTAGTGAAGGCAAGGGGCTGGACTCAATGACCTTTCAAGGTCCCTTCCAGTTCTATGAGAGAGGGAAATATCTCCATATATTATGAGTGGGGGTGCTTTCCCTGGCGTGGGCTGGGAGCTGCATCCAGTGGGTCTGTGATACAGCCTGCCCTCTGAGTGCTGCTGTGCATTTTAAGCATCACTGAAATGTAGCTGCCTCTGGGAGGAATGAGGCAGATATTTAAGTGTTACACACTATGCTACACAGCAGATTGGGACAGAAAGTGAAGAATATCTTCTCCACTTGAAAGTTTAGGTAGGTGGTCCCTTGCAGCCCATCAAACTGGAATTTGGTTCGAAAGCTATAACCTTATGAAAAGGTTGCAACCTTATGAAAATGGGCTCTTTCATGACTGCAAGTGGTCAGCATCTCAGTTTTGCATCTCATCTGAAATCGTCACCTCTAGCAGTCTGTGACCCCTCCCTTCACACACAGCCCATAGCATATTTGGGCATTCGTTAAGTGCTTACTCAAAGGGGAAAGTGACATCTACAGAATCACCAGTGCTGCTACTTGTAGCATCTGGGTTTTTCTGAGATTTCTCCTATTCAAATACTGACCAGTCCCAGCACTGTTTAGTTTGTGAAATTGTAACCCAAAGTGATTTTGTTCCAGAGCTAACCAGTACTTTCTTTCCAAGAAGAAAAGTCTGAAAAAAATCACTGCTGTGAATTATAGTTTATAATGGAACTACAAAATGAACGGTGGCATTTATAGGTGATCATTGGTAGGTAATAACTAGTAGCTGGAAAAGAGATCAGGCAGGAAAAGAAGGAAGAATTAATTGTACAGTATTGTGTATTTTTAAATAATAACAATTATACCAGATAAAACTTTTCTGCTGAGATAATACACAGCAAAGACTGGTTTTGTAACTCTGGAATGGACTTTAAATACCCAGTTTGTAGTAGTCTTTAAATCGCTGAGCTGATGAGCTGTTCAGTGGAAGTGTCTGCTTGTGTGGTCTAAACAGGATTGTGTGAATCCTAATCCACAGATAATTACAACACGAATTAGTATTTTTAATGAGGTTCTCAGTCAGCTAAGATAGTGAAGAGGTAAATTGTTTGTCTGTATGTCGTGCACTTATCACAGACAGAAATCATTCTACATGACACGTAGGGTGGATTTTTTTTGCATACTAATAGGGAACTTTTTTCTGTCTCAAGACATGATTTATATAAGAATATTAAACAATTCAGAACTTAGCTCAATATCACCTCCCAGCAGAAGACCAGATAACGATTTTCAGCATCCTAAAAAAAATACTTTTAAAGGAGACTTTCAGCTTGATTATTCCTTCTGCATAGATGTGTTGCCAGTCCTGAGAGTTCTTCCCAGTGAGATTCTTCTGAGATTCTGTATTATCACCTGGATACCTGGAGCCTCTCATAAGCACCTTGTGGTCAAGACAAAAATCTCTCCTGGTGCCTAGTCTGTTGTACACATTTCAACTGTTTGTATCAAGGGCTAAGAGTACCTCTTCAGGAAGGGCTTCTTCAGTGAATGATGATAATTTATGCTGTCCTTTTAGGATGTCCCCAAGTGCCGGGATGTTGTGCAGCTTGATAATTGAAGTAATTCACACAAATCTATGAAACCTATACCAGTTCACCTCAGATTCTTCCAAGAGCTGGTTACAAACTGTTCACCCCTCATCAGGATTCATGACATCAGAATTAGTACATTCATCTTACAAAAACTGGTGGATGTTTGAACCAGTACCCTGGAAAAAGAGACAGTAAAAATCATTTGGAATTTTGGCATGTATTTCTAGCAATAACCTTGAGGACAAATGAACTTGAAGCACTTATATCCCTTTGTCAGACAGTCCGAGCTCCACGGTTTCTCTCTATTGCTGAAAATAAAAGAAACTTCCTATAACGATAAGCTCTGAAAAAACCCTTTTGCCACATCTATGTCAGATCTTTTTCCATTGCATTCCTCAACTAAAGTTTATCATAATTTAAGATAGCAGCTATTGCAATCTTCTGTAAAAGAACAGAAGAATATTATTCTAGTGCCTGGCCTCTTCTGGCATACCTTTGTTTAAATTAAATCAAGGGGTGGAAAAATTTAAGAGATAACAGAAGGATGCTTTCTTCAAGGTATATGTATTTTCATTCAGAGTTGGGAATGCTCCCCAAGTACAGTAGTCGAATTTTCTACATTTTGAGTGGTTTCCTAGCTATCACTCCTGGGAAGAGAGGAGGGTAAGCTACAAACCTTAACTATGAATATATATTACATCCAATTTTCTAAGAACAAGCCAACATGAATATTTGAACCTCATCGTTCTTCCACAGATAAATAATTTTCCAGGTACATTTTGGTAGACTTTTAAAGCATCCTAAATCACTTAACAGCATCAGAGAGTATCATAAAGCTGGTATGAGAAGCTTGGTATTTAAATAAAAAAGTAAGTTAGAAAGGCTAGAAACTTTATATTTATTTTTCAGCAGTCGACAAGGACTCAACTCAATATCTCTTACTTTCTGTCTTGCAAGAGAGGTTGCTACAAAGTCAAGAAAGGCCTACTTTCTCCTAGATTAACCTTTTATTTGTACTGAATCTAGAATTAAGGAAATTCTATTGCAAGAACATTTCTCCTTGAATTACGATTTTTTATTTCAGTCTACTCAAACCTAGGGTAGCTCACTCCTTTACTCAGCTATCTGATATATAAATGTCTGGTATTTTTGAAGCAGTGTCTTGGTACTTATGCTGAATATTTAAGAATCATTACACTTTTTACAGATCCCCGCTTTTTGTTTTACCCAGAAGTCACAGAGAAGGAAAATGTAGATATGTTGGGGAAGAGTCAACACAGCTTTTGTAAAGGGAAATCATGCCCTCACCAATCAATTAGAATTCTTTGAGGAAGTCAATAAGAATTGGGGGCAAGGGTGATCCAGTCAATATAGTGTACTTTCGGAAAGCCTTTAACAGAGTCCCTCACCAAAGGCTGTTAACATGCAGCAGCAGTCAAAAAAGCTAACAGAATGCTGGGAATCATTAGGAAAGGGATAGATAACAAGACTGAAAACATCATATTGCCTCTATATAAATCCATGGTATAACCACACCTTGAATACTGTGTGCAGACCTGGTCACCCCATCTCAAAAAAGATGTATTGGAATTGGAAAAGGTACAGAGGAGGGCAGCAAAAATGATGAGGGCTATGAAACAGCTTCTGTATGAGGAGAGATTAATAAGACTGGTACTTGTCAGCTTGAATAGGTCCATAAATAGCTAATAGCCAGGATGGGCAGGGATGCAACACCATACTTCTGTTTGCCAGAAACTGGGAATGGATCATTTGATGATTATTTGTTCTGTTCATTCCCTCTAATATAGAGATGTACCGATCTCACAGAGCTGGAAGGGACCCTGAAAGGTCATCGAGTCCAGCCTTCTCTAGCAGGACCACGTACTGATTTTGCCCCAGATCCCTAAGTAGCCCCCTCAAGGACTGAACTCACAACCTTGGGTTTAACAGACCAATGCTCAAACCACTGAGCTATCCCCCAAAGCACCTGGCATTGGTCGATTCGGAAGACAAGCTATTGGGCTAGATGGACCATTGGTTTGACCCAGTATGACCATTCTGATTTTATGTTCTTATGTTAAGCAAACTAATCAGTCCTAGGATAAAAGGGAAGGTCCTGTCCCTGGATCATTATATGGCTAAAAGATAGAAAACAAAGGGTGGGAATAAATGGTGAGTTTTCAAAATGGAGAAAGGAAAATAGCAGGATCCCCCAAGGATCTGTCCTGGAACTTGTGGTGGTCAACATATTCATAAATGATCTGTTAAAGGTGGTGAAGGATGAGGAGGCAAAATTTGTAGATGATACTAAATTACTCAAATTAGTTAAGTCCAAAGCTGACTGTGAAGAGAATACAAAGGGATCTCACAAAACTGGGTGACTGGGCAACAAAATGGCAGATGAAATTCAATGTTAAGTACAAAGTAATACACACTGGAAAACATAATCCCAACTATACATATAAAATGATGGGGTTTAAATTAACTGTTACCACTCAAGAAAGAGATCTTGGAGTCATTGTTCTCTGAAAAATCCACTCAATGTGCAGCAGCAGTCAAAAAAACTGACACCGTTAGGAACCATTAGGAAAGGAATAGATAATAAGACAGAAAACATCATAAGCCTCTTTATAAATTCGTGGTACCCTCTTCTCTTCAATATTGGTTGCTGCTCTGGTTGCCTCATCTCAAAAAAGATAATAGGAGAATTGGACAGGATACAGAGAAGGGCACCAAAAATTAATAAGTATCTGGATTAGCTTCCATAGATTTAAAACCAATCGATTTAAAAGACCAGGAGTGTTTATCTTAGAAAAGAGACAATTAAGGAGGCATATGATAGAGATCTATAAGTTCATGAATAGTGTGGAGAAAGTGAGTAGGAAACTGTTGTTTACCCTTTCACATAACACAAGAAATTTTTCATCGGATGAAATTAATAGGCAGCAGGTTTAAAACAGACATAAGGAAGTACTCCTTTGCACAGCACAGCCAACTTCCTGTGGAGCTCATTGTCGTGGGATGTTGTGAAGGTCAACAGTATAACAAGGTTCAAAAAAGAATTAGATAAGTTCATGGAGGGTAGGTCCATCCATGGTTATTCGCCAAGATGGGCAGGGATGCAACCCCATGCTCTGGATGTCCCTAAATCTCCAATAGCTAGAAGCTGGAACTGGATGACAGAGGATAAATCACTCGAAACTTCACTGGACTGTTCATTCCTTCTGAAGCATCTGGCGCTGGCCACTGTCAGATACAGGATGCTGGGCTAGATGGACAATTGGTCCGACCTAGTATGGCCATCCTTATGGATTGACATTTTTTTCAACATTTTATTTAAAAATTTGCATTACAAGGGAAAAAAAGACTAGTGCCTCAAGAAAAAGGTAAACATACAATACCAGAGAAGAATCTTTATGCATAAAACAATTCTATGTTCTTGTTCAGTTTTCACCTATCATCTTCCCTTCGAACTCAGTTCAACAGATTGATTAAGGCAGAGCCAAATAAACTGCTTTGGAAGTGGGAAAATTCAGAAAACAGAAATAATTGCTCTGATTTTCTAGATGATAATAGATTTCCAAAGGTCTCTAGTACTAAACCCTTGCACCACAAGACCTATCCATTTAAATAAGCCCTTCCTGCAAAAATGGCTACTGCAGAATGTGGCAAAATTTTCTCCAGCAAAGTCAAAGGGGACAAAGTCTTGTTAAGCAATGGCAGATTCACTGAGGAAATGAATAGTATAACGCTTTCAGTTAAAAAAAAAAAAGTGCTTTTTTTTCTTTGTGCACATTGATAACACAGTTTTAGAAATGCATAGTTAGGTAGATACTTCCATAGCACTTTTCATCCAAGTATCTCAAAGTGTTTACAAACATCAATTAATTTAAGCATCACATATAAGTGAGATGGTGTTAGTCCCAATTTAAAGAAGAGAAGACTGAGGCATGGAGGGAGTAAGCAGTTTGTCCAAGGTCACATGGAAAGTTTATTATATCTTGGTCATGAGAAGAACCCAGATGTCCTAGTCATCTACCTTAACTACTAATCCAGCCTTCCTCAATGATTCTGTGCTGAATCATTCACGTATTCCACACTTCAAAATATTCTGGAAGTAGGAGCTTTGAGTGCTCAGTGGCAGCCCTCTAGGCTAAGATAAAAAGCAAAGTTGCCATCTCCTTCTGAATTTTGAAATATGCATATCAGACTATAAAATCCCATAAAATAACTGAGTTCAAAGTCAAAGATTTTGAAGGCCTTATTGCTGTTTCATTTGGACCATCTGTCTCCTGCTCCCCTGGAATGGTGTTTGTAGGAATAACTACAATATGTTGTAGGAATAACTCATGTCATAGGCGTGGCTGTTATTAGAAATCGAGATTCATTAGTGTCTGGCAGTTACACTGCTAGTAAACAAAAATATTAAATATTCTTCCAGCTCGCAAATCCCATGTGTTTTGGGGGAAAGTGCAGCTCAAATGAGGTTGGATTGCAGCATTAGTACAATTCTACCTGACTGCAGACAAACAAAACCACATTACCGTTTCGGCTCAGAATGTGGAACCTTACATGATTCTGGCAAAAATTAGGGACTATTTGACAGGTACTTGAGAGAGGCCCTGTTCAGCATCCTCAAACTGTGGAGATAGGTTACCATAATACACAACCTGTTTGAGGGAGAGAAGGGAAAACGACTTAGGCTGATGAGCAATAAAAATTCACACACATATAGGCACAAATATGTTAATCTTGTGTAGAATACAAATTGTACAAAAGCCAGGAAATGCAAAATTAAGGAAGGCATATAAGCTTATTCTTTGCTTTTTGGCTTAGATCATGTGTAGTGCATCAGTTTTCTGTGAAACATCCTGTATTGGGGGCAGACTCAGTGATCTAATTGATCTTTTTCATTTCTAGCTGCTATAATCCTATTTATCTCAGAATGATCTGGCTTTCGTTGGTTTGTGTGACAATTTTAATTTTAACTAAGTGTATTTTTCTAATGCCTCCTTATGCCAGAGGGAAATGAAGCTACATATATTAAAAGGATGTAAACACCGGGCAAGGAGAGGGATTAGTTTGAGGATAGAACTATGGGCTATAACTAAGAGTGGTGGGAAATAATGTAGAAAAAAACATTTAAATGAATATTAAGAAAGTTTTGACAATAAGATCTATTAGACTGTGGAATCGTTTCCTAAAGGAAGTGGTGAAAGCCTCATCATTTGAGACATTTAAATAGGACCGGATATGACATTAGAAATATTACTATATATGAACCAATTTTGCATTTGTAGCTCCATATAGAAGTTCTAGCTTGTAACTGTATGATCTATCTAGGTGTTATCCATCTCTTCTCACGCCTCTACCCAGATCCATCAGTGGAACTGAAAAAAGCATACAGAATAGAAAAGAAATTATAGTAAGAGGTAGGATTATCTAACACTTAAGGCTCAAGGCTCTGAATTTCTCTCTCCACATGCTGGAAAGGAGGACCACAGCCACTCTCTGGCTGGCACTCAAGGAACTGGTGAAAACTAAAAAATTTTCTTGTTTACAGTAATACTATTTTTCAGAAGGAAAAGGTAAAAGATTCTGCATTCATTCGAAGTTGTACCTTTAGCTTTGTTATATAATGGCTAATGTGTCAATACATTATAATTAAAAATGTGATGCAATGGAACTTTGATACTTAACTTGAGAGACGAGTCCTTAATTTGTAACTTAGTGCTCATTAGCAGCCTTTTTTAATATGGTTATTATGATTAATTTGCATTACGGTGGCACCCAGAGACACCAGTCAGGATTTGGAGCCTATGGTGCTAGACGCTGTAGAAACACAAAGTAAAAGATGATCCATGCCCCAAAGAACTTACAGTCTAGTTAAGACAAGATGCAACAAGGTGGGCATAACAAGCAATGGGTACAAACTGGGGAGGGAAAACCAGTAGGGACATGTCTATATATTGGCCAAATAAAATAAAGAGCAGAAATATCTAATGGTCATCTTCCTTGCCATTATCTTTTAGTGGTTTCCCATAGGCATCAAGACAGGCATGGGTGATGAGGAGGTATCTGAAGGCAAACAAGTTTCTTTATGCACTTGTTTGGAAAGAATGGAAGAAAGCGTCGAGATTTTTATGGAAGAAGTAGACAAAATGGTGATAGAGGCTGGTATTGCTGGAAGGACAGGGTGTGACAAGATAAGACACAAGGGCAAACAAGCGTGGACAGGCAGAGTTTTGAATGGCCTTAAAGGTAAAGATCAGATGTTTGTAGCTGATGCAGTGGACAATAGAAGCCAGTGGAAGGATTCAAAGCAATAGTGACACGGTCAGAAGGATGGGCTAGGAAGTGATCTTAGCAGAAGCATTTTGAGTGGATCGGAGGGAAGCAAGGTGCAAATTATTTTACAAAACCAAACTTTTTGAGAATTCAGCTAAGCTCTATTGGTCTTTTCCTCAGCATGTGTTCACTGGCTACTGACTTCACTGGCCACTGGTGTCTATATGTTAAGTATGTAGTATCTGCTTTAAATAGGAAACTATTTCTGCAGCATTAATTTCAGTGCTGCCAACTAAATGGAACTGTGATAGCATTGTTCTATAGGTAGTGGAGTCAGACAACCCAGTCAGACAAATAAACAAATTTTTAGCCTTTGGAGAGAAGAGCAATTCTGAAATTTTTATTTTGCGATCTGAGAGAGAGAGATCTCTTTCAGAGCTATTAGGACTCAATTCTCTTATCTACTATTACCTTGTTTGCAACAGTTCTCTTTCTCTTAGGGGGCTTAGTGACTTGAAAAGCAACCATCATTATAATAGCAACTCTGCTCATTATTGCAAGCAGCCTGCAGCCAAACTTTAGCTATTTTATTAATTAACAGCCGTGTTGCTCTCCCTTGGAAATCTCAGTAGAAAGGCCATCTGTGTCATTGCCCGGCAGAAACTATTCAGCAGTCAGAGCCAGAAATGGCAGGTGGTTGTCCAGAGCTGTAAATAAAGTCTGTATCATGTTCTTCCTTTTCTCACCAGGATTTGTGGAGGAGGAGAAGGAAATTTTTTGTTAGGTTTGAGGGTTGTGCATATTCTAAAGCCTGGCCCAGAGATCAGTAATAAAGGACTATGTTTATAAACAATGTCGGAGAAGATTACTATCCCCACCCCCCGCAAAAGTACATACTCTTGTGGAAGATTTAAGTATTTATGATTCTACTGATAGAATTTTGAGTGCTATGGAATGTGTGAGGTTGCCAAGTGTAGTAACATTATCAGGCAAATGCAGTTTGCTCAGAATAAGGTTTTGTTTAAATATTTCAGTGCAAAGCATGGAACTGAGTCTTGCAGTGATCTCAGATGTGTTTTCCATAGTGATTCTGTCACACTGGCATTCAAATATTTTGTTTTATTGTGATTCCATGGGTGCTCAGTGCTCTAGAAAATTTGCTGTATGAAATATTCTTGCATGGTCAGGGGGAAGGGCTAGATAAACTATAGGCTTTTTTTGATCTGAAACTTTTGTGGCTCTGTGGCAATTAGAAATAGTCCAAAATATATTAAGCAATAATATTTTTGTGTCTAGAAAAGCTGTTACTGGCCTGGGATCAATTTTTCCACATGCTGGTTGCAGGCAGGAATAATAACTATCATAAGTTATATCAGGGAGCTAATACCAAATAAAAATACAGATCTTTCAAATGGCCAATGAACACAAAAAACTCACACAGCTCCCCACCTCACATGCATCAGTTTTGCCTTTTGATGATAAATTCCTGTCGGTTACAATGCCAAATGTGTTGTACGTTACATCTGAAAGACGTTCTACCCTTACGTTTTGGCGGACTGTAAGCAGGACTGACCTCTGACCTAAGGATCCCTTATCAAAATTTCCCTCCATGAATTCCTGGCCAGGTTTCCTGCAGTTTTACTTTGCGGAGTAGACTTTCCAATTAATTAATATGGGCCCATTGGCATAGTACAGGGTGGGGGAAAAGTGGACTGGATAACCTGTTAAGATTCTTCTAACTTATGTTAGATTCTTCTAACTTATGAATTTTAAATCTCATGTTAGTGGGACATATTTTTTTAATGCATTGATGTGGTTTTGTATGTTAAGGAGGGCAGAGAGAGTAGTTTTGAAACTTGGGGGAGGAGGAGGGTAGAATGTCATCTTAAGTACTGACACATCTCCCACTGGGCTATACTGTAAGTAACTCCTTGTTATGGGAGAATACTCAGTTCCACTGCTAACATTCGCCTTTCAGGAAGTTCACTTTCCACATTATTGTCAGTAATAGGTGTCTGAGGCAATATACTGTAGCAGATACTGACTTCTCTTCCTGGACAAATCCTTAAATTAAGTAGCAATAGGTCAAACTTGCCTGACTTTTCAAATAATTAACAATTATATTGGTTTTCACTGTATGTTTTAGAGAGAAGTCTCCAGGCCACCAGAGGAAGAGATGATATTCTCATAAATCAATGCTAAAAGATAAGTGTCAGAGAACGTGGACCTTTGCTCTTACAAAGCAGTTTTCCACCAAGCAACCATACAGCAGAATTTGAAATTAGCGTCTCACTAGAAATGACAATTGGCAAAGGTGGTTTGTTTTTTTTCATGGCTCCAGGTTGGCAAGGCTGTTATCTGGAACTGACCATTCTGGTCACTCCACTGCTTTTATTATAGGTTTTCAGTTTTTGTTTTTATTTTTTTGTTGCTTGTAGGCTCCACCAGGAAATGTGAAAATAGCATTTACTTCAGCACAAAAGTTTCACCTTTTCCATTTGATGAACACTGAGGGTGACATTCAGTTGAGGCCTTGGTCAACCAAGAGCGGGAGCGGCAACCTCCCTTCTGCCAGGAGGCAGGCTGTACAAAGCTAACACTGCTAAAAAAAAAAAAAAGTGCATGTCACTGAACAGGAATGGAAGCAGCAACTGTTCTGCCTGTTCCTTCAAGGGCCAGCAGGGCCCCTCTGCAGCACCTGTTTGGAATTAAAGCCGTCCTCCTATTGGGGTGAATCACAAATGGAGTATAAGAAGTGCTCTGGTGCAGGATGGGAGGAGCGTAATTTATAAAATTATGTGGAAGAGTGTGATCATTTTGGGCCAGGAATTGTGGTTTCTTTTCTGTTTGTACACTACCTAGCATATTGTGGCTGCTACCAGTAGCAAATGAATGAGTATAATATGTGCAGAGGAGAGAGTGAAGAAGTGATAATGCAGTGAAAGGTGAGCTCGAGAAGGGAAGAAGAGAGAGCAGAAATGGATGAGAAGTGCTTTTACATCTCTAAACAGTCATTTCTATCATTTTTCTAAAAATCTGAATTTGCATTTTGTGGAACTTGATTTGGAGCATGAATTTTTCCCAGATTTTCAGACCCCATTGTATGGTTTCCGAGATTTTCAGACCCCATTGTATGGTTTTGCTATAACTGCTGTTTCTTGTAAAATGCTTTCAAAATCAGGTTTGTGATGAAGATGAACAAAACACTTTCACCTGTGATTTTCAGTTTTTGTTTTTTTTTTTAAGATTCAGAATGTTCCATGAACCATCTTGGAGCTTGATTTTCATGAAATCTGGTCCTAATTTCAGCCCCTATATCACAAACTAAATTTGTGGCCATTTTACTGAATGAGAGTCTAGAATTCTAGAAACAAAGTGTTGTATTTAATAACTTGCACTGACGTAGCATTTTTCTAGCCTAGTTTCTCGCCACAGGAAAAAGTTAATTTAATCTTTGTCTTGCACATGCCGTGCACACACACCATAAGACTGGGTATTAATGTTCTCTTTTTACAGAGGGATAAACCAAGACACAGAAAATTGATTTGCCTAAGATCACAGAAGAATTATAGCTAAGAATAGAGCCTAGCTCTCCTGACTCCCTGTCTTGTGCCTTAACCTCTGCTTTTATCCCCAAATGAGGTATGTGAAGTGAAGCAGGAAGACAGAAGAATGGAAAGCTGGTGACATAAAACTGACTCTGAATCCAGCTGACAGTGTCACATCTGTGAAGAGGATGACAAAGAATCTTCTCCACTACACAGTTGGCAAAATTTTGACTAGCAGAAGTGTTCTGAATAGTGAGCAGGCTAATAACTGGCTTATTGCTGCCATCTGTGATAAAGGGTGACCCAGTTGCACGCAAATAGAAGTTTGAAAGCACTAAGGGAAATCTGGCCCATTAAATGCAGAACTGACCTTGTGCCTCTTCCCTGGTGAAAACAAGTGGGAGAGCCCCTTATCCCACTCTTCATCAAGGGGCATCAGTTCCTTGCCCAGACGGCAATCTACTGGCCACCTTGTTGGTCATGATATTTCAGCTGATTCTTAAAGAAGCATCACTCAGTGCCAATGATTGTGACAACTTGCCTTCCTTTGTCCATCATTCACTTCTTGAGCAGGTCACCATGAATATACTAGACCCTTCCCAGTGAGATTTTAATATAAATTATGGCATAGAAGTGCCACTAGTAGTTCATCTTGTTATGGCTATGGATAGGGGGAAAAGCATTATGCTTATATTTCACATTCTGGCAATGACCTTTGACACTGCTAATCATAAGGTGGTGCTGACTCACCTACAAGACCTACCAGGAGTGGATGTAGCCATATTAAATTGGTTCTAGTCATTCCTCTTTCCTCACCAAAGGCACCTGCCCTTAACATCCAGATGGTGCATAGTGACAGATCTCATAGACTTTAAGGCCAGAAGAGATCATCGTTATCATCTAGTCTGACCTCCTACACATTGTAGACCACAGAACCTAACCCCCCACTCTTGTAGTGGGCCCAAAACCTCTGGCTGAGTTACTGAAGTTCTCAAATCTTGATCTAAAGACCTCAAGTAACATAGAAACTCCCATTTACTCTAATTCAGACCAGCAATTGACCTGTGCCCCACACTGCAGAGGAAGGCAAAAAACAAAACAATAATAGGGTATTTGCTAACCTGACATGGGGGTTACATGCATGACATGCATTCCTGACTGCAAATATGGTAATCAGTTACTTTGCTGCTTTTACAGTTAGACCCTGACCATTTCGTCAGGACCCACCAGTCAGGCACCTGTGAAAGAATTCTCTGTAATAACTCAGTCTTCCCCATCTAGTTTCTCATCTCTGCCATTGGAGATATTTGCTAATAGCAGTCGCAGATTGGCCATTTGCTATTGTAAGCAACTTCATTATACCATCCATTTCATAAATTTGTCAGTCTCAGTCTTGAAACATGTTAGGATTTTTGCCCCCACTCTCCCCTTGGAACGCTGTTCCAGGACTTCATTGATGGTTAGTAGCCTTTGTCTCATTTCAAGCCTAAACTTATTGATGGTCAGTTTATACCTTTTTGTTCTTGTGCCAACACTGGCCCTTAACTTAAATAACTCCTCCCTCTCCCTTATGTTTCCCTCTCCCTTATGTTTATCCCTTGGATGAATTTATAGAAAGCAAGCATATCTCCCCTCAGCCTTTGTTTTGTTAGGCTAAATAAGCCAAGCTCCTTAAGTCTCCTCTCGTAAGATAGTATCAGAGGGGTAGCCGTGTTAATCTGGATCTGTAAAAAGTAACAGAGTCCTGTGGCGCCTTATAGACTAACAGACATATTGGAGCATGGCATGCATCTGATGAAGTGGGTATTCACCCACGAAAGCTTATTCTCCAATACATCTGTTAGTCTATAAGGTACCACAGGACTCTTTGTCACTCTTGTAAGATAGGTTCTCCATTCCTCTGATCTCCCACTAGCCCTTCTCTGTTCCTGTTTGTTTGAATTCGTCTTTCCTAAACATGGGCAATGAGAATTGCAAACAGTAGTCCAGATGCGGTGTCACCCATGCCTTTGTATAATGGTAGTAACACTCCACTACCTCTGCTAGAAATAGTTCATCTGATTGCCTAGGATTACATTAGCCCTTTACACAGCCGCATCACATTGGTGACTCATAGTCATTTTGTAATTGATCAATACACCCAGGTCTTTTTCCTCCTCCTGTTGCTTCCTCCTCTGGTAAGTCCCCAGCTTAGAGCAAATTTAATCGCATTTCTATTACTCCAGTTTTCAAGGTCATCCAAATCTCTCTATATGATATTCTGGTCCAACTCCATATTGACATTAACTCCCAACTTTGTGTCATCTGCAAATTTTATTAGCACACTCCTACTTTTTGTGCCAAGGTCATTCATGAAAAAGTTAAATAAGAATGATCCCAAGACTGATGCTTGAGGAACTCCATTAGTAACCTCCCTCCAGCCAGCCAGTTCACCTTTCAACCTGAACCATTGAAGTCTCTCTTTAACCAGTGTCTTACCCATCTTTTGATTCTCATCTTAATCCCGCTCCTCTCCAATGTAACTAATAAGTTCCCATGTGGGACTGTATCAAATCCTTTACTGAAATCCAGATAGAATAAAGCTACTGCATTTGCTTTATCTAGAAAATCAGTTATCTTCTTGAAGAAAATGATCAGACAGATCTGGCATGATCTACCTTTTGTAACATTATGTTGTATTTTATCCGAATTACCATTTACCTCTACATCCTTAACTACTCTCTTTCAAAATGTGTTCTAAGCATACAGTTGAGGTCAAACTAAAAGGCCTTTCTTAAAGGTCACTTTTTTCCCCTTTCTTAAATATAGGTCTTATATTTGCAATGCTGTTGGATCTTTACTGGTGCTAGAAATATACATATATACTAGAAGTGGCAATAAACGTCTATTTCCATCTTTATTTAAGAGGATTACATCTATTCTTCTCATGGTTCACTGGAATATCAGTTGCAACCCTGAATACTGGCTCCACTTGTTCTGCATAAACTCATATCAACAGCGCTTCTCTGGTTTAACCATCTGCGTGGACTGTTTTGATGCCAGCACAAAGACCGTTCTTGAGGAGCATTAGGGTTATAGCGTGTGGACCTCAGTGTAGATCCTATGCAAGGCCTGAGTGTTTTAGGTGGCTTTATTCTGGCCCTATCAGCTAGAGCAAAGTTCTCATCTATGGTATGACTTAGAATTTGTTTTTTTCTTGCTGCCATCTGGACATTTGAAATCAGTTCCAAAACTGGGTTTTTTAGCTAAAACTCCTGTACAGTCTGCATTTATTGTACTCCGTGAGCTGAGTCAGAGGCCATGTTTTGCTATGTAGACTGCAATATCTGTTTAGCAACTTTATGTATGCTTGAAAAATATTTCATTTTTATTCCATGAGCTTTCGTGGGTGAATACCCACTTCCTCAGATGCATGTAATGGAAATATCCAGGGGCAGGTATATATATGTGTGCTAGCAAGCAAGCTAGAGATAACGAGGTCAGTTCAATCAGGGAGGATGAGGCCCTGTTCTAGCAGTTGAGGTGTGAAAACCAAGAGAGGAGAAACTGGTTCTGTAATTGGCAAGCCATTCACAGTCTTTGTTCAATCCTGAGCTGATGGTGTCAAATTTGCAGATGAACTGAAGCTCAGCAGTTTCTCTTTGAAGTCTGGTCCTGAAGTTTTTTTGCTGCAGGATGGCCACCTTAAGGTCTGCTATAGTGTGGCCAGGGAGGTTGAAGTGCTCTCCTACAGGTTTTTGTATATTGCCATTCCTAATGTCTGATTTGTCTCCATTTATCCTTTTCCGTAGAGACTGTCCAGTTTGGCCGATGTACATAGCAGAGGGGCATTGCTGGCATATGATGGCGTATATTACATTGGTGGATGTGCAGGTGAATGAACCAGTGATGGTGCGGCTGATCTAGTTAGGTCCTGTGATGGTGTCGCTGGTGTAGATATGTGGGCAGAGTTGGCATCGAGGTTTGTTGCATGGATTGGTTCCTGAGCTAGAGTTATTATGGTGTGGTGTGCAGTTACTGGTGAGAATATGTTTCAGGTTGGCAGGTTGTCTGTGGGCAAGGATTGGCCTGCCACCCAAGGCCTGTGAAAGTGTGGGATCATTGTCCAGGATGGGTTGTAGATCCTTGATGATGCGTTGGAGGGGTTTTAGCTGGGGGCTGTATGTGATGGCCAGTGGAGTCCTGCTGGTTTCTCTCTTGGGTTTGTCTTGCAGTAGGAGGCTTCTGGGTACACGTCTGGCTCTGTTGATCTGTTTCCTTATTTCCTCATGCGGGTATTGTAGTTTTGAGAATGCTTGGTGGAGATTTTGTAGGTGTTGGTCTCTGTCTGAGGGGTTAGAGCAGATGCGGTTGTACCTCAGTGCTTGGCTGTAGACAATGGATCGTGTGATGTGCCCGGGATGGAAGCTGGAGGCATGAAGGTAGGCATAGCGGTCGGTGGGTTTTCGATATAGGGTGGTGTTAATGTGACCATCACTTATTTGCACCGTGGTGTCAAGAAAGTGGACCTCCCGTGTAGATTGGTCCAGGCTGAGGTTGATGGTGGGGTGGAAGCTGTTGAAATCATGGTGGAATTTTTCCAGAGTCTCCTTCCCATGGGTCCAGATGATGAAGATGTCATCAATGTAGCGTAGATAGAGAAGGGGTGTGAGTGGACGAGAGCTGAGGAAGCGTTGTTCCAGGTCGGCCATGAAGATATTGGCATATTGTGGGGCCATGCGGGTGCCCATAGCAGTGCCACTGATCTGGAGATATATATTGTCATCAAATTTGAAATAGTTGTGTGTAAGTATAAAGGCACAGAGCTCAGCAGCCAGTTGTGCTGTGGCATCATCAGGGATGGTGTTCCTGACAGCTTGTATTCCATCTGTGTGTGGGATGTTTGTGTAGAGAGCCTCTACATCCATGGTGGCTAGGATGGTGTTTTCTGGGAGGTCACCAATGCATTGTAGTTTCCTCAGGAAATCAGTGGTGTCGCGGAGATAGCTGGGAGTGCTGGTGGCATAGGGTCTGAGTGGAGAGTCCATATATCCAGACAGTCCTTCAGTGAGAGTGCCAATGCCCGAGATGATGGGGCGTCCAGGATTTCCGGGTTTGTGGATCTTGGGTAGTAGATAGAATAACCCTGGTCGGGGCTCTAGGGGTATGTTGATTTCTTCTGGAGTTAGTGTAGGGAGTGTCCTGAGTAGATGCTGTAGTTTCTTAGTGTATTCCTCAGTGGGATCTGAGGGAAGTGGCCTGTAGAATTTGGTATTGGAGAGTTGTCTGGCTGCCTCCTTTTGATAGTCAGACCTGTTCATGATGACAACGGCACCTCCTTTATCAGCCTCTTTGATGATAATGTCAGGGTGGTTTCTGAGGCTGTGGATGGCATTGCGTTCTGCACGGCTTAGGTTGTGAGGCAAGCGATGTTGTTGTTCCACGATTTCTGCCTGTGCACGCCGGCGGAAGCATTCAATGTATAGGTCCAGGCTGTCATTTCGACCCTCAGGAGGAGTCCATGTGGAGTACTTTTTCTTGTGCTGTTGGTGGGAGGGCACCCGTGTATCAGTGCACTGTTCAGTGTTGTCCTGGAAGTATTCTTTGAGTCGGAGACGGCGAAAGTAGGCTTCCAGATTGCCACAGAACTGTATCATGTTGGTGCGGGTGGCAGGGCAGAAAGAGAGTCCCCGAGATAGGACAGACTTTTCTTCTGGGCTGAGTGTGTAGTTGGATAGATTGACGATATTGCTGGGTGGGTTAGGGGTACCACTATTGTGGCCCCATGTGGCAGGTAGGAGTTTAGACAGCTTACAGTCCTTTTTCCTTTGAAGAGAGGTGAAGTGAGTAATGTAGATCTCCTGTCTTATTCTAGTGAAGTCCGTTTGTATAGAAGTTTGGTTATTAATGAGAGTCTCCAGGTTGGAGAGCTCTTTTTTGATGTTTTCCTGTTTGCTGTATAGGATGCTGATCAGGTGGTTCCTCAGTTTTTTTGATAGAGTATGACATAATCTCTCACTGTGGTCCGTGTAGTATGTAGATAGCAGTGGATTTTTTACCTTTAGTCCATTTGGTATGATGTCCATCCGTTTGCATTTGGAAAGGAAGATGATATCTGTCTGTATTTGTGCAAGTTTCTTCATGAGGTTGATGGATTTCCATTCCATACGGCTAAATGCAGTGCCTTGCATGGTGTCAAGTATCAGACACCACGGTGCAAATAAGTGATGGTCACATTAACACCACCCTATATCGAAAACCCACCGACCGCTATGCCTACCTTCATGCCTCCAGCTTCCATCCCGGGCACATCACACGATCCATTGTCTACAGCCAAGCACTGAGGTACAACCGCATCTGCTCTAACCCCTCAGACAGAGACCAACACCTACAAAATCTCCACCAAGCATTCTCAAAACTACAATACCCGCATGAGGAAATAAGGAAACAGATCAACAGAGCCAGACGTGTACCCAGAAGCCTCCTACTGCAAGACAAACCCAAGAGAGAAACCAGCAGGACTCCACTGGCCATCACATACAGCCTCCAGCTAAAACCCCTCCAACGCATCATCAAGGATCTACAACCCATCCTGGACAATAATCCCACACTTTCACAGGCCTTGGGTGGCAGGCCAATCCTTGCCCACAGACAACCTGCCAACCTGAAACATATTCTCACCAGTAACTGCACACCACACCATAATAACTCTAGCTCAGGAACCAATCCATGCAACAAACCTCGATGCCAACTCTGCCCACATATCTACACCAGCGACACCATCACAGGACCTAACCAGATCAGCCGCACCATCACTGGTTCATTCACCTGCACATCCACCAATGTAATATACGCCATCATATGCCAGCAATGCCCCTCTGCTATGTACATCGGCCAAACTGGACAGTCTCTACGGAAAAGGATAAATGGAGACAAATCAGACATTAGGAATGGCAATATACAAAAACCTGTAGGAGAGCACTTCAACCTCCCTGGCCACACTATAGCAGACCTTAAGGTGGCCATCCTGCAGCAAAAAAACTTCAGGACCAGACTTCAAAGAGAAACTGCTGAGCTTCAGTTCATCTGCAAATTTGACACCATCAGCTCAGGATTGAACAAAGACTGTGAATGGCTTGCCAATTACAGAACCAGTTTCTCCTCTCTTGGTTTTCACACCTCAACTGCTAGAACAGGGCCTCATCCTCCCTGATTGAACTGACCTCGTTATCTCTAGCTTGCTTGCTAGCACACATATATATACCTGCCCCTGGATATTTCCATTACATGCATCTGAGGAAGTGGGTATTCACCCACGAAAGCTCATGCTCCAAAACGTCTGTTAGTCTATAAGGTGCCACAGGATTCTTTGCTGCTTTTACAGATCCAGACTAACACGGCTACCCTCTGATACTTCATTTTTATTGTGATTTATTGTGTATTATATTCTGAAAACCTACCTCTTCTGAGTTGTTTGCCACATTATTATGCTCTTCTGTGATCTTGAAAATCGTGTCTGCAATTCATGCACTTTCCTTTGCCACTAACCATGACAAAGCCAGTGATGGAAATGGGTTAGAGAAAACTTATTTTGCTATATAGCACTTTAGAAAAGGCATTGGCCTCATTTCATTCTGGGTCAGTCAGCACAGTAAAATGTGAATATAGATTACGAGGAGCATTCTCACGAAGTCTCTATCATCCCACAATTGACTGCCTGCTTAGTTCTTTTAATTCATTCTCTTGTTTGTACCGCAGGTGGGCAAAGGGCAGGCTTTCCCACAAATTAATCTTGGAAAAGACAAACTACACAATAGAACGGTTAACTGCTAAGGTGCTCTGCACTCTGTGAAATCAGAAATAGTCTTGGGAACTTTTCCCAATATGTTACTGTTCATTTTACATACTTTCTAACCAGGTCACAGACTTGCCTTCGCTGTTTGATTTCCACAGTAGCTATGTAAGAACATAGCCTGAACTTGTATTAGAGGCTATTACATAGCAGAACAAAACACCATTAAACTGAAAACATTTTTCAGTTTAGGAAGGACCAGACCGCCAACAAAATGACTTTTTACAATGTGAGACTTCATGTTGAACTCTGTTTTTAGTTTAGATCCCAGATTTGCAGTTGTGGAGATGAAAATCCTCTCTCATCCCAAGGGCAGGTCCCACTTGAATGGCAGCAGTGCAGATTTTCCAACACTGCCTACCAATGTGCCTGCTCAGGAAGAACCATTTCTGGGGCTGAGAGGGTAACTAAGGGCATGTCTACACTTCCCTGACATTTGGGCTATGGGGGTATAAACTGCTCCATGCGATCAGCCTCCCCAGCGGCAATTTACATTGCGGTACATGCTGCAGCTCACACCCCTGTAGTCTGAATTTTCGGGCAATGTAGACATGCCCTTAGTCTCCATAGCATTCAATTGTTGGTCTCTCTGCTAAGACTAGACAGAAATGTACTAATTCTGGTGGAAGAAAGGGAGTGTTTGAAGCTTGGCCCGCCAGGAGAAGACAAACCTCTCCAAGTGAAAAGAGAGGGAAAAACAATCCTCACATCTAAAACTAACTATACTAAACACCAACCTACAACTATAAACTACCTGACTGCAATGAAAACAGAAGGCTGAGGACATCTAGACAGACTCACTAGGGTTCCATCTCAGGCTACAGTGGTAGAGAAGGAACCATGGGCGGTTTGCCCATGCACCCCTATATAACCTCAGTGTCTGCCACAAGGAGGCATAAGACTCATGTGTGGGCCAGACGGACACTGGTAGCTTGAAATCTCTGATCAAGGATTCAAGCGGTGCATGTGCACCTCAAGTGGAGCACCCATGGGGACACTACTCGAGTAAGGATTTATGTTCCTTATTAAAACTCATTTCTCTTGGGCTAGCCTCCAGTCACAGTTCTGAAGTCTGTTAAGTACCTCATTGCAGATCCTCAGATGGTATAAATCAATGATGTTCAATTGACTTTTACAGAGCTGCTCCAGTTTACACCCGCTGAGAATTTAGAGAATTAGGTGTAGAGAGAGTGCCTATTTTTCAGATGAAGTAAAAAGAAGTGTGCATGCCCTGTTTAATCATCAATAAAGTGTAGGTTATTTGACAAAGTGGCACGCTAGTCCAGAAAGATGCTATGAATCGATCATTAAATCTTTCCAGAATTTGGTTTCTGAAGCATTTTAATCTCCATTTTCTGTAACTTTCTGCATTTTGGAAACTCTCTTCTCCATTTCTTACAAGCTTTGTTTACACATTTATTTGACAGAAGTGAACAATTTAAACTTCTGAAAGACTGCCTTTTATATCAGACCTAAGACAACATTTCTAATCATTTGTTGCTAACTATTGCATTTTGTGTATTTCATCTGCTGTGGATTGGCAAGGGTTAATAGTCTCTCTGTTCTCTGGTTATGCATCTGTCTCTCTCTAGCAGGTACAACAGACACAATATTGTGTTTCTGCAGATAAGCTGATATCCTTGTCCTGTCCGCCCACTAAGTACTGCACAAATAATTCTTAGAAAAGAGGCCTAATGAACCACCACACAACACTGATTTGCACATAATTGTATCTGCCATTTAAAAGCCACTGATAAAGGGACAGAATTGTATACTTGTTCTTTCCTAATTTTTTTTCCACTGTTTTCTGTGGAAGAAACCCAGTTTTAAATTTTAGCTAAGAATGATTTTGCCTCCCAGCTGGCCAATTAAAAATAGAGAAGTATGCTGGAACGATTTCCAACACTAGATGGGTGAAGCTGAAGGCATGTATAGCAGCCTCTGAGTTCATAGAGGATTTAATTCTCTACTCTCCATAGCTAGGCTGATTTTTTTTTTCTGATGTATTTAGTTTGTCAATTTATTTAAACCCAAACTTTTCTTTCTTTCTATATTTCACCAGGCTCATGTCTGAGCCCTTGAGTGCTGGGAAGAAAGACTTTAACTCTCTTATAAAAGAGTTCTCTTTCTTTTAATAGCATTATGTGTATTCCAATTTATTTTTTGTTAAGGCTGGGTTTCTTTTTAACCTTTCCTCCTCCTCGATGTGTGTCTTATAAATCCCCAGCTTTTACATTTAGTTCTGCATTGGGCTTGGTACTGTAAGGAGCTTCTGCTAACAAAAGCTAGCAGATTGAAATGACCCACTATGAACCGACATGGAGATTTGAAAAGCTTACAATTAAGAATGAATGGGGGTTTTTTGCAGCCAGCATGGGAGTAGAACACATTGCCCTACAATCTTATAAGCATAGATCTCCTTCAGGAGTCAGGTTCACATCTCGCTCTCACTGGGTATTTTAAGCATTTGTGTCTCTATATAAAGTACTGCTAATGTGTGGTCAGATTGAGAAACTCCTGATTGCTATTTGCGTTATACTGTGGACTTCCTCTGTGCCTTGGTACTTAATCTTGTGGTATCTCAGTTTCCCCATTTAGAAAATGGGGATAATTCCCACCTTTTTGCCTCACAAGATTGCCTTGAGACTTGCTTAATTAATGTTTCCAAACATAGTGTTCTTTAAGGAGACATTATTATTTATACCTACATTGCAGAGGCTCCTGGAGGCCTCGAAGATGTCAGGGCACTAGCATGCTAGGCACTGGAAATGACAGTCCCTGCCCCAAAGAGCTTACAAGTCTAAAAGATGACTCATAACAGGTGGATGGGGAGGAGGAGAATGGAAAACAGAGTAACAAAAATAATAGGCTATTTTAACCTAGATTAGCTGTGTGCACAGTTCATAGCTAATGAGTAGCCATGATCACAAATCACCACTGATGTAGCTGATAAGAGATGGCAGATTTCTGTATGCATTACAACAGAAATGAATTTAAAATAGGGTGCTGAGGAAGAATAAGGTGGCTGTTTACTGGCTTTGACTGGGAGCTTTTCCCACATGTAAGGAACAGAATAGGTGAAAGCATTTATGTGGATATCGGAGAAGTGGACAAACCAGCAATCAAAGCTGCCATTGGGCTGGTAAATAGAGTGGAGTTAAACCGTGGAGAGGCTTGAATAGTAGAACCATAAATGTATGTGTGTGATAGAAGAGGGAGAGCCAGAAAAGGGTCTTCAAGAGAGGAGGGACATAATCAGAGTTATAGACTCGGAAGATGATCTTTGCAGCAGCATTTTGAATGGACTGGAAAGATAGAAGTTTGTAGATGTCAAGACCAGAGGGGGAAAGTTCAGTAGCTCAGAAGTTCAGAAAGACCAGAGAGGGGAAAGTTCAGTAGCTGAGTTTTGGGAATGTCAAGTTCCAGTTGATGGCTTGACATCAGCAAGATGATGATAGAAAGACAGGCCAAAACATTAGTTTGGGTAGAAGGAGAAAGTTCTGGAATAGCAAGCTAGAGTTGTCATAGAGATTTTCTGTTACCAGTGAGTTCAGTTGTTCTTCACTGGTTTTTACCAGCCATGAGGAACACATATCCATTTCACAACTGATGACCCCAACCTTTCTCAGGGATTCCAATGCTTCATTATGTATAAGGGGACCAAACTCATTCAGGTGGCTGGACAGTTTCTTGCTTTATTTGATTGGATTTAGAATGTTCTGTTCTAACAAGTTTGGGGGAGGGATAGCTCAGTGGTTTGAGCATTGGCCTGCTAAACCCAGGGTTGTGAGTTCAATCCTTGAGGGGGCCACTTAGGGATCTGGGGCAAAAATCAGTACTTGGTCCTGCTAGTGAAGGCAGGGGGCTGGACTCAATGACCTTTCAAGGTCCCTTCCAGCTCTAGGAGATAGGGATATCTCCAATTATTATTTTATTATTGATACCTTATATTCAGTTGTACTGTTCTGCAACGTACGGTTAAAGCTGTTCTCAGCAGTCACTGCATGGCTATGGTGTTTGGTTACATTGTACAGGTTGACTAGCTGGTTTCCTCTTCAGAAGTAGTGTGCCAGCCATTCTGGTAGAGATGAGGGTTCTTTTAGCTGCGTGACTATGGTGTAGTCCTACAAGAAATCATGGTGCTGTTGGTAAGTGGATTTGAAATGGGTTTGGAGGAAGGTCAGGTTTTAAAAGCAAGGGATGATACAGTTTGGTCAGATCCAAGGAATAGTAATGCCACAGAAATTATGGTCTGATAATTTTCCACACGTCTGTCTGGATTTACTATGTGATGTTTTGGTGCAACAGCAGTAACAAAAAACAAAAACGTGAAAGAATTTAACTGAACCCACTAAGTGAGACCTCGAGCAATTTAGAATTAGTAGATGGAACATTTTACCTCTAAGCCTTTCTGTGAAATGCAAGGAAACTTCATTAAGAATGCCTAGAAATTTGTTTAAAATACACACAGTAAATACCATAAATGGCCTCTCTCTTCTTTAGCAGTTCTGGGCTATAGACCTAAGCCATGTGTAGTCTGGTAACCACATGCCCCACCTTACCTTTTTTAGAGTGCTGAGGTAGGATGATTTGTCCCTGAATAAAACCCTTTAATATCTCCAATTAATTCCAGCTCATTGAGTTTCAATCATGGCTGGGCTAAACTAGCCCTATGAGGCTTGGTGTCTTAGTGCTCATATTTACACAGTCGCTGAGATGCAGTAAATCATCTACTTGCCTGTTAATAAGGAGTTATGCATTACCTTTAACAGGGCTCTGGAAAAAGGCTGCTGTGTTAACGTAATTTTTTCTCGCAATCTTGACATCTGATCTAGTGTTTCCTGGCTCCCCTGTAACACACACACAAAATGTATCTTCAGAACATCTACTGGCCACTTTGTTAACATATTCACTGTCACTATATTGCTTTCTTAAAATATTCTTACTATGTGTTTCTGTATGTCTATGCAGAGATGTCTCTGTTTTCTGTCTTTCTCCGTGTATTCTTGAAGTCCTTCTCACTTTAGACAACTCCAGATTCCATAGGGACTTTCCATCCCAAAGGATCCCAAAATTATAAAAGAAAAACTAAATGAAAAATAGTGATTTGTGGCATACAGTGCCACATCTAAGTGTAGAGCACATAGCAGTAGTACACTGCAGTTGAGATCAGGTAATGAAGATTACTGTATCTACTTGAAATTACTGTATCTAGGGAGAATTTAGGTAGGTAATGTAATGTTTAGAATGTAATGACCAGAGGCAGAATTTAGACCTGCATACTGGTAGTAACGTCCTTTCTTTTTGCACATACAGAAAGCTCAGCTGTATGTCTCATCTGTAAGACAACCCCCTCCTGCTGTACAGTATCCCCTATGTTGCTGGTGTTGAGTACTCACTCAGAGGAAATGTATCACTTTCTGAATCACTATCGCTGTTTCCTGAAGCACTTAAGGGTTTCTTGGAGGTCTCCAATCAAAATGCTATCCTGCCCAATTCTTCTTAGAGATCAGACAGGCTTCCAGCACAGCTTGGTATGGCTGCCGACCATTTTGTTCTGCATTTAATCACAAGTCATGCCACCATCACTTGTCACAGGAGAACTTTATGGTTCTCCTCTCTAGAGCCAGTCAATGTCGCCCCTCACCATCATCATTATGGAGATACACAAAGAGGGTGAAAGCCTTGTACAGTAAAAGCTATGTTATCTTGCACTTTGCCAACTGGAAAGCTCTAGAAACTTGCATTTCTGATATCTCCCAATACAAATCTTCAATCTAGTAACTGGGACCAATGCTGTAGCTAACTGGAATAGATTCCGAAGCTATTTGGGACTAGGGATGTAAAAGGTTAAATGGTTAACTGGCGCTGACTGTTCCATGGCAGCGGGACACCAGCCCCGGAGGGACCCTAGCCTGCCACCAGAGCGACATCGGTTAACGTTTAACTGGTTAAACAAGATAATTTAATCATTTAACCAGTTAACTTTTTAAACCACTATTTACATCCCTTTTTGGGACCCAGGTGTTTCCGAGAGCAGTTGGACTACGCTCCAGTTAGCTGAGAAGAGCCAAATGCTGTTTGTATTTACCATGGTGATCGGTTGGTTTATTACTTGGTGTATTTTCCTGTGTTTATCATAAAATATCAACACCACCCTACCATTATGACATCCAAAATACCAGCAAAAAGCAAAGGACAGAAACGTAATAGAGTTGTGTTGACATTAAAACAGAAAATAGATATTTGTGCGTGTCTTGAAAAGGGTGAGAATAGAAATGTTTATTCATTTTATTGTATTCTAATTCTTTGAAAATTGGTAATCCATTGGTAAGTATAACTCTTAGTTGGCCGGAATTTTTGACTAACTGGCACCCTCCATTCCCCCAACATGCCAGATAACAAAGCTTTTACTGTATATGGTTACATAGCCTTTGGAGAGAAATCATAGCATTTTCTTTTGAATAAACTACAGGTTAAGTCATATTTTAAGCCATATTCTACCACATTATGGGCTTATTCCTAGAATATTTCTTGTACAAAAGAAATATTTTATGCTAGTACTATACAGCATAATATTATACAGTGCAATCCAACGTATCACTGTGTGAGTTTACTTTGTCTAGAACTTAGCACCTGTTGGTTGTTTTTTTTTGCAAAGCAGTGCAAGGAATCAATGAAAAGAAGTAGCTCTGCCATAAGCAAGCTATAGGAATAATGTTTTCAAAGGCCTTAAAGCATATGTGAATTATACGATATGGAATTTTCAGAATATGGGCATAGTATCTGTTAGCTTGACCTGTGTAGCAGTTGATCAAAAGGATCTTTCTGCAAACCTGCTTGCAATGAGCAAATAAAAGTGGTTGGCCTACATTCAGATATGAGGATTATTTAAACAAACTGGGACTGTCCCACAGAAACTATCAAAAGAAATTTAGACTCACTTAGGAAAAAAAAAAGTCCATGGGTGCTTTAAAATTAAAGGGATCTGCTTTTGAGCCTTTAGATTAGGACTTGACACAAGCAGTAAAACTCTGAACTGGTTTTCACTTTGATAGCAAATACCTTTTTCATCTAGATGAAATTTCTGGCAAACCATCAGATGACAAGTCATCCTGACTGCCAGAGGAGAAGTGAGTGTGATCAACTTGCCAGAAATTTCATCTAGATGAGAAAGGTACATTACAGAATGCATAAACACCATCAAACCCTACCACCAAAATACCTAAAGATTAAACAGAAGGAATACGCTAGTTTCTTAAAATAAATCTGTGGTTCATATGTGGTCAGATGTATCTAAATTTCCAGTTAAAAGTTTGAGCCAGCTAGCACCCAAAGCACAGTTTTTGTTAGTGCTTTTCTTTCCAGCTAGCATAACCCTGGCATTTAGCTTTAATTGAAGAAGATTGTACTACATCCAAATGTTTATAATAGAGATCGAACAGCACTGCAACTGAACGCCGATCAAGTGTCTGCTGCGGGTAAACTTGGGAATTAAATTGAACATTAGTATTATAGTGATGAGGGGGAAGAAAGCTTACTCAGTCCTAGTGAACAAGTTTGAAAAATAAAGCAATCCTTTTGAAACAGAGCCTCAGGGAACATAAAGGCTGCCTTCATCCATTGTCAGCATAGACGAAAGAACAGATACAAACTGAGAATGTTTCTGGGATAATTGTAATCAGACCAGTCAAGATCTATCTTCAGCAGACCAGCCACTGTGGATGACTGATTAAATAGAAAAATAGTGACAAGTATCAAAGATTGCTCACTGCTTACTTTGCTGCCACAATGTTTTAAATGGTGTATTTCTTTTTAATTACTTGTGGAAGAAATAAAATGACTAATTCAATTTTAAAATGTTTTGTGTATGGGAAAGATTGCCAGAAATCAGGCAGCTAGGAAGGATTATGAAATTGATTGGCTGTTTCAGTAGTTAATCTTAGCGGTTTATCATTTATTTACTACACCTAGTCCCCTGTTCTCCACATTGTATGTTTTCAGAAGTGTGACTGTTATGTCACTTGAAGGACTCTGGCTCAATTGTTGGAATTTTCAGAAAGTTAGATTGGCTTTGTCTAGGCTTTAGAATCATCCCATCTCAAAAGATCTGATCTAAAGATGTACTGAGCACCTTTGTAGTTGCTCTGACTTCAATAGGGAGCTGAGAACATTTAGCATTTTACAGCATAAGGCTTGGAATGGTCAATTCTAAGGATAAAATCCTAGCACAATTTCAAACTATTACTATATAAACAGCTATGCATGTTTATGCATGGTATAGTTGTTGGCTTCCATGGAGTAATGTTGTGGATGAATTTAGCTCAATATTTTTTCTATATTACAGTGAATGAACCGAAGGATGTTGCTCCAAGTTAAAATGGTTGGGCTTGGTATGAGAAACTGATCTCAAACACATACAGTAGAATTTATACAAATACATGTGATGCTTTCATGTTATTAAATAATCATTTGGCCCGTGCTTGAAGAGCATGACCAGGAACATAGAAGCAATAGGTTTTTATTAATATCTTTTGTTTGGCTTTATCCAGCTATGAAAATACTGCAGGCCTCATAATGGACAAACGAACATAACCAACCCTATTTCTCAATGTGTAAATGATCTGCACCATCCGTTTGGAAAATGAAGGGGAAATGCTCTGCATAGAGAGACAGAAGCAATGCTTGGGTTTGATTATTGAATAAGGTACTTACAGGAGTTCAAAAGAGCTTGGAATGTGGGAAGAATACTGCGCAGTACCTGAACACTCCTCTGTCAAAACTGCTTACTCAAAATGAAATAAGAGGCTGCCAGAAACTGTTTCTGACTTGACGCATAAAAGGAGGGACAAGGTACTTGCTTAATCTAAAACTGCCAGACAGGAGAATCAGCTTGAATCAAACAGCGGGTCTGTTTGTGGTAGGATGATTTCTCTCCATCCTGAGATTTCTCCATTTTCTTTTGTTTTTTAAGTATATATAACCAGGGTCAAACTGATTTGTTCAATGTATTTGCAAATGGGATTTTTCTCTGTGTGCTCCTGAGCTTTCCCTATACAAATCTGAACAAATGTTACCCCTTGGGAAAGGAGAAGATGGAAACAGTTCCAGTCTGGCCCTTAGATTGCTCTGCTAGCAAAACTGGAAGCCAAACTGGCATGGCCAAGGCTTTTAATCATCACTTTATACTGTGTGTACACAAAATAACTGAATCATTCTGTGCCACTGTTCCACTGCAGTAATTCCTGCTTGGGCTCTCTGTCTTCAGCTTTTCTTCAACCAAGTATCTGGTGCATCTTATCTAGAGATTTCAACGTTATTGCTGTTCCTCTTCAAACTGGCTATGTCTACACTACGGACCTTACACCACAGAGCTGTACCACTGCGGCTGTGGCACTGTAAGGTCTCCTGTGTAGCTGCACTCCCACTGGCATAATTAAACAACCCCTTGAGCGGCGGTAAATATGTAGAAGCGCATACACACCAGCGCTTTTGTCCGTTAAAAGCTAGAGTAGACAAAGCCTTAGTGTTCCACTCTCATATATACAGATTAGCAAAAGTAACCTCCTTCGCACAGTTATAACAACATTTTAAAAAAGCCTATCACACTGCAGCTGGTTGCCGTCTGCGTTTGTGGGCTTGAAGATCAGTTTGTATCTGTCGAGTGAGTGAGTTTATTTACTCCTCTAGCCATCTGCTGCTTTAAATTTTGTTAACCTTCTCATTTGAATAAATTAAGCTCTAAGATTTATTAAAAATCCCAGACCAGATTCTCAGCTGGTGTAAACTGTTTAAAAAAAAAGAGAGAGGAAGAGAGAATTGAAGTCAGTGCAGCTACACCAATGGATGATATGGCCCCTGGTCTTTAATGGCAAATATCTGATTGAAAACTCTGTTTCCCTCAATATGAGGAATAGTACAAATCACCCACACAATACAGTATGTATCTCAAAATCAATATAAACTTTGAAAGATGAGTGTAAACATTGCCAGAATATGTGTTTTCATTGAGGATAAACATTCAGACTCCCATTGGTATGCTGTTTTCCAAGCTAAACTTTCACAATGGTGCATAGGGAGTTCTGTGCACAAATCCAATTAACCATGACAGTATCGGTACATAGAACTTTCAGCACACAAGTTTGGAATTATAGCTGTGAGTTGCCAAAGCTCATACAGAAACGGTATTGGAATTGGGCAAATAACAAGGATATGTAAAGTATTCTGCTTATTTTGTATTAATATATTTAGATATTGATTTTGAGACAAGAATTAATAATAATTGGTATTTATTTACAAGTGCAAGTTTTTTCACCAGGTGATTCTGACAGTCTCACCTTGCAGATGCTAAATAACATTTTTCACTGATACAGGATCTTTCATCTGAGAATTTTAAAGCACTTTAGAAACATTAGTTTGCCTTTGTAAAGCACGTTAAAACAATGGAAGAAAGATGTTATATGAATTGTGAAATATTTTTTACTATTATTCATAGTTAAATCTCTCAGCTTCCCTGTGGTATACATTAATCTAGTGTATAGGTAGGTAACAAAAGGATGAACTCGCACAGAGGTTAAATGCCTTGCCTAAATCAGGGAATCAGTAGGCTGGCCAGGACTCCTGATTCTATCTATTCACCTAATTTCTTATAAAGCTCTACCCCCATATAACGCTCCTTGGGAGCCAAAAAATCTTACTGCACTATAGGTGAAACTGCATTATATCAAACTGGCTTTGATCTGCTGGAGTGCGCAGCCCCGCCCACCCACCACCGAGCACTGCTTTACCTTGTTATATTCAAATTCATGTTATATCGAGTCGCATTATATCGGGGTAGAGGTGTATTGTGCTAATTCAATACCTTCCATCTTGAGTTCTAACCACTAGACAATGTTTCTCCTCTCAGTATATATGTCCTCACTAGCGTATGTAATAATAATAAATATATTGCACTTATATAGCATCAGTTTGGTGATGCAGGACAGACAATATGCCCTCTAGGGCTTTCCCTTCTTTAATTTCTAGTATTGCCATGTATTGTGGTAAAGCATGTTAAGGCATGTGAAAGTAAATGAAATGTAAGGGGTACATGAAAAGTAAAGGAGAGAAAAGAAAAAGGACTTATTCCATTGCTTTATTTTGATATCTAGGAATAAAGCATTAAACTCTCTCCTCCAGTAGCAGACATCCAAACCTTCATGTTTCTTCCCTGACAGCTTGACTTTTCCCTGCACCTATTATATTTTGTATCAGTGCTTGCATTAGATTCTTGTCTTCTAATTTTCTGAAACACTGATTATCTTTTATCTGAATTCTAGCAAGATGTAGATACTGCCACAGTCTGCTGTTTCATATGACTCAGAGCAAGCATATACTGAAGCCAGTAATGATTCACTTGCAAAGCAGTGGTGTGAGCAATCACAGCTTTTATATGCCATCTGTGTTAGGAAGCTAAATCCACAGAAAATAGACCCTATACACATGGCTTTTCCTCTGTCCATGGATTAAAGTATGGTACAGTAGGTGCTTTCTATGTCAGGAAGGGGGTAAAACTGCATGTCAAATCAAGAGGCTTTCTCTGATGAAACGTAACTGTTTCTAAACACTGCTTACCGTAGTATTCTACAGCACAGATGCACGTGTTTTGTCATTTGTCATGTTATTGAGATAGTTGGCTTTATAACTACAAATGTACAGCCAACTGCTGTGAGGATAGGAAATAATTAGTCCATCTACTGACAGACAGGCAGACACACAAGACTCCTCTCTCCTTGTGTCTCTTTCGAAATCAATGTTTAGTGAACTGATTTTCAGGAATACCAAAGAAAATTGATCTGTTGGAGGTGGGTATAATTTCCTCACCTTCTTGTGGATTTACTGTTTTCATTTAAAGATGTTGTGAAGCAACAGTCTGAACTGTTGTTACATGATGGGGACAGTGAGCAAACGTTTCATCCATAATTCCTGCATCCGTGCCTGGAGTTGAAAACCTAATGGCAAATAGATGAGTAGCTTTAAAATAAAGACTCATGCACTTAGCTCGTTGAATATTTCTGAAGATTCGTGTGAGCCAGAGGCAGTCTTTGGGGCCAGTAAAGCTCACGACTGCAAGTCCCCATGGTAAGAGGCAACCAAAGTAAAGGGTAATTTTTAAAAACTGAAAGCACTTCCTCCATGAGAGAGACGTGAAAAGAAATAGAGCACCTGGGTTGAGCAAAGAAGCAGTTGGTCTCTGCTTCTGCTGCAGTAGGCTGGAAAATGTTAAGTTTAGATTCATACACACACATTTTTGTGTGAGAAATCAGTCAGTTCAGTTTGGAATATGTCCCCAACGACCAGCTTGCTAGCCTACCCTGAAGTCCTTCGACAGTCCTGTAGAACTGGGGTTCTCAAACTGGAGAGGGAGTGTGGAATATATTCTGCAGGTGTGTGAGAAGCTTTAGGGGGAGAAAACTTACTGTGCACATTCAGAGCTGGGTGTCCGGAGAGCATCAGCTGCAGGCCAGGCACCCAGCTCTGAAGACAGCACCACTGCCAACTGCCCCATAAAAGTAAATGTGGCACGGAATGGCTCTGTCTTCAGAGCTGGGCAGCCAGAAAGTGGCAGCTGCTGGCTGGGTACCAAGCTCTAAAGGCAGCACCGCCGCCAGCAGCAGCAGAGAAGTAAGGGTGATAATGCCATACCACCCTTACTTCTGCGCTGCAGTTGGTGGCATAACCGACTGCAGACACAAAATAGGGGGTTGCATGATCAAATAAGTTTGAGAAACCACTACTGTAGAAAGTCGTATGACCATGCTGTGCAGAAGACCGTTACGTTTGGGTGCCGTAGTACAAAAATAGTTTTGCAAGCCCTCCTCAAAATGCTACAGTTGACTGTGAAGTGTGTTCCTTCTAATCATATAAACCGCGCATCCTATTGGAAATGGAAATGTTTTGCTTAAATAGGCCTCATTTTCAACCATACCACTGGAATCTTTCTAAAAAGTGACGTACATAACGCCAACAGCTTGGTCTCCTTGTGTAAGCATCGTGTCTGCTCCGACTGTTGTACCTCTTGTGTAGCGTACTTGCTTCTTGCTGCTGCGACATGGCAGCTCTGGTCAAAGGGAAGTTTAGAGATCACTTCCTTTGACTGATCAGCCTGTCATTTGCTGAATGGATCTGTCAAAAAATGTTAATTTCTGAACTTGTTTCTTCATTCTTGCTAGCTGATTTCTTCTTTGGTGCTTCAAGGTTTGTTCAGTTTCCTAGGCTCAGTGGGTATCACAGAAGCATAGATCATATTCTGATTCTGAGCCAACAATGCAAAACTCAGAAACTCGCTCTTGTGAGAAATATGCTCTCTCCGAGCTGAGCATGTCTGAACGTTCCTGGAGAATAAGAAATAATATCTATAAGAAAAGAGGCACATTCTGACGAATACAACTCAAACCTTCTCTGGAGAAGTGTAACACTGTGAATCTCACAATGGCTGTAATATGGGAGGAGGTTGGAATAATGGAATCGAACAACCCCGTGAATGTGAGATATCCTGAGAGCATGTATCCACTCTGAGTGGTCTCTCTCACATGTGCTCAAAGCTTTTCCCTGTCTCTGAACACGAGCCTGTAGTGAAATAGAAATGCCATAGTATCTACAGTACATCAGAGATAAATTTAGTCTGTGAAGTACACTGATATTGCACAACTGGAAACCCTTTCAGAGCAGGGGATTATGCTAGCAATTTCACATTGTATAGGCAATGAATCATTTCACTGCTGTACAAGCAAATGGGCCGTGTTACTGGGCACACTCACTTTGATTGCAGCTGGCCCAGCAGTAACCAGTTTAGAGGCATTATATTTACTGCTATCTCCGTGAGAAAAAAAGAAATAAATGAAAACTGTGAAGTAAAAATAAGAATCTCAGAATGAAATATAGGGCAATAAGTAGACAAGCTTTTACTGCCACTGTAACATTTTGAAATCCCATTTTTTCTTATTGCTGGATATTAGTGTATGTGATATATATATTACACTGCAAACCCCACCACAGACTGTCTTGCTTTAAAAGGTCACCATATTAACAGGGAGATTTATTTCTGGCTATGACACATGGACATGTGGGCATCCAGAAAAGGATCTATCGCCAGTTACAGTTTGTATTTGAGAATTGCGTATAGCTCCCCTGCCCACTCCCCCAGCTGACTACCTGGTTCTTTTTGCGCAATACTTATGCATAAAGAGCAGGTGTTATGCAGCTCACATATGGTCAGGTCTTCACTTAGGCCAGATTATGGTTTGCACTGCATGAGGGCGCAAGGAGCTGCCTTCTCCTCTACCTCTGCATAGGGTTAGCCTCTCCAAGCTCAAGGATGGCTCCAAATAGCACCATTGGCTGTGCTAACATCCCTAAAGGAGGCAGGGTGAGTATAAGTCTGTAGCTTTAGCACACCAGACAGTAGAATGGGGTTGGCAGTTATTCACACTGAAAGTATCTGTTGTTCTTTGTGTATGGAAAAATGTAACAAATGTTTTTACTTCTTATAAAGGTGGACAATTAGCCACTGACGGGTAATAGGCCGCAATGTTCAATTGGTCAGTGAAAGTAATTCGTGGGTTTCTTACTGGATGTCTCCTTCATTGTCATTAAGGACTCTGTGGCATTTTTTGCAAGAGACGGGATGTAAACCCTAGTATTCTAGCTAAATTTTAATTTCCATAATTACGTTATACCTGCTAAAGTGCCTTCTGAGGTTCAGTTGTAGCTACATAGTATATGTCTTTACTCCATAGCCTAAACTGCTGTGTATTATTGCTGTGCATCCTTCAGGATTCTCATGGAGACCAATTTTAGTGCTGTTCCTACAGCAAAAGTCCTAAATAACGTGAAATTCATTTCTTGTATTGCAGATGTCTTGGTGGATGGAAAGGTCTGTGACTGTGATATTGTAGTAGACTGCAAAGTCGGGGACCCCATCGCACTGGAGGTGAAGCTGACCAACTGGAGCAAACACAGCGTGGGCCCATTTGCTCTAACGGTGATCCCATACCAGGATTACCAAAATGGAGTGCACAACTATGAGCTCCATGATGCCATCACCTTTGTTGGATCCAACACCTTTCACATTGATTCAGTGAGTCTGTCTTTTTCATAGTCCACTCATCTGCATGACACATGCATTAAAAATCGATATGCCAAAACAAATGCCAACATATGCAGCTTATTATTAGTGAATTTTATTGGAGGTGAGGGATTGGCAGCCCTGGAGACTGAACTCTTTTATTTATTGATACAAAAGATACAGCATAGGCAGCAGTAGTGCAAACTTCTCCATACTGGCCCAACAAAGTTTCTTAACCATGTGACCTAAAGGGCTCCACCCCAAAGGAGAATTCAGCTTCGTGCCTATTGAATCCTTGATCTTTCACTGATATTGCCAACAAGGGCTGAGAGGTTTCAAAAGTAACTCATGATTTCGGGAACTTCAATATTTGGGGGTGCACACTTTAAAGAGGCCTGATTTTCCAAAAGTACTGATGCTGACCAGCGGTCCCAACTGGTGCCAATAGAGGGTGTTGGGTTCTGTGATGTAGAAAATCATTTCCATATAATGGTTTAGGATCACTAATTCCTTTGACACAGGCCACTCGGATGTCAATAGCTTTTGATCCCTACCAAGCTGGCAAACTCTGAGTTTGTACCATTGATAAAAGGTTTGATACAATATTGGCAATCCCCTGAGGCATTCAACCCCACTAGCATTTAGATTTTAGAGAACTTTTTCTGCAAGAGCAGCAAAGAATCCTGTGGCACCTTATAGACTAACAGACGTTTTGGAGCATGAGCTTTCGTGGGTGAATACCCACTTCCTCAGATGCATGTAATGGAAAAATCCAGGGGCAGGTATATAAATGTGTGCTAGCAAGCAAGCTAGAGATAACGAGGTCAGTTCAATCAGGGAGGATGAGGCCCTGTTCTAGCAGTTGAGGTGTGAAAACCAAGAGAGGAGAAACTGGTTCTGTAATTGGCAAGCCATTCACAGTCTTTGTTCAATCCTGAGCTGATGGTGTCAAATTTGCAGGTGAACTGAAGCTCAGCAGTTTCTCTTTGAAGTCTGGTCCTGAAGTGATCCAGACTAACACGGCTACCCTCTGATACTTTTCTGCAAGGTAATGGAAATATCCTCCAGGCTGAACAAAGAAACTGCAAACAATTTTTAGCCAAGCTATGAGGAAACGCCACAGACTGAAATAGAGAAAATGAGACCAATAAGATGAGCATGTTCAATCAGTTATTACTTAATATACATTTATAAAGGCTGATCTCATCATTTTGATTTTTCAGTTTAAAAAAAAATCAGTGTTAAAATCATGCAAAAAATGTTGTGTCTCTACTAAGAAGGGTTCAGCTTTCTCTCAAGTCTAGAGATGTCAAGTCAGAGAGATTTTTGTTCCTGAGGCAAAACACTGACGGTTATTTAAAGATACAAAAAATCAAAGAGGAATGAAAAACAGGAAAAATACTGAAATGTTGTAAGGAATGCTCTGATTCTGGTAGCATATTAAATAAACATGAAGAGAGAGTGAATGTATGGTCAGGTCTGTACTTAGGTCAGGTCTTAAGTTATCCAGTAAAATATGACTGTCAAAACTGAATATGTAAGTGAATCTGAGCTGGAGAGAAATTAAAGGTTAACCACTGGCGACTCAATGTGCATGTTTTTTCAGCTATACAACATATGCAGAAAATAGATTTTTTTAAAGCTAGCGAGTACAGAATTCATCATCAGCCTGAATTTTAATGGAGCCTAATGGTATTGTTTGCTGAATAATTTCAGCTTAAATGTGTCAACAGAAATCATCAAGAGAGGGATTTCTTGACCTGGGGCTATCATTCTGACAATGTTGATTCTGAATCAGAATTCCGGTGCTTAAGTACCCAGTTGTGGAAGAGTCTTGCCCATGAGGTTAGCAAGGGAGAAGGCAGAAGTCAGTGAAATATATTCTGCTTTATGATTGGGTCTCCCCTGAGGCGAGAAGCCAAGAGATTATCTCTCTTGTGAATACCTGGGGTGCAATTTCAGCTTTCCCCCTGCTATTGGGCCAACCCAGCACTTCTATTGTAAACACGATCCCTTATTAAGGTAATGAGGGGTGGTGGTTGTTTTTTGTTAATTTGTCCAAATTCTGACTCAAAAAAGGCCAAGGGAAAAAATGTGAACTTCTGAGACAAAAAGTATTCTATTCTGTGGTATTGGTATCAGGGCTTTTCCTACAGTAAATCCCAAAGATAACATATTGTCATACTTCCTCAGGACTCCAAATACTGATCACAGAAGGAAATTTCTTCAAACAGTATATCTGATGTTATCAGAGTCTCTCTCATCCTCCCATATTGACTCATTAGTCAATGGCAAAAAGTCAATTTCAAAAACCGGTACCTTGTTTTTGTATTTTGGATATTGATACTATGGAGAGGAATGAGTGCTACCCAGAATTATGATCAAGGTCCAAGCCAGACCTCAAAGAGACCTTAGGTCAGAGATTGAAAGAGTTCAGTGAATCTGTATTCTCTTTTTATAAACTGACTGATACATCAGACCAGATTCTCATCTGGTGTAAATCAGCCAGTTTTTACCAGCAGAGTGTGGCCCGTCATTACATTGACACAGAAATGGGTTGGTCATCAATGCTGAACTGAGTTTACCTTTCTGGACCGAACTGCTATCCTCCACTTTAGCTTCTCACCAAGCCAGACTTCTAAAAGACCCAAGGCAGACTCCCGGAAAATCTTTGTAGTTTCCAGACTAGGCTTGAATTTGTTTCTGGACATATCTGGAGCAGAGTGGGGTTATATAGACAGACACACACACTTTTCAGTGCACGCTCTTTGTTATGTAGCACACAAAAAGTGTTTGAACTATTACTTTAAAAGACAAAAATCGTGATTTTTCATTTCACGCCATAAAGAATGGAGAATGGTCAGTTTCCCTTGGAGCTGAAAGTCCATGTTCACTTTCTCATTCTCTATAATGAAGTTGTGTTTGGGTCCTTCAGTTTCAAGCAATGCAGGGCTCTATCTATATTAAAAACAAACTGTTTTATTGGTTTTTTAATCATTAAGATATTTATATGAATTTTAAGTTATGCAAAATGTTTGTTTTTAACATTTAACTTTTAGTCTGGGTTAAAACTACTTGACACTGTCCATTTAAAACATAAAAGAAAGATGAGTTTATTAGTAATCAACAAGATTGTGATACATATTACCAGATGTAGAAATTTGAGATGTGAGATAATAGTGCAGAGCCTAATTGATTAAAATACTTTTGCATTGATTGAGATTTCTTTTGGTTGTATCGTGGCCACCTTAAACCTAACCACTTTAGTAATACCCCTTCGGCTCTTACTAATGTTTTATCGGATTAGTTGCTCAGACCAAGCTGATACTTCCCAAATTAAAAGCAAATATAATCTTAACTGCCCTGGAAATTTCTGTAATTATCAGGAATTCATGTTTCCTTGTGTTCTCTGTGATTACCAATATTGTTTTCAGTGTGTGTGTGTTTGAATATGTTTTTAATAGATGGGTCAGGACAGAGGTAGTCAATAAGTGGACTGAGGGCGAATCCAGACCACTAGACACTTTTGACCGGACTCCAGAATATTTTCATTTATTTATTATTAATTTCTCTGGAGCCTGGACCTTGACTATACTTTGATCAAGAATTTGGACCTTGACAAAAAAATAATGGACTACCCCTGGGCTAGGGGATTGGTAATGGGGGAAAAAACATTTCATTGTGGTTGAATCAGCCCAGGAATAGCGATCAGCAACTCTTTGACAGCTTCTCAGTGTCCCATGTGAAACGAGTGAGGAGCAGCAGTGTAGTTTAAGTAAAACTGTAAACTCTTTGGGGCAGAGCCCATCTTTCATTTATCTGCACAGTGTATACCACAATGGAGGCTGAGTTCCTGACTGGGGCCTCTAAATACGACAGCAGTATAAATAAATATTATGAATAAATTCATAGCCATCAAATATCTACTTTACAAAACCCACCAGCACAAATGTTGCCCTTAATAGCAAGAGGCCAACCACTGAATAGGACTTTATTTACGCTCTCACCCCTAGATGACAGCAGGCAGCAAGGGCAAGTTGGCACAGTAGCTTACTTGTGTTATCTCAAATGTGTGGTTAAACGAGGTTGTGTTCTCACGTGCTATATGTACTGCACCTTTCACAAACACCAAGTTCACTTTAAAAGAAAAGTAATAAACAATAATGAAAAATATTTTTCTTTGTTACTTGAGCAGGTCTCTATTTCCCGGGTATTGTATTGGGAGTGATAAGGATCAACACCATCCTTTCTGTAACACTGCCTCTGCAGATCCCTCCCAAAATCATATATTCTGTCACATGACTCCTATAGACTCATAGAGTCATAGAATATCAGGGTTGGAAGGGACCTCAGGAGGTCATCTAGTCCAACGCCCTGCTCAAAGCAGGACCAATCCCCAACTAAATCATCCCAGCCAGGGCTTTGTCAAGGCTCACCTTAAAAGCCTCTATGGAAGGAGATTCCACCACCACCCTAGGCAACCCAACCTTTGAAAGAATGGCTTTGCATAGGCCTGATCCTGCAATATGCTGATAAACTTCCACCTCCAATTGATTTCAGCATGTCTTGGCAGCACTCAGCATCCTGCAGGATCTGTTTGCTGCAGAACAACGTTCATTGGCAAGTAACGTTTCTTTCTGGACTCCCCATTCAGTTTCCTTCAACTTTTTGAAACAGAGGTGAAATCTGTGGAGAAGTTTCAGTAACGTCTGCTCAGCCTTTATGGCTCCAGTTGAGCAAAACATGTGACTAATACCAGCCCAGTTCAGCAAAGCGCATAGTTAATTTTAGGTGTGTAAGAGGCCCCACTTGCAGTCATTGTCACTATTCATGAGCTTAAATTTAAGCCTGTGCTTAAATGCTTTGCTGAATAGGGATAGGATTATTCACATAATTAAAGTGAAATGCATATTTAAGTGCTCTGTTGAGTTTGTGTGTGTATATATAATTTGAATGGCTGTGTGATGAAAGGCTCTATATAAACATGAAATAATACTCAATATACTATACTTAATTGGGATGTGCTAATTTAGGATTGCTGTGTTACTGGAATGTCTCCCACTAAATTCATTTAGCCCAATGGTGGTGAAGTGAGCTGCATATTTGGACAGTATTACCATAAATGCTACTTCATGGAGATGAATTTAGCTATTGCCAAGTGGTTAAATGGTGTTTAGCAAGGTGTTTAATAGGTGTGAAATTCTAAGAACCAGTCTTTTAATACACAGGTTGCTAAATAAAGGTTAAGAGTTAGATGTTCCTGGGTGTTCTGGAAACCTCTGATGGCTTCTGCCAAAGACAGCTACATTGTGGTAGATTCAAGAGAATCTGTGTTCTAGTCAGAGGTCTGCCAGAGACATGCTGCAGGGCTTGGGGAAAACTCATTTAACTTCATTCTCATTACATCAGTGTTACCATCAGTAAAAAGGGGATAGCAACATTTGCTTTCCTGGGGTGGTGAAGGGGGTTTGTGAGGTTTAGTTCACGAATATTTCTAGAGCACATTGGGGTCCTTGGATGGAAGAAGTTATAGAATGGCAAAGTATTGCTATTATTTATTATTATTTACCAAATTTGTTTTATTCAGCTAACTTCCACCCTTTCTCTTTCAGGTGAAACCAACCAAAAATTCTGTGTGCTTTGGAGCTCTGCTCTTTCTCTATACAGGTGATTTTTACTTGAACATCAAGTTTCATGAAGACATCTCCAGCAGGGAGCTTCCTCTTTCTTGGTTCTGCCTGCCTAGTGTTCACATTCGTGCTACGGAGCCTGTGATCCAAACTAAACTGTAAATGTACCATATGATATTGGATTAGTCACAGTGCACAGAAACACTTAACATGTCCTCTGCTTGACCCCACTTTGTTTCTTTCCCACCCCAGCCCACAGGCCTTTCTTTAGAGGCACTGCTGAACATTTTTAGAATTGGCTGAGGTAATTTGGGCAGCTGCCTTTGCTTATTTGGAAAGATGTGATGGAATATAATGTACTGGATTACCCCCTTCCCCCTTGCCTTCCAAAAAGCCTTTGGTAGCCACTATGGGAAAAATTCTTCTCTTCCTCATAGCCATGCCTCCCCATTGATATCAGTGGATTTGCAGGGGTGTATGTGAAAGCTGAATTTAGCCATGAGCTTTAAGGTCTTAACTCCAACCTGAATGATACCTAAGGATATATCGTCTGCACTTGAACAAGAGTTGTGTTTCTCCACTAAATTCCCACCACCACCACACTGAATACACCATTTGGGACCTATTTTCTCAGTCACAGTTTCTTCCTATGCTTGTTTCTAAGCCCTTTGTTTGCTGGGTATATTGGTGTCTTTCTAACTCAGAATAGATGTAAGTCATGCAATAGCAGAAAAGTGTTTTTCCTTTCCCACCAGATTCTAAGGAACGCAGCAGCAGTAATGCCTTTTAATTTGTTACTTATTGCAGGAAATAGCGGTAATTGTATCTCCATGTTTTCTTGATAGAATAGGCATGAACCCAAAAAGAGGTCTCCGCCCCTCCTTGGTCACAGTGCAGTTACTTCCCTTTGTGCATCAGTAAACAAGAAAGAAGGAAAGCAAGACAGGTAGAAAAGTTTCTATTTTTGCCAGAAAGGAGAGAAGCCAAATATTTGCCTGCCTGTGGGTAACCTATGATGTCAGAGTGCCACAGGCCTATTTCATGGCAGTTGGGAGCCATTTCAAGCAGTTGCAGGCCCCTTAAAATGCCACCAGATGAATCTGCTGATAGTTTTTAAAGCTTTTCACAAGAAATTGTTTCCAAACGTCTACTAATCAGGACTAGACAGGCCAGGCTACACTATGGTATTTTCTTCTTTTCTTTGTCGAATGAATAAAATAAAACGTTACGGAATAACTGCTGCAAGGTACTTCACTGTGGCTGTAGCTGCCAAATGTACTGTAAATTTGCATTATTGTGTTACCTTTCACATAGAAGCTTTGAATAAAGAGACCAAACTTTCCCTAGGTGAAGCACTGTTGGTGTCTGATCTGTACGTGAATTTTTCTTTGCTGTGTGAGTCATATTTGTGTCTAAACATGCAAATAACCGAATGCATATTTTATTCAGATATGATGGCTTTATAGCCCACTCCTATTGGCAAAATTCTCATTGTCTTCAGTAGAAACACAATCCTGCCCAGGCTCAATTGAATGATGAATACTGTAGTTTTTGAATGGCAATAATGCAAATATATTCCCACTTGAACAGTAGTTTCTAAACATGAGGGAACTTTTGCTACAGGCTATAGTATCTACATTTCCAGTACATTCAAGTGGCAGTGATGCCGTTTGTGCCAAAATTTTGTTCACAACACAGTGAACATTTGCTTTTGAGTTGGAGGAAACATCTATCTAGAGCTTTAGAATTTCAGAGGAAAAGGTCTCTCAAGTTCAAATGACTGTCTAAAAGGCTTATTTGGAACGACAAATTCTTGTGTCAGCTGCAAAGGGGTGCAATGTCCTGTGACAGCAGAAATAGTTGCACAGCTTTGTACTGCTCTTCTTAGGGCAGGAAAGCCTGACAGGGAAGAGCCTCTGAGTGACTCGAGTTTGGCACCTTCTTTATGTTGGCAGAGCTCCATCGAACAGAGCTGTGCGGTTGGGCCAAATTTGCTGCATACCATCGCCTGCCTATATAGGTGTTAAGGGAAGAAGTGAGGAGAATGGGAATTCAGTTTCTCCAGAAAGCCTTTGCTTTTCTTGCATGCGCCTGTACTGCATAATGTGATACAATAATATTACTGTACCGCCACACTCTAAATTGAGATTAATTCAGTAATCCCCAAAAGATAGTCTTCGTCCTACAGTTGCTGCTAGGAATAAAGCTAAGGCTTTATGAGGACCACATTTATCTGGGCATGAGACAAAAATATCGATGGATAGCCTAGCTCTGAGCCTGTTAATGGAAGATTCTCTCTCTCTCTCCCTCTCTCTCCCAGTAAAGGATGTTGTACTGTGAAGCCTGTACTGATGTGCAATCCTCTGTTATAATGACCAGGGAAATAACACCATTTTACCATTAAGGGGCTAATCCAAAGCCCATCAAAGTAATTGGAAACACTCCTGTCCATTCGATGGGGTTTGACTCAAGCTCTAACAGCTGTCATTGTAATAAAAGAAACCTGCATGATTCTCAACTTAGCTTCGAAAATGGCGTTTTAATTCTGCAGTATGTGCTCACTAACATAAGCTTATATATATATATGATGATACTCTGCCACTTGTTAACTTTGGCACTTCTAATATCTTTCCCAGCTTTCTTATATGTTTACCTATCAGGGTAAGAGAGCTGCACTGTCACACTGTAGTGTAGAGTCTTAATGCTGAGGCTTACGTGTGACGAACGTTTAGTGGTGATGTAGTTTTGTGGGAATGTATTTAGAACGAGAATGCTGGAGCTCATTTTTTGTGTTTAAAATAGAAAATTACACCCATCGGAATTGGGGCCCAGTGGTTTGATTAAAGGGCTATGCTTATCTGACAGCCTGTCCTTTTCTAGAAACGCACGCCGATTTTGCTTCTCCTTGAAACATCCAGCTATTAATTCAAACAGAATGAGCCAAACTGTGCTTTGTTATGCAACTGTACATCTGATAGGACCCCACTTAGTGATTTAAACCTCAGTTCCTGAGAGCAGAAATTGGCCCAGTACACTGGAGAAACTTAAGAGGTGTAAGTTTAATGATGTGAATAAATATCTAGTTTCTGTTATTTACACATCTGCCTCTCTCTGCTGCATATACGTCTTGATAGGGTCCCTGTATGATTTTACTGGTAGTAATAATGTATCACATGGTGCCACAAGCACCACCGTGTTCCTACAGAGTGTCTGGGTCTGGAATTAATATAATTAATCTTTGTCTTCTAAGGTAAATTTAGTGCTAATCAAAGGTGCCAGATTCACAGTGCTGTTCCTGTTTGTCTCTCCGTAAAGCAGGTACTGCATGAATGTTAGCACTGCTGGCCTTGCCATTTTTTATATTCTGGGGATTAATTTTTTCATTCTTCAGGTGAAGATGCCTTGTACCCCCTGCATGTACACACATAAACCATAGTCATGAAGGTTTATGGGTGTAAAGCACATTAATGAAGTTGGGAAATCACCTTATACCAAAAGGCTATGACCACAATTACATTAGCTCCATGCTCGGAGGGATGCTGTGCCTTCTTTGCCTGGCTGGGAGTCCTCTTCTTGCAGCCATCCTGCTTCCAAGGCAGGCCTGAGAGCAGCTGGGTTGGTACTCATCTTTTGTCAGCTCTGCATGGGCCCATTCCCTGCAGCACTCCAATCCCCAGAGCTGAAGAGAAGGACACAAAACAAAAACATAACAGCAGCAAAGAGTCCTGTGGCACCTTATAGACTAACAGATGTCTTGAAGCATGAGCTTTCATGGGTGAGTACCCACTTTGTTGGATGCATCATTGCATCTGACGAAGTGGGTATTCACCCACGAAAACTCGTGCTCCAATACATCTGTTAGTCTATAAGGTGCCACAGGACTCTTCGCTGCTTTTACAGGTCCAGACTAACACGGCTACCCCTCTGATACTTAAAAACATAACATTGTATTAAACTGGTTTACACTTCATAAACTATTTATACCTGGAAACAGGACAAAGCATTAATAAATGGTAGATGTTATAAGCGTGTTATAAATATAAGCAGTGTGTGCTACAGAAGGTTATAAACACATGAATAGAGGGTATTATTGATTACAAGTAACAACTCTAGAATCCAACAGGTCAATAACAATAAAAACAAACACTTGATTTACCAATCATTTAAACAGCTAAATGGACCCTAAATATAAACTGTGACCTTAAAAGTGTGAAACGTGGGACTTCATAAAATTTTTGTTTTTCCCCCAAAAAACATAAAAAGACAAAAATCCCTTATTAAATAGCAGCTGCGTCCCAATATACTTACTGTACTCGGGACTGCCACAGCACCATCTCCGAGATGTGAAAAAAGAAATGCTGAAAGACACTTTAGTTATAGGTTACGCAGGAATTGTACATGCCCCTGTGCTTCCAAAAAACCCTCCTAGCTGATCGTGATGTTTCACTATCCAGTCATTGCTCCCCCAGAATTGCTACATCCCACTGCAATAGGGGAAGGAGCAGATGAAGGAAAGTGAAGGGGCTGCATGGAGGGGGTCCAGACGGATAACAGCTCACCAGACTTTGCTTTACATGACTCTTGCCACTGGATTCTAGAGGGAAACAAGAGGAAGAAGGCTAGTGCAGCTAAAAGCCAAGAACAGACCAACAGCAAAGTTGAACTTAACACACGTTATTGAGTCAATGGATGAAAATAATGACATCCAGCCTGGCAGCCTGCCTGAGCATTGGACCCTGGGTTTCCTGGGGGCGAGCAGGTAACAGGTGTAGGGAGCTGCTGATTCCTGCCATGGCATCTGCTGTGTCAGGGTGAGGACATAGCAGTCACACCTGTGCCCATCATAATGCACACACACTCCCCGTGCAGAACACAGCCATTCAAGGCAGGCCATGGAGCATACCAAAGAGAGCATGGAGGCGTGATTGTTACAGGTGATGGAAGTAAATGCTGTATAGCTATGATTACCCTCCCCTTTTCTGTACTTCAGCTTAACTCCCTGCTGAAGCACTCGCCAGAATTCTAGCTGTTCAGGACTTTTGGAGAGAAGCACATAAAGTCTTTGTGTAGTCATTTACTCCTGCACAAACTGCATGTACAAAGGTACCAAATCAGAATAATAATGTAACCCACACACCATATAAGGCCACATGTTATGGTTAGGGATTGAGTGAAACCTCACTGAAGCTGCTGGATGTAACAGGATACCTGTAAAAAGGAATTTGGCTCCTTTATGGAATACATAGCTGAAAAAATAGGCACCAGCACCTAAAACACAGGTCACATGAAAGCCTGGTCAGCAAGGTGTGCTATGTTCCTTTGGGGGCTAAATGCAGTATTGGATAGTGTTTGAGAGAGAGAAGCAGCAGAAAAAAAGCGCCAGCGACATACTTATAGCATGTTTGATACTGTCTTGTGTGACCTTCTCATAAATAAACTAGGGAAATGCAACCTAGATGGAGCTACTGTAAGTCAGGCATGTAACGGGTTGGAAAATCGTTCCCAGAGAGTAGTTATCAGTGGTTCACAATCAAGCTAGAAGGGCATAATGACTGAGGTCCTGCAGGGATCTGTTCTGGGTGCGGTTCTGTTCAATATCTTCAGCAATGATTTAGATAAGGGCATAAAGAGTACACTTATAATATTTGCAGATAATACCAAGTTGGGAGGGGTTGCAAGTGCTTTGGAGGGTAGGATTCAAATTCAAAATGATCTGGACAACTGGAGAAAGTGTCCAAAGTCAATAGGATGAAATTCCACAAGGATAAATGCAAAGTACTCCACTTAGGAAAGAACAATCAGTTGCACGCATACAAAATGGGAAATAACTGCCTAGGAAGGAGTACTGCAGAAAGGGATCTAGGGGTCATAGTGGATCACAATCTAAAGAAGAGTGAACAGTGTAACACTGTTGCAAAAAAAGCAAACATTCTGGGATGCATTAGCAGGAGTGTTGTAAGCAAGACACGAGAAGTAATTCTTCAGCTCTACTCCATGCTGATTAGGCCTCAACTGGAGTATTGTGTCCAGTTCTGGGCACCACATTCCAGGAAAGGTGGACAAATTGGAGAAAGTCCAGAGAAGAGCAACAAAAATGATTAAAGGTCTAGACAACATGACCTATGAGGGAATATTGAAAAAATTGGATTGGCCTAATCTGGAGAAGAGAAGACTGAGAAAGGGGTATGATAACAGTTTTCAAGTACATAAAAGATTGTTACAAAGAAGAGGGAGAAAAATTGTTCTCCTTAACCTCTGAGGGTAGGACAAGAGGCAATGAGCTTAAATTGCAGCAAGGGAGGTTTATGTTGGACATGAGGAAAAACTTATTAACTGTCAGAGCGGTTAAGCACTGGAATAAATTGCCTCAGGAGGTTGTGGAATCCTGATCACTGGAGATTTTTAAGAGAAGGTTAGACAAACACCTGTCAGGGTGGTCTAGATAATACTTAGTCCTGCCAAGAGTGCAGGAGACTGGCCTAGATGATTTCTCAAGGTCCCTGACAGTCCTATGATTCTATGAAAATGAGAAAAGCTGAGAGAGAGAGAGAGCTTTTGTGCAGAGTGCTATCTGGAAAGAGGCTTGGAATTGTGACCCAAGAAGCTTGTCCTGTTGTTTGATTCCTGCTACGTTCAGTGAAACAGGATTTTTGTGTATATTCTTTCGTTAATAAGATTGTATCAAAGAAACACCTAGTTCAGTCAGCAATTTCTCATCCTAATGGAAACAACCCACTAGACTCCCAAGTATTGGGTAACTGCTCAGGTCAAAAGGGATAACAAGTATTTGATTTAATTCCAAAGATGACGAGTGAAGCAGTGGGGAGGTGGCAAGGATTTTTGTTGAATGCCTCTGTGGCTCTGGAAATGTGCAGAGAGCAGAGCAGGCCAACTCAATTCAAAGGCTCCAGACTTATCCAGAAAAAGGGTGTGGTAATTACTAGCTGTGCTTCAAAACTTCAGTTAAGGACAAACAGTCTTGTCTCCAACACACATCCACTGCCTGAGAACTGAGCCAATCAGATCTTGGGAAAGTGGAGAGGTTACAAATAAGAGTCAAAGACAGCTTTCTGTTCATGAGAACCAAGAACTGTGTGCACTGTTAGTAATATCTGGTAAGTGGTAATATCTGTACCACTTTGGATACAGATTATAGATTTCCTATTTTACCAGAAAATGAGGAGACCAGTCAACCATTAATCAAAGGACTAGAATGCGTTTCGGAATCCCAGACTTAATTTTGCTAACAAGTGTTTGGAAAAGGGCTGAGTGACACTGTAGCTCTGGAAAAAAAAATCACACATGCCACATTTTATAGCCACACTATAGAGACAGAGAAATCATCTCTGATAGACAAGCACAGGGAAAAGAGAGAGTTTGTGTGTGTGCATAAGGGGACACAGTGGTAGATTTACCACCAGCTCATTTTGGTTTAAATGTTTTTCAAATACAGTTCAAATGGTGTAGGTATTAAATTTAAATATTTGTTTACCAAAAGATGTGGGGGGCCTGTCTTTGAAGCTGCCTGGCAATTGTTACTAACACTTACCTAATATGAGTAGCCAGGTGTGGAATGACCTTCCTGGAACCCAAAGACTTAATGCAGTGATTATAGAGAGGCCACATTATGAGGAAACACAACCCTCCTGGTAGCAGCTAAACCACTGATGTGGAAAGTCTGGGCAAAAGAGGTGTGTTTGGTCTATCAGTGCTTTGTGCGAATGAGCTGCGAGCTGAGCCAGCACTGAAAAAATAAATATGTTATTGCATTGCCCACTGGTCTATTTCCTCTCACTTTCTCGCTCGCTCTTTTCCAGTGCCTCTCCCTGCTCTGTAGATAACACTGCATTGTTTTGGCAGCTGGTATCTGGTGATGTATCTGTGTGCATATCTAGTACATTAATGGAAATATGTCACCCATCACCATTATTGTTTTTTAACTTGCCTCTGCTTATTGAACTACTGACATCAGCTGGCTGCTTTGATGGCAACAAGAAGTGCAGCAGTTTGCAGAGCTATCAGGTGCAGACCAAACAGATGTCAGTGTTCCAACTGAAAAACTAGATTAGCCTGGTCCCGTGCTGCGGCTGTTTGTTAGATCTGTGTGCTCCATGGAGAATTTATGGCACAACCGCCTTTCCCTTCTTCCGATTTTAGCTTAATGGAATAAAATTTTATCCTACATCAGATTTTTTGTAATCTCTTTTTCAGTGTAAGCTTCTTTACTTTATGAGGGTTACTTCTTTACAGTCAGTCTGCGGTATTTTGTCCTATCCCCTCTAATCCTCTTCCTCAGAGTTCACATGGGTAAGGGGAAAGTACCAGAGATGGGGACTAAATCCCAGTGCACGAGCACTGCTTTCTAGTGCGTTTGCACACTCACTCAAAGTGGCTTTGAGCCGACTCGCTCCTCTACCGTCAGCATTTCATACATTCAGCAGAGATGAATGCAGGCTACCTCCGATCTCAACAAGACCTATAGAGCTGTCACAGCCATTTTGAATGAATGCAGTGGTCACCCTCTCTCCTTCCAGTCCCTGATTTCCCAATACTCCCACCAGTTTCACACAACAATAAAGAGACTGTGTGCTGGATTTTGGTGGTGTTGGTGTATGCATTGAGCAGGAAAACCTGTAACCTTGTTACCTGTGCAAAGACTTTCTGTTGTTCAGTGACAAGACCATGTTAAGACATTCCAGGGCTGTATGTAAATTATCAGCTACAAAGTGCAGCAGGCAGAAGTTAGGAGTTGCTAAGTGCCATGTGTCTGGGCTCTACACTGACCACCCTTTCAGTCCTACAGAGCAAAGACTTTCCTCCTTGAAAAGCTGGAGAGACATTTAGTCTTTACCAAAAAAGTTTGCTTGAGCACGACAAAATTAGTATGGTAAACTGGCATTTTGTTGGGGTCTTTGCATGTATCATGTCAGCCACACTGTCACACGTTGCAACATCACAGCGCGAACTGCTCCCTCTCCAAGTCAGGTCAGTGTGTCAGGATCATTTTGTGGTTTTCTGAGACTCTTTTACCAGTGTTTCTCTTTTCTCCCCTGCCTCGCAGCTCTTGGGAGGGAGGATCTCAGTGGCTTCTTTTCCTGGGGGAATACGGATGGATCCTAGCAGGTCTCATCCTAAAGTCTCTTAGCTCAGCAGTCCCAGGATAATGCTGTGCCTAAAAGAGCTAATGTGGTCGTGGGATGCATACACAAGGGAATCTTGAGTACAAGTAGAAAGGTTATTTTACCTCTGCATTGGGCACTTCTAGGACTATTGCTGGAATACTGTGTCAAGTTCTGGTGCCCACAATTCAAGAAGGATGTTGATAAATTGAAGAGGTTTCAGAAACGACCCACGAGACTGATTAAAGGTTTAGAAAACCTGCCTGTAGCGAGGCAGTGTGGTGCCCCACCACCCCGCTGGGGGAAGAACCTCCCCAGACACCAAAGTGGGCGGAGCTAGTGGATCCTGTGCCCTCCCCCCAGAGGTAATGGTTCAGGACAGGAAGTATAAAAGCCCAAATGCAGAGCTCAGTTAAGCAGCAGCCACCAGAGAGGCCAGACGCCTGTGGCCTGGCTTGGGCTTGGGAGACTCCAGCGATCTGTGGCTGACCCAAGGACTGGCTGGACCAGCAAATGTCCAATGCTGACCAGTGACCAGAGGAGCTGCCAAGCTTACCTGTTGCTAGCTACCCAGAGAAGCTGCCAAGCCTACCCCTCACTAGCTACCTGGAGGAACCGATGGTGCTGGAACCCTCCGAGAATACCACCCAGACCCAGGTACCGTACGAGGGGGAGTCTGGAAGTAGCCTCGGGGCAGCTGACCCTAGTCTGGCTGCAGCACTGCTAGAGCCAATGTCAGTGTGTTACGGCCAGGATCCCCACTGACATAGCAGCGGGTCTTCTGCCACTGCTAGGGCCCCGGGCTGGGACACAGTGGAGTGGGTGGGCCTGCGTCTCCTCTGCCACCCACCTCACGGGTTGCAGCCTCCTCCTTCCCCAGCTCACTGTAAGCCAGGAGCCTGGGGTTTGCTATTGAACTATTTGCCCTGTCCCTGCCTGAGGGCCTGAACTCCTGACTGTCTGTCTGCTGCCCGCCCTGACCCACGGCCTGGGCTTATCTTGTATGCTTGCTGGGGCCCTGCCCAAAGGTCTGGGCCATAGACTGGGTATCCCCCAGCCCAGCAAAGAGGGTGTAGCGAGGCGGTGTGGTGCCCCACCATCCAACCGGGGGTCGAGTCACCTCTACTGCCTTATAGTGATAAGCTAACTAGATTGAGCTTTTTGAGTCTAACAAAGAGAAGGTCAAGGGATGACTTGATCACAGTCTATAAGTACCTACATGAGGAACAAATATTTGATGATGGACTCTTCAGTCTAGCAGAGAGAGGTACAACCTGAGCCAATGTCTGGAAGTTGCAGCTAGACAAATTCAGGCCGGAAACAAGGCATACATTTTTAACTATGAGCATAATTAACCATTGGAATAACTTACCAAGGTTTGTGGTAGACTCTCCATCACTGACAATTTTTCAATCAAGATTGGATATTTTTCTAAACAATCTGCTTTGAGAATTATTTTGGGGCCATTCTATGGCCTGTGATGTACAGGAGGTCAGACTGGATGATAGTGATTGAGCCCTTCTGGCCTTAGAATCTATGAACGACTTACAGTGCGTGTGACAGGAACTGTTCTATAGCCAGCAGGGAATACTAGAGCTACAGAGGTCTGACGCCACAGCAATGGGGAATTGATCATGGAAATCAGTCAAGGCACTAAAAAATCTCCTGAGTCCCTAACTCAGGGCCCCCCAATTCTACACTTGGCCTCAAGTGGGCATATCACCCCTATAACAAAGTGCCAATTTAACATTCCAGGCCCAATCCTCACTTGAGCTAAGCTTGGCTCAGCTGAAGACAGGAGGCAGGAACGTGGCTTTCTCCTTCCCTGATTTTGACCCAGCCCAGGACAAAGACAGCCCTTACCTGTGCCTCTTCTCCCCCCCCCCCCAAACCCCCAATGAAACTTAGAACAGCCTTTAGGCTGCTCTAAATTATGATGGGTGCTGTGGTTCCATAAGGACTCTTGTGGCAGCTAAGAATCAGGTGAAGTATGATGTGCCCTGCCCCAAAAATGCCCTCTGCATAGAAGTTATGGGGAGGGGGCATGAGTAGATGGTGTAAAGTCACTTAAGCTTTCTCTACAATTTCCCTCTGTCAGGAGGATCATTTGCTGCTATTTTGCCTTAGCAGCACAAAGCAGCTGGGCCAGGTTCCAAGGATCGGGTCCCCTAACTTAGGTTGCTTCCAGACTACTGAACAGTGAGCTAATATACAGGATACACAGACCAAAAAAAAAAAAAAAACACCAACCAAAAACCCATATACAAGAAGTTCAGCAGAAGTGCTAAGGAATGAATGGTTGATTCAATCAAACTGAAGTGGTTGCTTTATGAAAATGCATATTTCATGGGCTACCCGAGACTGATGATGCATCAGCTGCGTCTCAAACGGGCTCCACATTGCGAGTAAGCTCACCATAATATATGGTAGAGATTGAAGTTGCTGCAGCATTCCTGGCTGCTCCACACCCTGATCCCTTTTTATCTTGTTTGATGTAGTTCAGAATGTGTGCAGAATTGACTGCTGAAAACTGCACTGTTGTTCTTTTTAAAAAAAGAAAGTGCTCTCTCATTTTGGTAAACCTGCATTTGCATTAAAAATACCCAGGGGTTATGGAGACGTAAAAACACTTTATCCTAGGAAAATGTTGAGCAATGTCCCTATAAGCCCTCACTTGTCTTCCTCTAAAAAGACACTAGTGTGCTACAATAACACCATTAGCCTTTCCAAAATACCAGGGGCAGTACACGCATACTTGCAGATGCTGCTCAGGAGTACAATAACAACAAGAACACACAATCTAAATGGATTTGGAGACAATAAGAGATCAGCTTAATGAGGCTGTTCAGTGTGGAAGGGATCCTAGAATAGTTATCACAGATCCATTTTCATTAACGTGTGTTAATTTAAAAGCTCAGCGTTCACATCAATCCTGCTTGAAAAACATCCCAGCGATGTGCAGTGTCATTGTTTGCCATGAGATTCACGTGTTGCAGAAAACAGAGATGACCCTGGCTCCTACCATCCGGGAGCGGGAAAGGAAGAGACATAATTGTGTTGAAACACAGGCTAGCAGGGTTCAGTGACTAGCACTGGGAGCCTAGGTTGACAGAATTCAAATCTTTCTTCACAAGCATGTGCGATCTGTGGGCCACTTGGTATGTGAGTCTCTTATGTACCTCCTACCCTGTGACTCCTTAGAACAGATATTCTCTGTAGATACAGCCACTTGAGGGCAACATTCCATCCACCAGAGGGCAGCACATAATATAGACCTCCCTACTTCAGGGATATTCCCTCACAGCCTCATTCAGTGAGCTCAGCTGGTCTTTCTGCACGATAGGAGACCCCAGTGTCAGGTATACAGTGAGAGGTTGTCTTCTCTGGAGGTTAGAGCACTGGCTGGGGGACCGAGACCTGGATTCTAAGCCTAATGTCCTTGATACTCTTCGTCTGTCATGTCTATTTAGGTTGGAAGCTCTTAGACTGGGCCTCCCTGTCACTAGGTCTTTGTATTTTACCTAGCGCAATGTGGGACCAATCCTGGTCAGAGCCTCTAACCTTTAAAGAATAATGCAGACAGAAATCAATATGCTGGGCCCATGCCTCTGTATTCTTTGAGCTATAACTAATATATTAGAGGCTTTTCCTAACATCATTCCTAGACAAAGCAATAAACAACGTCCACGCATAAAAAAGGCTGGATGCACAAACACAGTAGTGTACTGGCAAAACCTAAATTATATCAGCCGCCAATGTAACACTCCTAAAATTAATAAACTATTCAACCAGCCCAATATATTAGCTGTGCCAATCAATAAACATGTCACAGAATTCAGAGCTTTCAGCTATAAGCTGGGCGCTTCTGAAACAACAGTGGCTACTGGTGATGGAGGCGGGGGAAACAACACGAAAAAAAAAGCAGCTGAGGCTGTGATCAGTTTGCACTGGAAGTAAATTAAACCAGATAGTAAAGAAGAGAAGATTTAACCGTACAACAAAGAGTTTGTTGCATTTAGAAATAGCCTGCAAAGCTCTGCACCTAGTGCTGTGTGAACAATTAGGCTTTATGAAAGTCTTCATACATATTTAGGCACGTCAAAGGACAAATACAAAGAAGAGTGTAAGAAACTGCAGTGCAATGATGGATTGTTCCCTTTATAGGTAACCAGAAAAGCCTTGATTTGAAGAACTAGAGCAGGGGGGTGGGGGGGAAACAGGAGGGGGGGGAAGTTCCACTTAGAAAAGGTTTATTAAAGGAAAATAATCCCTCAAGTAGATGCTCCCCACTTTCCTGTCGGTGCTTCAGACAGGCACAGTTCTTGGTCTTAAACGCTGTGCAGGATTCAGCAGGGACTCTGTAGTAACGATATGTTCATTAGGAACAACGGGTGCTTCAAAAACAAATGGTGTTAGCAGCAGCACTGGATGTTGTTGCCCCTGCCAATACCGTCCGTAAATCACCCTGTTGCCGTTGTGTATGTGCCAGATCTAGGGAACACTAACTGCACACAACAAACCAGCCAGCCTCAGAGCATCAAGGGGGAAGCATAAAACTAACTCTCATCATTGCTAAGGGGCCCTTTGTGTGGCGTCCTGTTGTGACAATTGGCTACAAAGTTGCCACACTCTTGAGCCCACCTGTAAATAGGATGTAAATGTTCATGAAAAGGTCACCAAGTGCTGATGGGATAAGGTACAAAAGGGAGACAAAAGAACTGAATTAGGCTAGACAGAAAGGCCAAGTTGGTATGATTCCAGGCCTATGTTGAAATCCTTCTTGTTAAAAACAGGAGCTGTGGAGCCAGCAGTTAATGAGCCAAAATTGCTATGTCAGATCTTAGGTCTAATTGGTGGACACAATAACGTGGCGATGGGCTATGCCACACACAAGTTTTCTTTTGGGAGAGCCTTAAAGAAAGACTTTGGGGGGAAACGAAAAAACAGACCGAGGCTGCCAGCGCAAGCCACACCAGCCTGGCTGCATCCCTACACTTTCCTGGGACCCTGGACTGTCATCATGCTGATTCCGAGGGATGCCCTGACCAGATCAGGCCAGAGAGAGGGCCAGATGGCATGGCGACCCCTACCAACTCCAGCTGAATCCCAACCACTGCCTGGGATCACCGTTGCTACCAGCATTGATACCATCTAAAAGACTGTCTGGCAAGGGAGCCTTTCCCTCTAAGATTGGCCTTTAACAACAACGGCAGCAATGGCATCTCCAGCCCAGCTCAAGTAACTGCTTCTTGCTTACTCCAAAATTCAATTATTACCATCTTTAATCCCATCTAAGAGACTGTCAAACAAGAGGGGGGTTTTCCTTCTAAAAACTGGCTACAGCTCAAGAGAACAAGGGCTGCTGTGAAGAACGAAAGCCTTATTGAATACTTGACGTTGCAAATGATTTCCTTCTTTTCTGTATCTTTAAGAGGATTTTTAATGGCGTGTTTGCCAGGCTGCTAAGCAGGCTGAGGTCACTGTGTACCTAGCCCCGGATGCTGTTTAACACTGTTCAATGTTGGACAGCGACTGGGTTATGTTAGCCCATATATTGCATCTAAAGTAACGCAACTGTCAAAAAGGGGTACTTCCAGCCTCCCATTCTGTTTGCTTTGTGTATGGAGAGACAGGCTGCAGTGTTGTCAGTAGCCTGATGACACTCTGCTCTGAATTTGTATCTCATCTGAGCATCAGAGTGAGCCTGCCTTGTGGATGAGAGCGAGCCAACTGACGCTCAGTTATGGTAAAGCTGAGAGGTTGGGGGAAGCAACAGGAAGACTGGACAGTGGTTAGAATCAGGGCCCAAACCCAGACCTCAGCTCTGAACTGTGGCTCCACATCTGGACTCCAGAGGGAAAGGAAAGTGCAAAAAGTAATATTTATATACCCCCCCCAGGTGCTCTGTAGAAATGTTGGAAGGCAGGTTGCCTACCCCAAAGTGCTTATGAAGTAAATAAGACCTAACCCAACAAGCGAAGAGAAACAGATAATGGCATGAGTGGGTGGAGTGAAGACTAAGGGTTACTGTGGTAAATATAGCTATGGCACTGTTACGCATTTGTTTTACGTTTACTGTACCTTTAAATCCATACAGAATCTTCTCTCTACAGTCATAGGCAGCCATTTTACATGACGGGAGAGTGCAATGTGTGCTGTCTTGTGGAAACTTTACTTTTGTTCTTTCTTATTTTGTTAGCCTGTTAATCCAAAGGCCATCTGGACTGAAGAAACCTGTTTGCTCTCTGTGTGTGGAAAAGCAACACATGCACATAATGTCACTTCAACTGTAAATTACTGGAGTTTCTTCTTACTCTTGTGAAATGAGTGAAGTCATGACCCAAAACAAGACAGTTTACAAGAGATTTAGTGCAGGGTTTGGCCATTAATGTAGTACACTTGGCTAAGGGTAGGTCTGAACCTCACTTTCTCTCTTCTTTTCTGCACGCCCTCCATCCCCCTTGTCTGATTTGGGAAGCTTACGATCAGAGCAGGTCTAAAGGGCACTGGAATGGGAAGAAAAATAATTGAATGCTCTACAGCTTTCTAGATGGTTCTTTCTAGAAAAGGCAAAGGTTTTTAGCTCTGGTCATCTCAGGTTTCCTTATATAAAAAGGCAATTAAATGGTGCTTTAAGAGCTGCAGGTGGAAGGACAAGAGACCTGGAAGTGGTAAGAATCGTGATTTTCTTTTGAATGGTGTGATGGGTTGTTTTCCTCACGCTTGCCTGGAAAGGTTTAGTGAAGTCTAAAAAGGAGGCTAATTAACCCAACAGGCCACAGAGAGAATCAGGTGGTTAAATAATACCTGTACTGAGGGAGGGAGCCCAGCTGGGAAGGAACAGGCTGGGCTGGATTGATAAAGACAGGACATTGGCAGCAGAAAAAAGGGCTGTTGGGAAAGGCTGAAGTCATTTCCTGGGAGGAGGGAGGAGTGTTTGAAGGCCACAGAGACGTGCAGCCTGCAATTTCTCCCTGGGACGAGGCAGTGGTGAAGCTGGCAGACCCAGAGAAGAAAGGGAGAGCCAAGTTGTTAGGAAAGCGGTCCGGGAAATGTAGCAGGGTCTGGGATGGAACAAACCTTGACTGCTGGATGGAACCCAGAGTAGTTCCCCAACCAGCCACTGGGGAAGGGGCACTAGCAGGGCAGTGACTAGGAAGACTGCCTGAGCCTGTTTCTGGAACCAAGATTTTCCAGCCCTGGAAGGGGAAACCATTTGGTGACCTGGCCGGAGAGCCAAGTCAAAAAGCAAGAATGGGGCCGCAGACCCAGACAGAGAAGTGGAAGATGGTGGGCAACTACAGGAAGGAGTGTTGACTTTGTGAGCTATTCCCCAGAATGACCAGGAGGAGGCGCCATCTGACTGGTGAGTGGAGTACCCTGTCACAGATGGGTTCACCTTTCTCTCCTATATGGCTGTCACACATTCCGGTAATCTCAGTGCTCCAGGTCTGGCTCCATGATGTAAATAACTGATGATAATCAAAGTGAAATCTCAGCAGGTCTCTGTGGGATGGAAAATCTATGATGCGAGGTGCCCCTCCTAATGAGGAAGAGCAGAGAGCTATGGCTCCTGGAAATGCAATAAACATCATTCATTGAAAAGAAATGAACCAATGATTAGTCTCTACAGCGCATTGATTTACAGGGCATATCCCAATAAGTGTGAACGTATTAGTAGTAAATAGCCTGGTAGACAAAGCAATTACTCTATGCTAAAGACACCTCTGGAGAAAGGACTTAGCAGAAAAAGAGAGATCGCAAGCTCGGGGGGGCTTCTGGGGCCACATGATATTAAACAAAACAAAGCAAAAAACTGACACGTGCAAAGAATAGACACTACCCCAAAAGTGGAGCAGATGGAGGTTGCCCTTAGGTGCATTGACCGCCTGGGGAAGGTAGTATTTAGGACTATCTCCTTCCCAGGACCCATATTTCTTCCTTTTCCTTCCTACCTTCTGTCTTACCAGCCTAACAACTCTCCTAGTCTCCTCCTTCTGCCATCTGATCCTCCAAAAATGTTGGCCTCATTTCCACTAAGGAAATTCCCAGCCATGCGCCGGCATCATCTGTGGGAACTAAAACAGCGCTGCAAAGGACACACCATTGTGCAAACGACCCTGGAGCCAATCTGAGAAAAACCATGACTGAGCAGAAGTGGGCATGAGCTCTGGACTTAGTCTGTGTCTCTTGTGTTTGAACGATGCCTGCTCTAATGGGGCCCTGACCCTGAAGGAAGCCTGTGGATGCCACTGTAATAGAAACATGGAATAAGAGAAGCCACCCGCTCTTGACTTCTAATCCTAGTTTTGCCGTGTGGCCTTCGGTAAATCGTTTGACCTCTCTGGGCCTCAGTTTCCTCATCAGCAAAAAGGGGATGCAAAGGGCTCTGTTGTTTTCTGTTTACAGTATGTGCCAGTTCTAGGCTCTGAGCTCATGTACAACTCAACCCTAGAGCCCTGCAATGCAGCAGAAGCCACTTCACCATCCCACTCCCAGGCCTGGGGACATGGTTAGCTATGGGTGTTGCAGGACAGGCAGGGAGTGCCAGTTCCCCAGCCAGCTGTGAGAACCCAGGGCTAGGGGACTTCAGAATTGCTCTAGCCCTGTGTTCTTAGTGAGGGATGGAGGACAGTTCAGCTGTTGCAGGCTGTCTCTCAGGAAATGCAGCTGCTCTGATTGTCTGCCCTTCCCTAGAAGGCAGGGGAGTGCAGCCAATGAGGCAGGGATAATTTGGTAGCACTGTGGGAGGGTCTGAAAACTGGTAGAGTTGACAAATCTGCAGAAATGACTTGGGAGCTGGGGCAGTCTTTGAAGTATAGGCCCATGTGTCATACAGCAGCTGAGTAACTCTGAGATATACAGATGAGCATTTCATCAGAGCAAGGTGTTTTCATCATTTTGGTCAAACATTTTGTAAATAATTTCTGAGCCTTGTCATGCCTGCGTTTCCCCACTGGTAAACTGAGGACAGTACAACACATACCTACCTGCCTCTTTAGGGTGATTAATGTTTGTACATCAGTTTGGAAGCATAAAGCACTACATAAAAGTGCTACGTGTTGTGTGTGACTGACTCCAGTCCTAATGCTATCCTGGCTACGTCCCCTGAGCTGCGGCACCCAATATAACTGTCTATTTAGCCTATATCCTCAGCAGCCTCTGCATTCTCTCACTGCACCTTGGAAACCAAAGCTCTATTCTTGCCAACTAATCACTTTCAGATGAACGGGGGAGTGCATGGCATCTTGGAGTTTTGCAATCTAAGAAAAGAAATGAGGACTTATTTTTAAAGATTAGTTTTTCCCCCATGTGCTGTGACAAACCGGAGTTTTGGAGAACATTTGTACAGCCGTCGCAATCTGCAAGGCGCAGTTCTCAGAAGTGTATCGGAGACTAGTAAATGATGGTAAGCAGAATACAAGGAAATACAAAAGTGCGGGGCTAGGATTTGCAGCTGAACATGGAAATACGGGTAAATATTGGGCAATTTCAGAATATATCAGTCAGCAAATAGTCTGCAAAAAGCCACTGCCCACCCCCACACCTATTTTTAAACCCATAGATTTAACAGCCCACGATGGGGCATGGTTAATGACATGTTTTTCAGTAAATATGACTGCAAAAAACCACCTGAAAAGCAAGCTCTCGTCTCCTTGATATATTTTACAGTTAAGGAACCCAATAAGCGAAGTAATGGCAATGATATAACTATAACATGATTTGAAGAGTGCGTTTTTATCATTAGAGTCTGGGGGAATTGCCTTAGGGCTATAAAGTCCTTTAGGCCTTTGGTCAGAGTAATAACTTTTCAATGTTATTAGTAGCTCAGTCAATTCTATTGCAAAGTTAACAAACTAGATGTTAGAAAAAGTCCCATTTGATCCTCTTGAAGGCTATTGTGTTCAGGAGGAAATACAGCACCTTGTGGTTCAGATCAAAAAGAGACCTTGGGCCTCTGTGCCCAAGCAGGGCCATGCTGGGTAACTAATGTTGATTATGAGCTATTTATCCTTTAAATCATGTTCATGAACTGATTATGTTGCTTAACACATCTTTGGTGATTTGATTGTGAACCTGCAAGGACTTGAATAGAAACAGATTCAAAAGAAAATCTGCCACAGAGGAGCTGAAAGGCAAATGTAGCCTCTAGGTAAGGATGTTCTTGGTGCTCTGGTATTACCAAACAATAGCTCCTGATTAAAATGCCATTTTTGCAGTGCTCAGGGCTGCTGTGCATTCACATCTATCTTAAAAGAAGTGGGTTAAGCTGACTGAGATGTACAAGGGAATACTGACTTTATCTGCAGATCTTTGTGTAGCTAAAAGAAATGACATTGTACTTCAGGTTTACAAAAAAATTGAAAGATAGAACATGGAGAAAACAGCAGTTACTAACCTGTTCTGTAACGGTTGTTTGTCGAGATGTATTGCACATTCCTTCCACGTTTGGTGTCAGTGTGCCCAGCACATGGCTGTTGGAAACTTTTTCCCTCAGCTGTACCTGTTGGGTGGCTCGAATGCCCCCTCCTGCCATATGCTACCGGGTGGAGGTATAAAGGGCAGAGATGACCCTCCCTACCCCAGTTCTTCTTGCTGGAACGTCTTGCTGGGTAGGCGGGTAGGTTGTGGAATTGGCATATGCAACATATCTTGAAGAACAATAACAGTTATGGAACAGATTAGTAACTGTTTTCTCTTCTTCAAGTGATTGCTCATGTGCATTCCACTCTTGGTGACTCTCAGACCATAAGAACGGGAGATGGGATTGGCGTCTATTTCAATGAAGATTGGAGAACAACTCGTCTAAACTAGCATTGTCCCTGGAGTCTTCAGCCATGGCATAATGGAGAGCAAATGTATGGCCTGAATATCAGGTTACACTACAAACATCTGCAACTGGAACTTGAACTAGAAAGGCTGCCAAGGCCAACTGTGACCTCATGAAATGAGCTGTGACTCTGTCAGATGGAGTGACGTTAGTCAGATCTTAGCACATGCATGTGCAGGATGTGATCCAGGAAGAAATTCTCTGGATGGAGACTGATTGGCTTATTCTGTCCACCACTGGTATGAACAGCTTGGAGGAGTTATGAAAGCATCTGATTCTGTCCTAGTAAAACGGTCTGGCACTCCTGACATCCAAGGCATGCAAATGTTGTTCCCCCCCTCTCCATATGTGGCTTTGAATAAAAAATGGGCAAATAAATTGGCTGGTTGATGTGGAAAGAAGAAACCATCTTTGGGATGAACTTTGGATGAAGACGCAGGTAAGCCTTGTTCTTCAAAAAGATCATATACAGAGACCCCAACGTTAATGCCCACAGCAACCCTACACTTCTGACCAAGGTAATGGCCTCCAAAAATTCCACCTTCATTGATGGATGCAGCAGACAGCAGGTAGCCAACTGCCCAAACAGAGAACCCATAAGACTTGACAAAATTAAGTTTAGATCCCATGGTAGAACTAGGCCTTGCACCTGACTAAGTCTCTAAAAAAATGTATGGACCTGTCACTTGAGAAAATAGAGCGATTGCTTTCAGGTGGAACATTGAAATAGTTGCCAGATGTACCTTGATGGAACTAACCACCACACCTTGGTGTTTCAGGTATAATAAGTAGTCTAGAACATGTTGAACTGAAGAACTGGTTAGTGATACTCCAACCTGACAAGACCAGATGGAAAAAAAATGCTTCCATTTAGAGAGGTAAGTAGCTCTTGTAGAAGACTTTTTACCTTTTAGCAGGACCTCTTGAATGTCTTTCAAGGAAGCCTGCTCTCCAATGTCTAGACATGGAGCATTTATGCAGTAAAATGAAAGGATTGTGGGCTTGGATGGAGTAAGTGACTGATCCTGGAGATTAGGCCTGAGTCAGGTGGAAGTGAAATTGGAGCTTTCACTGACCATGCCAGGAAAGTGGGGAAACAGTGCTGATGGGCCTATGCTGGGGCTATAAATAGGACTCTGGCCTGGTCCTGTCTTATCTTTAGAGAGATCCTGTAAATGAGCAGGATCAGTGGGAAAGCATAGAGGATCCTGCTTGAACACATCAGTAAAAAGGCCTCTGTTATGGGATCTGAGCTGTGACCACACAGGGAGCAGAGTTGCTGCCTCTTTCTGTTGGTCTTTGTCACAAATAAGTCCACCGGGGAACCCCTCACTGCTGGAAGATCTATTTGCTCACATTTGGGTGAAGAGATCACTTGTAGTGACTCGTAAACAATCTGCTCAGGTGATCTGCTAGATCATTCTGTATGCCTGGCTTCTAGATCTATCCAGTTGCTCATACAGAGCTCCCAGAGTAGAGTCACTTCTTGACAGAGTGAAGAAGAGTGGGCTTCCCGACTCTGTGTTGTCTGTGATGACTAACAGGCTGCTGCCCCTGATCTGCTATAGAAATACTTGGCATGTCAGTCTGACAGCTCTCAGTTCTCTGACATCCATGTGTAAAGTTAAGGACCTTAGACCCTATGTCTGTACAGAACCCAGATGGGCTCCCGATCCCGGGGCAGAAGCATCTCTCACTAGCATGAGTGTCAATTGCAAGCAAGCAAATGGAACATCTGCACATACACTGGATGGGTTTGTCCAGCCATCTAGGGGAGTGAGGACATAGGAGAGCAGTCTCACCACTGAGTCTAACTGATGGTGCTTGGTGAGTAGAATGATGCCAGCTAGCCCTACAGTTCTGAGGTGCAGTCTGGCTTATTGAATCATGTAGGTGAAAGAGGCCATGTGACCCAGAAGCCTCAAACAGTTTTGTGCTGCTGTGAGCAGGTGATCCTTCAAACTTGTAACAATTGGTCAGATGGCCTGAAACTTGGAGTTGGGAAGAAAAGCCCTGGCTTGAGATGAGTCCAATACAGCCCCTATAAACTCTATCCTCTGGATAGGAGAGAAGAGAAATTTGATTAACAGTCCCAGAGCATTTAACATTCGCTGGATCAGGGCAACACTGTTCTGCACTTATAGTTTGGGCTGGCCTTTGACAAGCCAGTCACCAAGGTAGGGGCAAATCTGTACTCCCGAGGAATGCAGCTACTACTGCCATGATCTTTGTAAAAACCCTGGGAGCTATTGACAGCTCAAAAGGTAATAGAGTAAACTGGTCAAGATTTTGATTTACCAGAAATCAGAGGTACTTCCTGTGAGACTGATTGATTGCCACTTGGAAGTAGACAACTTTAAAGTCTAGGGAAACATACTAATCCCCAGCATCCACGGAAGGGATAATAGAAGCTAGGGTGACCATGCAAAACTTTCTTTCTAAAGAATCTGCTGAGATGATGCTGGTCTAAAGTTGGTCTGAACCCCCGAGTTGCATTTGGGATTAGGAAACACTGGGAATAAAACTCCTTCCCTCTGTGACCACATGGAATCTCCTTTATGGCTCCTAAGAGAGAGAGTGATTGTACTTCATGAATAAAGAGTTTCTTGTGAGAGTGGTCTCTGAAGAGGGTCAGGGATGGATAGAAGCAAACTGGAGAGCATAGCCCACTTCCAGTGTGCCCAAGACCCACTGATCTGAAGTAATTCAGGACCAAGCACTGTGGGAGTGGAATAGACGGTTTACTAGTGAGGGAGTTCAGGTCTGGAGAGATGAAGATTGGTATGGCATCAAAATGCCGCCTTTGCATTCCCCAGGTGCCTTGAAGGGCCTGGAGCAGGAACCAAAGCAGCAGGATGGAGAGGCCTATGCCTATAACCCCTAGACCTGCTTTTTGGCAGGTTCTGCTGAGAAGATGTGGAATATCAGTGTGTCTCCTGTGGCCGATCATGCTTCCTAAGCACTGCAGATGGGTATAAAGGTCTCTAGAGCCACCTTGAAGTCCATAGGTTAAGTCCCTGGAGCTTGCTATCCATCTGGTTCAAAACAAGAGAAGGACCATTGAATGGCAAGTCCTGGATAGTACTCTGGACTTACTGGGGAAGATCAGAAATCTGCAACCAGGATGATCTACACATGGCCACTGAGGAGACACATGATTCTAACTGCTGAGTCAGATGTGTCCAGTCCCACTTGCTGTGAAGTTCTCGTGACTAATCTGCTCTCATTGACCAAGGAAGAGAACTCCTGCCTAGCATTCCCTGAGAACAGCTCTCTGAACTTTTCCATAGGGCCCCACAAATTAAAATTGTATCATCTCATTAGTAATATGCAGCTGCAACCCCCCTGTTGAATAAATATTTCTGCCAAATAAGTCTAGCCTCTTAAAGTCTTTTGATTTGGGGGTGGAAGTCTGGTGCCCTGTTACACTCTCTCGTTAGCCAACATGATGACTCTTGAGCCTGGAGGTGGGTGAATATAAAGGTACTCAAAACTCTGGGAGGGCACATAGTGCTTTCCTTCTGCCTTTTTACAGGTGGGAGGCAAAGATGATGGAGTCTGCCATAAAGCCTTTATTGGATCTAGTACTTCCTCATGAATTGGCAGAGGCATGCTGGAGAGACCCACTGATGAAAAAATGTCCACTAGGCAATGTGAGGACTACCTGATCTCTTCCACCTGTACACCTAAGTCTGCAGTCACTCTCTTTAACAACTCCCGATAAACTTTAAAATCATCAGGAGTGGGTGGATTTGTCCTGGATGAAACAGCCTTATCTAGAGAGGATGAAGCGGAAGCCAGGATTGGAGGGGGTAGAAACTCTTCTACCAGCTTTTGCTGTGGTTCTGATGCTCGGTACCAGGCCTGGTACTGGACTCTGGGGATGGAGCTGCTTGGTGCATAGACTCTGCCTTCTAGACGAGGATACTAAGTTTGCACTGTGTGGGGAAGATCTGAAAGCTGGGGAGAACCCCAAGGGTTGCAAAACACTCACTGATACGGAGCAGGGCATTCCCAGGGCAGGTCCCATTGAGGAGTCATGGTGGTAGGTTGGGGAGAGGTTCTTTGAGCAGACTGGTAGGCCTTGCTTCAGTGTTGTTAGATGTAAGATCCTACCTGTGACTCCAGCGATGAAGATTTGCCTTCCTCTGACCATGGAGGGGTTGATCCATCAGTGCGGGAGACCAGTGCCAAGAGCCTGACAATGGGTGGAGCGACATCGTCATAAATGGTACCGAGGTCCCGCCGGTCAGGGAAGCAGGGAAATTCAGTACTGGAGGTTGAGTTGCTGGTGTGTTTGTTTTATTTGCTCAGTAATCTGCTTTAATCAGTTTGCCGTCCCTTATAATTACTTAAAATCTACCTTTTGTAGTTAATAAACTTATGTTTTGTTTATTCTCAAACTAGTTTGTGTAATTTATACCTGGGGGAGGAGGGCAGAAAGCTGTGCATATCTTCCTCCACATTGAGTGAGGGGGAGGGTTTCATGAGCAGTACAGATCTCGGTGCAGCACAAGGCAAGACAATTTTGGGTTTACACTCCAGAGGGGTTGTGCACTTGAGTGCTGGGCAATCCCCGCTGAGTCTTCCCACACAGAGCCGATCTCAGTCTCCATGTCCTTTTGCAGCGGGGTGTGGCCATTCCTCTGTTTGTGCTAGAGAAGGCTTGAGGGCCTGACACAGCAGGACAGGGAGCGGGGAAGCCCATGCTGGTGGAATAGGTGGACTCAGTGGGGCCCTGTAAGCATCTGGACTCACTGCCGTGGTGCCTCCTGCTGGTGACTTCTGGGAATTAGCTCATTCCAGCTCTGGAGCCTCCTCTGCAGGCCATTGATCCGCCTTACCGCTTACTGTTGGCCCTCGTGTCCCTCCCTGGACCCAGTGCCCCTTTTACCTGGGGTGCTGCCCCCTGGCAGTAACCCCTTTCTCTCAAGGTCTCCCCCTCCCAGGGGAGCCCCCGCCCACTAACCCACCTCTCCTCAGTGTATGGCTACTGCCAATCATTGTCTAGCCCCCACGCCCTGGGGCAGACTGCAGTATCAGCCTACTCGTCACTGGCAAGGTTGGGTTTGGAGCTGCTGCCTTTGCCTACCGCTGGGCTTCCCTCTGCAACCCCCAGTACCTATTAGCCCAATGCTAGGCCGCAGCCTGGGGCTTTCCAGGCTGGAGCTCCCAGTTCCTCTGCCTTTCCCCAGCCCTGTTCCACTCAGGTACCCTGTGTCTAGCTCTCTGCAGCCAGGCCCTTTTCCCTCTACAGGCAGAGGAAGACTGAGACTGCTTCAGCCCAGCAGTCCCTTTATAGGGCCAGCTGAGTCCATTTGGGGCATGGCCACAGCTGCGACTATTTCCCCACTCAGCCTGGGCTGTTTTCCCAGCCTGCCAGCCCTCTCCCAGGGCTGGTTCCAACCCTGTCAGGGCTGGAGAGGATCACCACTGTGCTACAGACCCCAGTACCCCAGAAAGGTGTGGGGGGGGAGCAACCAGTTGCACACGCCTCCAAATTTGTGCCTAAGTTTCAGGTGCCCTCTACTTCACTCCCCCTCTCCCCTCTTACCAGATTTTAAAAGCTCTGCATTTCTTCCTCAATACGGGTGAGGGAGAACAGTACCAGAATTCTGCTAAAGCTGGCGATGCACCTCTCACTGATGTTTAGTTTAAAATTAACTCTTCTAATTATACTGAAGACTTGACTATATATAGACAACCTACATTTACAAAGGCTGAGAGAGAGACCCGTGCTGGTACTGAGCAGAGGCCAACGATCCTCGCAGGTGGTAAGAAGGAACTGAGGGGGAGCGGGGAGGGTGAGTGGCTCTGCCCTTTATACATGTGCCCAGTGATACATGGCTGCAGGGTGAATTTGAGCCATCCAGTGGGTACTGCTGAGGGAAAAGTTTCCCTGAGGTGTGCACTGGGCACACTGACACCAAGAGTGGAATGCACAGGTGAAATCACTTGAAGAAGAATAGCAGATAATTTGGTGTGATGCCTAAAATTTAAAAGGGAAAGGTTGGGGGGCTTTTCACCTCTGCTGCCCTCTTTGAATATTTACCAGCCCCTTCTGGTCTTTGAATCCCATAGCATTAGAAGAACAAGAGTTCACTGACAGCAATAATACTACTACTTAGCAAAATAATAATAATAATACTTACCACTTACATAGATTTCTTCATCAGTGTATCACAAAGCACGTTGCAAAGGCACACAAGCACAATTATCCTTAGTCTCTAGGTGGGGAGACTGAAGCACAGCTCACACTGGGAATCCATGGCACAACCAGTAGGATAGCTCAGAACTCCTGACCTCTGATCCTGTGCTTTATCTACTGCTTTCCCAGGCTGACACATTTTGTTGATCTGCAGGTGTCTGGAATCAGGGCCTGCAGGAGAGTCGATCTCTGGGCAACCAAACAAGCACAGCTATCCTGTAGTAGGCTCGCTGACTGGCTACACTGCCTGAGTGGTTGGAAGCCCCAGCTGCAGCAGCATTTCAGTTTTTGCTCAAAGCAACCACCCAAGGCTGTGACAGCTCCTGTGCCAGCTTGTTCCCAGCTTTTCTCCAGTCCTGTTCCAGCCCCGCTTTTGCCTTGACCCCAGCCTTACCCCTGTCAAGCTCTCAACAGTGATCCCTCGATACGAGGATGATGTCTGCCGGGCGAAAAGTCATTGATGAGACTTAAGATGGATGGCAAGTTCAATCCGTGCTCACTCCAAGTAACCCAGCCCTTACCCTCAGCTCTGATTCCTGACTTTGGATCTGACCTTTGGCCTCTGACTCAGGCTTTGACCATTGGATCTGATTCCTGACTTGGACTTACTTCCCTCAGCTAACTTCCCTTAGCTCTGGCCTCTGGGCTCTGATTCCTGACTACCACTACTGCCACCCCGGTCACTGACAGCAGGGAAAGTCATCAGAGAAAACTAGTTGGGCTTTTTTCAAGCCAAGACCTGGGAGAGTTGATAAAGCAAGAAACTTTCTCCTCAGAATAACTTCCATTTGCTCGAAGGGCTGAGATTAGATGATAACAGAATAGTTGCCATCTCTAGCAGGTGTTACATGTATGTGTCTAGAAATTGGGTCTTGGACCAATCGGGAGATGGTTTTGAATCAACTGTTGAAATGGCACAGGCTGTATTTCTGAAAATCTGCTGGAGTTAAACTGACAATTACATGAAACAGAAATGGAGGTAATTTTTGTGTGTGAATGAGAGAATGGAATCTCATCCTCAATACCTCAGACAGGGCAAATGAGATTCAAGTGATAATAAGTGTCTGTTGGATTTCTGCTTGGTTACTAATGGTTTGGGTTTGAGTTTAACTGTCAGAAAAGAACTGTGAACTTAGGAAATGATGCCTGGAAGTCAAAGGGCTTCTTTATCCATAAGGTGCAAGTCCCTCTCAGATGTAACAACTCATTTGGAGAAAAGAAATAAAAGACTGGGCAAAGCAATTAGCAGCTGTTCTCTCTCTTAGCTGATTTTCTTTAAAATCAGTGGAACTATCAAAGTTGTGTTGAAGCTAGTAGGCTGCTAGCATTAAGGTATCCCACTAACAGAAAGGGGTGTGCGTTGCTCCATTTGCTTTGCCTGGTCTAAGATTAGATAAACTGAGCTCCATTCACATACTCTGCACTGAGCCTGATGGCCAGAGAAAGGCAGTGGGTGGTTTATCAGTTCTTGCAAATGCTTACTGCTCCAACTCTGGCTGACCCAGGAGATTAAGGAAGCGTGAAAATTAACCATCAGCTGTGACGAGGCATCCACAATTCTAATAAAAGTTTGTTTTGCAGTTAACTTTTGACACTTCATTATTTTGCATTTTCTAGTCCTTTGTTTGTGCTGAGGAGCAGGAGGTCGAAATGCTCTGAGAAATGCTCTCCTGCTGGTTTTTCTTCTTTCACTCCCTAGTCACTTGTCATTGAATTTATCATTGAGCAAATATCTCACCATCTCCTTGCTCAGCTGGATCTCTTCAGCCCTCTGGCCACATTTCTTTACAAGCCCTTTCCCCTTCTATTCCCTGTGGAACCCCCAACTCCATCCTTTGTCTCTCATATAAACCTAGGAGTCCCCACTGGGTGCTGTCTCCACAGCCTCTTTCTCTCACAAGGCAGCCTCTCTTTTGCACACATTCTACACCCTACTTATCACCCAAGGGTCACCTTGTCCGCCCGCTTGGTTTCCACAGTACTGCCTTCTCTTAGTGCTCTCCCAACTTCTCTGGATATTTGTTTGGTATCTCCTTTGATAGACTGTCCTCCTCTCCTCTCTCCCATTTTTCATGGGCGCCCCATAGGGCTGGCTGCATTCTTTTCTCACTCTATGCCCACTCAGTGACCTCATCTGCTCACGTGGAGTCAGCTATGGTCTCCATCTTGGCAGTTCACAAATCTAACTCTCCACTCTTGACCTGTCCCCCTCAGTTCATTGATGCAGTTCTAGACCCATTTCCCTGATATTAAATCCTAGATGCAGACATCAACTTCAAATTGACAAGTCAGCAACAGAATTCCTATCTCTGCCTACCACCCCGTTTGCACCTCCACTCGCTGTCAGGGTTGAATACACCACCATCCTCTACTTCACTCAGGCCCAGAACCATGTGTGTGTGTGTTAAGCTCCTCCCACTCCCTTATCCTTACAACTAGGCCAGCCCAATTTTTGTTCCATCTTCATACAGAACATTTTTAAGGACAGATCTTTTGTCTCTGCTCACAATTCTAATTTTTCATTCAGGCCAACATTATCTCATCTTGATTATTGTAACCTCCCCACCTCTGGCTTCCATGACACCATCTCCTCCCATCCACACAAAGCACAGGACAACTTCCTTGTGCATTACATCACCATATCTTTAAATCCTTCCATTGGTTCCCCTTCCTCTTATCAAGTTCAAGAACCTTCCCAAGCTTCGCCATCCTTGTCCTTGTCTCTTACCCCTCCACTCCATTAATTCCAGACCTCATTTGTCTACCGTTATCTCTGTGCTTTCTTTATCCTCTATGTCTGCAAAGCTCTTCATGACCTCATCTCCAGACCACTATCCTTTCTGTAATTAAGGTCCTTCTGAAGACTCTCTTGTTCTGGTGCCTACAAAAATTAGTTACGTTCTATTTGTTTATGTTCTTTAATGTGTTTATCTCCAACAAATAGCCAGGTAATCATATTGATGTTGCCCTCTTCTGCCCCTCCCAGCAGAGTCTTTGCCCTCTTGAATTGTCTGAAATTAGTTTGTAAGGTCTTTGAGAACAAGAGCATGTCTTTGTATTTGCGTTGAGAGGGGCTTGGCACACTTTTGGATGTCATTAAAATAATAAACAATAATTAGGATTACTTCTGGCCTAACCAGAAGCATGATGTACTGGAAACATAATGAGAGTTATCAGCCCCATATCCACGTTAGAAATGTTCTGAGAAGTTTCAGTCAGCTATCCAGACCATATCTTCAGCTAGTGTAAATTGGTACAGTTCCACCAGAGTCAACAGTACTTCACAGTTTCACATCAGCTGAGGATCTGGACCTCCACAAACTATTTTATTTGAGGTTCAATCAGGGCTAAATTTTATTTATACTAAACATTTCAATATTCCATATCCAAGACCTTGCTGGTTTTTTTTAAAGTAACATTACATTGAAAAAGAATTAAATGACAGTACAATAATAAACCATAGAGCTCTTCAGTTACACTGTTCTGCAGCAGGAAATAATCGAGCATATAATCTACTGCAGTAGGAGATTCCAACCAAACACTGAGTTTCATACTAGATCAAGGGATTTTTAGATCATCATATACCTCAGCATGGGATGGTTGAGTTGCACTGCCGACAATGTGCAGATACTGAACTGACTCCCACTCAGTGGAAATATCATAGACATATTTCAGCGGCTCAGTTCTTTGAGATCACCATGCAGCATAGAGTGTTGAAGAGATGTGTATATTGGCTACTGTCAGGGATTTAGATATCCGCTGCAATCAGTGAAATAAATCCAGAGCCGTAATTGAGGATCACGTAATGACCTAATGGTACAGCCATCAAAATATCAACAGATTTCAGACTATGTTAATTGTGTGAGGGCTAAGAAACCAGAGAGTTTGATTTTGTTGTTCTTCACAGAGAGATGAGCATCTCTGACAGTCTTGATCTTTCCTTTTACTTTTCCTGGGTGGTTGTTTTTTTTTTGGAAACTATTTTCTCCACAAACTTAAGTGGCTGCAGAATGGAGCCGAAGAGAGAAGGCAGATGTAATTCTCAGCAAACCCTTTCAAATAAAGAATCACTATCAACAGAGGCCTCTGCCAGGTTACAACACAGCTCAGAGTCTTACTTATGATATTGCTTGGGATAATAGGGTGGGTGTCAGTAGGGGCAGCTCCTACCTCATTAATCCTACATAATGCTCAACAACTTCAAACAACCAGACAGCTGAGATGGCAACAATGGTGTTTTAGGGCCATATTCTGACTCAAATTGTGCTGCATGATAAAAGGCTTATCAGAGATTTTTCTGTGAAACACCATCACACACACAAAGTTAAAAACAGCAAAGATTTGCACAGTCTAGAAGAACATCTGGGTAGATTCCCACCCACATCCGAGGTGTGCGCACAGATTACATGAGGGATCATGGGTGTCAGAAAGCTCCCTTTTGTACTCCCTCAATCCTGAGACTGCTTTGTGGACGATTGGTCCCTGAATATAATTTAGAGCAGCCTGGCGTAAGCTCTAACTTACTCTAGTTGCCAAAGGTCCCAAGTGACTGATACAACAACTGCTGGTAAGCTGGGGAGCCTTGTAGGATCCATTATGCTGGCTCCATGCAACTAGGTGATCTTCTTACACTGATCCTCCCGTGACCTGCTACCCCAGCTTTAATATCATTTTACAGCAGAGGTGCAGAGCAACATGGCTGCAACATAGACTCTGGGCCACAGTCTTCAGAGGGCTGTTCTTGTGCACAGGTGGAAGAAATCTTTTTTCTTCCCTCTTATATATTTTGATGTTGTAGAATCAGCTGAGGACAAGACCTTGTGAACATGAGAGATGAGAGGAAACCATTTAAACTGCTCAGTGGCAGACCTGTGCTGTGCAAAGAAAGAACTATGATCATTCAACTGTGCATGCTAGATTGGGTCAGACAATAGGATAGCATCACCAAAACTTTCTAGGAAGTTGAAGTGATGCAGAGTTAAATGTTTAATATTTGTGTTATGCGAGACTTCACTTTGGTAGCCCAGCTTGTTACTAAACAACCAATTAGATAAAGAAATCAAGGCTTTTGTTCGTTTATTCAAGGGGAAAATTACTGTCTGACACCTTGAGGGAGAACATTACCCTGTCTCCTCACTGCAAGAAGGATATGTCAATGTTTCTGAATGACAATCTGGTATTTGACTGTGTGAGAAATGCAAAGCCTGTGGTCTCTACCCCCACAGGTGTCGCTAGGACCCAGAGGTCTAGTCTGGGCACTTGGGGCCTGATCCAAAGCCTTCTGTAATCAATAGAAAGACTCCCATTGATTTCAGTGGGCTCTAGCTCAATCCCAGGAGAGAAAATGACCTGAAGGCAATATCCCAGAGGCTTATCCTTTGTGTGTTATTCCTTCCCTTTAATGTCTCACCATGATTCCTCCAGACAAAGAACCTGGATGGCTCAGGAAAGTGAAAATGACCCTTTCACTTCTAGAGCATGAATTCAAAGCCAGCCCAGGACAGTAGTCTTAAAAATCCATGACCATTTCCTGGCTTTTCATTGGTCTTGGTGAAATGAGTTGCTGGTCTCAGGGTAATCCTTTGTGCCCAGGTGTCCACACCACAAAGCCACCATCACAACCACTACCCTTATTTGTACACTCATGGGTTCAAAAAGGGTGAAAAATGTGATTGGGCCTGGAAACAATTATCCTCTTAGCCTATAGGTGTCCCTGTTAGAACATGGGCAGAGCTGAGTGGAGATGTTTATGTACTGCCTTGTTATACTGGCTCTGTGAATTGATAGTGGACTCTGATCTCTAGGGCTGTTAGTCTGGCTGCTTATAAAAGGTCTGAGATTTTCATTGCCTCATTAGATTTCATGCTGCAAGCAATAAACTCTGCAGCCTGCAGCAGAGGCTATACTAATTTGAAAGCTTTTTTTTCAGTGGCGTTATGCAGATACTATTGTGATTTAAACTGGACCTACAGCTGTAGATATCTTGACTAAAGGCAAACTTTTAATGGTGCTAGTTGATCTCCTTGATTTATCCCTCTTCCAAGCACTGCAAACCATTAGATGCAGCCACGTTTTTATGGCATTCTTGAAAGCAGAACTAAATTAATAATCTATAATGAATCATTAATGGATTTTGCTGCATTTTCTTTCTGCTTAGCGGCAATGAAGTTCTAGAATGTGTTTGTTGTTCACAACCGTCCTCATATTTCCCCCTTGTAGGCCTGACTAAAAGTCTATTGAAGGCACTAGAAAGATTACTATTGACTTCATTGGGTTTTGGATTAGGCCTTAATTTCGTAAATATTTTCAAAGACACTAATGGGATTTAGGTGCTCAGTTACCATTAATTTCCTTTTTTGTCCATTCTCTCTTCCTACTTTTTTGTTTCTTCTCTCATTTTCTGTCATCTTTCTACGTATTTTTGCCATCTTGCTGTCCATATTTTTATTCCTATTTCCACCTCCAATAACTTCCTTCCAGTTCCCACTGCTCTTTTTCTGCCTCTCTGAGAAGTCCTTAGTAATCAGCCTCCCTCAGTTTTTCCTCCCTCTTCATTTTCTCTTGAGTCCCTCTCTCTGTTGCTCACTCCATCTTCTCTGTGCCACTCTTCCAGATCCCTCCCACTTCTCTTGGTGAGTACATCTATGCTTGACTTTGTTCTCAGTGGTGTTTTAACACATGTCCTCTCACATGATTGCAAATTCTAGAGAAGATGCTACACAATTGTTCTAGAACCAAAATTGTCTGTTTCTAGTTGTGTCTAATAAGGATGACTGCTAGGGGTAAAAATGACTAGCAACTAAGGTTTGTCCCCTGTCCATGCTAAAATTTGCAGTCATGGTAGTTAGAGGAACTAAAAACTCAAGGGTAGACATAAGCAATGAGCTTAAATTGAAGCCAGGGCAGTTTAGGTTGGACATTAGGAAAAACTTCCTAACTGTCACTATGGTTAAGCACTGGAATAAATTGCCTAGGGAGGTTGTGGAGTCTCCATGACTGCAGATTTTTAAGAGCAGGTAAGACAAACACCTTTCAGGGATGGCCTAGCTAATACTTAGTCCTGCAATGAGTGCAGGGGACTGGACTAGATGACCTCTAGATGTCCCTTCCAGTTCTATGATTCTAGGATTATTATTATTTATATTGCAATAGTACCTAGAGACCCTACCCAAGATCAGAGCCCTGTTATGCTAGGGCCTGTACATACACATAGAGACAGTCCCTGCCCTGAAGAGCTCACAATCTAAATAGACAAACAAAGTGAGAGAGGAGAAGGAGAAGCACAGAGAGATGAAATGACTTTCTCAAGGTCACCCAATAGGTTGGTGGCAGAACCAGGAATCGTTTCCCTGCCTTACCTCTCTTCCATTTCCCCCTCTCACCCCAACTCCAGTCTCCAGTCTCCTGGTTTCTTTCTCTTCTTTCTCTCCTCACAAACCCAGTATATAGTGGGCAACTGATAAAAAGTCCTTCCAAGGACAATTGTCCTAATAGCGCACCTGGGTGAAGTCCCCTCAAAATTTGACCCTACTGATAGAAATTATGAAGACAATTAAATGTAGAGAAAACCATGTCAGTCTGTGTCTCTTGAAAAAATGGAAGGCGAGGCAGCATCTGCCTCTTTGCTTGTCTGGGACTTTCAGAGTTAAATGTGCTTCTACTCAACACAGGATCTGATGAAAAGCCACATTTCTGTGTGACTTAAATCTGGGCTTTCACAATAATATCAGAGTCAAAATGTGACTAAGCACGTCTAAGGGCTGTCATGCTTGACACTGAAGACAACTGGTCATGTCCTTTAAGTCCTTTTTAATAAGATTACTGTATCGCTCATTATACAGAGATCCAGGAAATACCTTACATTACAATAACTTTACAAAGGTAGCTAGCTGCTCAGGGATGTCCTTATCCATCCTACACCAAGGCTCTTGATGATCTCTGCTCCACACGGGAGTAAATATAAACTATTCAGGGTTGGCGTGGGCAGTGTATTGGTGGGGTGGGGTTGGTTCAGGGTGCAGGTTCATTCCCACAGTAGCATGATTTACAGGCAGTCCCCAGTTCAGCAAAGCATTTGAGCACATGCTTAAGCCCATCCCTGTTCAGTAAAGAATTATGCCCATGATCAATTTTAGGCATGTGGCTAAGTGAAGCATGTGCTTAAACACTTTGCTGCACATGGATGAATTGGGGCTTTACTCCAGGGTATTGCAACCAGTGCAGACTGGCTGCTAGTGAGTTTTCAGTGGGATCCACTGTGTTGTGTGATACGTTCACTCTCATCTACCGGTCAGCATAGTAACTGAGTGCCGATGCTAATGGCGGCTATGAGCATTGTTATTGTTGATACATGCATGTTGTCAATGAACTGGAATTCATGGTAGCCACAGTGGGCTACAAAACTTGTCACTGGAAAAACTAATACAGATTTCCATAAATCCCAGGCCGATTATATATAAATCTATATATCTATATATATCTCCATGATGGTGTACCCAGATTAATGTAATAATATTTTGCACGTATATGTGATGGTAGTTATCTTGGTTGACATACTTGGGGACCTACAGAGCTAAAAGCAGGAGCCAAGACAACTTGAGCTAAAGATTCTGCTATTGTGTGTGGGACTGTAATAGACTCCTATCCTCTGTGGATTGGGCACAAAGGGGAACATGTCACATGTAGCAGTGGGTTACATACACACTGTAGCCTTTCATAGGGTCACAAAGCACATTTCAAACATAGAGCAGGCCCTATTCTGACTTTAAGGCACATCCCCAAACTGAGGAGTCTTCCACAGGTAGCTCTGGCAGGTATTGTGCTCCAAGTCAGCACAATATGTTCTGGAACACAAGGGAAGTGTGGCAGTGGCTCTGCAATTTGCAAGGGTGCACTGTGTGGACTTGATGTCCAGGACATTTTAATCCCCAGAACACATTCCTAATGCACCCCGAGGGTCAGATTATGGCAGTTAAGCCCTGGTGCATGTTCTTGGGGCTGGGGGTGAAAAGGAGCTGAACAGGCTGAGTCTGAAATTGCAGCTGTGCTACCCTTTAAAAGGGTGCAGTGTGGGCTGCCCTCTGTTGCCAAGCCAATGGTGCTTGCCAATGTGTGGGGAGCAGGGTCATGGTCCCCACCTCACCCCGTTTCCTTGGAGGGGGCTCAAAGTGTTAGCATGAGAGAGGCCGTCCCTTTCTCGCCCAGCTCCCGCCGAGTGGCATAAGGCTAGGGGGCGCATAGTGTTTGGTGTGCCTTTTCATGCAAGGCTGGGTGCTTGCTAGACCTAAATGCTTAAAAAGTTCTGTCTTTCAGACTTGGCCTTGGTTACAGTCACTTGTTCAGAAGTCTTATTCCCAGTCTAGTAGCAAAGGCATAGCAGTATGAAAATAGAACTTGACACAGGAGATGAGAACCTGAACTGAAATTCATTCCAAAGAAATAAGCAACTCGGAACATATGCATACAACTTGTCTTGAGCTGCTAGGAAGATCAGATGAAAGACAATAAAAACAACTAAGGGAACCTTAACTTATTCTTCCTGGACAAAGCCACCCAGAAGAGATGCTGTGTCAGGTATTCATATGCCCAATGTTCTACTTGTATTTTCTTTGTGAACAGTTCAAATATGTACCAACTGCCTGACTGCTTTAGAAAGCAATGACTACATGTTGGGTGAAGGCCAGGATGGCTCAGGCATTTAGCAGCATGGTTTCATTCCACCATCAGGGCCCCAGATACTGTGACTTGTTCTATGGACGCAGGCTCAGTTTGGGGACTAGGTTACCAGCTCCAAACTGCTGCAGGTCAATAGTGACTGAAAATGATGATCTGCAGCAAACTGTTCATTGGCCCATATTTAACTTGGTGGTGGCTTCAGTCTCTGTAAGAAAGAGTCCATGTTACCGAAACAAATAATATACATCACAATTGGCGCTATCCAAACAGTAGCTCAGCAGAGAAGCTGAGAACTGAATGGGCCCTGGAGACTGAGCTCCCTTCCTCCAGACCTGAGAGAGACCCTGTAAACAAGAGCAGAGGGAGTTTGGTGCAGTGTGTGCTGCCTCTGCTTATACTTCTTCCAGTTCTGTGGTTTGGTTTCAGGATTATTTACCCAGCATCTTCCACAAACAGCAAAAAACACTCCAAATTTTACAACAAGTAATCTTTTTAAAAGGATTAAGCTACTCTGGGGCAGAAACTGATTAATTCAGATACATTTTCAACATGGAGAAGATCATCTCTGTCCATCTCCGATTTCTGGGATTCTCTGAAATTGAGAAGGGAGCTCGATCCTTCACCCCTTTGCTCAATCAGAACCTGAAGAGATGCTTTCCTGAGGGTTAGGAATGTTTGGATACTTTTCCCACCCCTCATTGTCCTTCATTTTTCCCTTCATCTTTTCACTTCTGTGTCCTGGCCAAAGCCAGGAAAGGAAATTCCAATAAATAAATTAAAAAACCCCAGTGCTGGCATATTTCCATCTATACCAGAGGCAGTACTGGAAATCTTGTGAGAGATCATCTTCTCAAAGACCAAGTGGTCCAGCTGGCCTTAGCAACTGCTGGGTGCTTTGTTCAATTGCTATTAACCCGGCTCTGTTCATTAGAGTTTCAAAAAGGCAACTGCTTTTGAGCTACCCACATTATTTCCATTGACAAGATGGTAACTTAGGGACACCATCTTTTTGCTTAAAAATCATTTGCATAATATGGCCTTGTTGATTTAAGATGATATATTTTCCCATGTAAAACCTGCAGTTAAGTTCTAGGGTTGCAACAGAAGTTACTGGCTTTCTGACTAACTAACTATATATATATTGTAGCTGCATTGGGATGCCTTGGTAGCTGGGATTTAATCATTAATACCTTATAAAATCTGCTCTTTTCCTTCTGGTCATTCCGACAGGTTCCTTCTAATTACTACATGTATGCCAGGCTTGCAAATGGGCTAGAACATCTCACAGGCATTAGAGCATAAGAGGCAACACTTTTCACAATAACAAGCTAAAGCACTTGCTCATGTTGCATTTAACTAGAAGCCAGCCTCCCCCTCCAATGGCAGAAAATCAATGCCACAATAGCAATTCCTTTTTGGCAAGAGACTGATAGCATTGGCCAGAACCCAGAATAATGCAAGCTGGATGTGTAATGTGCTGCCAATGTACCTTACTCCTCCTGACCTTCAGCACCGCTGGCATTCCTACCCTGGGTCTTTCTTTGAGAAGAGATTGATAATTATGCTCGGGTGTGGGATGGCACTCTGCTCCACAGCCACTGTAAAGATTAGTGTAAAGACACCAAAGCCACCGCCGTGATCTCAGCTGGATTTGAATATAGGTATACGGTCTTGAAAAGGTTGTATAGCCTCACTGTACCACCTAAATCCCACCGACACTGGCTCATTCTCAAGAAGAGAAACAAAAAACGTTAAAAGGACATAAGAACAGTCACACCGGGTCAGCCCAAGGGTTCCTCTAGCCCAGTATCCTGTCTTCTGACAGGGAATGAACAGAACAGGTAATCATCAAGTGATCTGTTCCCTGTCGCCCATTCCCAGCTTCTGGCAAACAGAGGCTGGGGCACCATTCCTGCCCATCCTGGCTAATAGCCACTGATAGACCTAGGGCTTGATTCTGCTTTCATTCCTGTGTAAATAAGGGATGATGCCGAAGAAGTTACACCAGTATGAAACTGGTGTAAGGAACAGCAGAATCAGGCTCCCTAGTCATTTCACGTATCCAGACCTACATTGTCCCGAGTTTGCTAACAACATATATTAGACACAGAGGATCTTGGACTTACTTATCACTGCTTGTTGTGATCATTTTTGCTTTGCAGATCAACCCAAAGCTAGTTCCCACTGATGCTGACATGTTTGTCCTCTTGCTTATGTTGCTCAGTGGGGTCCAGTTCTAAGAATCTGGATGAGATCTTTTTGATGTACTTGAAAGCAGCCAGAGTGGCCACTCCTTTCTGAGTGCCCCTTGTCTGCAGGTATAGTAAATTACATCATAGCTTATGGAGTGCAGCTAAAGCCAATGATATCCTGATTAGCCAACTGAGATGTTAAAGTAGCCAGAGAAACTCATTTTGTCCTTGTGATATGGAAGTTTTGCTTCCTGCCGAAGAGAGTGGTTTGGGTCCATAGTCTAAGCCTGGCTCTGGGAGTGAGGAACAGCTGCATTCTCATCCTGACTTGGGTGCTGCTTCACTGTGTGACGGTGGACAAATATCTTAAATTCCCTGCCTATCTTAAATTTTCCCTATCTGTGAAATGGGGTTAATAATGCTAATTAACCTACCTTATAGCAGTGGTTTTCAAACTGGGGTATGCGTACCCATAGGGGGTACGTGAGCGCTTGTTGGGGGGGTACGTAAGAAAAATCCTGTAATGGCAGACAGTGCATTATATTTAGTAAGACTTGGCAATCTAATCATAGATGTACCATGTCCCTATATCAGATGGGGGTACGCAGTACACTGCATTATTTGGAAAGGGGGATACACAGCCTGTAAAGTTTGAAAACCACTGAAGGTTTCCTGCTAACACGTAAAGTGCTTCTGTATGAAAATGCTAATTGTGATTCCATTTTATGACATCTGACGCTTGCTTCACGATTTGGTGCCTCTCCATGTATTGCTGTTTTGGACGTAATGATCCAACAGAAGAGCTGCCCAAACGCATTCTTGTATCAAAATTCCACTGCAAAAGGCTTCTTTTGAAGGCATAAAGCCTGAGAAAATTCTTATATAGTACAACGATGTGTCTCTGCACTCTGTTCTGCTATAACAGTGCCAGGTCCGTAGTCTGCCGTGCTGCCTCCTGCTACATTTAATTTCTTATTCTGACAGCATATTAGGATATGCCTTTAGTAGCACATGGTGTCATGAATCTATTTTTTAGTGGATGAAACAGCCCAGTCCAGCTGTAAATAGGATTCCGGGTGAAGAGTGGGTTTTGTTATTGCATGAAGATCCACTATGATCACCTAGTCTGAGCTTCTGCATAACACAGGCCATAGAATTTCACCCTTACATCAATATATGTTTTATTTCATTTTTCTGCAAAGATTCAGCAACATTAGAACCCCAGGTGATAAACGAAAGAAAAGCAGGAGTTAAATTAAACTGCAAAGTGAAAGGGCCCCAGCTGCATTGCCACTAATGTGCCTTTTTAGAGTCCATGCCTAGGGGCTTTGTGTGCGATGATAAATACATTTGTTTTGGTCGTTAGAGGTGCCCTTAAATTATTAAAACACAGAATAGAAAAATGGCTTTTCATTTTCTAGCCCCATTAACTTGTTTCACTGGCCGTGAAAGAACAAACAAACAAACACAAAAAGTTCAGAACTCAAAAATCAAGGCTTGAAACAGCCTGAATGCTGGTGCCGTAACTTGCCTTCACCTTTTCTATTTGACGATGCCCAGTTAGCAAAGTAGCTTATTTATTAAGAACCACACTGTTGATTCCTGCAGGAGTCTTGTATATAACAGAAGGGAAAAATAGGTGCATTTTCAATAGTCTCCTTTATTGATTTTGGGTTTATGGGTGTTTAAGAAAAAATTACAATTGCATTAGCTGTGGCTTGACTGGAAAGAAAAATGAACAGAAGGAAGAGATTCTATTTTTTTTTTAAATTGATGATGGGTCTTCGGATGGACTTAGTGGTTGTGGTCTTATAATTTAGGGTCAACTTTTCAAATTGGAGATCCACGGGAGCTGTTGATGCTTGGCAACTCTGTAAAAAGAGGTCACTTATTTTGATGCTGAAAAGCTAGATGCTATCATAGAATATCAGGGTTGGGAGGGACCTCAAGAGGTCATCTAGTCCAACCCCCTGCCAAGATGCAGGATTTGTTGTGTCTAGGGAAGGGCAAGAGCTACAGTGGTAAGATCCTGAGGTGACACTGTTTCAGCATGTATGCATCTTGGTGATTCCTTTCCATCTGTAATTTAAAAAAAAATTATATAATTGAAAATATCTGAAGATAGAGACCAAACCATGTGTTGGTAAATCTCTCTTGAGCAATAGGGGGTAGGGTTGAGTAACATCCTGTGAACTACAGGATTTCTGCTGCGGAAAAATGATCTATCTGGGAAGATGTCTACAGTATGATCTCCTAGGCCATTATGACAGATGGCGAGAGGTGATGGGCTCTTTCTGTACAACACTCGGAAGATTGCAGGGGAAGTGGTGGAAGCCCTGACATTGAAAACTACACTAGAAAAGGTACTAGAAAATATACTATACTGATCAATCCTGAGTTGCAGGAGATTGGGTCTACGTGACCTAATAGGCCTTTTCTATTTCTAACCTCTACAACTGTAAGTCTGGTCCCCATCCTAAATCTCCTTTAAAATGTTTTGAAGAAGAAAAATTACAGATGAACTAAGGTATATTCTTCCCTTTTCTGGAATCTAGGTGTAAACCCTGTGGCTCTAGAGCACTGGATTCCAACCTCTTTGGGCTCAGGATCCATTTTTAAACTTTGAGAGATGCCCTTGGAGCCAGTATCCCTCTGCCCGCTGTCATGATCCATCAGGAGAGAGTAGGTGCACAGAGCTAGGATTTCAGATGCTCCAGACAGGTGTGAACAGCTGGAGAACCCTCCTTCCCCAACAACTGGGGGGAGAGGTGGTGAGCCAGGACACCCCCAAATAACATACAGTTCCCAGACATGGTTCATGGGGGGCAGAGGGTAGGAGGTATTGATTGTAGGATTTGAGGAAAAGTACAGAGATCAGGATGCCTGGGGTTTAGTAAGGAGGGAATTTGGGGGACAAAGGCATGTGGGGGTGCAGTAAGGGACTGAGGAAGGATATGGGGCAGAAGGGTTTGTGAAAAGGGCAGCAAGCAAATAACTCCCCCCAAACACACATCCTCTTCACACAGCAGACGGTAAAGAGGTGGCAGGTATTTGGGGTCCTGGGGGTAAAGTGGGGAGGCTGAAGGAAGGAGTTGGGGGACAAAAAGGGCCAAGAATGCAGTGAGGGAATATCTTGGGGGGCTGGGTCCCAGGATGGGTGATCTGGCAGAGGGGGAGTTGCCTGGCAGCGTGGGAGGTATACATTGGGGGGCCTATTCTGGGAAGAGTGGACAGCAAGACAGGGGGTATGGAAGACAAGATTTCATCTGTCTGCAGGATGGGGAGTATATTGGGTGGCTGCTACTTACTGGAGAACGTTATCTTCAAACCAGATCTGCAGGCTGCTCTTCCCCACTCCTGTGAGAAGAAAAGGCAGATCAGGGGAGCATTCAGAACCCCAGAATCCCTGCCTGCCCTACTGTATCCCAGACTGACCTGCTGCATCCAGTGCAAACAGACCTCAAGTGATCTCTCCCAGCTCCTGTCCCACTGGGCTGTCTGGGCATGGCTTCTTGCTCCTTGCAACCTCTGGGGTTGCAGCACTGCTCAGGTTTGGCCTGGCTCCCCTGATGGGGGTCTGGCCCTGCCAAATTTGGGAGAATGGCATTGCAAGCTGGCACATGGAGTCACAATAACACTTATTCAGATTTGGCCTGGCTGGCCCGCCATTATCATGAGAGAGGTGTGGCTGGATCGTAACTGAGCGACCCTGTGACCTTGTGCGCAAGGTCGCAATGCCCAGGGCAGGGAGCCAAGCCCAGCCTGCTCCAAAACTCTTTGACACATTCTGGTGACCCATTTTTGGGTTGTGACCTGCAGGGGTTAGGAAACTCTGTCCTAGAGGGTAGGGAGCTCACCACCATATGTTGATGAATAGGGGAAAGAACAGACAGAGCCTCCACTGGGGAAGGAGCTCTCTGCTACCATCTATTGGTGAGCAGGGGAGAGTGCTGCTACAGAAAGGGTTCATTTGCATAAACTTTCTACCCAGAAGTCCTCCAAGTGACACCTTAGGGAGTCATCAGAACTATACAGAAACTCAGAATTGTTGGAGTGGTGGGACTGAAGTGAGAAGAGAGGGGGTGGGGTCTACTTTCTAGCTATCAGGGATACACTCCTTGCCAGTACTCTGCTCAAGGATCCTAAATGCCACTGATTCTCCTTCCACTGGAGACTTTGTGAAGAGGCAACACAGAGATGAGGGGCAGAGGTAACTTTGCAGGGAGCTGGTTCTTTGTTGAAGCTGCAGATGGCAGTAATGGAGCTGAGTGAATGCTGGTGATGGTTCCCCTACATAGCACCAGTAAAGCTGAAATCACTTGGGTGGATGGTGGAGCCTCAGTATCAGACCAGGCAGCATTCCCCCTAGTGGCCGGAGACAGACCTGCACAAGAGCACTCCAGACTCTGGGAATGCTACACGCTGAAGCCAAACTGTGAGTGGGGTGGGATGGACAGCTAGAGAAGGGAAGGGTGGGGGCAAGTGATATCTCAAAGGGATATTTGCTGATCAGATATTCACATGGGTGCATGGGGGGATGAAGTAAAGGACTACTGCTGAAGTTACTGTGTGGGTGAGACTTTTATTTATTATTCCGATAGCTATATTGTGGATTTATTGGTGCTGTGTTTGTCCTAAAATAATGCTGTGCTTCTTTATTACCTATTAGAGTTTTCCGTGCGTTATACAAAGGCTCTGTGCTTGTGAGTGGCAAAGTCTTGCCAGGTAAGGTTATTCACAAGTTACTGAGTGGGTTCTCAAGCTGATGGTGTTTGTTAATTTTAAGAGGAACCTGTAGATATTTGAACTCAGGCCTTGTTGCTGCTGACAACACATGGCGGAAGGGTTTTTCTGTAAATAAAAATGGACTTGTGGAATGGGTTACTGAACTGATCAGCTGGGCTTCTGGCATTGTATACAGTGGAACAAAAAGCAGCCACGGAGTAGAGAAGACGGACCTACCTCACAAGAAGGGTCACTCACATCAACATAAGAGTAAGGTTAGTTTTCAACCTCTTCCTAGTGGGTCCAGTTCAAAGGATAAACATTCCTTTAGTCCGTGGAGCTAAGACAGTCAGCTCATAAATTCACATTTGCGCTGGCAACTTCAATATGTGCCAGAGATGACGGTACCGGAGAGTGACGTTAAGGCATCATATGATGGTGTGTAAAACATACAGAACTGGTGTTTATTTTTCATGTCTAAACTGGCAAGGCATTTCAAGACAAGTATAATGCCTTGGTGTATTTAAGTGTTTTATTATTTATAGACATGACTTGGATGGTATTGAAATCAAGCTTTCCAAGTGACAGTACATTGGGAGGAAAGGTAAATAATGAAGAACAATGCAGTTTGACACAAAAGGTCTTAGATCATTTAAGTAATTGGGCAAAAAAGATGACAAAATCAGTTCAGTGCAGATAAATGTAGAATAATGAGTCTTGAAGCAAAGAAGGAATATGCTAACTAGGAAAATGCTGCAGCATGCTGACTAGCAAAGAGATCTGGGGAGTTACTGAAGAGAAATCTCCCAGATGCTCAGGGTATAACTGCTCCTGAATGAATGGAATTGCAGAGGAATAAAAAAGGGGTCAAGAATTTGAATTTTTCATAGATATTAGGCCCTCTTAGGTTATCAAATCCATCCCCTTGCATCACTTGTAACAGAATTTCTTCTGTAAAGAGCCCTATTATTTTGAATGATTAGAATGGTCAAGGTGGTTTAAAAGACAGATCTAGCTAAACTGTGAACATTTTTGTGAAGCACTACAAAAAGCAGGAAAAGTTGAGCTAGATTCTGAGCTCACTGACATAATGTCAATCAAGTGACCTGTGTAACTAAGATCAGAATCTGTCCTGCTTTTGATAAGAAAAAGAGTCCTGGACATTGGAATTAAAACTCGAGCCTTGTCTACAAATACCCTGGTATTTTAGCCACAGGTGCAGATACCTGGAGGAGACCCCTAATGTAGATGTGATTTGTGCCAGTGCAGCTCAGTTTTCAAACTGGAGTAAGCCACATAGATCCAAGCCACACAATACTGGAGTAAATTTTGTCTACGCTAGGAATTTGCATCAGTGCAGCTACAGTGGCTAAAATCCCAGTGTCGATAAGGTTTACAGTGCCGCATGGGTCCCATTGACTTCAGTGTGTCTACACATGGAGAGCAAGTTGAGCAGGAACTGACCTTTGGAGTAAGTTCCCAAAAGTGGGCTCAGAGCAAAACTCCCAAAGTAATTAAGTCAAATGCGTGATTGTCCTGTTAACTCAGCCTTGCTGAACTTTACCTCTGGCTAAACAGCATTAAGGAAAAGGGTGAATTCTATTCCCTAATAGCCCATTTATGTCAATGAGGTGTAAATTCTACCACCTCATTCACCTCAATCAGTTCTTACTTCAAAGCCTGGCTGGGGACCATTTAAAATGCAAACACTGCTAAGCACAGGCAATTTAAGAAACAAACATTCAGCTGGAGTTTGAGATGTTATTTGAAAAATTGTCTTTTTCTTCTTCTTCCTCCCCCCATCTTTTTCCCATCAGGTTGAGAAGTATTTTTCAGGGGGCAGAGTTACGCTGGGGTGAGACTGGGGGATGAAGGGTTATATGGCAATAGGCTGAGGTGAGTACAAGGGTGGTGTATGGATATAGCAGGAACTAAGGCTGTGCGGGGTGTGTTCAGGTCCTTGTTCTATTAAAAAAACATTTTTTAACCTAGCGGTGAGTCACTTGTGTTCTTGTTACCCATCTGTAAAATGGGGATAATAGCACTTCTCTACATCACAGGGGTATTGTGATTATAAATATAGTAACACTGGGAGGTATTCAGATGGGAGCCATATATAGAGTTGCCACCTTTCTAATTCTATCTAATTGCTGGTAACTGGATGCCTGAGGCCCCGTCCCTTCCCTGCCTCTTCTGTCTTCCACCCCCATCTTTCACTCCTCTCCACCCCCCGTGCCCCATTGCTTGCTGGATCATCCCCACTTCCCTCCTCCCACTCCACCTGCACTTCCTATGCTCTGGGGCTGGGACGGGAGCTACTGCAGCCTGACAAGGAGCATGACTACAGGTAGGAGGCATCTCTGGCTGAGCAGGGTCTGGCTTGGGTTAATGACCTGGTGCCTCCCCCCACCCTGGGTAACCGGACTTTGGGTGTCTGGTCAGTACATCTGACCAGACACTGCCAGGCTCCCTTTTCAACTGGACTTTCTGATCAAAAACCGGGCACCTGGCAACCCTAAATGGCACCCAGACACAGAAGCCAAAAACTGTACTGTCCAGGTAAAACTCAGACAGGTTGGAACCATAGTGATATAGGGTCCTGAGATAGATTGGGAATTGGTCCTGCTTTGAGCAGGGGGTTGGACTAGGTGACCTCCTGAGGTCCCTTCCAACCCTGATGTTCTATGATTCTGTGTCGTACTTGCAGACATTCTAATGTTTGGGCTCTTTGGGAGGTGTTACAGTTTTTGTAACGTGTAATTTTGTTGTGTTTGCTGGACTCAGCTGGCACACTTACAAGTTTTCCTCTTCGGTGCATGAGCACCTGTTTAATATTGTTGATTGCCCTTATTTCACTTTTAAGCCGGGATCTCTCATCTAATCAAGATGCTAACAAGCCTCTGTGGCTGTTCTTTTCCTTCTGATACTTTGATTGGATTTCTCTTGAAGATTTTGATTTCACCGCGGGGTTTCAAACTATAAATTAAATGTTTCCCTCATTCTTTGATATAACGTGGATACCAAATATTCAGTTCCTTTGATATACCATAGATCCTAGTATTCAGTTAATGATGATCAAATATTCAATTACTTCATAACCCATTTAGTATTTAAAAAACTTAAGACACTTTCTTGATACCTTGTGGTTATAAATACTTTGGCTAAGTCTACACTCGAGAGTTTACTATGGCACAGCTGTAAGATCTCTCCTGTAGCTACTCTATGCTAACGGGAGAGAATTCTCCCATTGACATAATTAAACCACCCCCAATGAGTGGCAGTAGCTATGTTGGCGGGAGATGCTCTCCTGCCGACATAGCGCTGTCCATGCTACCACTTATGCCGGTGAGACGTACGTCACTCAGGTGATGACACTGAGGCCTTCTTAGAAAATTTTGAAAGGACCTGCCATGGGTACAACATCTCTACAGACCAGTACATGATAGAGGTGAGGCCACTGCTCAGTGGACCCTAAGCAGAGGTGGCGGCTGAAATGCCTAAAGAACACATGAATGATTATGAACTTTTTCAAACCAAGGCCAGAATCAGAATGGGGCTAACACCTGAGCATGCCCATCGGCGGTTCAGAGACTTAAGGTAGAAACCGGATGTGTCATTTACCCAGCACACCTACACATTGGAAAGAATTGGAATGCCTGGATATCAGGAGCAAATGTTAACTCTCTGGAAGAGCTGTCCCTCTTAATGCAAATGGAACAGTTCTTAGAGGGTGTTCCGGAGGAAATAGAAAGGTATATCCTAGATGGGAAGCCCAAAACTGTAACCGAGGCGGGGGAGATTGGAGCCAGATGGGTGGAAGTGGCAGAAAAGAAAAAAGCTACTAGCAAGGGGAGCGAATATCACAGGGGGCAAATCGAAAATAAACCCTATCACCGAGGGCAACCTAAGACCCCACCTACAACCCAGGGAAAGCCCCAGACACCCTATTGTCCCACGTTACCAGTCTCCAGCAACCCACCTTGTCCCAGTGACCAGTCAGCTGGGCGATGTTTTAAATGTAATGAACTGGGACATATAAAGGCCAACTGCCCCAAGAACCCCAACTGAGTGCAGTTCATTACACCACCATCACACCAAAGATCCCCAGGCCCAGATGCCTCTCAAACACCCTCAGAGCGAAGGGAAACCTTGAGAGTGGGCGGAAAGAAGGTTATCGTGTGGAGAGACACGGGGGCACAAGTGTCAGCTATCCACCAATCCTTAGTGGACCCCAAATTCATCAACCCAGAGGCCCAAGTGACAATTTACCCATTCATGTCAAAATATTTAAACTTGCCTACAGCTGAACTGCCTGTCCAGTACAAGGGCAGGTCAGGAATGTGGACTTTTGCAGTCTATGACAATTATCCCATCCCCATGCTACTGGGGGAAGACTTGGCCAACCAGGTGAAGCGGGCCAAGAGGGTGGGGATGGTTACACGCAGCCAAGCCAAGCAAGCTTCCAGACCCATCCCTGTTCCTGAGCCTTCCACAAGGGCCCTGTCTGTGTTACCAGAGACCCAGACAGAGGTGGTGGACCCGGATCCCCTGCCAACGACTGCAACAGCCATAGTGCATCCAGTCCCAGAACCGGAACTGGCAAAGCAACCAGCACCAGAACCTTTGCCAGCACAGACGCCAGCGCTTGCAAACCCATCTCCAACCCCAACGCCAGAGGACACCAGCGGGCCTGAACTGGCAGAAGCAGCAAACAACCCTATCCAAGAGGCTCAGCCAGAGCCTGAAATATCGCATAGTGCACCAGCGGAAAGCGATTTACCATCAGCAAAAATAACCCCATCATCTACATCGCTTCCAGAGGGACCAAGCCCAAGTCCAAGTCCACAGTCTAAGGAGGAACTGGTGTCTCCAGCCTCAAGGGAACAGTTCCAGACTGAGCAGGAAGCAGATGACAGCCTTCAGAAAGCTTGGGCGGTGGCACGGAGCACCCCACCGCCTCTCAGCTCTTCTAACCTATCCTGGTTTGTTGTAGAACAAGGACTTTTATACAAGGAGACTCTTTCTGGTGGACACCAGGAAGACTGGCATCCTCAAAAACAGTTGGTAGTTCCAACTAAGTACCGGGGAAAGCTCTTAAGCTTAGCCCATGATCATCCCAGTGGCCATTCTAGGGTGAAAAGAACCAAAGACAGGTTGGGGAAGTCCTTCCACTGGGAGGGGATGGGCAAGGACGTTGCTAATTATGTCTGGTCTTGTGAGGTGTGCCAAAGAGTGGGAAAGCCCCAAGACCAGGTCAAAGCCCCTCTCCAGCCACTCCCCATAATTGAGGTCCCATTTCAGCGAGTAGCTCTGGATAGTCTGTGTCCTTTCCCAAAAAAGACCCCCAGAGGAAAGCAGTACATACTGACTTTCGTGGACTTTGCTACCCGATGGCCGGAAGCAGTAGCTCTAAGCAACACCAGGGCTAAAACTGTGTGCCAGGCCTTAGCAGACATTTTTGCCAGGGTAGGTTGGCCCTCCGACATCCTTACAGATTCAGGAACTAATTTCCTGGCAGGGACCATGAAAAATCTGTGGGAAGCTCATGGGGTGAATCACTTGGTTGCCATCCCGTACCACCATCAAACCAATGGCCTGGTGGAGAGGTTTAATGGTACTTTGGGGGCCATGATACGTAAATTCATAAATGAACACTCCAATGATTGGGACCTAGTGTTGCAGCAGTTTCTTTTTGTCTACAGGGCTGTACCACATCCCAGTTTAGGGTTTTCACCATTCAAACTTGTGTATGGCCACGAGGTTAAGGGGCCTTTACAGTTGGTGAAGTAGCAATGGGAGGGGTTTATGCCTTCTCCAGCAACTAACATTCTAGACTTTGTAAGCAACCTACAAAGCACCCTCCGACACTCTTTAACCCTTGCTAAAGAAAACCTAAAGAATGCTCAGGAAGAGCAAAAGGCGTGGTATGATAAACATACCAGAGAGCGTTCCTTCAAAGTAGGAGACCTGGTTATGGTCTTGAAGATGCAACAGGCCCATAAGATGGAAGCGTCATGGGAAGGGCCATTCACTGTCCAAGAGCGCCTAGGATCTGTTAACTATCTCATAGCATTTCCCACCTCAACCCTAAAGTGTACCATGTTAATTCTCTCAAGCCCTTTTATTCCAGAAACTTAAAGGTTTGTCAGTTTACAGCCCAGGGAGAAGATGACGCTGAGTGGCCTGAAGATGTCTACTACGAAGGAAAAAGTGATGGTGGCGTGGAAGAGGTGAGCCTCTCCACAACCTTGGAACGGCTGCAGCAGCAACAGATCAAGAAGCTGTGCACTAGCTTTGCCCCATTGTTCTCAGCCACCCCAGGATGGACTGAATGGGCATACCACGCCATTGACACAAGTAATGCTCATCCAATTAGAACCCCACCCTACCGGATGTCCCCTCATGCCCAAGCTGCTATAGAACGGAAGATCCAAAGCATGCTACAGATGGGTATAATCCGTCCCTCTAACAGTGCCTGGGCATCTCCAGTGGTTCTAGTACCCAAACCAGATGGGGAAATACGCTTTTGCATGGACTACCGTAAGCTAAATGCTGTAACTCATCCCGACAACTATCCAATGCCACGCACCGATGAGCTATTGGAGAAATTGGGACGTGCCCAGTTCATCTCTACAATAGACTTAACCAAGGGGTACTGGCAAGTACCGCTAGATGAACCCGCCAAAGAAAGGTTAGTCTTCGTCACCCATGCGGGGGTGTATGAATTTAATGTGCTTCCTTTCGGGCTGGGAAATGCACCTGCCACCTTCCAAAGACTTGTAAATGGTCTCCTAGCAGGACTGGGAGAATATGCAGTTACCTACCTTGATGATGTGGCCATTTTTTCTGATTCATGGGCGGAACACCTGGAAAAAGTCTTTGAGTGCATCAGGCAGGCAGGATTAACTGTTAAGGCTAAAAAGTGTCAAACAGGCCAAAACAGAGTGACTTACCTTGGACACCAGGTGGGTCAAGGAACAATAAACCCCCTACAGGCCAAAGTGGCCTGTCTCAAAGTCAAAGAAACAGGTCCAATCCTTCTTAGGCTTGGCCAGACATTACAGGCGATTTGTACCATGCTACAGCCAAATCGCTGCCCCACTAACAGACCTGACCAAAAATCCCAGCAAAATGCAGTTAAGTGGACTAATGAGTGTCAGAAGGCCTTTACCCAGCTTAAGGCAACACTCATGTCTGACCCTGTGCTTAGGGCCCCAGACTTTGACAAACCATTCCTAGTACCAACAGATGCATCTGAGTGTGGTGTAGGAGCAGTTTTAATGCAGGAAGGACCGGATCAAAACTTCCATCCTGTCATGTTTCTCAGCAAGAAACTGTCTGACAGGGAAAGCCACTGGTCAATCAGTGAAAAAGAATGCTACGCCATTGTGTATGCCCTGGAAAAGCTACGCCCATATGTTTGGGGTGGCGTTTCCAGCTACAAACCGACCATGCTGCGCTAAAGTGGCTTCATACTGCCAAGGGAAACAACAAAAAACTGCTTCGATGGACTTTATCTCTCCAAGATTTTGATTTTGAAATTCAACACATTTCAGGAGCTTCTAACAAAGTAGCTGATGCACTCTCCCGTGAAAGTTTCCCAGAATCCACTGGTTAAACATTGTCCTTAAGATATGAAAAGTCTTATAGTTACATAATTAGTAGTATATGTAAAAGTGCATGTGTTTTATTAATCTGTTTATTCTAAAGTTCTAGGAAGAAATCATTGCCAGTGTGGTTCCACACTGTCTGAGATTTGGGGGGTGTGTGTCATAAACAGATAGTTAAGGGTTAATGTCTCTTTTACGTGTAAAAGGTTAAGAAGCTCAGTAAACCTTTCTGACACCTGACCAGAGGACCAATAGGGGGACAAGATACTTTCAAATCTTGGTGGAGGGAAGTCTTTGTGTTTTTTTTTTGTTCGTTCGCTCTCGGGACTGAGAGGGACGGAACATCATTCCAGGCTTTCCCAATCTTTCTGAATCAGTCCTTCATGTTTCAAAATTGTAAGCAATAGCCAGGCAAGGCGGATTAGGCTTATGTTTGTTTTCTCAACTTGTAAATGTGTCTTTTTGCTGGAAGGATTTTTTACCTCTGTTTGCTGTAACTTTGAATCTAAGGCTGGGGGAGGGGTCCCTCTAGTCTATATGAATCTGAGTACCCTGTAAAGCATTTTCCATCCTGATTTTACAGAGATAATTTTTACCTTTTCTTTCTTTAATTAAAAGCTTTCTTTTTAAGAACCTGATTGATTTTTTCCCTTGTTTTAAGATACAAGGAGTTTGGATTGGTGTGAAGCCTCTCAAGGCAACCCAGGGAGGGGAAAGTCTGGAGGGAAAAGAAGGGGGATGGTTAATTTCTCCTTGTTTTATGATCCAAGGGGTTTTGGATCTGTGTTCCCTAGGGAAGGTTTTGGGGGAACAGAAAGTATGCCAGACACTAAATTCTGGCTGGTGGCAGTGGTACCAGACCTAAGCTAGTAATTGAGCTTAGAAGTGTTCATGCAGGTCCCCACTTTTTGTACTCTAAAGTTCAAAGTGGGGAAAAAACCTTGACAGGCTACAAAATAAAATGATACTCTGCTTAGTACTAATAATATTAAACAGTTCCTTAAACCCACCAGCTGTACTGTGGAGGTCTATAACAGGAGAGGGTGGGTGAGGTTCTGTGGCCTGCGATATGCAGGAGGTCAGACTAGATCAGAGTTGGGCAAACTATGGCCTGCGGGTCACATCCGACCCGCAGGACCCTCCTGCCTGGCCCCTGAGCTCCCAGATGGGGAGGCCACACCTGGCCCCTCTGCTGACATTCCCCCTCCCCTGCAACCTCAGATCTCCAGTGCAGTGCTCTGAGTGGTGGGACTGTGAGCTCCTGGGGTAGCGCAGCTGTAGAGCCTGGCCTGACCCAGTTCTATGAGATGTGTGGTGGCATGGCTGGCTCCAGCCGGGCAGTGCAGCTGTAGTGCTGCCAGTCACCGGTGCTCCAGGCAGTGCAATAAGGGGGCAGGGAGTGGGGGGGTTGGATAGAGGGCAGGGGAGTTTGAGGGAGTGGGCAGGGAGCAGGAGTGTGGATAGAGTCGGGGCGGTCAGAGAGTGGGGAACATGGGGCAGGAGTCCCGGGGGTCAGTCAGGAATTAGAGGAGGGGTTGAATGGGGAGGCAATCAGGGGCAGGGGTTTGGGCACAGTCAGGAGACAGGGAGAAGGGATGGTTGTTGGATGGAGAAGGGGTTCCCAGGAGTCTGTCAGGAATGAGGGAGGGGTTGGATGGGCTGGTGGAGGGCAGTCGGGTCAGGGGTTCCCGGGGCAGTCAGGGGACAGAGAGAAGGGGTGGTTGAATGGGGCAGGGGTCCTGGGGGGGGATGTCAGGAATGAGAGGAGGGGGTGGGTGGGGCAGCAGGGGGCAGTCAGGCGTGGGGGTTCTGGGGGCAGTCAGGGGACTGGGAGCAGGGGTGTGTGTGTGGATGGGACAGAGGTTCCGGGGGGCATGTCAGAGAACAGGGGGGTTTGGATGAGGCAGGAGTCCCAGGGGGGTGGTGGATAAGGGGTGGGGGCCAGGTCACAACCCCCACCCCTAACCGGCCCTCCATACAATTTCCGAGTCCCGATGCGGCTCTCAGGCTGAAAAGTTTGCCCGCCCCTGGACTAGATGATCATGATGGTCTTTTCTGACCTTAAAGTCTTTGAATCTGTGTTGGCATCCTTTTGTCTGCGAGAGACGGTGGGAATTGCAGCCTATGATGTAGATGGTTTGCAATGTCTCATGTGATGGAATAGTCCAATTTGAGATTTGTAAGATCTTTGGCAGTTATTGCAAATGCATGTATCTTGGTTGGGAGCTGCTTGCTTCCTATAGGCTCTTTTCTTTTCAAGCTGTAGGAGCCAGCTCCTGTTATGGACTTTGATACCCTGATGGAGTCGATGGTGCCACTTGTTACGATCACTTGCCAAGACTTCCCATTGGTCAGGATCAATTCCAAATTCCTTCATATCTCACTTTGCATGTGTCTTTATAATGAAGTTTGGAACATCCTGTTGTTCTTGTTCCTTCTGATAACTCCCCTGTATAGCATGTCCTTGGGTATGTGCCCATCTTCATCCTACTCAGATGGCCCAGCCAGCGCAGTTGTCTGCTGGAGCAGGGCTGTCACACTTGGTAAATTTGCCCTTTGAAGAACCTCAGCATTGGTTACTTTATCTTGCCATTCTGTGTTGAGTATGCAGTGTAAACAGTGTAGGTGGAAACTGTTTAACCTTCTCTCCTAATAAGCATAAGTTGTCCATATTTCCTCACCATACATAGGAGTGCCGGGTTTGCAGGCTTAGTACACTAGCATTTTGGCCTTGATGGTGAGCTTTGCGTTGTTCCAGGTTCTTTTAACTAGTCTGCTAAAGGTAGTGGCAGCCTTTCCAATGCAAACATTTAGTTCTTCATCCAGTAAGAGGTTGGTGGTCACTGTAGAACCTACATAGCTGAACTTTTGGACTACTTCCAGCTGGTTTGCATTTAAGGTAATTGAAGGATCTTGTGGAACCACCTGTCCTAACAGAACGGTTTTCTTGACGCTGGTGGTGAGAGCAAATGGCTGACAGGTACTTGAAAGGCGGGCCATGAATTCTTGTAGTAGATCTTCATTGTGGGCTATGAGGGCAGCATCATCAGTGAATAGAAGTTCCCTGATTAGCACCAACTGAGGTGCAGCAAGTAAGCAGACACTGTGCAAGTTATTACTGGATCAAGCTTTATGAAGAGATACAGACAGCCTCAGACACAGAAATATTTTCTCACATGATATTTTCTCTGCTACAACTCCAAGAAAAGTGCGGAGAGCAAAACTGACCATTGTACATTACCTTTGTGGACCTAACCAAAGCATTCAGCATAGTCAGCGGAGCAGATCTATTTGCAATACTAGAAAAGATAGGCTGTCCACCAACCCTGTTAAGTCTTATACGTTCATTCCACAACAACATGAAAGCAATTGTCCAGTTTGACTAGTCCACTTCAGAAGCTTTGAGATGAAAAATGGAGGGAAGCAAGGATGCATTCTTGCACCTACTCTCTTTGGAATCTTCTTGTCGGTACTCTTGAACTGTGCATTTAAAGACATGAAAGATGGAGTGTATCTCCACACAAGTTCAAATGGGAAACTCTTCAGTCTGTCCCAACTTAAGTCAAAGACTAAGTCAAAATGGTGTTGAGTCTATGAGTAATGTTTAATAAAATAATAACCTCACCTCTCTTTTGAGAGGAGAAATCTCTTATTTTAGCCAACCACATAAAGAAGCTTTCCAGTAGGCCAGTGGTTTGGAATCTAATTTCTTGACCTGAAAACTGATCTTTATGTGAAGCATAAGTAGCACCGTCATTGCTCATTATCAGGCTTTAAAGCCAAGATCTTCAACACTGCAGTGCAGACCATCTCTGTTTGAATTCATGATGTAGCCCCATTGACCGGTAACATTAGTAAGCTATAATTCTCTATGTGAACTAGCCATTAATGGGAAACACAACACATTTTAACACGAAGACGACTCATGGAAATGGACTTCTTGTATAGCAAACAGAAGCTAAGCTTGTATAATCACCAATACGTAACATTATTCATAAAATCCATAATTAGTGGGTGATGTTTTCACATCCAGGACTATATCCTGCCAGCACAGGGCTTGGACTAATATAATTTTGAGGGAGAATTTCCACATTTGTAGGGTGAGGGAGGAATAATTTCTGTGGCAGGTTGATTTAAAAAGAAAAAGATGCCTAAGCGTTCTGAGTGGTATGCAATGTTGGAATGAGTCTCTGATAGATGGAATCAAGAGCAGAGGACAGTTGAGAAAGACAAAGATGTGTGAGGCATTCTCTTATGTGGCACTGCATCATGAATTATATGGGAGTTTTGTCATTGACTTTAACAGGAGCAGAACTGGGCTTTTCTGTTCCAGCAGCAGGACATTGCTACTGGCTGGAGCCCCTGATTGAGGGGCTCTGACTGAGAGATCATGAGAGTTCAGTGATTACCATGAGAACCAGAAATGATCCCATAAGGATAGAGAAATTATAAGAGGTTTTAATTGAGAGATGATGAGGTTTAAAATGGTTACTATGGAAACCAGAAGTGGCATCCAAAAAAGTGTGTGTGCTCATCTGCCATTCTGATTGGCAGATAATTGTTTAAATGTTTCAGTGATGAGGTGTTTGTGGCAGAAACATCACATATGCCATCTGACAGATTCTGTGATGCTGTATTAATTATTATTTATTAAAGCACTCAGAATGTGTCTTAGAGTCGTAGGGACCGCAATGATCACCTAGTCTAACCTTCTGCCAAGATGCAGGAACTTAGACACAAAGTTTGGTGGATGACCTAGAGCATAGTTTTGTCATTGGACCTGATGCTGAAAGGTGCTGAGTGCCTCCTGGGATGTGCAGAACACGCTCATCAGCCACTGACATGCATGTTTTGCTTGGTAGGATTGGCAAGAAGGAGTTAAGGAACTGGCCTTTTGTAATAGGGTCAGGTGGGATTTCTGGCATAAAGGACAGCATGGAAAAATTCCTAAAAGTAATAGTGGGAGAGGATTCAAAAACACCTACATGGGGACAGGAGTGAAAGTAACATAAAAGATACCACCTGGGGCTCTGGCGGCAATTTAAAGGGCCTGGGGCTCGGACTGCTGCCACAGTAGCAGTGGCGGTGGATGGAAACCTCGGACCCTTTTAAATCGTCTGGGGTGGGGGGCGGGGGGGAAAGGGCAGTGACATTAAAGCACTGCCACGGCAATGCTTTTATGTTGGCTGTGTACAGGCCAGAACCAGTGGCCACTTCTTACCGATACTCTGTACTGGCCCACTTTCACTTCTGCATGGGGAACAACTATTTGATAATGGGCCCTTCAGTATAGCTCAATCTAATGGTTGGAAGTTGAAGTTAGACAGATTCAGGCTGGAAATAAGGTGTAAGCGAGTGTAATTAGCCCGTCTGCTGTAGGGAGTAAAATGAGCTTCTCTCTAATGGCTCCAGGTCCTTTTACATCAGTGATATTAACAGCAGCATATGTGGATTTAGTAAGTGTGGCATATTCCTTCCTCCGAATCATGAGTATACCTTAAGTGAGGGTGAGCTATTTTAGTAGAACATTGCTGATGTGGGAATGTTGGAATGCTTGTAAAACACAATTTACCAAGGGTTTTCCATTACTGGCAATTTTAAAATCAAGGTTGGATGTTTTCCTGAAAGATCTTGTCTAGAAATTATTTTGGGGAAGTTTTATACCAGGGATCGGCAACGTTTGGCATGCGGCCAGCCAAGATAAGCTCCCTGGCGGGCTGGGCAGGTTTGTTTATTTGCCACATCCACAGATTCTGCCGATTATGGCTCCCACTGGCCGCAGTTCACTGCTCCAGGCCAATGGGGGCTGCGGGAAGTGGCGTGGGACAAGGGATGCGCTGGCCGCAGCTTCCCGCAGCTCCCATTGGCCTGCAGCAGGGAACCGTGGCCAGCGGGAGCTGCGATCAGCCGACCTTTGGACGCGTCAGGTAAACAAACCAGCCTCGCCCGCCAGGAGGCTTATCTTGGCGGGCCACATGCCAAATGTTGCCGATCCTTGTTTTACAGTATACAGGATGTCAGACTGGGTGTTCCCAGTGATCTCTTCTGGTGTTGGAATCTATGAATTTGTAAAAGGGCTTGGTGGAACAAAAGGGGGATATAGATCTCTTGTGGTTATGGCTCTGGATTGAGACTCAGGAATTCAGTTCCCAGCTCCGCTACAGACTTCCTGCATGACCTTGGGCAAGTTATTTAGTCTCTCTGTTGGTCCATTCCCCATGTGCAAAATGGGGATGATGATATGCATTTCTCCCACTTTTTGCCTTTAACATTAAGACATTAATAATAAAAGTTTTTGGGGTAGGGACTGTGTCTCTTACTAGGTGTCCTGTAGTACATACTATGTACAATACTCAGCACCTGGGCTGCTGATGATAGTTGGCCCTGGGGACCCCATTTGAGAAGGCCCCCACACCCAGCAGCATTGCAGCCCAGTGCACAGGGTCACAGCACTGCTCAGGTTTGATCTGCTGTCATAATAATAAGACATATACCTATCTCCTAGAACTGAAAGGGATCCTGAAAAGTCATTGAGTCCAGCCCTCTGCCTTCACTAGCAGGACCAAGTACTGATTTTTGTCCCAGATCCCTAAGTGGCCCCCTCAAGGACTGAACTCATAACCCTGGGTTTAGCAGGCCAATGCTCAAACCACTGAGCTATCCCTCCCCTTATGATGGAGGGGAGGGTGAACGGGCCAAAACAGAGTGGGTCACTGTAATCTGAGTAGCAGCACTGCTCAGGTTTGGTCTGATTGCCCCTCAGTCAGGATGGAGGGGAGGCCAGGTCACATTTGAGGGAGTGGCATTGCTGACTTGGTGCACCATCTTGGTGGGCCATTCAGGTTTGGTCTAGCCGCCCCCGTCATGTTGGAGATGTGGCAGGGCCAAACTTGAGCAGCGCTGTGACACTGCGGCCAGGTCACAATGCCTGGAGCGGGGACCCAAGCCCAACCCTGTGGGACAGGAGCCGCTACTGTGGGGTGAGTGCAAGGCAATCCAACCGTCCCCACAGTTCTCCTACAGGGCCTTCTCTCAGCAGTAACTTTTTGGAAGGATAGGAAGTCTCCGTTTCTGATTTTGCCCCCAAAATCTTTGTGGCCTTGCCTAGCACAATGGGACTCTGGTCTTGATTGGGACCTTGAGTTGCCACTGTAATACCAATAACAGCAATATGGTAGGAAGAAGCATGAGAATAGAAGTGGAGTTGTGCAGGTCCCCGACTGAGAAAGAGAACCTTGAATGTGGAAGGGACGAGGAAGCCTATGAAGAGATTCAGAGGGGAAATCGATGATGCCATGCTGGATGATGATGTGGTTCAACAGGACGAGGTAAGCGTGGTGTATTGTTCCACAACACTGCATGTTTCTAAAGGCATTTAATATTCTAATTCTGACTACAATTAACCCCGAAACCACCAAAGCAAATACCATGCATCAAAAATCTCTGTGGCATTGTGAAAACATGATCCAAGATTTTCCACAATGTTTAATGACTTTGAATGCCTCAGTTTTTGGGGCCCAACTTGAGACACCTTTTAGAGGTCTAATTTGCAGATAGTAGGCACCTGTGAGTACACCCATCCCTGCTCAACAGTGCCCTTAAGCATGTGCCTATTTTGAAGCACCTGGGTAATCTGAATCAAAGGCAATGCACTACTTGTAAGTAGTTGCATTGGGTCCTGTGATAGACCCAGGTCAGCTGGGAACAGCAGAGTAGTAGAAGGGAGATATACTGGCCACTGGATAAGCAGTTTTCTGTTCCCTGAGTGACCAGAGCAGGGGTTGCTCCAGGCTAATGAGAACACCTGACTCCAATTAACCTGCTAAGAGTCAAGTGAGGCTGTTAAGCACCTGACTCTAATTAAGGCCCCTCTGATGCTATAAAAGGGCTCACTCCAGTCAGGCCAAAGAGAGCCAGGGAGCCAAAGGAGAGGAAGTGCGTGTGAGGAGCTGGGAGCAAGAGGCGTACAAGAAGCTGAGAATGAGTAGGCATACTGCTGGAGGACTGAGAAGTACAAGCGTTATTAGACATCAGGAGGAAGGTCCAGTGGTGAAGATAAAGAAGGTGTTGGGAGGAGGCCATGGGGAAGTAGCCCAGGGAGTTGTAGCTGTCGCACAACTGTACCAGGAGGCACTCTAGACAGCTGCAGTCCACAGGGCCCTGGGCTGGAACCCAGAGTAGAGGGTGGGCCTGGGTTCCCCCCAAACCTCCCAATCCCTGATCAAACACAGGAGGAATTGACCTGGACTGTGGCTTCTACCAGAGGGGAAGGTCTCTGGGCTATTTCCCGACCCACCGGGTGAATCTGTGAGACGAGCAAATCTGCCAATAAGAGCAGGACCCACCAAGGTAGAGGAGGAACTTTGTCACACTCCTTACTGGAGAATTATTATAGAACTACATTTTCTCATTGGACCTTGCTGAGATCAAAGTTGTGGCCCCCAATATTTCCCAGCCTACAATTTCAGATTTTTTTAAACAAGATTAATATAACAATTTGTTGGGGAGGGAGGTTTTTATGACTTGAAGGTTTTCATGTTGCCATGGCCTTCACACAGCTAGCTAGAGCTCTGATACTTCATGTGAAAAAAGGGGCCCTGTCTGCACACAGCTTGCACTGGCTTAGGGTATGTCTTCACTACCAGCCGGATCGGCGGGTAGCAATCGATCCAGTGGGGATCGACTTATCGTGTCTAGTCTAGATGCGATAAATGGACCCCCGAGCACGCTCCCATCGACTCCTGTACTCCAGCGCCATGAAAGGCGCAAGCAGAGTCGATGGGGGCAGCAGTTGACTCACTGCGGTGAAGACACCACGGTAAGCCGATCTAAGTACATTGACTTCAGCTATGTTATTCATGTAGTTGAAGTTGCATAACTTAGATTGATATCCCCCCTTCCTTCCCCCACCCTGTGTAGATCAGGGCTTAGTTAAACCCTCTTATTTGGGTTTAAGAGTGGTTTAGTTCAGTTAAATAAGCCTCTTCCTAACTGATTTAAGATAAACAGAAATAAACATATTTTTAAACCCAAATAGGAGTGTTTCCATAGCCTTTTACACCCAGTTTCACTAAATAGTTGTAAAAATCACACCTTGAATTAAATCAGTGTGGCTGTTTTGTAAGCATGCCCTAAGATTACATAATAATTAAGTCAAAGTGCATGTTTCTGCAAGTTGCACTTAGCGGTTTGCTCATTGAGTTCATTGGGTGATTAGCAAGCCTGGTTAATACGCTGGACTTCTTTTCTCTTAGCAGCATGAATAGATCAGGTAAGGTAATAGTGATGGAATGGAGCAGTCAGTCAGAGCTAGGTGAATAATTTGTAATGAATAATTTAGCTGAAGAACAACACTTCTTTTTCTGTTCTAATTGTCTGATAACAGATTGTGATTGTTTCTCAAATTTGTCATTTGAAGTTAGGAGCTGCACAATTTTTTTCACCTAATTCTTGATCTATCTGGTGCTCATTTGTGAAAAGTTCCCTTCATGCATTTGATTGGTTTCACTGGACACTTAAGTTACATAGCTTTTTTCTAGTCCATGTTTGTTTACAAGAACTCTCAGAATGAAGTTTCTGCTGAGAGAATACAAATTCAAAACCTGCTTTGTGTAATATTCAATTAGATGTTGGTGCTTTTACAACTCTTGGTTAGCATGTATTACCTACCCCCGATCTACAGAGTTTATGCACCTACTAGAGAGCCTGGCTCCAACTCAAGCAGATTTAGCAATCCCCACTTCAATCCCAGGTGTCCGCTGCAATGGCGGGTATTGCACTTTGGCCAATATTCCTGTCAATAAACATGTTTTGTTAGTATGTTAATGAAAAGTGAATGCAAAAGGGACCCCAGCCCAGCTGAAGTGAATTTTTTAAAAAGTGCAGACAACTTCATAGAAAAGGTTTTTGCAGGATTTTTGCAGCTCTACTCAGAATGTAAACACTTGAAAATATCTGGGATTCCGAGAATTTACCTTGGGAGTATCAGAACACAATGTCCTATAGACTTGGGTAAATGCAAAATACTGGAAGGAAAAGTTGATTGTGTAATCTTCTGCACAAAAAATGAGGCATTTATTTATAGTATAACTAATTAGGATATAATTCTTGCTTATGATGATAGAATTCATTAGTCAAGAAGCACAGATGTCATTATGGTGAGTCAAAGAAAAACAAAAATATAAATTAAAAGAAATAAACAGGAGAGGCATTTAACAAAAATGATATTCTACAATTATATAATGCTTCTCATCTGTAAATATAGCAAAGCTCATCTCTCCCTCTCACCTCCCTGTCCCCCAATACACACAGAGATAGACAGTTTGGGTATGTATCAGTTTGTAGCTATACACATGTAGGACTCACTTCATCTGTCACAAATACAGCCACATTTAATATCACACAGACATTCTGCACAACAGTTTAGGACAGGAAGTGAAGAATATTGTATCCAATTGAAACTGTAGTGTGTACTGTCTTGTGAGAGGCAAATCCCCACACACCCAATGGAATTGTTCCAATACTCTTGTTTGAAGAACTGTCAGAGCCTGCTTCATACTCAGCGTCAGTTTGCCCACCACAATGACTGGGACAAATTCAGCGTTGGTGTGATGAGGTCTACAAACCCCATACTGAGCGTAGACAGAGACAGGAGAAGATCCTCTCCTGTTTACAAGCAGGCAGCTTGATTCCCCGCTCCCCCAACCCCACATGCAGCTGCCAGGGCTGCCAAACATGGAGGCAGGCACCCACAGCTGCAATCAATAGAGGAAACAAGGCCTGCTATAAATGAGGGAGTGCAGAGAAGGAAATGGCAGCTGAAAGGTTAGCAAAGGGGCAATAGCCCCACACCATGCTATCTCCAAGAAAACAGCCAGGAGACTGAACCAGACTGCGGGCCCTAAAATTGAAGGGTTGCTAGACTTAATTGGAGGTGAGGTCCAGGAAATGCCCTGACTGAGACCAAACACAGCGTGGGGTGGTAGGTGAAAACTAGGGTTGTGCGATTGGTGGTTTTTGTTTTCCTGTGTTGAAGCAGGTTCTCTTGGAAAGGGCCATCCATATACCCCATGATGCAATCTACTTTTCTGGTGGAGTGTCCTTATTTAGTGAAAGGGGTTTTAAGTGTGTTTAGGTGTGTATCCTGGACTTTCTATTCAGAGCAAATTCTGTAGTATCTGAGTGCTTGACTGTAGATATTGATATTTGTGTGTGTGTGTATCTGGCGTGGCTGCTGGATCTGTAGAGGTAAATGTGGTGATTGGCGAGTTTCTTGTGTATTGTCATTTGTAGAGTTCCATCGGTTAAGCTAATCGTGGGTCCAGGAAGCAGATGCTTGTGTGGGAGTTTTCCAGAGAGAGTATGATGATGGGTGGTGATTGTGGAATCTGTGGTGGAAATATGTGAGGTAATTTAGGTCTTCTGTCAAGAGAATGAAAAGATAGTTGATGTATCATTAGTTTCATGGTGCATTTTTTCCAGAAATTCTTCCTTGAGGTGGCCTGTGAAGAGGTTGACATGTGGGGGAGTCAACCTAATATCCATGCATGTTCCTATGGTTTGCTCAAAGTATTTGTTGTTAAATGTGAAGGTGTTGTGGGTGAGGATGAACTGTCAGAGTATGGTGATGGTTTTGGGTGGATTTCCAAGCATTGTGCATTGTCTTGTACAGGTGAGTCGCATCATACGTGCATTTAACTTACGCAAATTCAACTATACGCACTCGGCAAAAAAAAGAAAAACAAGAAGATACATGTAAATAATGCAGGTGATTCCACCCACCATTCCACTCAATAAGCGTATGCCCTGGAGTGAGCGTGAGATGGAAGACGTGAATCTGTTGTTCCCACAATTGGTCTCAGGTCCCACATGCCTCTCATAGTGTGAGCATCTTGCCGCACTGTGTGATTCTAGTGTTTAAAGATATGTATTTTTCATACAACATGGCACCTAAACGCAAGCCAACTACTTAATCTAGTGCTCAACCGAATAAACAGCGATCTGTTCCAAAGCTGGAGGAAAAACTGGCTGTGTTGGACTTATTGAGAGACAGTATGTCGGTCTCCAACATAGCACGTAAATATGGCCACAATGAATCTAGCATTCATGCCATCAAGATTCAAGAGAGAGAAATTCGTCAAGCCGTGGCATCAAGTGCTCCAATAACTGCTAAGGTGACAAGGCAGGTGCGTGATAAGACTTTAGTGAAGACTGAAAAGGCATTAAACTTATGGTTGGAAGATATGAACTGTAAACGTGTGCCTACTGAAGGCAACACATTGCGAGAAAAGGCTCTTAGCCTCCACGCGCTGTTCAAACTTCCTGCTGAAGAGGGACAGCCTTCTGATGACAAGGAATTCAAAGCCGGCCAAGGCCATTTTTAGGAAATGCTTCAACCTCAAGAATGTGCAGACTACTGGTGAAGCTGCATCTGCCAATGAAGAGGCAGCAAAAGCCTACCCCAAACAATTAAAGAAAATCATAGAGGAAAGCGGCTATCATTCGGAACAAGTTTTTTATGCTGATGAGACTGGGCTTTTCTAGAGAAAAATGCCCAACCGCACTTACATTTCGAAATCAGAAAGACGAACCCTTGGTTTCAACGCAGCTAAAGACCACGTGACTGTGTTTTGTGGCGATGTGGCTGGGCATTTAATAAAGCCAGACTTGCTCTACAGGCTGCAAATCCCCATGCCCTAAAAGGCAAGAACAAAAATCTTCTGCCTGTGTTCTGGTAATCAAATTAAAAGGCTTGGGTGACGGCAGCATTATTTCTGGATTGGTTCCACAAGTGTTTCATTCTGGGGGTCAAGTGGTACCTCGAAGAAAAAGGACTTGACTTTAAAGTGTTGCTGATCATAGACAATTCGCCTAGCCACCCTGCGGCACTCCGGTTTTCACATAACAATATTGAAGTCATCTTTCTCCCCTCCAGTACCACCTCCATCCTCCAACCTCTTGATCAAGGCATGATTCACTGTTTCAGGGCCACATACACGAGGCTTACGTTCTCATGGATATGTAGTGCTATGGATGCTAATCCCAATCTTAATGTGACAGAGTGTTGGAAGTCCTTCAACATTGCCGATTGCATCACTTATATTAAACAGGCAATGGATGCAATCAAGCCTGAAACAGTCAATACATGTTGACGAAACCTATGGAAAGAATGTGTGAATAATTTTAAGGGTTTCCTGACCATTGACAAAGAAGTGAAATGCATTGTTCACGTGGCCAGGCAAGTGGGTGGTGCTGGCTTTGTTGACATCCTTGAGGAAGCAATTGAAGAATTAATTGAGAGCCATAGAGAAGCATTGACTAATGAAGAGTTAGAGGAACTGATAAAATCGTCTACAGAAAACAAAGATGATGACGACGAACAGGAAGACCAGCAAGTTGGAATCTTCATAAATTTGCTGAAGTGTTCCAAGCAGCGAAACACTTGAATGATTTAATTTCTGAATACGATCCCTCTATGGAATGAAGCCTCAAAACCACACGTAGTATTACTGATGATTTGAGACCATATGAAGAAATGTTTGAGCAGCTCAAGAGATAACAGTGACAGTTGCTGATCAAGGAAAAACAACCAGCAGCAGATAAGCCTATGCAATCAACTTCTCAAGCTGAACCAGAGCCAACCACTTCGTTTATGACTCACTCTCCGTCACTCAAGCTCTCCGTCATCTCCGTCTCCTGGATCGATATCAAGCCCTGACGACCCCCTGTAATTACTCCCTGTAATTAAAAATACAGTACTGTAAAATTATATTTTGCATATTTATACTCTATTATATACTGCACATTACTGTATACATTATACATTTATACATATTACTGTACAGGGTTGTATACTGTACACAAAAGTATGTACAGTATTCTGTACTTTATGGGTGATTCAAGGGATTTTCAAGGGTAATTTTGACTATACGCGATTTTCCCCTTACACGCTGACTTTAGAACCTAACCCCTCCATAAGATGCAACTCCACTGTATGTATTTCAGGCAGGCAGTGATGCTGTCAAGGTGAGAGATGTTGGTGTATCAGGAAGTGACATCCATGATGGCAAGAATGGTGTTCTGGGGGAGGTTGTTAATGTTTTGGACTTTCTGCAGAAAGTTAGTAGTGTTTTAGAAGAAGACCCTGTGTGTGGTGAGTGGTTTAAGGATGGTTTCTATGAGATCTGATATTCATTCAGTCAGAGTGCTGTGGCTGGATATGATGGGTCTGCCTGGATTCCCTTGTTTGTGTATCTTGCAAAACATGTAGCTACATAGGGGATGAGATTATAGAGATTTTCTTGGAGTTGTTTGGGGAAAGATTTGAGGATAGCTTTAAATTCTTGTGTGAATTGTGGTGTGGGGTTTTCTTTGAGTTCTTTATAGTGTCACAGACTTGTCTGTTGGCCTTGTTGACATAGTCATCATGATTAAGGACTATGATTCCCCGCACCCTCTTTGTCTGCAGGTTTCATTGTTATTTGGTGGTTTGATTTCAAGGACTGTATAACTATACTCTAGGTGGTAGAGAGATTGTGGTGGTTGTAATATTTGTTGAAGATTTCACCATTGTTGTTTTTCCCCACTCTGAAGCAATCAATGTAATGATCCAGTGTGTGGGTTCATCTGCTGAGGGGTGTACAGTTAGATGACCCTTTTTCTTGGGTATGTCTACATTGCACTTAAAAACCCATGACTGGCCCATGCCAGCTGCCTCAGGCTTGTGGGGCTCAGGCTAAGGGGCTGTTTAATTGTTGTGTAGATGTTTGGACTTGGGCTGGAGTCAGAGCTCTAGGACCCTGTGAGGTGGGAGGATCCCAGAGCATGGGCTGCACTCTGAGCCCGAACATCTAAACTGCAATTTAAAAAACTCTCATCCTGAGCCCCACAAGCTTGAGTCAGCTGGCATGGGCCAGCCATGTCTGTTTAATTACAATGTACACCTTATGACTGTCGATGTGGATATAATGTCTGTCATCTTTGTTGTGAAGAATTCCTTGAGGTGGAGTCAGCATAAGTATTCTTCTAGTTCTCCACTTGTTGGTATGGTATTAGGTTTTATGGTGGAGCAGATATGCAGTCCCTTTGAGAGTACTGATATTTCACTTCCGGTTAAGGGTAATCTTGATAGGTTGGTGACCCTGGGTGCTGTGTATACTTTATAGACTTTTTAAGGTCAGAAGGGACCATTATGATCATCTAGTCAGACCTCCTGCACAATGCAGGCTACCAAATCTCACCCACCCACTCCTGTATTAAACCTGTGTCTGAGCCACTGAAGTCCTCAAATCCTGGTTTAAAGACTTCAAGATGCAGAGAATATTCCAGCAAGTGACCCATGCCCCACGCTGTGGAGGAAGGCGAACCCCCCCCCCCCCGGGCCTCTGCCAATCTGCCCTGGAGGAAAATTTCTTCCCAACCCCAAATATGGCAATCAGCTAAACCCTGAGCATGTGGGCAAGACTCACCAACCAGACACCCAGGAAAGAATTCTCTCTAGTAACTCAGATCCCATCCCATCTAATATCCCATCATAAGCCATTGGACATATTTACCGCTAATAGTCAAAGACCAATCTGATTATACCATCCCCTCCATAAACTTACCAAGCTTATTCTTAAAGCCAGATATGTTTTTTGCTCCCACTGCTCCCCTTGGAAGGCTGTTCCAGAACTTCACTCCTCTGATGGTTAGAAACCTTCGTCTAATTTCAAGTCTAAACTTCCTGATGGCCAGTTTATATCTATTTGTTCTTGTAGTGTAGTAATCATGTGATGTGCTATGGTGTCTTGGTTTTTCCCAGAGGTGATGTTCCATGTTGGTTGTAGCTGGTTCTGTTTTTTTTTGTTGTTGGATGGATATCATCAGGGTTTTTTAAATAGCTTTGGGTTTCCTTCATGATCTCAAGGTAAGTTGCCTTCTTCTTTTTTCTTTTCTTTTTCTTTTTTCTTCCAGCGTGTGAGAGCATATGGTGATTTCTTGTTTCAGGTGGTCTCTTCTGGAGAACGTAAGGTTCAGAAGATGGTTTCTCAGTTTTTCAGAAGTCTTCTGAAGAGATCCTTAGCATATTTGGAGTTATATATAGTGACCAGAAGGGTATAGATGGTAAGTCTTCTGGGGATGATGTTTTGTTTCTTGCATTTGCTCAGGAAGTAGATGTCACTGCTTAGTCTGTCTTTATTCTTTATGTTGTGACGTTTCCATTTTAAACAGCAAAATTTCATATCTTCCATAGTTGTTTGCAGTATTGTTGAATAAACTGTAGTGAGTTACCTAATTTCTGTGAGTGAAATCCTGGTCCCGTTTAAAGCAATAGAAGTTTTTCCATTGGTATCACATCTGAAAACTGGGTATAACAATATTCACTTGCCTCAGAGGGATGTTAGTAATTAATTCATGTTTGTAAAGTACTTGGATGGATAGAGTGCCAATATGAGACTTGCTGAGTTTCTAGATTTGTGAGGGCCTGCTCTGTGTGTGTAAAACTGGAATTTTCAAAACCAGTTTTGTAAATGATTTGTCATCTCGCTAGGGGTAAAAGTCACCCTCTTCCCATGTAAAGCCCAAGTAGTTACTGAACTCCATGCAACTAAAGAGTGCAAAGGGTTGGGAATTAAATCCACTCACAAACCTAGGCTGGGGCCTGGAGCAACAGCTCCTATACAGGTGGAAGTCTGTAGGTTGTTGGAGTGGACAGAGATCCTCTGGGCCAGGCATGTCCGGCATTAAGGCCAGTGCATTATGCAGTCCACTACCCTACCATATCCCCAACAACTGTCTTACTTACCAAAATATTTGGGAAAGGGTGAGTTTTCCCTTTGCCACACACAGGGCTGCAAAGGCCATCACAAAAACTGGGTAAGTGATAGGTCTCAAAATATAATGGTAAATGGGGAGTCATCATTGAGTGGATGTGTTTCCAGTAGAGACCTGTGGGGATCAGTTCTTGGCCCCACACTATTTAACATTTTAAAATCAATGACTTGGAAGAAAACATAAAATCATCACTGAAAAAATTTGCAGATGGCCCAACAGATGGGGGAGTGGTGAATAATGAAGGGGACAATTCACTGATTCAGAACTATCTGGATCGCTTGGTAAACTAGGCACAAGCAAACAATATGCATTTTAATATGGCTAACTGGAACCAAGAATGTAAGCCATAGATACAGCATGGGGAACTCTATCCTGGGAAGCAGTGACTCTGAAAAAGATTGAGGTTTCATGGTGGATAATCAGCTGAACATGAGCTCCCAGTTTGATGCTGTGGCCAAAGGGGCTAATGCTATCCTGGGATGCATAAACAAGGGAATCTTGAGTAGGAGTAGAAAGGTTATTTTACCTTTATATTTGGCAGTAGTGCAATTGCTGCTGGAATACCATGTCTAATTCTGATGCCCTCAGTTCAAGAAGGATATTGATAAATTAGAGAGGGTTCAAAGAAGATCCACAAGAATGATTAAATGATTAGAAAACATACCTTGTAATGATAGACTTAATCTATTTGTCTTAACAAAGAGAAGATTAAAAGGTGACTTGATTACAGTCTGTACATATCTACATGAGGAACAAATATTTAATAACGGGCTCTTCGATCTAGCAGAGAAAGGTATAACATGATCCAATGTCTTGAAGGTTCAGCTAGACAAATTCAGACTGGAAATAAGGCAGACATTTGTAACGATCAGAGAAATTAACCATTTGAATAACTTACCACGGGTTGTGGTGCATTCTCCGTCACTGACAATTTTAAAATCAAGATTGGATGTTTTTTCTAAAAGATCTGCTCTAGGAATTATTTTGGAAAGTTCTGTGGCCAGTGTTATACAGCAGGTCAGACTAAATGGTCACAATGGTCCTTCCTGGTCTTGGAATTTATGAAATATACAAAACAGTGTCATCTCTGCTGCAGGGAAATATTTTCAGCCCCACTGCAAGCCTTGGGCTGTATGGACAGTATAGGTCCCCTGTGAATATTGCCCTACATCCAAGACTTTGAATGGTATGAAGAGTCTCTCTCTTTCAGTGGAAGCCGCTGTTCCACAAATGCTGCTCACCGGGAACTCCACATTGCTGCTGGTGGGTGGGACTAAGAGGATTCAGCTAGTGTGGGAAAATAGGGTTGGGGAAACTTTCTTCATAAAGTAAGCTCCAATTTTGTTAAGCATTAATTTAATAATGGTTACTTAAAAACAAAAGCATTCCCTTACATTAAAAGTTCCTTCTTTCTTACTAATCAAGTAGTAACCAATTCCCTGAGATCTATTCTAAATAATCTGATAGCCTAGGTGATTGCTTTGATTTTATATTAAATAAATTCTGTGTTTTATTCTCTATGTATTTAGATACAGTGAACAGAATAGGCCAGATCTTAAGTTAGTATAAATACCTTGTTCCTTTGAAGTCAATGCTTCTACCCTAGTTTACATCAGCTGAAAATTTGGCCCAGTATGACTTTGATATTACTGTACAATGAAATTTTCCTTTGAAGGCCTGGTTGTGCAGTCCTTCCCATGGAACACTCCATGGATTATTATAAGTGTTTTGCCCACATCGGAGCTGCAGAGAGGAAGGACTACCCAGTGGTTATAGCACTTGGGGGCACAGGAGACCTGACTTCAGTTTCTTGCTCTGCTACAGATTTCCCATGTGACCTTGAGCAAGTCACTTAGTGTCTGTGCCTCAGTTCCCCATCTGTAAGGGGATAATAGCACTTCCCTACCTCACAGGGGTGTTGGGAGGAGAAATCCACCAATGATTGTGAGGCACCACAGTAACGAGTATGGTGGCCATATAAATACCTTAGATAGGACCAGCCTCATAGAGGGATGAACTCTGTTGCATTTTACCATGAGGAGAACCATGCTTTTGGTCCTGTTTTCAAGTTGTTTTTTTGCTCCATGTGAGAAAGCAAGGGGCAGTGAAATATCCTAGTTACAATTCCATGGGGGGAATCCTCTCAAAATGGAGAGCTGGAAATAGCTGGTTTGGGATCAGCTGCCATGTTCTCTGGCGAGCCAGTGAAAGGTTTTGAAAATGAAAAGTGTTGTTTTGAGGCTCTTTCTCTCCCTCTCTCTCCTCATTCCCTTCCCCTTCCTTTGAAACGTCATGACAATCTTAGCACCGAGTAGTGCTCTTTTGCAGAATTAGATTCACCTTCCCATTTCTCTTCCCTTTAGGCTGGGTTATGAGTCTGTCTTGGAGGTCACGTCTCACCCAAACGACAGAAGTCATGCTAGGCACAGTGTAGAGACACTGTGATAATAAAACCATTGGGCTGAATCCTGAGGCTCTTGCTTAATCCATTGTCAGTCCTTACACAAACCCCCAATAAAGCCAGTTATTTACACCAAGGCCAGACTTACGATTTGTTAGGCCCACAAAAAGAGCTGGTTTCCAAGCAGCCGGCATGGCATGCTGGATCAGACTACAAGTCCCTCATTTGGCTGGTGGAGAAATGGAGGCACAGAGAGGGGAAGTGATTTCCCCAAGGTCATACAGCCACCTAGTGGCAGACGCAGGGATAGAAACCAGGCCTAACACCCTGTGTAGTGCCTTATACAGTCACTTGTATTCACCTGAGTTTTAGTGGATACCATGAAAGAAGTGAGTTTTAGTGGGGGCTTGGGGAGTGGCTTGGCAAACCCAGTATTCCATGAATAAGGGGAGGCATGAAAGAAAACACAGGAGCAGGAGAAGAGACCAAAAAGAATAGAGCACTGAGGCTGGAATAACTGGTGGGGTGATGGGGGTAAGGAGTATGGCAGGGGGATGTGATCAGAGACTAGGTTGATATTTAGCCTAAATTATTGTTAGTATTTCATCCTTCTATATAACTTTATTAATAGCCCACTTATAAGTTGGAAGAATTTGAGATTTCAATGTACAAAGTAGTCAGCGCAAAGATATTTGTACTATATGTTTAGAACAGAGGAGATGCATAGAGGCCAAATGGATTTAGCTACTGTTTTATCTTGTAAACCTGACATTTACTCTAGAAGGGAATGTGCGGCAGAAAATGGAACACTGTTTATTTCATGACATTTATATGGAAAACACTCAATCATATTCTTTACTTTTTCATACAGTAGCTAAAAGAATGAGATTGCTTGATAGGTTCATAAGACAAGTTACTATCAGTTTCTTACATGGAGCTCAACTTTCTGCCTATTTCTTTAACAGAGCTTTTTCAATCTGTCCTAAAATTCTTATCCTTGCCAAGACATGATCTTCTGAGCGGGGGGAGGGGGAGAGGTGGTGCCACCGCTGCCTGACTCAGCAGACCAATAAATTAATTTTACCATCTTCCCCTTAGACATTTGCTCCATAACCCTTGTGGCTTTGTAGCTAATGCACTTCACAAGAGTTAGCAGAAGTGTACAGATTTCAGAACTATGGCCAGCTCCAGCTATCTCCAGCTAGTGGTGAGTTTTTCTGCAAAATCACTACTAAGGGACAGGTTTTGCTCTCAGGGCTAGGGTGTCCCTAGCTTTAAAGTGGCCATGTGGAAGAATACAGGAAGTAAGAATCTCCCTTTGCTAATGCCACCATGATTTCTCAGCACACAGGAATGGTACAGGAAGCTCCACTTATAGCGTAGGTAGGAAAGGAGAAGTTAGGTGGAGCCGTGGCTCCATTTCCTCCCACTCTACCAGTTTGTCACCCAGGTGCAGGGGGATTATGCTTCACTCTATGAAGGGATTTCCTCCACCCCGTGCAAGATGGAAGCCTTAGGAGGAATTGTGCTTCAAAAGTGTGTCTCTGGGACACAGTGCTTGCTGAGATCTGCCCCGGGAGCATAGTCCCATCCCCCATTTAGGGCTGTGCCTAAGGTACAATCTAGACCACAGTTTAGACTAGCTAACTTCACTGGACTGGCCACTGCTGAATCCAGAGCAGAATTAAACTCTAAGGGTCCCATCTGGCACTCTTTATTCAGCCAAACTTCCAGTGGCTGCTCTGGGGATTTGCCTAGCTGAGGAGTGATGAATAGAGCCCTATGGGTATGTCTGCACTGCAGTTAAAACCCACAGCTGCCCCATACCAGCTGACTCAGGCTTGCAGGGCTAGAGCTAAGGGGCTGTTTAATTACGGAGTAGATATTTGAGCTTGGGCTGCTGCCAAAGCTCTGGGACCCTCCCACCCTGCAGGGCCCTCGAGTCCAGTCTCTAACTGAGCCCAAATGTCTACATTGCAATTAAACAGCCCCTTATCCCAAGCCCTGTGAGTTACAGTCATCCAGCATGGGCCAGTCGTGGGTTTTTAATTGCAGTGTAGACATACCCTAGGTCTGTGACTGATAGTGCAGGCACATGTCCCACCATGGCTCTATAGAGGCATCCTATTATGATCACATTAAGATGCTGTTTTTGAAGCTTAATAGGGAGGTGGAGCCCAGAACATCTCAACTGCTGTTTAATGTCTGAGACATTTGGTCATATGGGCTTGCACTAAACAATAGCGAGGCCGAGGCACTGCTCGATATTGGTTAGAACAAAGGGAACAGAGTTCATGAATCTGCCACTAACTAATTTGTTGACCTTTGGCAAGTCACATAACTCTGCTCTGTTACTCAGTATACCCAGCTGCAAAATGGGCATAGTAATCCATACCTTTTGGGGACATTGAGGTTAATTAATGTTTTAAAAGAGCTATCAGATCCTGGCATGAAAGGCGCTATGTAAATTAAAAAATCATTCTAATATATCACTTTAGTGCAAACACCTTGCTCCAATTTTCTTCCTGCATCACTTTTACACCAATGTAACTCCATTGAATTCAGTGGAGCTAGTCCTGATTTGCACTGAAATGAGAATCAAGCCCCTTTTCTCCAGCTGAGCAGCCAGCATGCTAAAAACACAGAGAGAAATTCTCAATACTACAGCCACCTACACTCCCCTCCAAATGTAACCTACTAAAAAGCCTTATTTTTGTCTCCAATAATGAGAGAACGTGCACCTCATATTTACTCAGCACCAAGCCTTTTTTAGCTGCCTGTGTGTTTACAAGCTGTTTTGAGAATTTGCAGATTGACTACTCTGATCCAAAGGGATTCTCAGAACTATAGCAGTCACGTAAAAGTCTATTTTGTTTTCCATTTGTTCTGGAGTCGGCAATATGAGGTGGTGGAACGTTCCATCAAGTGCTTGACTTTAGCCTTGGTTTGTCCCTCTTGGTTTCTCGGCAAAACTTTTATTAGGGTACATGACCCATTTGCTCTTACAGAGTAAAACAATAATCTTCTGTTCAAGGAAACAGTGTAGCCTTTTGTGAATACCCAGGCTGAGATTTATTTTAGAACGTGGCTCTAGGAGACATCTGCACAGCTAAATGTAATTGAATTTGTTTAGATGTAGGGCTCTGCTAAGTTCTTACTTCCATTATAACACAATAATAATAATAACAATAATACTTAGCACTTAGCGCTTTTTACATTTTCTAAGTGCTTTGCAAACATTAACTAATTAATCCTCCTGACACACTTGTGAGGTGAGAGAGCTCTGATACTTATAGCATTTGAATAAAGATGAGGTGCTATGCTGGTCTCCCATGCAGTTGATAGCAAACTGAGCCAGTAGGGTTGGCTTGGTGGTGCTACATTAGGGGAGGGTCCATACTGATTAAGTGGCCATATTAATTACAACAGTGCTCTTTTTTTAAAAAAAAAGTTTTAAAAATGAATGATTAAAAAGACAATAATTTAATGCTCTCCTAAACTCAAGTCATGATATTTCCTCCTATGTCCTCTGAATCACCACTGGCAATTCTACTATCCTTCCCTTGCTCAAACTCAGGATTGTCTTCAAGTCTTGTCCATCTCTTCTTTCTATCCAGTTCGCTAGCCCTCTTTATAAGTGGTTACATGCATATGTGCTTAGTATAAGTACACAAGTGTTTGTAGCACAGGGTCATAGACTGTAAGCCCTTTAGGGTAGAAGCCTTGTTTTTCTATAAGTTTGTGCAGCACAATACAAATTACTAATAATGATAAAAATGGAGTTTTGGCTACACACGTGCAGATTGAGTGGAATGCATGAAATACATCCTCTTAGGAAGAGAGCAAGGATGGCCCATCAGTGCCTGGGGTTCTAGTTTAGGACTTGTGTACCCAAGTTTCATTCCCTGCTCCCCCAGACTTCTTGTGTGCCTTGGGTAAGTGCTTTTCCTTCTCTGTAAAATGAGGTTTATAGTACTGGGTGTTGTGAGGACAAATGCTGTGAGGATTGTGAGATGTTCTCATACTACAGTGATAGGGGCCATGTATGTACCTTGGAAAGGGAACTGGATGCACTCTGAGAAACATTTTTCCTAAGAGGGGAGAAAAATAGCTGAAGGGCCAAAGAAATGACCTGACATTTTTAATTAAAAAGGGTGATCTATAAGTCCAGGGTGCCTCCAAATATTTATTGTTTGGGGACAAAAGATGGCAACTTCTGCTGTGCTGAGCGATGTAGAAAAGGCAATGCATAGATCAGTTTTCTCCAATATTGTTTTCAGTGTCCCGCATGGTGGCTCTTGAAGAGACCTTTGGCTTGACTATTGAACTTCCTGCCACATACAAGCTCTGCAGAATAAAAATTACACATGAATAGAAAAATACAACAGAGGAGATTAGGTTGCACCAGATGCTCAAATTCCTGCTACCTAAGTTGATTTCACATGAATATGTTCACAGTAAAAAGAAAGCTGAGTGGAAAAATTAGAAATGGAGACTGGTTCTGCACCCTTTTCTCCCATGTGTCAATGAAACTAGCCATGCAAGTTTCCCTTATATCAAGTCTCTTTCAGGGTGACTGCCACCATAGTATCTAGGCAATAGGGTGAGCATTAGAGCAGCAGTCTCAATTCTGCCTTCAGCTGTATCGGGGGTGTGACTTTGGTAAGAAAAAATGCTAAAGAACGGGCGACCTGACCCTGCACACCTAACTCAGGTGAAGCTCCCCTCTCATCCAGTGGAGTATCCAAAAGGAAAAAGAGGAAAGAAAACATCCTTGGCAAGGTCAGTGTGGTCTAGTACATGGAGCACTGGACTGGGACTCAGGAGACCTGGATCCTATTCCTTGCTCAGCCACTGGTCTTCTGGGTGACAACAGGCAAGTCATTTAATCTCTCTATACCTCAGTTTTTCCATGAGTAATATAGGAATGATGACACTAACGTCCTTTGTAAAGTACTTGGGATCTACTAGATGAGCTAGGAATTACTGTTGGTCCTCTCCTCCATCATGACCCTGAGCGACTGCAGTATGAACACAGACATGTTCATGTATTAAACAGGGGTAGAATTCCCCTTGCAGGTATGTAATCAATAAACTTTTCACTGGGTTCGTAAAAGCACAAGTGTGACGAAAACAGATGCCAAGAACAGAGCTTGTGATCCCCATGGTAGAATTGTGGTCTCGTGTCCCATAGTTAAATTGTCAGCTCTCCGAAGCAGAGACTGCCTGAGGGCTGTACAGTGAGTAGCACAATGGGGTCCTGGTGCGTGAATAGGGCTCCCAGCCATTTCAGTCATACAAATTAATAATGATCAGTAAAAATCAGGCCCTCATCGTTTTATGTGCAAATAATTTCACAATAAAGGCCTTATCCAAAGCCCTCTGAGTCTGTGGAAAGCCTCCCATCGAATTAGGTTTGAATCAGGCCTCATTTAATGTATTTCATTTAAAATTGCAAAGCTCCTGTCTGTGCTCTAGCTCCATGGTGAAGGACAGTCTTCATTCACAGTCAGCTCATTCCCAGAAACATTTTGAAAATTACAGGAAAGAACTTTTATTAGGGAACTCTGCAGAGCCATCCTCAGTCACTGTCATCTGGGTGCGTCTCTCAAGCATAGCAATTCTCACGTTTCAACTGTGAGAATCATTCTGAATCTGGAAACCTTGATCAGAAATGCTCCTCACGTAAACTGGGTGGCAATAACCACTCCTTCTGTCTGATCACCTTCTGTGAAAATAAGCGACTGTCACCACTCGAAATAATGTCTGGAGTAATTTTCTATCGCCCGTGTTTTGCTGAAATTCCTCTCCTTCTGCCTCAGTATCCTGGCTTCTTTAGGACATGCTTATGGAGCTGTGGAGGACAAAAGATCTATGATAAATGGTCCTGGCTTATTTAAACTGGATATAAGTCATGTAGCGCATAAGAGGCCCCATAAGAATCAGAGCCCTATCTTGCTAGCTGGTGTACAAACACAAAGAAACAAACAGTCCCTATCCTGTTTCTCCCTCCCCCCCGATGATGTGCCCCCTCTAGATTATCCTTAGGACATTAGCCCTGAGTGAAGGGCAGCATGTAGCTATCCTGCCTCAGAAACACCCCAGAGAAGGGTGCATCTGCAAGGCCATGTCCAGACTGAGATCGCTGGGTGTCCCAGCAGCTTGGGGTCCCAGAACTGTGACACTGCAGCGCAGGCTAAGTCTGTGAGTAATTCCAGCCTGTGCCAAGGCTTTTGCTGCCACAGCTTTGCCGTTCTGGGATGAAGGCAAGCTCGATTAGAGCTGTGTGTGGCCTTATCTAAGACTCCCTAACATGATGGCGATGAGGCCATGTAAGTATCTAGGGAGATGGATAGAGAAATTGTTCCTGCTTCCACAGCCCCACTGCGACATTAGCAGCTTTGAGTGCACTTAGATATTTTCCCAGAAAACAAGACACCAGTTCCTTAGCCTGGTGTCTCCTAGGTGAAAAGGAGGCATTAGCCTGCCTAATTGTACACACTGTACTGTACCACAGAGCTCTCTCTCCCCTCCTCCCCACCCCCCATCCGTTCCAGGCTGTTCTCAGGACACGTTTCAGCCCAGCACTAAACATCACTTTCCAGCTAAAGGTTAATTACTCAGGGGGACATTTTCATCCAAGCTGCTGCCCGCAGGTTGCAATCCCTGCCTGAGCTCTATTTTTAGCCCCGCTCCTTCCTTGCTATTGATCCTAGTCACCCTCTGTTAATTAGATACACACAACACATACAGCATTTGCAACTCATTTTTCAATTCAGTTCAGCACCTCCCTCCCCTGAGATGTAATTTAGAGCCCTCCTTGATTCATGCTATTGATCTTCCCAGCAACTTTGCTGTAGGATTCTCTGTATTGCAAGCTATTTATAGATTCCCCCCCCCACACACACTTCCCATGGAGAATCAGAAATGGGCAACCTTAATCAGACTGCTCAGTTGCAAAAAAGCCAGGGGGCAAGCAACTCTTTCTTCAGTCTCTGCCCCTAGACACTGTAGCTCATGTCCGTCATCTGTGAGTCCTTCCTGACATATATGTCGTTGTTGTGGATTTGGAAGTGCGTAAGCTATGTAGCTGCTGTGACGAAGGTATTACCTTAATGAAATATTACTCTGCTCTGTAAACTAATCCTACAGCATATTCAGTTACAGGAATAATTGGCCAAGGTTTTCAGAAGTGACCCTGTGATTTTTGATGTCTCACTTTTTGACTACCCAAGTTGAGCCATCTTAAAAGGGCCTGATTTTCAGAGGATGGCTGCTTAACACATTTGCTCAAATTTGAGCATCCAAAATCACTAGTCACTTTTGAAAATCTTGGTCATCATCCATTGAGCCTTACGATGTCCTAGTTGCTGTGGAAGCGCTGAGGAAGACAGAGCCTTGGAAACATAGGCTGAGACTCTGAACCGAGCCTGCAGGAGTTTGGTGCCCAGGTCTTATTGGATTTCACTGAGAATTAGGCACCTAAGACCCTTACACTCTTTAGAAAATCCCAGCCTTACATCTGAAGGCCCAAATTCCGACGTCTCCATTGAAATCAAGGGGAGTTTGACTTGAGCGAACACTTCAGGCTCCGGCCCTAAATCAGACCTACTAAAATACACCTGCCCCAGCCATGTAAAAATAGCAGGAGGAGGCCCTCTCAGGATTTTCAGAATGCCCCAAGCTATTCGAAATCTCCTGAATTGCCTGTATCCAGACACCGGGAACACTGTGAAGCCTCATTCCTGAATATCTGTGATGAGCATCATCACCAGGCCTTTAATTAAATGAAAATCCATATTAAAAACATATAGCACACTGCCATGGTAGAGCTCCCTCCCTTTATCCCCTGACCAACTCTGTCTTTGTGTATGGAACCTTGTCAGCCTTGAATAAATAGGCTGACAAGGTTATTGTTTGTTCGGATTAGGGTAGCACCTAGCTAGATCCGATCCAGATCAAAGCTCCATTGTACTAGAGGCCCTGCAAACACAGTGTGTGAGAGAGTCCCTGTCCTGAAGAGTTTATCCTCTAAGGCGAGGGTTGTGTCCTAAATAAATTAGGCACGAGACTCCCAGTGATCAACTCACGCCCTTGTGCTTCTTTGAAAATGCCAACCTAAATTGGTGAGAGGGGGAGCAATGAAGTTCTGTTGTAGGGGGCAGAAAGAGTTTGGTTTTCCCAGGGGCATACAGGGAGGCTGCAGCAAGGCCAAGAACCGCCTGAATCCCAGCCCAGTGCTTTCTTCACAAGGCCACCCTGCCTCTCTGGCTAGCAGCTGGCACTGAGTGATGGCCCCAGAACCAACCTGCCTCCTCCCAGAGCCTGGCAGAGCCCCCTTGGCCGTGGGCAGCCAAGCCCAGTCATGATTCATAATTGCTCTAATCGCCGCGCGCCTCATTGCTCCAGGGTCTATAATGGGGTTTGCTTTATTTAACCATAAACAGCTGTTTCCTCTGAGTCACCGTATTTACCGAAGGTGCTTATTTCACACAGCGCGCCGCGTAATATTGCCAAAGCTCTTTGTGGCTCCCAGAGGGGCAGGTTCTGGTGGGATGGGTGCCTGTCCGGCTCTGTGATTCCACCCGCTGCAATTACCACCAGGGGAAAAAGAAACCCACTCGTGGTGGGTAACTTCTGCTTTGTCCCGTGCCCGGTTCCCCTGCTGCAGGCGAGCGAACACAGCGAGTAGCCCCGCATTACACACTGGCTCCAGGGGTCTTGCCTGGGGTGAGGACTAGGTGGTGACACGCCTGAGAAAAGTAGCTGGCGGGGGTTGGGGGAGACCAGCCGAGCCCGTTCGGCGAGAGCTAGCCAAGAAAAGCAGGGCTGCAGGCGGGGGTAGAAAAATGCGGGCTCGGCAGCTGCCTTGCCCGCTTAGCAACACCTGCGGGGAGCAGAGAACTTTGCGGAGCGCGTTTTAAACTGGTTTCACTCCTGGCCTCAGCGCATGGCAAAGATCTGAAGCGTCGTCTCCAGCCCGGGTCCCAGGATCCCTCCTCACACACAGCCCCTGGCTCAGCGGACTCTGAAGGGAAGCAAGACCTGCCCCCCCCCCCCCCCCGCCGCTACTTCTGCGCCCCCAGCTGATGGACAGGCTGAAAGAGCGAAGGGAGCTTGCCTGGAAAACCTGCACCACGTGGTGCCTAGCTCCCAGCAAAACCCTGCTAGGTTGAGAATAGTAGGAGCAGGCTGGGAGTGGCCACAGCGGGGGAGGGGACCGAGCCGCCTGCGATGGTGCAAGGCAGGAGACCTGCGGGGAGAGAGACCAGGGGAGGAACAGATCAGTGCAGCCTCTTGCAGGCAAGGTGGGCGCAGCGCGGGAGCATCAAAAGTGCTTCAGCAAGGAGCGGGTTAATAGGAAAAACCCACCCCAGCCGCTCACAAAAGCCACTGCAGGTTGGTTTGCCTGGGGACTGTTCCCACCGCCTGCTGGGAGGATGGGAGCGAGCGAGATGGCTTGGAGCAGTGGCTTGATTTTCCCCGAGATGCTGTCAAGTCCTTGGGAGGAGGCGGATAATTGCTCTTTTTAAAAGGCATTGGTCCAAGAAACCCAACAGCCACAAATAGGACAGGAGCAATAGAAAGTGGCAGTTTTGGGCTCTGGCTGGGGGTGTGTGTGTGTGAGGGGGGAGGGGCGCGACACCCCTGGCTCCTGTTGTATTTTCGGGTGATGGTTGCGGTGTCTTTTCCTACCCGGTCGCAGAAAGGATGGAATGAGCCTCCCTGGGATTTGATGCTTCACCTCCATGGGCCAGACAGGTTGATAGGCTTGTGTCTGTTCGGAGCTAGAGCGAGATCCAGCCAGGTGGGCTGCTGATTTCCTCCACCCTGGGAAACGCCTCTGCTTTTTGTACGCTTCTCCGTGGCCCCAGGGACCCTCCTCCTGCTGGTTTGTGCCCGGCGCTGGTGGACTCTGATTGCTTAAACCCAGGAAGGAAGCGGCACCCCCGAGTTCGGTTCCCCGCAGCGAGGACAGTCAGCTTTGTGGGTATGCTGCCGAAAACTCACAGGCTAACGTCTGATACTGTCTCGTTCAAAGGCGGGCTGAGCATCGGCTATCTCCAGCCACCTGACTCCAGACTGGCTCTTTCAGCGGGGAGCGGCTGAGGGCAGACGCCACAAAGCGCCCGCTTTGAATTCCTTGGCTAGGAACAATTCATACAAAGTTGGTCTCCGCAATCAAACCCGTCGGTGCCCCGTGAGTGCTAGGGGCGTGCTCTGTGCCCGGGAGATCGCTCCGATCCCTTTTGGGCAGGGGACCTGCACCCACTGACCATCAGCCTGGAGCTGGCCTCCCCAGCCACGGAGCGGGGGTGCCTTGCACCAGCCCTCCTTTGAGGGCTCCTCTCACGCCTCCTTCCCGCACGCAACCAGTGGAGAGTGACAGTCCCGGGCAAGCCCCTGCCCCACCTCCCCGGCACATCTGGCGTGCTCGCCGCTGCAGACTCTCCCCCAGCCTCCCCAGAAGCGACCCCCGTTCCTCCTGGGCGGCAGCCCTCCACCCCGGTGCAGCCCTGCCCGAGGCAGCTCTGATGGGGATGCTGCTCCCTCTCCCTCCCTCCCCCTTCCTCCATTCCTCCCCTCCCCCTCGCCAGCCTGAGAAGTGCTGAGTAAAGAAACTTGTCGGAGAAGCAGCAGAAACCCAACCTCCCCTTGCACTGAGGCTGCCTTGCTGCTGGGTGGCTCCCCCAGCCCTTCCCCGCCTGGCACCCTCACCCCTCTCCCCGTGCCGCTCAGCCTCTCCTCGCCAGCACTCGAGGACTGGTCCTTCCCTCCCCAGGACAGTGGGACTCGTCTCCCCCCCCCCCGTCCACTCCTGGAGGCAGCGGCGAGGGAGGTGCTGAGAGGGTGCTGTGCATGGCCCTGCGCACTGGGACGGCTTGGTTTGGGCAAGTCCTGCGTAGAGTTTCCCGGCTGCAGGGCACCTGGTCCAGGCGCTCCAGCAGCCTCCTGTGCCTGTCTTCCTCCCAGGAGCCCGAGCAGGGAGGCGGGGAGCAGCCCCGGAGCCTTGGGAGCAGCAGCTGCCCCCTGCAGCTGCCCCCGGCCAGCTGCTGCTGCTGCACCCTGTCGGATCCCCGGACGGCCAGGGGGGGACATGGTCCCCTCACTCGCCCCTTGCTGGCGGCCATGAAGAGGCAGAACGTGCGGACCCTGTCCCTGATCATCTGCACGTTCACCTACCTGCTGGTCGGGGCCGCCGTCTTTGATGCCCTGGAGTCCGACAACGAGATGCGGGAGGAGGAGAAGCTCAAAGCCGAGGAGATCCGGCTCAAAGGGAAATACAACATCACCAGCGAGGACTATCGGCAGCTGGAGCTGGTCATCATGCAGTCCGAGCCCCACCGGGCCGGGGTCCAGTGGAAATTCGCCGGCTCCTTCTACTTTGCCATCACAGTCATCACGACTATCGGTGAGTGCCCGGCCCCTGGCCTGGCCAGTGATGCCAGGAGCTCCCAGAGCTGGGGGCTGTTGGATGCAAAGGGTTAAACAGGGCAGAAGTCGCTCAGGACCCCTTCCCCTCCCTATCCCCGTGGTGTGTAGCTAGTGTCTTTCCAGGGGCTTTGAGATGGCCCACCAGTCACCCCGAGGCAGCCTTTGTCCTCTTGCACCTGGAGCGTGTGTCTGAAGTTGGGTGAGGGGGTAGAAAGGGGGCTGGCGTTGGCCACCAAGCGAGATTCATGCTCTCTCCGAGGAAGGGGAGGAGAAGGATAATAGACGCCAAAACTCTGCTCGGGAACCTCAAGGCAGGTGGCTGGGATGTGCAACCCATTCTGCTCTGCAACTCCTGGCTTAGCTACTTACTGTACCCTGGGCACTCCTTCACTTGCAAGCTTCAGGGACTTTGGGGAGGGGGGGGCGCGGGAAGTCATGCAAGGAGCTATTTGATGATGATGATGGCAGTGAAGCCTGCATCAGATAATCATAAGTCTTCATTTAATCATGGGAAAAGTTGTCTCTCTCTGTTTGCAAACAGTGTTGGTAGTGGTGGGTGCTGTGCCAGGAGACGCTGAATACAGTCATCCTTTCTATCTGTGGCGTTGTTGTTTACAACCCTTATTTTCCAGAAATTTTGTTTTGCAAATTGCAGTGACTGGTGCTTGAACAGTGGTGTGTTGTGTCACACCCGAGCCTGCATTTTTTGGGGGTAAACAATTAAACAAAGGTAAAGACAATCACTCACCCTTATTCATTACTCAGCTTCAAAGTGAAGTTTCCAGAGACTGTCAAGTGACAATATGTTGACAAAGCTACAGGCTGTCATTTTGCAGTTCTATATTTCACTCCAGTAAAACTGCAGGTTCCAAACAAAGTTTTGTTTCCTGAAATAAAAACAAGCAGGTCGACTACTAGAGGCTGTAATCTACAGATAAAACTGTGGCACTGTTGCTTTGGCCTGTATAGTGTTGACGTTGTTACTTGTTTTATACTAAATAGGCTGCATTTAATGAGGGAGCTGATATGTCCTTCTCACAGGACATGTTCCTCTTTAATATCCTTAGAGATCTGAGAAAGTCACTTCAGCTCAGTGAATGTTTGATAGTGCGTTATATTGAACAGGACATGAAAGAGCAGCTTACTGTTGTTAATAAAGACAGACACTATCTTTTGACTGTTTAGGGCTTGTTACAACAAATTTGCACATTACCACCTGAAGATACTGTCAGTTTTTAGCAGAATATCCGCTTTCCTTTGAGCTGTCAGGAAAAAGTGTCTACTTACATCTATATTTTGACTTTCTTACCTGGGGCAGCGAATCATTTTCTTCGAAAGATCATTTGACAATGTGAAGCCTAGTTCTCTTTATGGAGGTGATGAGATTTTTAAGAGAGAGTCTCTGCTTTTGTTTATCTCCTTGATTAGTTTTTTCCCCACTGCCAGACATCTTTTTATGAATAGAAAACATAAATATTTCATAGGAGGCCATGCGACATATGGTTATTGTGCATGCTCTATAAAGCTAGAACTAGATTCCTGTTTTGTTCAGTGGGATTTCTTCTCCCCAATTTTGCATCTTTTAGTTTTTTATTTGTGCCTTATTAAAACATTGAACTATCTTGTCCATATGGCTTATTATATGATTTAAATATGTGTCCATTTACTTACTGTACTTTTGTATGCCTGCTGTAAACAACAGTTAAATATTTTCACAGTCACTAAGCTATGCTGGTGATGGATATGAAGGGTTGTAAATGAATTTTTTTTCTTAAACAATATTTTACCTGGAAATAACAAAAACTTGCTTTTGTTTCCAAAGTTGAGGAAAGTTGGATCAATGTTTTCCTTTGAGATAGAATAGAAATGACTTAATGAAAAATACAGAAGAGTCCAATTTCTTTTGCTAAAATGAAGGCTGAAGTTTATTAAGTCAACAATGTCAGTTACATGATGCTTAGGTGTTTTCTAAAATGAAGAGTTGAAAATCAATAGCCTTGGACATGTACCCATTTCGTACACTGGGTACCATTCTTATCAGTGAGATGAGGCACTTTGGGAGGTCAGCATTCTTATAACATTACAATATCTATAGCAGTAGTCAAGTGCTGGAAGAAACAGTGCAGTGGAAAGACATAATGGGGAGATATCCTGCCAGAGAATACACTTATAAATACTAGTTAAGATAAGTGATCAATATTCCAAAAGTTTATTAATAAAATAGTTACTATATCTGTCTTGCTTTTCTTCTACTCTGTCTTTCACATAATCCAATCAAAGCATAAGTTGCTCAGTGATTTTATCTTTTATAACAATTGTCTGTAAAAAATTAGAGTGGATGAAATATTGTGGATAAATTACTTATTCATCCAAAAAGATTAATTTTCCAGTAAAAAGCTTCTCATTTTCAATTTTAGTCTACTTAAGAAGTTCTTGGACATTGAAAGGAAATACTAAAGCATTTTTCCTCTATGATGTTGCTTCTTATATTGTGCGGTAATATTAATTGTTCAGGTTAATCTTCTGTTGTTGTTCCTGTTTTTATTCTAAACTTGCACACATTGCTTGCACGCACATCTCATTCTTCCTTCAAAACCTTCCCGGTTGAATTCAAGCAGCACAAACTGTGTTAACGAAGACGGCCCAGTCATTAAGTGCCCCTGTAAAATTAGTTTTGATGATCACAATGACTATCTTAGCCTGGTAGAGACTATTTGTTTAGAACAAAGACCCAAATGAAAGCAAGATTGACTTGTATTTATTGAGCTTCATTTTGAATGTCTACTGTACAAACACGGTGCTGAAAGGGACAGCTCCCTGCAGCAAATGTCCTGCAGTATCCACATTTTGCCAAATTTTGACTCCACATTAAAAAGAAACACAACTCATTAGTTCATCTTAAATATAAATCATTAAAGATCTATTTTAACGGAAGTATAAATAATTAAAAACCTTCCAAGTCAGTTGCAGTAATAAGATTTAGCCAACTTTTTACTCTTGTATTCTCTAGATCATTTTATTTTTATTGGCTTGCAGTAGTAGGTAGTTGCTGGTCTGCGTAACTTGTCAATCCCAGTACTAAATAAAGGAATCTGAGAGTACCGAGTAAATGGAAAGAGAATTTGTATTCTTTCCCCAGGAAATCTTCCCAAACTCAGATTACAATATTTTTTTACTTCTGTTTTCTAATATCTCTAGCAAGGAATTAGCAAGAGCAAATATCACGATTTTCTGTAACCTTATTCTTAAAATCCAGTGGCAAAATAGAAACATCTCTTTTATTGAAGTTTTTATCCTGTTAGAATTATGAGAAAGTTTTCACATGATCAAAGGAAGTAATCAGACACTCATGGCCCTCAACACTTACTGATTTTAATTCAGGATTCTTCTCACTTCGTTAATAACAGCTCCCATCCATCTCCAGCTATCAGGCCAAGAGGATGAGAGAGAGTAAATGAATCTAGTATTCCTTCCAGCTATTTATCTTTTAAATGATACACTGTAGTTTATACCATTGACTAAATTAAGAGTCTGGGTATTATGAATAACAATGCCAACTTTTGAAAAGAAATTCTGGTAACTTGTGACTCCACCTTCTAGGTTTACAGGGGTGAGTAAACTGTTTTTACTTAGGCAGGTAGTGATACTGTCAAAATGTGTTAGTAGTATAGATATGACTCCATCATTTAGGCTTTTAAGGGTGATAGTCATACTTGATTTAACACTACAGAGCCCTAGTAAACACTGAATATTTCTGAAGGCTTGTGTGGATTGTAAAGAACTGAAAGCTGTTTATGTTGCCCTAAAATGAACTAAAGCAATGAACAGATTGAGGATGTTCTTTTTTTGGAAAAAAGAAGTGACTGCATAAAGTAATGAGAGCTGAATGCAGACATGGCATGTGATGTGCAGAGGGAGTCTCAAAAGAGCTGGTTTTCTAGCTTGATGATCTTCTGACTTTTTGAACTCAGTCCATGGTCTACCGTGAGAAGAGATTGAAACTCTCTGATCAACAGATATGTGGTGTTTTTGCAGAATGCTGTACAGTATCTGCAATACCCAGTAGATGATGCTTCCACTGGTAGGGATGCTTTGCAAACAACAGATAGCTGCTTCACAGAGTGTTTGGCCCCAGATTTAAGAAAGTAGGTTTAAAACAAATAAAAGGAAGTTCTTCTTCACACAGCGCACAGTCAACTTGTGGAACTCCTTACCTGAGGAGGTTGTGAAGGCTGGGACTATAACAATGTTTAAAAGGGAACTGGATAAATTCATGGTGGCTAAGTCCATAAATGGCTGTTAGCCAGGAAGGGTAAAGAATGGTGTCCCTAGCCTCTGTTCATCAGAGGATGGAGATGGATGGCAGGAGAGAGATCACTTGATCGTTGCCTGTTAGCTTCACTCCCTCTGGGGTACCTGGCATGGCCACTGTCGGTAGACAGATACTGGGCTAGATGGACGTTTGGTCTGACCCGGTACGGCCGTTCTTATGTTCTTATGTTAAAGTAGCTAAACACACAATTAAATGCATTTCTGTTCAGGACAGCATTTAAGCTACTTACTCTCTGTGCTTCAATTTACACATCTGTAAAATGCGCATAATAATATCTACTGCAGAAGGATGGGTAAGATTTGTTTGCTTAATTTTTGTAAAGTGCATTGTGATCCTTGTATGGAAAGGTCTTGGAAATGATAGGACAAAGAAGTCCATGATTTGATCAGCCAACAGCTGCATCAGCAACTTGCCAGCCGCATGAAGGCCATATCTAATTTAAATAAAAGACAGCTGATTTGAGCCACTCTCCTCTTTAATACATTCAGATCAAGAGGGAGGGCCACGTGCACTTGTGGTACAAATGGGCATAGCTCCTTTGAAGTCAATGAAACTCTTCTAATTCATGCCAGTGGAGCTCTGGTCCAGAGTATTAGATTGTGAGACTTGTTGTCTCTGTTGATTGCACCTTCATACCAATGAGGTCAGCCAACTTGCAGAACTCTGTGGACATGATCACATTATACATGAACATGCAGAGTCAGCCACATTGTAGTACTCTAGGTGTCCATACAACTGTAGAATAGGTTCAGTGAATCTTAAAAGGCCCATCTATACTATATTTCCAACTACATGAAACCATTTAAAAATAGTTTTCCGTTAACGCAGTTGTGCCATCAATATGGCCAGTTCACAACTTTAACATGTTTTTACAGACAATTCTTCAGTCTATTAAAAGAAAAATGTTTTTTTCATACATATACCCTGTCGACATCATGCTACAGTCATGTTAGCAAGACCCATTTTAAAACGGTTTCCAAAGAAGGCTGAAATGTAATTTAGATTGATCTTAAACCATGTTTGCCCAGGATAACATACCCAAGTTATATATACAATAATAGGCTGCACTTGGTGTGATGAAGTGGGACTGTTCTTAATGTTTCCTCAGAATACTGTGTGGGTGCCTCAGTTTCTGGCCAACACTCTGTTTCCTGGCAACTAATGGCCTGAGCCCTTCCCCCCCCCGCAAGGGGATGCTAAAGGTGTGGGAGAACAAAAAGATCAGGTGACCTCCTGGCCTGAGAAAGGAACTCAGCAGAGAAGGAGTGGCTGAAGGGGGTTTCAGTTGGGAGCTGGCTGGGGACGGGAAGTAAGGGCAGATGGGGTTGTCTGGCTTGCTGGGCTCCAGAATGGACCCGGCTGAGGGGTCCAATTCTCTGTACCTACAAGCTCTGTTTTTAGCTCTGTCATCTAATAAACCTCTGTTTTACTGTCTGGCTAAGAGCCACGTCTGACTCTGAAGTGGGGGTGCGTGCAGGACCCTCTGGCTTCCCCAGGACCCTGCCTGGGCGGACTCGCTGAATGCTCCAAGGTCAGACCCAGGAAGGTGAAGCTGTGTGAGCTTCTTGCCCTGAAGACAGTCTGCTCCAAGGGAGAGCAGGCTCCCCAAAGTCCTGACTAGCTTTGTGGGGAGCAGTTCCAGAGCATCGCCCAGGGACTCCGTGACAGTTTGGTTTCTGAAACACCCAAAAGTCCCTTAGCCTTTGGTGATTGTTGTCCCCAGAGCTCCTTGATCCAAATCTGAGAAATTTCATTATTATTATGTAGCGTTTGGCGTCATTTCTCTCTTTTCTCCTTGCCTTTCTGTTTCCTTTTAATTTTTCTTCACTTTCTTCCTTTTTCTATTTTTCACAAACTCTGATGCTCCTTGGGATCAGGGTCAGTTGTAGGGGCAGGCAAGCAGGGCTGTCACCCCTGGGTGCCATCTTCTAAGGGGCTCCATACCTTTGCAAGTTTTTTCCTCTTTCTTTTAATCCACTGATTTGTTGGTTGTGGTTAGGGCATCTTTTTTTTTTTGGTTTGGTCACTGGGGATGAGGCGGGTGTGAAAATGTTTTCTGCCCTGGCCGGCAAAATGGCTGGAACTGTTCCTGCTCAGTACATTTTTTTTTTCATGGAGAAAGAAAGCCCAAGATCATTTAACTGACACTTTGTTCTTCTCTCTTGTATAGTCTTTGAATACACTTGTTGGTTATTTTTCTATACCCATATCAAGTGTCTGAATTTCTTGTGCACCTTTCCTAGGAATGGCTTATAAGTGTCTGTGTCTGTACACCCGTACTTCACTTTGTGCAATAACTATGCAATGCCAAAACAAATTACAGTATAAATGAAACAAACGGGCAAACTGTCAAGCTGGTGTAAAGGAAAGAAAAAGAAGGGGGACAAGAGAAGGAGCAGAGGCATTGATGGGGCAGTTAAAAGAAGCAGGGAGGAAGAGAAATATGGGAGGAGGAAAAGAAGCTCAAGAGACAGCTCATTAATTGATTTAACCATGGGCCTGCTCTTGATCCCATTGAAATTAAAACCAAAACTTCATTGATTTCAGTGGGATCTGGATCAGGCCCCTGTGCATACAGGACATGAGCCAAAGGAAAGTTATCCAATGGAAAGACAGCCCTTGACCGAGCCCATTGTTTTTAATTCATCTGATCCTTGCTTCATGCAAGGAACTAAGTGTCTTTAACTCCTACCAAAGGCAATAGGAGTTCAGGGTGCTGGCTCCCCAGAGGAGGAGCTCATACCCTTGTGCTGGGGACCATTGTTTGGTAAACAGTGATGGGTGTGATCAATGCTGGATTGTAACACGAATAACAATCATCATATATTACCTTGCATGTTCAAAATGCTATACAGCCATTCAGTAATTAACCCTCACAGCACTTCTGTGGGATCGGTAAATCCTGTAAAAAATCTTCTCAGTTGAGAGGTAGGAAGGTTAAGTGACTTTCCTAAAGTCACACACTGCTTCAGTAGCAGAGCCAGGATGGGAACTGGAGATGAGCTGGATCCAAAACCTGTTCTTATGCCTCCAAACCACTGCTGGAGGTAAAAGTATGAAACTGTCTCATAAATCCACCCAATTTAGGTTTAATCAGTTTTTGCCTTTATTTGTACAATTTCAGACAGAATTATTGTCAGACAAATGTATTGATGCCAGCAAATAATAACAGACAAGATGGAATAGGTAAATGGGCCCAAGTTACCACATCCTGGGCACTGGGAAGTTATTTCACATTCCATGATGGCCGTTCCCTTCTCTGACCCCTTGGACTAGGCCTTCAGTCCCATTCCTTCACTTTCTGCATCAGTGTTTTTTCCAATCTGAGCCTTGTTCACTTAAGTGTTTTAAACATTTCTACATTACAGATTCCTTAATCTTTATCCAGTCGACTTTTAGCACATTACCCCTTGATTTTGTTAAGTATCCTGTACATGATGTATGTGCAGACTTCATTTACCCAACTTCTGCATTTTTCCTGCTGTTTTTGCATTTTTGGGGTCACATCATTCTATGTCACTCTGTTCCTGAGCCTTCCCAGACAAAGCGTGTTTTATATTTATCATTATATGTTTGTGTAGCTCTTACTTACACCTTCTGGCATGACATATTACTTATCTTGCCAACAATAACGTCATTTTAAACAAATCACTCATGCCAGGCAAGGCTTTGGCTGAAATGTTACCTTCTCTATACTCGTTCCCTATACATAATTACAATTTATTAAAATCTAGCTAACAAAGTCCTTGGTCTTACCATTTAACAGTTCTTCATTTTTATATCTCAATAGCATATTCAATATGTGTTATCCTACTCTATCCATTAATCTATTATGGGGTGGAGGCTTGGAAAACATGATGAACCTTTAATGTCAACATTTTTTGTCACCGTTAAACATATGTTTTCAAAGGCCTTTTTCATTCAAAGTCCAGTTTTGTTTGTGAATCATTCAAAAAAAACCCGAAACCTTTCATTAGAAATTTTCATGGGTTGTATTTTGAGGGATGTCTCAATTTAAGGGCCTTGATATTTAGTTGTTTTTCATGGTACCAAACACCACACAGACTTTCCTAGTTTATAGCCAGGTAAATAGTACCTCCCCTGAATGTGGATATACCAAAGGCGGACATTCGTCGTGGGTTCATGATATTATAAACAAGCTTCTCTAAGTTGAGTCTCATGGTTCTGGATAGCAGCAGAATCTGTGCGTGGAAATACAGCCATATTATAGAGATGGGCACGTACTATTCTGTTTTATTATCATCTTGGGGAGGGATTTTCGAAAGAAGGCTTAAAGAGCTAGATGACTTTTATTGAAAATCCCAGCCTTTGTTATGATTGTGGCTGGATGAATTAGTCGTCTTCCCCCTAATACAAGCTAGCCATCAAGGACATCTGCTGGTAATGCAGAGCTAATCAGTCATAGTCCTCTCTGCTTCTGATGTGAGCCAACAGGTTGCTACTGACTGCAGTACATGTTCATTGTACGCAGTAGATCATGGGTGGCACCCTATGCCTATATTACTTGGATCCTAGGATGTCTGGAAATTTAGGGCCTGATAGAAGCCTCTTGAAGCCAGTGAAATACTCCCGTTTAGTTCAGTGGGCTTTGGATCAGGTCCTTATTCAACATACATTCTGTTATCCAAGGAGCCACATTCTGTAGCACCCAGACTCCTAGAGAGTTCTCTGTAGTGTAAAGCAAATAATAGACATTCAAAGAAGGGAATGCAAGCGATGTTTTGACCTGTTGTTATGAGTTCTTGCTGTACAAGTGCAGTTTTCATATGCACATTTTCCCCCCAAACAAAGAGACATACGTGGTTTGCTGAGGTTGAGCTTATGTTGTCTTTGGCGTTTACAGCTAGGATTAGCGTGAAGCTTTTTTCAAGGAGTGAGGGATTAAGCTACGTATCTAACTTTCAACAGAGAAATCTGCAAGAAGAGCTTTGATGCTTATTTTTGCTGTTGTTTTAAAAAAATGTTATGCATTCTTTCCCCATTGCCTGACAGTTATCCTCTTCTGATCAGCTGAGATGGTGGTTTTTTTTTTTAATTATTTTTAAAGCTTAATATGCACTTTCTTCCTTTCTGCTTCAGGAAAGAAAACGCCCCTCCAAGTTTCTTGGCATGTTTTTCCAGAATTACATAAACATTTTTTTAATGTTGGGCAGATTGCCACAGGAGGCTTATGCAACATTCAGTTGGTTAAGGGGCAATAGGCTCACTCTCCATTTTTAACTGCTTGCATAATTGAGATGTTGTGGGCATTGCAATGAATGACAACACTCTATTAAGGGGTGCATATGTATTTGTTACTTGTTAGGGTGATTAAGAGGGAAAGAATTGTATCCTGTCCTGTGAGTTGATTCCTGGATCATACTGAAGCAGCACAACCGAGAAGAACATCTTGTAGAAGAGCCCGCTCACTGTGGGATTATAGGGATCTGACAAGCAGCAGATGGTTTCTTAGGCTCTGCCATCATTGAAAATGATAGCTCTCTTTGCTCAATGTGGCAGTCTCTCTTCTGAAAGGCGTGTTTTTCCTGAGACTGATAATACATAGAGTGACGAATTAAACCCACAGCAGCTAATTGTATAGTACAAGAGGTCAGATCAGGGCAAATGGTGCTGTCCCTCAACCTGCGGAAATTCTTAAAGCTCATACCGAAGAGAAATTGGAGACAAAAATTCTATTCTCTAGGCAATTGGTGGTGCCAGCAATTTTCTGTATGTCTCCATTATCCTATTATGAAGACATTTTAGGTCCAGGTGGTGGCATGCTTTATCCCCCACAACCTACCTTCTCTTTTAGCTGTGTCTACCAGCAATGTCCTAGTCCTATGTTTAAGTCATCACAGTCTGTTGCCATGGAAGTTGTGACACAAAGGCAGTATTTTAACAAATCTACAGCCACAGAGGAGCTTTGCAGTTGTTACTTTGTTGTATGTTATGATGGAAGTTTGCTGGGGCAGCAGGGATAGATTTTGTCTCCTTCTTCTTCAAAAGCACAGCCCTTTACCACCTGAGCTAAAGGAGAATCCCCAGTAGCTGTTAACAGCTTGGAGTCTGTGGTACACAGGGGAACAGGCCTGATTTAATCCAGAGCAAGACAATGGTGAGTGTAGGAATAATATTGCAACAATTCATGAAAGCTCCGGTTTGGAATTTAAATGAAGTCCATTGCAGAAACTAGAGACGTTGTAGCAGAATTTACTCCAGTGTTGTGGAATGCATAAGGCTATGACTATAAAGCTATTGTATCTGAAATATTATAGGCCCCTCCATGAAGGAGTGATAGTTGACCTTAGTTTTGGAAGTTTGCATCAGGGAAGAACCTCTAAGTCTCAATACGTCTCTGATGTTGCTTTGAACTATCCAAACATCTTGTGAATATGTTTCCTTGTGAGATTTCTGGTACTTCCTGCTTCTGCTTGTGTAGGCATGTCCTTTCAGTGGTATTTGGGCTCTAAAAATAAGGCACATAAATGTTAATCAACTGTCATAAACAGATAGTTAAGGGTTAATGCCTCTTTTACCTGTAAAGGGTTAAGAAGTTCGCCTAGCCTATCTGACACCTGACCAGAAGAACCAATGGGGGAATAAGATATTTCAAAAGGAAGGAGGGAAGTTTTCCTTTGTTTAGAGTTTCAGTTTCAGCCAGAGTGGAAAAGATCAAGGAACCAGTCTCTTATCAGAGTAGTAAGTTTTAGAAAGGGATAAATAGGTTTATGTTTATTTTCTTTGTAACTTGTCTTGGTACCATTAAGGGAATTATCAAATTTGGGTATTCTTGTGTGTATAAAGTTTTTGCCCAGGGGAGCATCCTCTGTGTTTGGAATCCGTTGTCTGTGAGAGTAGTTGGTATGCTAATTTCTCCCAGAGGGTTTTTTTTTTACCTTTCTTTTCTTTAATTAAAAGCCTTTTTCTTAATACCTGATTGATTTTTTCCTTGTTTTTAGATCCAAGGGGGTTGGATCTGGATCCACCAGGAGTTGGTGGGAGAAAGGAAGGGGGATGGTTAATTTCTCCTTGTTTTAAGATCCAAGGGGTTTGGATCTGTGTTTACCAGGAAATTGGTGAAGTTTCTCAAGGCTACCCAAGGAAGGGAGTGCTTGTGAATGGTGGCAGCCAGACTAGATCTAAGCTGGTAATTGAGCTTAGAGCTTCTCATGCAGGTCCCTCACATCTTTACCCTAAAGTTCACAGTGGGGAAGGAACCTTGACATGGTGAGCAGCGGTGAGGGATTTTTTAGGAACCAAAAGCCAGATTTTTTTTTCTTCCTTTGAGATGCTGGGGAAGCAATGAAGGAGAGATAAGAGATTCTAACAGAGAGCTTTCTGTTAGAAGGGAAGCTCCAGCTGTGATCACTGGAGGGTCATTAACATATTGCCAAGGCAAGTCACAAAAACCTGTTTTACTTGTTTTTTTCCTAAAGAGTCACATTACAGTAACCAAAGATTCCAAGCTGTTTCTCCCCCCAACCCCTCAGATAGCTAAGGTAGACCAGGGGGAAAATGTCAGGCAAAGAAAAAAAACACATCCAACAGCAGCTGGAATTAGCCAAACTCCAGGCTGAGGAGAGCCAAAAGGAACATGACAGACAGTGGGACAGGGCTGAGGCTGCCCACAAAAGAGCTATGGAGAAGAAACAAAAAGAGATGGAGGCGAGAGAAAAAGAAATGGAGGAAAGGGAAAGAGAAAGAAAGCATGAACTGGAATTAGCAAGGGCTAAGCAGGATGTACCAGCCAACTCTAACAACCCTTCTCCAGGTACTGTTTCCCATCCCAGAAAATTCCCCACCTACAAGGCAGTTGATGATACTGAGGCCTTCTTAGAAAATTTCGAAAGGGCCTGCCTTGGGTCCAGCATCTCTACAGACCAGTACATGATACAGCTGAGGCCACAGCTCAGTGGACCCTTAGCAGAGGTGGCGGCTGAAATGCCTAAGGAACACATGAACGATTATAAACTTTTTCAAACCAAGGCCAGAATCAGAATGGGACTAACACCTGAGCATGCCTGTCGGCGGTTCAGAGCCCTAAGGTGGAAACCAGATGTGTAATTTACCCAACACGCCTACCACATTGGAAAGAAGTGGGATGCCTGGATATCAGGCGCAAGTGCTGAATCTCTGGAAGCTCTGTTCTTTCTAATGCAAATGGAGCAGTTCTTAGAGGGTGTTCCTGAGGAAATAGAAAGGTAAATCCTAGATGGGAAGCCCAAAACTGTAACTGAGGAGGGGGAGATTGGAGCCAAATGGGTGGAAGTGGCAGAAAAGAAAAAAACTACTAGCAATTGGAGCGAATATCAGAGGGGGCAAACCGAAACCAAATCCTGTCACCGGGGCAAACGAGGCCCCACCAACAACCCAAGGAAAGTCCCAGGCACCTTATTGTCCCACCTCACCAGTCTCCAGCAACCCACCTCGTCCCAGTGACCAGTCAGCTGGGCGATGTTTTAAATGTAATGAACTGGGACATATAAAGGCCAACTGCCCAAAGAACCCCAACTGAGTGCAGTTCATTACACCACCATCACACCAAAGATCCCCAGGCCCAGATGCCTCTCAAATACCCTCAGAGTGAAGGGAAACCTTTAGAGTGGGCGGAAAGAAGGTTATCGTGTGGAGAGACACGGGGGCACAAGTGTCAGCTATCCACCAATCCTTAGTGGATCCCCAATTCATCAACCCAGAGGCCCAAGTGACAATTCACCCATTCATGTCAAAATATTTAAACTTGCCTACAGCTGAGTTGCCTGTCCAGTACAAGGGCTGGTCAGAAATGTGGACGTTTGCAGTCTATGACAATTATCCCATCCCCATGCTACTGGTGGAAGACTTGGCCAACCAGGTGAAGCGCGCCAAGAGGGTGGGAATGGTCACACGCAGCCAGGTCAACCAAGCTTCCACACCCATCCTTGTTCCTGAGCCATCCACAAGGGCCCCGTCTGTGTTACCAGAGACCCAGACAGAGGTGGTGGAACCGGGTCTTCTGTCCATGAATGGTACAGCAATAGTGACTCCAGTCCCAGAACCTGAACTGGCAAAGCAACCAGCACCAGAACCGTTGCCAGCACTGACTCCAGTGCTTGCAAACCCATCTTCAACCCCAACGCCAGAGGGCGCCAGCAAGCCTGAACTGGCAGAAGCAGCAAACAACCGTACCCAAGAAGCTCAGCCAGAGCCTGAAATATCACATAGTGCACCAGTGGAGAGCGGTTCACAATCAACGAAAATCATCGCTTCCAGAGGGACCAAGCCCAAGTCCACAGTCTAAGGAGGAATTGATGTCTCCAGCATCAAGGGAACAGTTCCAGACTGAGCAGGAAGCAGATGACAGCCTTCAGAAGGCTTGGGCGGCGGAATGGAGCACCCCACCGCTTCTCAGCTCTTCTAACCGATCCTAATTTGTTGTAGAACAAGGGCTTTTATACAAAGAGACTCTTTCTGGTGGACACCAGGAAGACTGGAGTCCTCAAAGACAGTTGGTAGTTCCAACTAAGTACCGGGTAAAGCTCTTAAGCTTAGCCCATGATCATCCCAGTAGCCATTCTGGGGTGAACAGAACCAAAGACAGGTTGGGGAAATCCTTCTACTGGGAGGGAATGGGCAAGGACGTTGCTAATTATGTCCGGACTTGTGAGGTGTGCCAACGAGTGGGAAAGCCCCAAGACCAGGTCAAATCCACTCTCCAGCCACTCCCCATAATTGAGGTCCCATTTAAGCAAATAGCTGTGGATATTCTGGGTCCCTTGCCAAAGAAGACACCCAGAGGAAAGCAGTACATACTGACTTTCATGGATTTTGCTACCCAATGGCCGAAAGCTGTAGCTCTAAGCAACACCAGGGCTAAAAGTGTGTGCCAGGCCTTAGCAGACATTTTTGCCAGGGTAGGCTGGCCTTCCGACATCCTTACAGATTCAGGAACTAATTTCCTGGCAGGGACAATGAAAAACCTGTGGGAAGCTCATGGGGTGAATCACCTGGTTGCCACCCCTTACCACCATCAGACCAATTTTAATGAAATTTTGGGGGCCATGATATGTAAATTCGTAAGTGAACACTCCAATGATTGGGACCTAGTGTTGCAGCAGTTGCTTTTTGCCTACAGGGCTGTATCACATCCCAGTTTAGGGTTTTCACCATTTGAACTTGTGTATGGTCGCGAGGTTAAGGGGCCATTGCAGTTGGTGAAGCAGCAATGGGAGGGGTTTATGCCTCCGCCAGGAACTAACATTCTAGACTTTGTAAGCAACCTACAAAGCACCGTCCAACACTCTTTAGCCTTTGCTAAAGAAAATCTAAAGGACGCTCAGGAAGAGCAAAAGGCCTGGTATGATAAACATACCAGAGAGCATTCCTTCAAAGTAGGGGACCAGGTTATTGTCTTAAAGGCGCTACAGTCCCATAAGATGGAGGCGTCATGGGAAGGGCCATTCACGGTCCAAGAGCGCCTGGGAGCTGTCAACTATCTCATAGCATTCCCCACCTCAACCCATTAAATGTCATCAAATGTTCTCTTTCACCTTCTTCTAATCTGGGACAGCCTCTCCACTGGCATGGAGGATGAGCTGAAGGCCACACTTTCAGTTGTAAGACATGGAAAGCACAAAGCAACCATGGGCAGTGCATACCCAGGGGAAAGAATCTGTTCAAGAGTGGCTGAAATTAAGTGTAGTATCAAGTTAGTTTCTATGCCTTCTTCTCAAGGAACTATGAGATCCTGAGCTTGCAGTGGAATTGACTTATCAATTAGTCCCACCACCAAATACTAGCTCCTACTTACATCTCAGCCCAGTATAATGTCCTTTATCCTCTTAGCTTCCATTCCTATGCCTCTCTGTCCCCTTGCCCCGTTCCATCAACCGGAAGGAATGAAATAGAGTCATCCGTCCCCTCTTGATGAAAAGAAGCGAGTGTGATATACTAGGCCAGATTCTGATCTTGGTTACCTCATTGTAAATCCAGCCCAACTCCACTGATTTCTGTGGAGTAACTCTGGATTTACACTGTGGTAAACAAGTTCAGAATCTGACCTACTGACCCTAGATTTTGAAGACCCCCGCCCCGAATTTTACAGTGTCAGTACTGGCAACTGCAGAAAACGGGAGGTTAGGCAGCTGTCTCCAATGCCTAGAAAATGTTCCCAGGCACAGAGTTTTTTTTTCTTTTTATATATATAAATATCCTGTAAACAACAAAATCGATACAATTCCATATAATTAATTAAAAATTGTCTTCCTCTACATTTCTCTCTGTGCAGTTTTCAGCACTATGGTGAATGCAGAATTCCAGGGGCTTTGCTACAGAATTTAGGGCCCGTATGTAATAAGCAGGACCTTGGACAGAGGATTTGAGAGAGGGTGAGGCTAGAGACCAGAAAGTGCTTTTTCTCCTAAAGGGCATTCATTGAACAATGCATGTTGACCAGCCCCACACAAAGAAACTGGGAAGCAATAGTGTTGGTGTGAATATAACTCTAAATGGCATATAGTGTTATGGACTAATACCCTTGAACTAGCTCTTCAACAGTTGGTGTTTCCTGTGTCATCGCCACTTCAGTGGAGTCACTCCTAATTTATACTGGTGTATGAACAGAATCCAGGTCAGAATGTCCAGGAGAGGATGGGCTTCTAGTTCTTTGCATTCTAGAAGTTTGGTGTTCCTGAGCTGTTGTTCTGCTTGGAGGGCTCCCTTGCAATCCTTGTGGAGTCCTGAGGAAACCCCCTTTCCCTTCCCATATATATTTCACTCCTCTCCTCTCTCACTCTCCATGCCTTCCATCTCAGCCATTGCTATTGTAGGTATGAGAGACTTCCTGAAAAATTTGTCCAAGCCGACCCTCTATCAACCAGAGGGATTTGTTGTGGATGGAAGCAAGGCACTTCCTTCCCTTTCCTCCCCTTTCCATGGGCATCAATGCCGTTGTCAGTTCAGGGAGCAAGAGAGATTCCTGTTGGCCCTTCAATGATGATTAGCACAGTGCTAATTAACACAGAGAGCCTGATACAAAACTTCTCCAGGGAAGTTATGTTAGAGTTAAAAGAAAATACCAGTCCACTGGCACTGAACCATATAAGGTATGTAAGTAATATGGATCAAACATGGTCTCCTTGCAATGGCGAGTCTTGCTTACATGCACTATGGTGCGTTGATCACTAAATGGGACGTTATCAAGGGATTTTCCTGCACCATATATTGACAGGGACTTTGAAGACGTGCGTGTCTACTCTGGACGACTGAGCATAAATTCTCTATTAGGATCAGGTGGATCAACACTTAGAATCATTCACTCAGTTGATTTCCTGAGACTGAAAGTGGTGGGCTGTGGGGGTTTTCAATCCTTTTAGTTTTCTGTACGTGTATGTACCAAGGCATGATAGGGGAGGTCAGAGGAGCGTTTCTCAGTGTTATTAAAACAACATACATATTCTTTTATACAAAACTTTTAATATGACTTGCTCCATTTGTTTCTCTTACAAGTTGCGGTAGGATCTTTGGTAGGCCCACAGCCTTTAATCTTCAAGGGGAGAGAGACGGCTTTTGTCTCCTCTCATCTGCCCTTCACCTTCCAGCTGCTGCAGTCCTTGATATAAGTTCTGCTGCTCAGAGTGCCTGAGGCATGAATAAAACCTAAGCAACTAGACTCCGCCTCTGTAGAGCCTGTGCTCAGAAAGAGATGCTAAGAGGGAAGGTGCTGCATGCACGGTGCTTCTGATTCCCATCTCACTTACATCAGTGTAAATCAATTGACCTCAGGGGAGTGACTCCAGATTCACCCCAGTGGGAGACCAGTATAAAGCCCAGTGTGTCAGACTGGCAGCTATTTGTGGGTAACTTCCATAACCATGCACAAGGAAACACTGGGAGGCAGAGACTTCGGTGGTTTCAAGGCTCTTTGATCTTTTCTCTGCTCCTAATGGGGTGTCTGTTTATAATATCATCTCACTTTGATTCCATCTGTTGATTTCCAGGGAAGAGTCTGAAGGGCAGTCCTTAGTCTGAACAGCATCCCAAGTGTGGGTTCCCTCCAGATTCTCTCCCCAATGGCAAACAAATTCCCCCACCCCCCTGCACATAGAATTGCCACCTCGAGCTGCCAAGCACAGTCAAAGGATTCTGTGACATACACAGCCAGCTGGTTAACCTGGAGCCCAACAAGCTGAGGGCCAAATCCTGAGGTTCTTGGTTAGGCAAACTCCCACTAACTTCATTTGGTGGCAAAGCTCACGGAGTAAGAGGGATGCTGGGCCGAGCAGGAAGAATGGCCTAGTAGTAGCTGGGGCACAGAGACAGGAACCCTGGGTTCAGTTCTTGGCTCAGCCAGAGGCTTCCTGTGTGACCATGGGCAACTCACTATTTCTCTGTCACAGTTCCCCACGTGTGGCTGACACTTCAGAGATATACTGTGAGGTGCTTAGATACTGTGGTAATGGGAGCAGGATAAGTTTCTAGACAGAGAGTCAGGGTGCTGAGGGAACAGTGTAGCACATATAGCTGTGTAACTTGTGATTTTGCTTTCTACGTACTGCACCATTAATGTCTGACAGCTGTCTGTGCAAGGACAGTGGCTGTTACCTGAGGCAGAGCTGTGGCAGCATGTTCCAGAGGAGAGACGCACTGTGTGCTCTGTCTTGAGGCTGTTAACAGCTCCACACAAGAAGCCATTTGCATGGCATAACAAGAAGTTTTATCTGTTTTTCAAAACCTATGAAGAAAGCTGCCTGTTCTTGAGTGCCGTCCACTAGCATTCTATCCATATCTAATTACATACAGACAGATATGTCTTTGTTGTAGCTCACTCCTTAACAGAGGAGATTTAACTTCCATTCTTCCTTACGTTGTGGTTTCCCTTAAACTAAGGTAAAAGTCGTTCAAGGCTGGACCAATGGGCCTTAGGACTGGGGAATGAAAAGTCAGCTTAAAGACATCTTTGCCACCAACCCCAGACTGGTGTTAGGTGTTTCTTGGCAGGACCAGAAAATCTGGCCCTATGTATTTTGGTTACAGAAAAGTTTCATGACACAGAAAGATGAAATAAAACCAAAAGAAAATACAGCGAAGTGCCCTGAGCATGTGACAGCGTGAAGTAGTAAAACATGCCAATGCAGTCCTGCATCTGTTAGTTGTGCGGAGAAGCAATGCCTGGATTTTCAGACCAATGCAGAGCTCTGGCTCCTAGTTTCAAAGTGTTATAGATTCCAGTAAACTCGAAACGCAGTGGGATTTTCCAGTTGTCACTCGTAGTGATTAGCTGGTTACGTGGATCTGTTGTTACTATTGCATGTAGTGTTGCCCAAAGAGCCCAATCAGAATCAGGCCCCGTTATGCCAGGCATTCTACATAAAGCAAGACACAGGGAAGTATTTTCAAAAGCTTGACTTAGGAACCCAAGTCCCATTTAAAAAAACAAGCGACTTTGGCCCCAGATCCTCAGATATTTAGGCATCTAACTCCCATTCCACTGACTTTCAATAAGACATAAGCTCCTAAGTGCAAAAGCCACCTTTGAAAACTGGACTTACATTCCTAAATCACGTAGAGCTTTGGAAAGTGTTATCCTAAGACCCTGCCTTGAAGGACTTACAATCTCTTTTGAAATGAGACAAGAGTGTGTGTTAAAAAGGATGGGAAAGGGAAGTGAGCGCAAGGGGAATGATAATGAGTTCATATCATTACATAGGCGACTTTGTTCCAAATCATTTGAAAGGTGTTTTTTCCCCTCTTAAATATGTAAATATATCTCCCTCACTGCCACTGACCCTCGTCATCACTGGCTGGCAGGCAGATATCTTGTATGTGTTGCAGTAGGGGTGGCCATTGAGGAGGGATTTGAAGAAGAGGGCAAACTTTGTTGCCGTCCAGTTTCACTGACATCAGTGGAATGACAGCAGCAGCGTTTTTAGGTTGGAGACGGTAGTGTAGCCATACAGATTAAGTCACAAAGGTCTCTGGTGCATAAGGAGCTGTGGGAAAGAACGTGCGGAGACATTTGTGGGAGAAATAGATCAATGGGCATTGACAGATGGCATCATTGGCAAAGCAAGTGGAGCAATGGGTTACCTGATGAGAGACAAGATGGAGGCAGAACAACGTAAAATGTTGAAGGTGATGACAAGGCGCTTGAGGGAAATGAGGGAGCCAGGCGAGGGATTTCAAATGTGGAGAGAAAGGTGATATTGTTAGGGTGACAGATAAGGAAGATGATATTCACTGTTCTGTTGTTACTTTTGGAAAAATATTTCTTACTGGTGTTCATATGTTAGGATGACCAGATAGCAAGTGTGTAAAATTGGGACAGGGAGTGGGAGAGGGTACTAGGTGCCTATATAAGACAAATATTGGGACAGTCCCTGTAAAATCAGGACATCTGGACACCTTATCATATGTCCGCGTTTGCTTGTGCCCACTCATGTGGCTTGAGTGATCAGAATGGAAGTAATTTCTTTGATTTTCTTTGATGCTTTTCCATGGTGAGAATTTCACACCTAAGTGCCATTGCCAGCAGGTAGGTGTAGAATATCGCCACTTGTGGGAGTGTCACTTGGAACCAATTATTACTTGTCTGACCTGTATTAAAATGCCTGTAGGACTAGTACTTGCACAATGGACATTTTCCTTCTTTGTATGCTTCTGATGTACGAAGTTCTCTGCTTTAGGGATCTGGATGCAGTGCTCATTCAGAGAGCCTTAGAGGGCCACAATTATTTTTCAAGCACCCAGAGGTGTGTGTACCTGTAGACTTATAGGACCAGTGAATGGTTCCCTGCCCCAAGGAGGTAAATGACTAAATACAACATGACCCAACAGGTGAGGGTCATAAAACAGACAAGGTGTGGGGAAGGGAATGGAAAGGACACACATGGCTAAGGCGGGGGGGAGATGTAGTTATTCAATAAGGCAAACGATGGTCAATTATTGACCTGTTTGTGCCCTCCACCTCTCATCTCATAGGCAAGATGGTGGAGGTGAGTTTTTAGGAGGCATTGAGTGTGGACCATAGGTGCTGATTCCGTGGGTGCTCCGGGGCTGGTGCACCCACTGGGAAAAATTGGTGGGTGCTCTGCACCCACTGGTAGCTCCCCACCCCAGCTCACCTCCACTCTGCTTCTATCTCCTCCCCTGAGTGCACAGCGGTGCCGCTTCTCCCCCTCGTTCCCAGTTCTTGCTGCTGCAAAACAGCTGATTCACGGTAGCAAGTGCTGGGAGGGAGGAGAGGGAATGAGGCATGCTCGGGGAAGAGGTGGAGTTGGGGCAGGAATTTGGGGAAGGTGTCCAATAGGGGCAGGGAGAGGGCAGGGACTTTGGGGAAGGGTTTTGGATGGGAGTAGGGTGGGGAGGGAGTACCCACCAGCGCTTGGAACACTTGGTGCCTATGATGTGGACTAATGAACAGACTTGTGCTGGGGGAGGGTGTGTTGTAAGTGTAAGGGGCAGAGACATAGGTGAGCCAAGGACTCTCTCTGCACTAGGAAGATTAAAACCCATCATCCTCCAGGAGTGGAGGCAATAGTTGAAGATGCAGTGTGGACAGGGCACAGGCATTTATGCCCAAGTATTCTACACTAGACTTGATTTTCCTATCAGACTTCCCACCGTTGCTGGTGTAACCCACACACCTCCTGGGTGTGGTGGTCTGTCCCATCTAGTGGCATTGGAACCACTTAGGGAGAGTTAATGAGTCTGCTCTACTGCCTTAGCTGAGAGCCAGTTGGCTTTTAGCTCATGCGGTAGAGGCTCATACACTAAGCTCCAGAGATCCCGGGTTCTATCCCCCCTGCCGACAACTGGGATCCATTGGTGTTACAGTGGCACCAGTGCAGCTCCATGAGTGGCAGAACTCTGGTTGACAGAGTACTGGAGCTTTAGGTGACTTGGTAGTTAAAACTCTGGTGTCTGATCTACAATATTGCTTCTACCATCGTTACTAGTGATGGAGCTATAATGGTGATACCAAGAGTAGGAAATATTAGGAAGACAATCCTCTCTCAGAACAGGGTAAGATGACATGGTAATGAAAGCATCGGAGTTATATACTGCGAGCATCCTCTTCGGCAAACGTTGCAGGAGCTGCACAGGGGGTGAATTATGGGTTCTAATATTCTTAGCCAAGGCCAAATGCTGCTCATAGACCATAGCTAGAGTTGCGGGCACTCAGCAATTAGGGGGTTTTAAGTTGGGCACCCAAAAATGGAAGCACTCAAATGCAAAGGTCACTTTTAAAAACATATGGCCTAAATGTATTGGTGCTTCAGGTTCTTTGTTGGTAAAGTGGGGATACTGATACTTAAATCCTCCGCAGTGGGCTTTGAGATCTCTACATTAAAAAGCATTCTACACTAGAGGAATAAAAACAACCATAGAATGGTTGGTTTTTTTTCCTCGTGAGATAAAGAGAACAGAAGTTCTCCCGGCCCCTCATTGAAAAGAGCTATCCAAATCCCTCTTCAAGACAAAATTGTATTGAATAAGAATCTCCAGGTTAGTACACAGCCCAACCCCAAACAGTATGGGGCTCAGTTGCTGTCATTACTGAGTCAATGCTAAGGCAGCCTTGCTGCTTGCTTCAGGGATTGTGTATGTGGAGCACGTTTCGGCAGTGCTCTGAGTTAACAATTTTCCTTCCTCCACACTGCCAGTCATTGGATTTTCTTCATTTTTGTGATTAATTGCTCTAAATACTCCTGCGCCTGGTCTGCAAGAGTACAATTTCTGAGATGTATTTCATCTGAACTTGCAGTGCAAATGCAAGAGAATTTGGGGGAGTATGCACACCCACATGTTTTAAGGTAGAGATGGTTGCCAAAAGGACACACAGTAGAAGAACAGTTAGTTCTTAAACAAGGGTATAATCTAATAAGCCAAAAGGAGAAAATTATATATTGGAATATTTAGTTCCTTTCCCCCTTCCCCCCCAACGTGTTCACGCCATGACTAAAGCAGCTATTAAGTATGTATAGGCATCTGCTTCTAAGAAAGTGAGTGTGTGAGATTGTTTTGGAATCTCTGTGGAATGAGTTGGAGGCTGTCACTCCAGTTCCTAGTAACCTGGGCTCCATATCAAAATCTACTGTATAACCCAAAAACCACTGTCCTGGCTGGCACGAATCTGTGCATCTCATCCTCAAATGGTGCCCCCTGTCTAGACAACTTCAGTAAAGGGGCTGTGGTTTGAATGAGGATTGAAAATGGGTTTCTCTCTCATCCTGTACAGTGGTGCATGCAGGTCAGGGTTAAGTTGGGATGGGGTTGTTGGTTGGGATGAGGTTCTCAACCTTTTCTATACTGTGACCTCAAGTTACAAATCAGGAAAAATTCCAGGGCACCTCCACACATAGTTTCATGACTCTCAACCCATCTAGCTATATACAGAGGCAGAGGGTGGTCACAAGTTCTCTGGGAGTTGGGACCCCCAGGTTGAAAGCCCATACATCACTGCTGCCCATGGTCTAGCTGTTCTGAGGAGGCCTGCTGTCAACACCAACAATCTGGTACCATTTACATGCCCTACATTCACTTTCAAAAGTTATCACAAATGTTACTGGGTGTAAACCTATTTGATTTTGCTAAGCATTGATGTATTTGGCTGTGTAACGGTCGGACTGTATGCCTCCAATGGCCCTTCCTGCTGAAAACAGCTCTCCTCTTTTTGAATGCTTTTACCCAGGCTTGACTTAAGAACTCAAATGAAATGTTAATTGCTTTACCAGCAACATTGTTGCAAAGCAAAAATACCAGGCTGACAAGCAAAGAACCATGCGGTCTGGTGCTGATAAGAGAGAACAGTCTATGTAAGTCCATGAAAAGTCAATGGCTCCCAATGATGCTAGGGCAAATTCAAAAGCTGAAGGAAAATCACTCAGTAATCAAGTACCTTTTTTGTTGCCTTTGTTTGGAGATAGCAGGGGTGACTGTCATCTCAGGCTGTGATAACTTCTGCATTGTCTTGCAACAGGCTGCTGGCTGGCTTAATACGGCCTTTCGGCTTCCCTTGTATTGCAAATGGATAGGTAAAATGAAAATGCAAATGACAGGAAAGGGATTGGCCTTTTGGGGGATGGATGAGTTACAGGGTGTCAGGAGCAGGATATATTATGTGTGTGTATGTTACTTCTCCTTCCAGGCGTGGACATGGCCGCCACATCTCCCTGTAAGCAGGATCAGAGCCACCTTCCATTCGTGCCCAGGGGATTTAACCATATAATATGCGGATAGTATCAAATATCACTCCCAGACCCTAGGTTCAGATTTAAGGAGATGAAGGTGGAGCCCAAGGCCCTGGGACTCCTTCCCAAGGATGTTGGGGGGAGGTCAACCATTGCCATGTTCAAGACCCGCCCCTTTGCCAACTGATTGCCTGTCTTTCAACAGGGAACACAAGAAAACACATGGTTTTGGGATCTCACTGGGCCAGGACTCAGGAGCTGTGAATTCAATTCTCACTCCTGCTGCAGTTTCCCTGACACTGGGCAAATTACAGAATCTCAATTTGTCTCAGTTCTCCATCTGTCAAATGGGCATAATAGCATTTCCCTTCTTCCACTCGTTGTCTGTCTATACAGATGGTAAAGTCTTCAGGACAGGGATTATCTCAGACATACATACGTATGTACAGTGCATAGCCTCAAGGTATGTGGTTAGGGCCTGCAGATGGTATTGTATAACAATGATAACAATAAGTGGAAAACCTAAATGCCCATTTAATCAAATTAACTAATTCATTATTTATTGTCATCAATCTCCAGGTGCATGAGCAATTCAGTCTTTTAAAAAAACATATGACGATTCTCTCCTAGGAGGGTTTAGTTTGCAGATGAAAATGGAGCAGGGTGGAACATACAGAATAACCCCAACAGTTAGACAAGCCTATTGACATAATGTATAACTCTTTGAATTGCTGATGTATTGTATTATCCTGCCTCGTACAGCGTGCTTTATACTGTAATGAACTAGCTAGACTGTACACATGCTACTGGTCTATATGGATGGAATTGGAACTGCTCGGCTGTGTGTCATAGACCTATAACGTTAACGGTGAGTCTCTTTCGTAGTGCATTTGTAGCAGGGGGATCTGAGTTCTATCCCCGCTGTTGCTGTAAAGTTCCAGGAGCAATACAGGGACAAGCAATACCATCTCATGTGGCCACAGATTTGTTACAATACTGATACATTTAACAATATGTACAACACCCATCACAAAATGCCTGTGACACTGTGTGAGTTAAATGGCAGCACTTATAATAAGTAACCAATAATTGATAATTACAACCATACTGGCCTGATGGTTTGGACTCAAACAGCCTATCTTCCAAATAAAATCATATGGACAAAGAGGATGAGAAGATGAATCCAGAGTGGACAAACCAGCGAGAAAGGGGAGATAAACTGACCTGAGTAGAACCTCTTCATATTATAACTGGGAGAAATGCTGTGACCTACAGTACAGGCAGAAAAGGCCTCAGACACAACAGGAAAACTGCATTGCCACTATGCAGAGGGCCAGAGAACAAAGACTCCATGCTGGGTGGGGTTGAGGGGCGGTCTCCACACACCCACATACTGTCAAGTGCTAGATCTTGGCAGTACTTATCTAGTCTAAGCACACTGGGAACATAATCATTGAATCCATGCATAGAGTGGATCATCTGAGTCAACAATACCATTAATTGAGGAGAAGTGGGTATAGGCTACATCCCCTGCAACTACCCCATTCAGGAAAGTAGTGGCTGCATTTAATTTTTCTTACTCTATAAAGAGTATGTCATTCAGTCATTAGACTCATTCCCTTTGTGCCACAATGCTGGGTTGACTCCATCTCTACCTGTTTCCCTTGGTTCTTCTCTTCTTTCACCTGATCTCTGACCCATATACTTTTGCAGACCTTGCCACTCTTAGTACAATCTGGTAGATAAGTAGGGTATTGGGAGGAGGGTAGGTGATATATAGCAAAGTGTGTTATTTGGAAGAACAGCCCATATCGGTTATGTTGTGAGTAGTGATGGGTAACGTTCAAAAGCTCAGGTAGGGAACCAAGAGTTTAGATGCTTGTCTGAACTGTTCAAATATTGGCAAAACTGGGCCTCAGTTTGTGATGTCTGTAACACCCATGAAAGTGTTCTGGCCTGATCATCTGGTTTCAGTGGGAATTGAGGACACTTTCTAGGAAACCTGCTGGAGAGGCTGGCAGGTGGATTTTCTACGGGAGACATAGGAATCAGAATCCCTTCTCTCCAGCACGCTGATTTGCATGAGGTCTTAATACAATCAGTTATGTTTCTAACTTGCTTCAGGACTCTTCCATATGTCACTCCAAACACAGCCAAAATCTCATAGGAACAGTTGGTATTTTGCCCTCTCTGCTAGATGGGAGAGGTGTGTGAAGATGAAAAGTGAATATACGGGTCAAATCAGTTTTGTATCAAGCTGAAGGAGGGTGATTCCTGTCCTAGCCTCTCAGGTTTGCATTAGTTGTGAGTGGTAGGCTGCAAAGTGATGGCTTTCAGCACCGCAGAAGTGCCATTATTGCAGCATAGTCCTCGCAGGGTAGTCTTCACATTTCTCAAATATGTTTACCATTCTGTCTTATTCACAGCCCTATGGCCGCTGTAGGAGGTAACGTTCCTTGGCCACCCTCACAGCCATGAAAGGAGCCTTTGAGAGCCACATGATGCTTTAAAAGCTTTGAATGCAGCTACAGGGATTCTGGGAGTCTGAAATGGCAGCTGCCACGTGGTACCCGATGGGCAGGCAAGTTCCCGCAGAGAACATGTCACTGACTGAGGACTCGGCAACTTTATTATATACGTCTTCAGAGCCCAGCATTATGATGTGGCCAGTTCTAAGAAGTATGATGCATTTTCCAACATCCTGTGAGAAGGGATAATGTAACCGAGGTGCTTTTTTGATTTCTATCCCTGACATTCATTATAAAACAGTAAGCAATGACAGTCTGACTCAGACAGCTGACGGAGCCTGACAGGTTTTTCTCTCTGATGAATTGTGATATGGCGTCATTTCCTTTTAGTTAGCTTTCAACCCCAAGGACTTCAAGAAGGCCGCCAGTGAGGTAAAGATGAGGGCAGTTGGTAAAATCTAGTCCTTATCTGACTGACTGACGGACACGTAAGTAGCTTCTTATTTCTGATTGGATCTTAACTTCAGCAACAAAAAGGAAGGGAATGGAAAAGACTTATTTTCAAAGCATGCTTACACTCAGTGAAGTGCCTGTATAAAAGGCATCCTGGGATTCCATGTTTATGCCCCCTCAGTGAGTTTTATACCAAATTTGCTCAGTTTACCAATCAATAATGTTTTGCTGACTGCCAACCTAATAAACTCAGCCTGCAGCCTGAAGATCAAGCTGTGTTCTCTCCATCTCTGCCCTCATCATGGGTAATATTCTGCAGTGAGCACGCAGGAAACAGCTTTATTGGTGGTATGTGAGGTGGAATAGAATCCAGCTCATTCTTCGTAGTAGTGACCCTATCATGCTAATTGTAGTAAAAAAAAAGTGTTCCTCTGAAATAAATAGCAGATCTGACTTGGACACATCCCAGGAGCTGCCATACTGAGAAATAAGGGGACATTTTTTACCATAGACTCATATGATTCTAACCAGACAGTTTTATGTTTTATTTCTGATTCACATACTCATGTGAATTCACTGCTTGTTTCTACGTGGGGGCCAAGCAGAGTGTGTCCATTGCCTCTCGTGGGGTGAGGAAGTGAACAGAACAACTTTGATCACTTTTCCACCTCACTATTCCTAGCAGTCAAGATCCAGTAGAATGACCAGATGGAACATGGGGTTATACATTAAAAGGCCTATAGGATATTTAGGCTGAGATTCTGTGCTGTGTCTTCAGGAGTTGTAGCACAGAAGGTAAAGCCCAGGGGAGGGGAGATAAAGGTGGCTTGAAGCCACCTTTTGCATCTGTGGGATTCTGGGATTCTCTGGGCATTGGTTCAGCTTCTGGTGTAAAATAGAGCATTTTCCCAAGGTTTGCCTATGGGTTGGAGCAGCTGCGAACTGTAAATGTCCTAAAGGCTGCCACCCCTTCTGGAATAGTCCTATAGACTTTAGAAGGAATGATAAACTTCCCATAAGATTTTTAACCTCCCTATAGAATATAATAAAGAACTATGGAATTATAAAAGTTGGTTCAAAAATTCTATCTAACGTCTATTAAAGTCTGCAAGATTATTCCATACAGCATTTAAAACTAGACTGCACATTAATTTCTATAGATTTTAGAATAATTTCTATAGACTACTTAAAGAATTTCTTTAGGTTCCCATAAATTCCATCCTAATTAGATACTACAGGATTTTTCCATAAGAGAGAACTTTCCCTGGCAGACCATTCCACAGCCTATTGGATCCAGTTCCTAATTTTCAACCTACATTTTCTGTTTCATATTTTTTTCCCATTCCTCCTAGCTTTATTCCCCTTTACTACTTGAAATAATGTTTTCATCCCTCAGATATTTACGGACTGTCAGCAAGTCTTCACTGTAATTTCTGTTTAGCCAAATTATCTCTGTTTGTCTGTTTTAAATTCTCTTCATTAGTTAGTACTGTCCAATCTCATAATAATTTCTTATTCCTGTGTTTAGATTTCCTTATCTTCTATAATGTGTCAATATCCCTCTGGGACTGGGAGTTCCCAAGAGCCAGTCAGAAAACAGCACTCTCCCTGTTATCGTCCTCTCAGAATATTCAGTTAAATTATATATACTTCATCAGTTATTATTAGGGCTGGGCAAAACATTTTGTGAATTTAAGTCAAATTTGCAAAATTATTTTGGTTGGAAAAATAATTCCAAACAAATTCAAACTAGTCAGTTGCAACATTTTTAATACGAAATGTTTCAATTTTTCAATTCCAAATGATGTCATGTTTTGAGATATATTTCTATTTTCTTAAAAAAAAAAGGTTAAATAAACTCAAACATAAAATGAAATATTTCACTGTCGGTCAAGGAAAATATTTTGTGCAACTCAAAATAATTTTTTTTAACTTTTTCATTTTGACAAAAGAAAACAACCCTCCATCCCAAAAACCAAAACTTACAAACCTTTGTGGGTTGACCCACAGCAAATTTCTTCCTTAATGTTTTAGTTTAACCAATGAACTGAAAAATCAGTTACTTGCACAGCTCTAGTGATTTTATTTTTTAATTCTACCCTCATTAAGGAGACTATAAATACAAAAGGTGAGCAAATGTGACGGCCACTATCTTGGCTGATACCTGAGATACCTAGAGCTCAAAGCATAAGTCTGCAGTTTGAGCTGAAGGGACAGTTTCTGTAACAGACACATTATCTGAGGATAAGGCACAGAGAGGAAGGCAGAATACAGACTGTCCAGCAGGTTACATATTTCCTGTGTACAGAGGAAGCGTGTCATGAGACTACGATGCCCATAGCACCATCTTGTCTAACAGCAAGAATTCAACGAGGGACCTCCAGAGCTAAAAGCATAAGTCCTTTAGTTCTTAAGGTAAAGATAATGGGGTCTACCCCAGACTCACATGCCCCGTGGGCAGAGGGGGAATGGTCTGTCTGGGGATTGGTCCTGCTTTGAGCAGGAGGTTGGAGTAGATGACATTCTGTGATTCTATGAACGCATAAAATATACTGATACAGGCCATTGGGTTACACAAACAACCAGTGAAAGATCATCCTCTGAAGCAATATGACAATTCCTGGTCCTTTTTTGCAGGGGAATTCTAACATTATAATATTGACTTAGAAATGTTGGCATATCATCAACGTAATGCACCATTCACTCTCTTCAAGAATGAGTGGGACAGCTACTGGGGAAGCTTCAGATTCACTGGAAATTATTGGTGTTAATTTTTTTACAGTACATATGCTTAAGGTAGAGTGATACCTCTTCCTCTTTGTCCTGCACACTCATATCCTGATGTAGTTTGCATCCCAAAGGGTTCTTTAAGAAATGTGTTTCACTAACGATGTAATTTTACTAATAAATATACTAAGGATGAATGTTGTTGAGATGGGCAGTTAGATGGTCAGAGCAGAATATACTGTTGATATTAATAGAGCCATTCAGAATTCATGGAGCTAAAGTTCCTACAGATGCAAAGGAACATGTGGAAAATAGATACCTGGGAAAAGGCAGAAAATATTTTATTATTATTTATTTATTATGGTAGGACTTAGATGCCTTAATCAGGGCCCCATTTTGATAAGCACTCTACAAACATATAAATTGTTCCCGGCCCCAAAGAAACATTGTCACTGAGAGTAACATTTTAGCACCTTTTTAGTTTCCACCCCAATGTTTTTTTGGTTAGCCCCCTTGTATTTCTGTGCTTGTTCACTTGAACTATCCAGCAAAGTGGGCCATAAAATATTATTTTGGGGCTGACATTGCTCTCTTTGAATTATCCAAAGGGAGACTATGCTTAATTTTAAAAATAACAAGAAAGGGGGAAAGAAGTTTCTTTTTACACTTTAACAGTATCCTCCTTTCAAAATAAAGCACAAAATATAAAGGCCACTTGGGGGAAGAACTGTGATTTCAGAGCTCCCCCTAGAGGCTTCAAGGAGAGCTGGCAGAACTGAGCTGACCTACCCATACACCTGGTCAGAAAACAGAAAAACAAAGAGAGTCTCTTATCATGGTTCTAATGTGTACTTTAGTTTTTAATGGAGAACATTGGATGCAGGCTGCTGCAGGGAATCAAACAAGCTCGAGCAATGTTTCAAAGTGTTCTTTTTCCCTAAGAAAGATTTAGATAGTAAAGCATCTCTGCTTCTCTGCAGAAACGCTTTTCTTTCCTTCCTGGTGGATGCCTTTTATTTCTAGAGCTGTGCACGTCCCCACCACCATGTGCTAGACTAACATGAGCATTATTAGAAGCTGATAAACCATTAATCACTATTTATGAACTGCATGATAACAAAATCCCCAAACAATTTCTATTTTTGGCATTAGCTTTCTTTCTAGACACTATTTCAGGGTAAAACTGCTACATAATATTTGGACTGCCCGAGACAGATCATGTCTAGCCTATTCCTTTAGGTGCCCTGGGTTCTAACCTTAGATAGCATTGGTTCATAGCTGCTGTAAGGAATGGGGCGTCTCACAGAATTGTGCCTTTGGACTGGTCCTTGTTACACTTAGGAACATAGGACATAGGCCTAGAAGAGACCTCCTGGGTCACTGAGTCCAGTTGCCCATTATCTCAAGCAACCCCATAAAATATTACTGTTCATAAACGTATCAAGCTCCATCTTAAAACTAGTTAGGTTATTTGCCCCCACTACTCCTATTGGAAGGATGTTGTTTCTCCATTTGGCCATGCTTACTTTGGAGACTTTCCGTCCAGTTAGTCTTTCATTTGGTTGGACTCTACCCAAATGGCTCTGTTTCCAGCTAAGTCATCCTGACCCCTCAGAGCTACTTGGGACTTGTTCTTGATGCATTTGTTTTCCCCTCCTGTGGTTGGGGCACTTGGGACATTATGCCATGATTCACTTCCCAACCTGGCAGCCAAGTCAGTGCTTTGGGGTTCAGAGAAGCCATGCCAACATGGGGCAGTGCTGGGGTAGGCTGTAAAAGTTGCAGTGGCTACTCAAGTCTTGCCTATGTGTGTTTGACGGGGATGCTGGAGTGGTTGGAAACTCTGGGAAACTTACTGAGGTCATGCTTCAGACCATGCTGATAACACATCATAGCATTACCTGTGAAATAGAGATTATACTCTCAAACTCACTGTGTTGTTGTGAGGTGTCGTGGATTAATGTTTGCAAAGTGCTTTGAGATCCTTCACTGACAGTGCTGTAGAAGGGCAAGGGTTTTCATTTGGTGTGTTTATTGTTGGTTATTTGTAGGGACAATTACATGGAGATGGCACAAGAAATTCCCTTGTGGAGGAATTTGCATTTTGCTTGTATGTACCACATGGAACTGTGGTGACGTAAATAGATTATTGTTAAAATGACGTCTTGATGGGGGAATTGCATTTTGCTTGTATGTACCATGTGGACCTGTGGTGAAGTAAATAGGTTATTGTTAAAATGACATCTTGGTGCCCCATTGGACCAGCTTTCTGAGATGGAAAAGGAGAGACATCGATCTTGGTATTGTCAGGGAGGCTTTGGACCAGCTCCAAATAAGCAGTGAACTGGAAAGCGAGGTGCATTTGTGGAATTATGGGATGCTTGTTATTTATTGGTTATGAGTTCAGATGTGGGGAGTGTGACTTTTTAGATTGCCATTCTCAGCCTGTATATGTTTAATATGACATTAAGCATAGACACGCTCTCTTTTCTCTTTAGATTTTTTTGTGTACTCAGCTGGGATTTGCGCTGACTGATTTATTTTTCTATTGGATTTCTTTTTGGCATATACACTCAGTTATTATAATATTTTATATACTTACTAGACATTATTTTCAGGTATTTTTTCATCAGTCAGTTTACTCTGCAGACTCTCAGTTCCCTACCTGCAATAATGCAGATTTAAAAGCTGTAGATGATTGATAGCCGTGTGGTTAAGGCTGGGACTCAGGAGTTCTCGGTACAGTTTCTGGCTCTGCCACACATTTCGTGTGTGGCCTTGGGTAAAACACTTACTCTCTTTGTGCCTCAGTTCCTCATCTGTAAAGTGGGGATGATAATATTCCTCTTTCCACACCCTTTGCCTGTCTTGTCTATATAGATCGTAAGTTCTTTGGAGCAGCAAGAGTCACTTACTCTGTGGGCTAGTCTACACTAAAGCTGTAAGTTGACCTAAGTTACATTATCTCAGTTATGTAACTGAAGTCAGCATAATTTAGGTGCACTTACAGCGGTGTCTACACCATGCTATGTCAATAAGAGACGCTCTCCCGCCGACTTACCTTCAGACTCCTGGGGAGGTGGAGTACAGACATCAACTGGAGAGCACTCTGCCATCAACTTAGTTGTCTTCATCAGATCAGCTAAATTGACCCTGCTGCATAGATTGCAGCAGTGCCAATTTATCCAGAAGTATAGACAAGCCCTTAGATTGTACCATGCTTAGCAGAATAGACCTCTAGGCACTATTGTAATACAAGCAATAACAATAAGCAATGACAACAAATAAAGGTAGGACAGTAGTATTGAACTGGACAATATACAGTTAAAAAAAAATCTGTGTTGATAAATAACAGGCTTTATTTAGAAAGTGGCTTCTTTTTCTGTTCATGGTTTGAATGTTAAATGTATACCATTAGCTATGTTTGACATCAGTGGGAGTTCCCTGTGGATTCAAGCCCCAGGATTATATAGGCTGCAGTTCAGCAAAACGCTTAAGCATACAAGAAAGTCCCATTGAAGTCAGGTTGATTTCAGCACATGCTTAAAATTAAGCATGTGTTTGAGTGCTCTGTTGAACTGGAGCCTATTTAACTCCAAATCTAGCCAGCCTGGGATGTTTTACTGCAAACTTTCCTTCCTCTTTGTAACCACAAGATTCTGTGGAGAGGGAATCCAAGTTAATGTCTTTTTTTCAAAATTGTATTAATAATTTCAATATTTTGGATGAATTGATTTAAAAAAATGATGAGCACATTCCTTGAGTTTTTAAAGCAGATGTACAAGAAATAAATAAAAGTTTGTGTCCCCGTCCACAAAATGCCTTGGGTAATAGGACCTATTGGATAAAAAAGCTAATTATACTAGTTCAGTGCAGTTCAGTTTATGAGACGGTAATAAAAAACTAAGCCCAAATTGCATTATTTATCAATTTAACCAATATCCAGTTAAATTAGACCTGTTTACTGAATATGAAACATCTGTGTGGTTAAAACTGATGCATATGAAACGTCTGTGTGGTTAAAAATGATGAATATCACAATGAGTAAATACAAACATATTACCCTGTGGATAGTAGAATTTTAATACAATAAGGAGGTAAGCCAAAACTGCTCTTATATTTGCCATATAATTAATCAGAAAAGGCTACTATTGTTGTACAAACGTATTATTTGTCAGTTAAAAAGTTTTAATACAAAAAATCAGTAGAAAACTTAGTCCAAACAGTTCTTTTCTTAATATCAATCAAATATGCATTCAGTCTGGTCGAATTGTTCAACAAAAAAGCCTTCAGAATTAGTCCCTTATTGATGTTATGGTAAGTGAATGAATTATGTTACATTCCAGATCATTAGGCCTCAATAAAAAAAAAAAAATTAAGAAAAACAATATAATTCAAAGTCTGATGGAATTGACTCAAATAACGGATCTTTTTATCTAAATCATTCAACTTTTCATCAGCAGACTCATTTCTCCTTTCTTTCCCCTTGATTTGACTATTCAAAAATGCCACCTCTTTGTCATGAACATAAAAGAGAACATTTTAACGTCTTTAATGAGATGATATTCAGCAGGGAAATGAACTGAAATAGAAAATCCTAGTCCAGATAAACATAAGAATTCATTTTCCTTCTAGCTTGGGTAGGACTAGACATGTGTGGTGGAAAAGATGGATTTGTTTATCTTATTTGTTTTATAACAACAGTTATCTTCCACTCCCCAAGCCACAGGCATCAATCTGTCATGACCTAAAGAAACTCATGTTGTCAATAATGCCAGTCTTTATTACCCCTCCGTTCACTCGTCGCACAGCCACCATCTTTGTGCTTTTTCCTGTGTTGCCCATTATATGTGAGAAAAAACTCTGTTAAAATCCATATGGCCAGCATCGATTCCTTCTACATCATTCTTTCAGACTCACCTCTGCTGTGGTGGCTATAAAACCCTGTCATCTGACACGTGCTGAGTGAGAGGAAGGATGATCTCATTATGGGGAAGGATGAGTCACTAGTTAGGGTGCTAGCCAAGGGCTTTGGAGACTTGTGCTCATGTTCCTGCTACATCACAGACTGCCTTCGTGACCTTGGCCAAGTCACTTAGCTTCTCTGTGCCTGAATTCCCCATCTGTAAAATAACAATACTAGCTTTTCCTTGCCTTGCAGGGGTGTTGTGAGGATAAATACGTTGAAAAGATTATGAGGCACTCAGATGCTATGGTAATGGTGGCCATATAAGTACCTAAGTTGAAAGTACTGCTTATTATACAGAATTGTGCTGATTTTACTGTTACCTCATACTCTCCATTTGTCTGTGCCATCCACCTGTTGTATCTTGTCATAAACCTGGATTGGGAATCCTCTAAGGCAGGGGACTGCCTTTTTGGTAACATTTATGCAGAACCTAGCACAATGGGGCCCTGCTCCTTCATCAGGCCTCTAGTTGCTACTATCACAGAAATAGTTAATAATTATATGAAAAATTATACAGTACGAGTTCACGTCAGAGGTTAGAATCTGATGGAATTGATGACCCTGGAATTGTGTCGGGAGCCTGGGGGATCCAAATCATCCATAGATACAGAACTGAAAAGTAAAGAGATACAGATGCTTTTATGAGTTTTGTCTATAGACTTTGGAAACCCCGAAGGCCAACCATTCTTCACCTTGGAACGATGAGTATAACCTCAACTTTCTGATGGATCTGGGAGCTATCCTTCAACTAATTTGTACTCTCTTCAATTTGCAGCTCAATTATATTTTCTTCTCCTTTTGTTAAAGAATCTCTCCTATTTTTACTCCTTCCTGCCCCAACTCATTCATTCCAGGTGAGAAATCCTGGATATAATTCTCCATCACTTGATCCTTGTGTATATATTTACATCTATGCAAAGTGAGAGTAAACTGCAACCCAGTCAGAATGGTAGCATTTTACATCCGCTTTACACTCACTGGCCCAGATTCTGCCCTGTACTCCAACTGTTTTGTGTTGCTCTAGCTTGCATTGGACTGGAGGAAAGGCCTACAGAGTCCCATGAGGATTGCCCTTGTGTAGCGCTTTTGTAGCAGCCCTTGGAACACCGGCCTTTTGATTTCTAGTGAAGAGGGCATGGCTGAGGAAAGGAGACAGGGCCAGTGTCCCTGAGCTGTGGTGAGCTTTGGCAGCTGGGACAAACCTTTGTGGCTGTCGCATAATTTAGAGCAGCCTGAGGCAGCTTTAAGTTGCACTGTGGGATAGATCCAGCATCAAGATGGCCAGTATTGGGGGGGGATCATAAAGGTGTGTTCTGCTCCTCTAAGGAGGCTGAGCTAAGCATATCTCTGGTGTATCCTAGAACCCCGCCCACTTCGCTCAGTTGTAAAAGATTCCACAATGTGCAAAACAGTGGGGAAACCGAGCCCATTGTTTGTAAAAACCTTATTTTGAATGGCCCTGACCATTTGGCCGAATTGTGGATAAATTAAACTCTTGGGAAGCCACTCGTGATCCTGTAGCATTAGATCATTGGGAATAAAGACAGATGTATCAGATAAAAGCACTTGAGCTCTGAGGTGGTCACTGGGAGAAAAAAGCTCCTCTTTAGGTTACACTGAAGTCACCGTTGTGGTGCTGTCCTTGGTTTTTCCCTTATCTCTAGACACGTTGCCAAATGAGTGAGACAGAAGAAAGCATTTGAGAATGCACACGCACATTCGATCCCATTTAAGGTGAGAAAAAAGCCAGTCGTAGGAAAGCAAGAATACAAAGTGCTATCGGAAGCTAAATTTTAAGCTTGAGTGATTATAACAAGAGCAGCAGCATGATGTAGCAGATTGATTCAGGGTGGAGGCCCTGCCCTTTAATTCCATCCTATCTCTGCTTTGACTTGCTGTGTAACTTTGGGCACACGACTGTGACTCTCGGACTCAGTTTCCCTGCCTGTAAAAATGCCCCCTTCCCAACCTCCCAGGAGTGTTTGTGGGGCTTAGTGAGTTACTATTTATTTCTACAGTGCGATGGAAGTGAAAAGACATATGCAAGGGCTAATTATTAACACGAGGGATAAAATGAGATCCTCCACTTTCATTCATTGTTTTGCTGGATGGATTAGGCTAGTGGCAAATGCGCTAATGTTCTTAACAGTTCATTCCAAGGTCCTGCTTAGCTGGGTTTATCAGCTACTGAATTCTTATCCCAGCAAATTGTTACATATTACACAATAAAGCTATAAAATATGCGTCAGCAAAGCGTCTATTAGCAAAATGACATGGGTGTAATGCTTTAAGTTACAGCCGAGCCCAATTACCATGTGAGACCTCCTCTCGTGCTCAGTAGCTGCTGACCATTTCAATGACATGTTAATAGGGTTGATGCTATAAGTGGCTTTGCCATTTTTGTCATGCTCGTTTTCTCTGGCAGTGGCTCATTGCTGGACGGAGCTTTAGGAAGGCGTCAGCGTTAGGAAGGTGTCATCATGGCAAAGTTTCATTCCCGTTATAGAAGGGATGAGGCTGAATTCTGCACTCATTCACGCTTGTGCAAACCTGATGAAAGCAGGTAGGTTTCCGGCGGTTTAAATGAGGACAGGACTTGTTTTCCTCTTTAGATTTTAGGGTAGAAGTGAGCACAGCTCCATAGAAGTCACTGGCCCTATGGTCTAAAGTCAAACTTAAACATAAATGGTCCACAAAGTGTCCCAAGGTATGAAACAATGTGACACTCTTTCCCCATTCCCCTCATGATGTATCACAGGGAAAGAAATGGTATTTTCATGGATTCATAGCAGTTTGATAGAGGGAGCAGGGTAGATTCTGCAGCTCTTAGACAATATGCCCATTCAAAACAAGGGATGGTTTGCCTGAGTAAGAATTGCAGCATCAGGGCCAGTAAAAAATCTGAGATGACTGTGCATGAGGTGTCAATCCACAGAGAAGCTGGCCCCTTCAGTCATTTGCTCCATCTCTGAGGCCTGTTCTGACCAATGTATTCCCCATTGCTTTTTCGAGCCAGTGTTAGATGACTAAAGTAATGGGACTTCCTCCATTTCTGCCCTCTGAATAGTAGTACAAGAGATGGGCCAGGTCCACATGTCTATGCACTCTGCAAAAATGTGGATTAGGATCCATGCTTAAGTCAAGAATTGACAGAGAAGATCTTTTATACTTGGCGTTCTAGCTACTCCAACAGGCAAATGTTACAGCTTCCTTGCTCCTGTCCAAGTTTCAGCGAGTCTCCCTAAGACAGACTGGAGGCTGAGTTCATCCCTGCGCTGGTGCAGCACATAGCCCGGGGACTGAGGGAATACTATTTGCACATCCCTCCCCCGGCACAGATTACCACAACCTGAAAGCAAGCACCTGCCCAAAGTGGAACGTCCCCTGTGCTGGAGAAGGGACTTTGGGCCTCTTTGCAACGGCATGACTGAGCAAAGTGGCTGCAGTGCAGTCAGATTCCCTCTGGGAGATTCGGTATATGGAAAAAAACCCTTTGGAGCTGCGAGGGATTTACTGCAGCCTTTATCTGAACTTACTTGCTAACTAGAGATTGTGATTTGCTGGCTCTGAGTCAAAATCTTACAGAAACCTGGCTTTTAGTAAACATGCAAGAAGACAAATAGCAGCTTGGACAGGTGGGAGATGAGACTGAGAAAATAGTTTCTCTGTATGCCCTAGTGAGACAGGGTTATCTTGTGTATTAATAACACACATTGGTATTAAGTATTGGTATTAAGTGAGGATGTTCTTGGGACAGGGCACTGGAGTCCCTGGGACAGGGATGGGGAGATTTGTGATAGGGCACCATAACTCCTGCCCCCAAATAAATAAATCCTGAAAGCTTAGAATGCCTTGACTCTCGTGCCTACATATCAGCCTCCTAAACAGCAAGGGCCCGATTCTTTTATATCCTGCTAATTCTTCCATCACTGTGGGGGTTGGCCTGGAAAGCCCTATGGGGGTGATCATGAGGGGTGCTAAGCACTAGAGCCACTTCAGCTGGAGCTCTGTGTAGCCAGCACCTCTTAGAATTGGGCACTACAACAACGTCCCTGTGCTGTCATTGCTGGGCTGTTCAGTGAATTCCTGCAGCTGCCTTGGAGACACTTGTGGGATCATAGGCTTTATGGTACGAGGCACCAGAGTAGCTTCCCCTGCTGGGATCCTGTGGAAGAGGACAGGAGTTTTTGAAAGCTATGGATCTCATGAGATGTATGTGGATCTTCTGAGATCTTCCAGGGGCAAGGAGCAGCTGCACAGAAGTCTCACTGCCCAGTTCTCGTTTGCTTCCTATTGCCTCTAGAGGGGGAATATGCAAACTCTGCAGTAACTTGCTCATATTGACCCTTTGGGTTTGTGAAGAGGAGAGTCCACCTGCATTTGGACCATTGTGTAGAACAGTATATTTGTTTTTTAATAAGGGAAGAGATATTGTAAGTCTCTTGAGAAAATCTGTTCTTGTGAAACTTCCAGCCCAGTTTTACAAACCCTGAGTGTCAGACAGTTCAGATAGGGATTGAAAGTGCTAGGTATTTATGTGAACTAAACCTTTGAACCTTGGGAGATTTACCTCTCGCTGCTTTTTGTATTAGTTGCTGCAGCCAGATGGCTGTGCGGAAGCTCTGTGCACAATCCTGAAATCTCTTTGCATGTTTTTTGAGAGGAGCTCGAAGTGATCTCCTGATGATAGAGCAATTCATTAAGGCACTCCAGCCCTCCTTGCATCTTAATGCATTTTTCTTCATTTGTTTTTTCAGAGATTCCCTTTTCTTTGCAACACTTCTGAAAATAAATATTTTCAGTCAGATGTAACTGAGTTGAGACCAGCATTGAAATGCCTCGATTGAAGCATTTAAACTAGCTGAGGATTATTACAGAATTCAGTCTTGATCTCTGTGAGGTTACTGGGCACTGCAGAATGAGGCATAAAATATAAACTGATTAAGAGAGCTTTAAACTAGGAATTGGGGGCAGATGGTTGGGAGATGTCCAGATAATCTCCACGCTGGATTTTAGCATTGAGGGGGAAGAAAAGGAAGTAAGAAAGGATACAGCCGTGGGTAGGAGAATGGCCATAAGGAGGAAGGGTAGTGTAGATACCAGTCTAATAGGTGATACTGGTGGTAGAATGTCTGGACCTAATCGGGTAAAGAATGTGAGCGAAGCCAAACAGCAAAAATTAAGATGTTTGTACGCCAATGTGAGGAGCCTAGGTAACAAAATGGAGGAACTAGAGTTACTGGTGCAGGAAGTGAAACCGGATATTATAGGGATAACAGAAACATGGCGGAATAGTAGTCATGACTGGAGTACAGGTATTGAAGGCTATGTGCTGTTTAGGGAAGACAGAAATAAAGGCAAAGGTGGTGGAGTAGCATTGTATATCAGTGATGAGGTAGACTATAAAGAAATAAAAAGTGATGGAATGGATAAGATAGAGTCTGTCTGGGCAAAAATCACATTGGGGAAGAAAGCTACTAGAGCAGGGGTAGGCAACCTATGGCATGTGTGCCGAAGGCGGCACACAAGCTGATTTTCAGTGGCACTCACACTGCCCGGGTCCTGGCTCCTGGTCCTGGGGGCTCTGTATTTTAATTTAATTTTAAATGAAGCTTCTTAAACATTTTAAAAATCTTATTTACTTTACATACAACAATAGTTAAGTTATATATTATAGAAAGAGACCTTCTAAAAATGTTAAAATGTATGACTGGCACTTGAAACTTTAAATTAGAGTGAATAAATGAAGACTTGGCACTCCACTTCCAAAAGGTTGCCAACCCCTGTGCTAGAGCCTCCCCTGGAATAGTGCTTGGGATGTGCTATAGACCGCCAGGATCTGATTTGGATATGGCTAGACACCACTTTAATGAAATAAATACTAATGGGAATTGTGTGGTCATGGGAGTCTTTAACTTCCCAGATATAGACTGGAGGACAAGTGCTAGTAGTAATAATAGGGCTAAGATTTTCCTGGATGCGATAGCTGATGGATTCCTTCACCAAGTAGTTGCTGAACCAACAAGAGAGGATGCCATTTTAGATTTGGTTTTGGTGAATAGTGAGGACCTCATAGAAGAAATGGTTGTAGGAAACAACCTGGTTTGAGCGATCATGAGTTAATTCAGTTCAAATTAAATGGAAAGATAAACAAAAATAGATCAGTGACTAGGGTTTTTTATTTCAAAAGGGCTAACTTTAAAAAATTAAGGAAATTAATTAGGGATGTGGATTGGACTGGAGAACTTGTGGATCTAAAGGTGGAGGACACCTGGAATTTCTTCAAGTCAAAGTTGCAGAAACTATCAGAAGCCTACAGGAGGAGCAAATACAGCATCTGTGGGGTAAGTGACTGTAGTGTGTATGTGTTTGTGTTTGGGGGTTACTTGCTGTGTGCTGAGCTTGTGTTTGTCAGGGCTTTATAAAGCCGCGCACAAATGACCAGGGAGCTTGCGACCAGGGGCTGCTAACAGGTAGTTTTGCAAGGGGAGTGGGAAGGGAGGGAGGGTCCCTTGTTGGTCCTACCTGTTCCCCTGTAGTCCCCTTAAAACCTATAATCCAAACCATATTCCAAAACCCCTTTCTTTAAACCACCCTTTCATTAACTAGGAGACAATGCAGGCAGAAGCCCAGCAGCAGAGTGGGGGCTATCCAGTTGATTGCGCTGAGTGTAGCATGTATGATTACCTGCCTTGTGGGTGGGTGGTGTATGTGTGCAATTGGTGCAAGGAGACCATGTACGGACTTTGGAGGCCAGGGTGGCGGAACTGGAGGAGCTAAGAGACATGTTGATGAGGCTTTCCGGGACACTGTAGGATTGTCCCACCTCTGCTCAGACAGCCTCTGTGCTGTTGAGGAGGAAGAAAGGCCCAGGGAAGCACAGCAGTCAATGGGAGCAGAGGGAAACCTTCCCATAGTTGGGACCCTCCTTCCAGATGGTGCTGGGGTTGCCTCTCGCACTGAGGTTACCTCTCCGGGGGAGGGAACTCCAGTTGCTAGGAAAAGGCAGGTGTTAGTAATGGGAGATTTGATCATTAGAAACATAGATAGCTGGGTTTATGATGACCGGGAGAACCGTATGGTGACTTGCCTGCCTGGTGCGAAGGTTGCTGATCTCTTGAGGCATCTAGACAGACTTATGTGTAGTGCTGGGGAGGAGCCGGTGGTCGTGGTACATGTAGGTACCAATGACATAGGGAAGGGTAGGAGAGATGTCCTGGAAGCCAAATTTAGACTGCTAGGGAAGAGACTGAAATCCAGGACCTCTGTGGTGGCATTCTCAGAAATGATCCCAGTTCCACGCTCAGGGCCAGGTAGGCAAGCAAAGCATCAGAGTCTCAATGCGTGGATGAGACGATGGTGTAGAGAGGAGGGGTTGATGTTCATTAGGAACTGGGGAAACTTTTGGGATAGGGGGAGCCTATACAGGAGAGATGGGCTCCACCTAAACCAAAGTGAAACCAGACTGCTGGCACTAAACATTAAAAAGGTTGTAGAGCAGTTTTTAAGCTAGGAGATGGGAGAAAGCCGACTGCTGCAGAGGAGCATGTGGATCGGACACAGACTTCTCTCAGGGGAGAGTCTGATGATAGGGAATCTCCAGGTTATAGTCAGGAACAGAGGACGGAAGTCGATAATGTAAGGGCTGGATCAGATGATAAACAGTCACATAAAAAAGAATCTGACACATCAGATAAGGGCAGACAAATAAACAGGGACAATTTTTTCAAGTGCTTGTACACAAATGCTAGAAGTCTAAATAATAAGATGGGTGAACTAGAGTGCCTTGTGATAAAGGAGGATATTGATATAATAGGCATCACAGAAAACTGGTGAACTGAGGACAATCAATGGGACACAATCATTCCGGGGTACAAAATATATCGGAAGGACAGAACAGGTCATGCAGGGGGAGGAGTGGCACTATATGTGAAAGAAAATGTAGATTCAAATGAAGTAAAAATCTTAAGCGAATCCACATGTTCCATAGAATCGCTATGGATAGAAATTTCATGCTCTAGTAAAAATATAACATTAGGGATCTATTATCGACCACCTGACCAGGACAGTAATAGTGATGATGAAATGCTAAGGGAAATTAGAGAGGCTATCAAAATTAAGAACCCAATAATAGTGGGGGATTTCAATTAACCCCATATTGACTGGGAACATTTCACTTCAGGACGAAATGCAGAGATAAAATTTCTCGATACTTTAAATGACTGCTTCATGGAGCAGCTGGTACGGGAACCCACAAGGGGAGAGGCAACTCTAGACTGAACCCTGAGTGGAGTGCAGGAGCTGGTCCAAGAGGTAACTATAGCAGAACCGCTTGGAAATAATGACCATAATACAATAGCATTCAACATCCCTGTGGGGGGAAGAACACCTCAACAGCCCAACACTGTGGCATTTAATTTCAAAAGAGGGAACTATACAAAAATGAGGGGGTTAGTTAAACAAAAGTTAAAAAGTACAGTGACTAAAGTGAAATCCCTGCAAGTTGCATGGGCCCTTTTTAAAGACACCATAATAGAGGCCCAACTTCAATGTATACTCCAAATTAAGAAACACAGTAAAAGGACTAAAAAAGAGCCACTGTGGCTTAACAACCATGTCAAAGAAGCAGTGAGAGATAAAAAGACTTCCTTTAAAAAGTGGAAGTCAAATCCTAGTGAGGCAAATAGAAAGGAACACAAACACTGCCAGCTTAAGTGCAAGAGTGTAATAAGAAAAGCCAAAGAGGAGTTTGAAGAACGGCTAGCCAAAAACTCCAAAGGTGGTAATAAAATGTTTTTTAAGTACATCAGAAGCAGAAAGCCTGCTAAACAACCAGTGGGGCCCCTTGACGATCAAAATACAAAAGGAGCTCTTAAAGACGATAAAGTCATTGCAGAGAAACTAAATGGATTCTTTGCTTCAGTCTTCACGGTTGAGGATGTTAGGGAGATTCCCAAACCTGAGCCAGCTTTTGTAGGGGACAAATCTGAGGAACTGTCACAGATTGAAGTGTCACTAGAGGAGGTTTTGGAATTAATTGATAAACTCAACATTAACAAGTCACTGGGACCAGATGGCATTCACCTAAGAGTTCTGAAAGAACTCAAATGTGAAGTTGCGGAACTATTAACTAAGATTTGTAACCTGTTCTTTAAATCGGCTTCGGTACCCAATTACTGGAAGTTAGCTAATGTAATGCCAATATTTAAAAAGGGCTCTAGAGGTGATCCCGGCAATTACAGACCGGTAAGTCTAACGTCGGTACTGGGCATATTAGTCGAAACAATAGTTAAGAATAAAATTGTCAGACACATAGAAAAACATAAACTATTGAGCAATAGTCAACATGATTTCTGTAAAGGGAAATCGTGTCTTACTAATCTATTAGAGTTCTTTGAAGGAGTCAACAAACATGTGGACAAGAGGGATCCAGTGGACATAGTGTACTTAGATTTCCAGAATGCCTTTGACAAGGTCCCTCACCAAAGGCTCTTACGTAAGTTAAGCTGTCATGGGATAAAAGAGAAGGTCCTTTCATGGACTGAGAACTGGTTAAAAGACAGGGAACAAAGGGTAGGAATTAATGATAAATTCTCAGAATGGAGAGGGGTAACTAGTGGTGTTCCCCAGGGGTCAGTCCTAGGACCAATCCTATTCAATTTATTCATTAATGATCTGGAGAAAGGGGTAAATAGTGAGGTGGCAAAGTTTGCAGATGATACTAAATTACTCAAGATAGTTAAGACCAAAGCAGATTGTGAAGAACTTCAGAAAGATCTCACAAAACTAAGTGATTGGGCAACAAAATGGCAAATGAAATTTAATGTGGATAAATGTAAAGTAATGCACATTGGAAAAAATAACCCCAACTATACATACAATATGATGGGGGCTAATTTAGCTATAATGAGTCAGGAAAAAGATCTTGGTGTCATCGTGGATAGTTCTCTGAAGATGTCCATGCAGTGCATAGAGGCGATCAAAAAAGTGAACAGGATGTTAGGAATCTCATTGCCCTTACTTAAATCCATGGTATGCCCACATCTCAAATACTGTGTACAGATGTGGTCTCCTCACCTCAAAAAAGATATTCTATCACTAGAAAAGGTTCAGAAAAGGGCATCTAAAATGATTAGGGGTTTGGAGAGGGTCCCATATGAGGAAAGATTAAAGAGGCTAGGCTAGGCTAGGCCTCTTCAGCTTGGTAAAGAGGAGACTAAGGGGGATATGATAGAGGTATATAAAATCATGAGTGATGTAGAGAAAGTGGATAAGGAAAAGTTATTTACTTATTCCCATAATACAAGAACTAGGAGTCACCAAATGAAATTAATAGGTAGCAAGTTTAAAACAAATAAAAGGAAGTTCTTCACACAGCGCACAGTCAACTTGTGGAACTCCTTACCTGAGGAGGTTGTGAAGGCTGGGACTATAACAATGTTTGAAAGGGAACTGGATAAATTCATGGTGGCTAAATCCATAAATGGCTATTAGCCAGGAAGGGTAAAGAATGGTGTCCCTAGCCTCTGTTTGTCAGAGGATGGAGATGGATGGCAGGAGAGAGATCACTTGATCATTGCCTGTTAGCTTCAGTCCCTCTGGGGCACCTGGCATTGGCCACTGTCGGTAGACAGATACTGGGTTAGATGGACTTTTGGTCTGACCTGGTACGGCTGTTCTTATGTTCTTATGTTATGTACATCCCAAGAAAGGGGAAAACAATCTTAGGCAGGAATTGTAGACCAAGACGGATGAGCAAGCATCTCAGAGGGGTGATTAAGAAAAAGTAGAAAGCCTACAAGGAGTGGAAGATGAGAGTGATCAGCAAGGAAAGCTACCTTATTGAGGTCAGAACATGTAGGGATAAAATGAGAAAGGCCAAAAGCCATGCAGAGTTGGACCTTGCAGAGGGAATTAAAACCAGTAGTAAAAGGTCTTACAGCCGTATAAATAAGGAGAAAACAAAGAAAGAAGAAGCAGGATCGCTAAACACTGAGGATGGAGTGGAGGTTAAGGATAATCTAGGCATGGCCCAATGTCTAAACAAATACTTTTCTTCAGTCTTTAATGAGGCTCATGAGGAGCTTAGGGATAACAGTAGGATGACAAATGGGAACGAGGAGATGGAGGCAGATATTACCACATCCAAGGCAGAAGCCAATCTTGAACAGCTTAATGGGACTAAATCAAAGGGCCCAGATAATCTTCATCCAAAAATATCAAAGGAACTGGCACATGAAATTGCAAGCCCATTAGGAAGAATTTTTAATGAATCTGTAAACTCAGGGGTTGCACTGTATGACTGGAGAATTGCTAACGCAGTTCCTATTTTTAAGAAAGGAAAAAAATGTGATCTGAGTAACTATAGGCCTGTTAGTTTGACATCTGTAGTATGCAAGGTCTTGGAAAAAAAATTTGAAAGAGAAAGTAGTTAAGGACATTGAGGTCAATGGTAACTGGGACAAAATACAACATGGTTTTACAAAAGGTAGATCTTGCCAAACCAACCTGATCTCCTTCTTTGAGAAGGTAACAGATTTCTTAGGCAAAGGAAACACAGTGGATCTAATTTACCTCGATTTCAATAAGGTATTTCATATGGTTCCACATGGCGAATCATTAGCTACATTGGAAAAGATGGGGATTAATATGAAAATGGAAAGATGGATAAGGATCTGGTTAAAGGGGAGATTACAACGGATCACACTGAAAGGTGAACTGTCAGTCTAGAGGGAGGTTACTAGTGGAGTTCCTCAGGGATTGGTTTTGGGACCAATCATATTTAATCTTTTTATTACTGACCTTGGCACAAAAAGTGGGAATGTGCTAATAAAGTTTGCGGCTGACACAAAGCTGGGAGGTATTGCCAGTACAGAGAAGGACTGGGATATCCTACAGGAAGATCTGGATGACCTCGTAAACTGGAATAATAGTAATAGGATGAAATTTAATAGTGAAAAGTGCAAGGTCATGCATTTAGGGGTTAATAACAAGAATTTTAGTTATAAATTGGGGATGTATCATTTGGAAGTAACAGAGGAGGAGAAGGACCTCGGAGTTTTGGTTGATCACAGGATGACTATGAGCTGCCAATGTGATATGTTCGTGAAACAAGCTAAAGTGGTCTTGAGATGCATCAGGTGAGGTATTTCCAGTAGAGATAAGGAGGTGTTAGTACTGTTATACAAGGCACTCATGAGACCTCATCTGGGATACTGTGTGCAGTTCTCATCTCCCATGTTTAAGAAGGATGAATTCAAACTGGAACAGGTATAGAGAAGGCTACTAGGATGATCTGAGGAATGGGAAACCTGTCTTATGAAAGGAGACTCAAATAACTTAGCTTGTTTAGCCTAACCAAAAGGAGGCTGGGGAGAGATATGAGGGCTCTCTATAAATATATGAGAGGGATAAATACCAGGGAGGGAGAGGAATTATTTAAGCTCCATACTAATGTGGACACAAGAACAAATGGCTATAAACTGACCATCAGGAAGTTTAGACTTGAAATTAGATGAAGGTTTCTAACCATCAGAGGAGTGAAGTTCTGGAACAGCCTTCCAAGGGGAGCAGTGAGGGCAGAAGACATATCTGGCTTCAAGACTAATCTTGATAAATTTATGGGGGGGATGGTATGATGGGATAGCCTAATTTTGGCAATTGATCTTTGACTATTAGCAGTAAATATGTCCAAATGCCTGCGATGGGATGTTAGATGGGGTGGAATCTGAGTTACTACAGATAATTCTTTCCTGGGTGTCCGGCTGGTGAGTCTTGCCTACATGCTCAGGGTTTAGCTAATCTCCATATTTGGGATCAGTAAGGAATTTTCCTCCAGGGCAGATTGGCAGAGGCCCTGGGATTTTTTTGCCTTCCTCTGCAGCGTGGGTCACAGGTCACTTGCTGGAGGATTCTCTGTGCCTTGAAGTCTTTAAACCATGATTTGAGGACTTCAATATCTCAGACATAGGTTAGGGGTTTAATACAGGAGTGGGTGGGTGAGATTCTGTGGCTTGCGTTGTGCAGGAAGTTAGACTAGACGATCATAATGGTCCCTTCTGACCCTAAAGTTTATGAGTCTGTGTAAGGAGAAATGTAGGAAATATTCTGTGGAGAAAAATGAGGGTAGGTAGCTTTGGGGTTCCTATCAAAGAGAATGTGCAGGAGGAGTCACGTAGTAGATAAGCAAAAAAAAAAAAAGAATAGCTTTATGGAATTTAATACGTCAAAGGGGTATACATCAAGGTGGTGCTTGGGAGTAGCTGCTTGTCCTTTGTGGGGCATGCCTTTGAAATTCACGAAATCTCCATCCTGAGTCACCATCGCTTTCTACTTACACTTGTGCAAAGGGAGTGCAAACAATGAGGCCTAGTGGTAAGTGAGTGGAGATTTCTGCTTTGGTGGCATTTTACACCCACTTTGTATGGGGGTCGGTAACTACAAAGGCACAGGGCAGTAGAGAATCTAGCCTCATGTTTTTCTTGTGTCTGGATCTGGAGTTCTATTCTACACCGTTCTTTTTGCCCTCCTCTGGCATGAGAAAATTAAATGCATCTGGGACAGAGATGGCAGAGTTCTCATCAAAATGTTAGTCTCTGAGAGCCAAATCCAGCTCTGGAGTAAGTGGGTGCAACTGCTATTGAAATCAATGGGACGAGACGGGTGAGGTAATATCTTTTACTGGACCCACGTCTGCACACACAGCATAGATACCCGCTTAGCTGCTGTGGTGATAGCAGTCATATAAGCAGATAGGTACTTGCAGTGTCCCTTGTGGCAGAGGAAGGATAGAGCTTGGTTGTGATGACTCCAAAGAGGATTCTTTGTTCAGGATGCTGAACCCAGACAGATCCTGTAGTTCTTCCTGGCTCTCTAGCTCCAGTCTGACTAACTTCTGGTGTGGCCTAGTGTCACCTATAAGGATCTGCCCAGATCCTGGCCACTGGAGGGAAATGGAGTGCTGATTACATAACACCAGCAAGAAGTAACTTGTTATACGCAGGCTGGGAGGATTCCAGGTTAAGGGGCTGATTCTGCAGTCTTTATTCATACAGATGGCAGTGGGAGTTTTCTCAGAGTGAGAGCTGCAGGATTAGGCCCTGCATTATAAACGAGTAAAGCTGAGTTTCATCTAAGGAAGCAGAAATCTTCCAGGAATAGATTTGCTACTAGCATGGATCTGAGCAGGCTCTTTTTCTGGGTTGTTTATAAAAAAAAAAAAAAAAAAAAAAAGGAACACAGGATTTCAGAAGAGGTAGAAAAAGGAGGCAAGACTACTCAGGAGAATCTTACCTGGGCTGCATAGATTCCAAGGCCGGAATGGAACAGTATGATCACTGAGTCTGAAGTCCTGCATAACACAGGCCTTAGAACTTCCCCACAATGCCTCCTAGAGCAGATCTTTTCAGTGAACATCCCATCGACATTTAACAATGGTCAGTGATGGAGAATCCACCATGACCCTTGATAAATTGTTCCAGTGGCTAGTTACTCTCACCATTAAAATGTCACCCCTTAATCTTCTCTATGTAGATTAGTTCCCTCCTTCATACTGCTCCCTGTTCAGTAACAGCTCATAGAGCACCTTTTCTCCTGCAGTGACAAGATTGGCTGTTGCCTACTGTAGGGTTATTTCCAGAAGAAAATCTCAGTGCGGATGAGAATAAACTTTTTAAAGGCTGGTTCATTCCTCTGGCATTATCAGCATCCTCAAAAGACCTATTAAATACTGCTGCACTGTAGAGTAAATCTCATAAAGTTTGAAATTAGAAAGCATCTGCAACTGTTCCGTCTGCCCATCGCTGTGCATTTCAGTTGCCTCTGTGTGTATGTTTCACACAATTTTCCTTCCTTGTTATAGGTAGATTCTTTTTAGAGGGCCCTGTTGGCATTTTCATCACTCCGTCAGCATGCTCCGCTCCCTCTGCTAACAGGCCTTCACCAAAAATACCTGCCAAAACCCAGCCCCCCCAAGCAACAGAGGTAACAGGAATGGGAGGACTCTGTGTTTGACCCTTGGCCAGGCTGTGTCTGGGAGCACAGTGTAGGCACTGGCTTTCTGTGATCTCACACTAATTTTTCAGCATTGTGACTCAATGACTTCACTCCTGTGTGAAGGCAGAATCAGGCCCAATATGTTCAGCCTCACACATGAGTCCTGAAATGGCACAGTCAGGTTCCACCCAGAAACTATATCTTGCTCTCCTTGGGCAGAGCAAAGGTCACCAGGGATAGGGGGTGCAAATCTTGATGGGCACCATCAAGAACACCTGTGATTTTGGCCCAGCCAGGCTAAATATCTTGAAAAACAACATAATAGTATTGTGATGGCTGTTCAATTTTGTTTGTAGATCATCCATCCGGTAATACATATCCTGTAAGAGAGAAAGCATTTGAGTGACTAGTTCTGAATTAAATGCCAGACAGTGAAAACAAAGTTCTCCATTGTGTGAGGTGCCTGAAGGATTATTAAGAGAAGCATCTATGCAAGTCATCACCCTGCAGCAAATCCCAGACCCCACATAACAAAATTTTAATTAGCCAGTAAATCCAACAGCAAAATCTGCTCCTACCCTCCCAAACTTCCTATGACACCTACACCCTCAAGGTTCCCCATAAACCTGGGAAACAGATGATCTTTGCAGCATGCCCAGAAGGTCAGTCGGTCAGTGAGAATGCCCTGCTACCTGCTTTTTTTCTCCTATAGTGAAGAGGATAAAGCTTGAATATCATTTCTAAATGCAGCTAGGGCGCTAAAGCATAGGGAGACTTCAGTCTTTTTGGTAGGCAGGTCCAAGGCCATATAGGTTAAAATCAATTACTTATCTCCACCAGCTCCTGTTGATCACAGGATACTGGCGGTGTGTGCTGCTGCTGAGATACATTGCTTCATAAACAGGTGGCTATTTTCTCTACCAGCTTTGGTTACCAAATGGGTTTAAAGTGTAGAGCGCATTGAGTGGCGTAGCCTGGAAGTGACACGTGTATGTATAACAGCAGCAATGTCCTTATGCAGGAGGTAGGATTGCAGCCTGTTGACATGCCTCCCAAATCAATTTTCTATAGGTTAAACCCTTTCACTCAAAGCTGCATCCAGAATGGCAGCATTCATGCCTCACCTCGTGTCCCATTGAAATGTTGTGGCATGTGGTAGGTGACCAGGCAGGTCACTGAGCAGGAACTGATAAAGGGATTAAAGCCGGCTAGCGTCTTAGTGCAGAGGTATGAACTCATGACATGGTATGACAGAGGAAAGTAACAGTAAGTGAGGGTCTGATGGAAGTGGGAGGGACAGTAAAGAGACAACTCCCTTCTGGATCAAGAGGTTAATACAAGCCAAAGCACTGGAGCGTGGCTGAAGGAGGTGCAGACTGGCAATGAAAAATGTACAGGCTAACATCTCAAGCCTCTGCCGGGCGACGAAGTGTTGACTATAATTACCCTGTGCCCATTATGTCATGACCATGCTGTAGATGCCAAAGCTTTGCAGAAGAATAGATTAGAAACTGATGATCAGTTTGCATCGGCTACGGCACTATTCCCCGAGCTGCTGGTTTATATGTATTCCCACTCAAGGCGGAATAATAAGGTATCTTGAAGAGCTGGAAGGTGTGTGTGATGCCTATTCCTGGGCCTACTGAAGGCAGTGGAAGTTGACCTCCATGAGGACAGGACTGGACCCAGTAATACACCAAATCCTGACAGGTTCTGAGCACTTGCAATTCAAGTGCAATTAGTTGACTTCACAGTGCAATCAGTTGACTTCACAGTGCACAGCAGTTTGCTCAGCAGTTGCTTAGCATCCCTCAGGATTTGATCTAATACTACAGGATTTGGACTAACAAGACTATCTCTTTTTTAACTATACAAATGCTGAATATGCTTCTCATCTTTACCTGGAGGAAGGGAAAAAACGCAAAACCCAAAGAACTATGTTAAATAAATGGTTGCCCAAAGTTTTCACAAGTTGTTGCAGAGAATATAAATTGGAAACCTGGTAAATTTTCCAGACACTGGGTAACACAGAGAGCTGATCACTGAGACATGCTAGCTCAATCCCACAAACAGTCACATTCCCAAAGGATGTGGGAGAGACTGTATGGTTTGAGGATTGAAGCATGAGACTAGGAATGATGACTTCTAGGTTTTACTCCTCGTTCAACCACTGACTTGCTGTGTAACTTCAGACAAGCAACCTAATCTCTCTCCATCTTTAATCCTTGGCAGCCTCACTGGCTTAATGTTTCTAAAGTGCGTGGAGATCCTCCAGTGTAAAGCAAGCACTGAGTGTGATTTCAGGGTCATCTTGCAGGTGTCCGAACCCCAGTGGAGACAGGATATCATCTTAGATTAGTAGTTCAGCTCTTACTTTAAAACAAACCTTATGTAGACTTGATTATACCAAAGCACAAAAACAGAGAGGGAGAGAGATGCATTCATGTGCACATACAGTAGGTTTACCTGACTAAGGATGATTAAATAATGATTAAAACCTGAGGAAGGCCTTCAGAATTTGATGCATATGAATACTTCTTTTTCATAGAACAAATTCACTATTAGTAGACGTTCCCCATATCAGAGGCTGTTATTCATATGTCCCACTCTATACAGAAGAATAATTTCAGCCACTTTTGAAATGAAGTCATCTCTGGAATGCAACACTCTAGTTGTTTAACAACAGATCTCAAGACTCCTCATCAGTTTGAGACTGAAAAATACCACACCCAATTGACACTGCAGAAGAACGTAGGTAGGCAGTTGTAACTGCTCTCACTGCTCTCAAAGTCAAGACACCATGTCTAACAGACTAACTTGTGAAAACAGCCATGGGATGTTTGTCTCTTCCGAAAGTCAGCCTTCCCAGCAGCACAGTATATCTTAACATGATGCTGGTGCATTGCCACAGTAGTGATTCTAAAGGACGGTGCCATCTACTTAATCAGCAGCACCACTTCTTCAGCCCATGGGATCTATTCTCTGCTGGCTTGCAGCTTGTTACTCATTTATACCTGTGCAAAATGCTATCGCTGGTGTGCGTGGAGAAGTTCATTTGGTAGCACTGAACGCTCCCTTTGCTGAGGGGTAAATGACTGCAGAAGACACATGGCAGTCATTTCATGCAACTGGGTGGCTTGGGATCTCCAAGATTATACAGCTTCTGGAAGTCAAAGGAAAACTTTGGTTTGTACATAGAAGACTTACTAAATCAAGGCCTGAAAGGTATATGGATTTAACGGTGCAGGGAGCAGCAGACAGACAAGTGCAAACATTGCTCTTTTCTTCTGTTTCACTCACTCTCATTTTCTCCCTTTCTTGTCCCCTCGCTTAAAGCTTTTATGCTTTGCCCTACACAGCTGGACTGTATGAGTCAGGAACATACCTAGCTTGAGATGATGCCTCCAACTTTTGTTTTTTTCTGTCTACTGGACACACAATTTACTATGACAATACATCGGTAGCAGAAACGTACTTTCCATTTATTAGTGACTTTATGTATAAAAAAGGAATATAAAAGGCAGCATTCCCAGAACTCTCACCTAAATCCCAGATGTTGTGATGTAGCAATGCTGGTAGCAGGCATAGCTTCTCTTCTCAGGGTGAACCTGGGGACCTCATTCATGCCGAGTTGATCAGGCCTCTGATAAAGCTCTGTGGGCTTCCAGCTGCTGTATCATTTCAGAGTCATTTCCTGCCTGAGTTAATAAACAACTGATTCAGTCTCTTCTCCCTGGTTACAAGCTAGTGGAGATGACTCTAGACCTTGAAGGTGAAAAGGAGGCAATCAGGGAGGATAAAGAGACTGTGGAGGAGTTAAATGACTTCTTTGCATCAATCTTCATTTCAAAGCAGCGTTCAGACTGAATTGGGAGGATTAGGTTGTGTGTGTGGGGAGGATTTCCCTTCCTCTAAGGGAGTTTAATCTGCCTCTGTGGGTGCTGCTGTACTATTCCTGCAAGCAACGACCTGTGTTCATGAACCAGGGTACTTCTGAAAGTAATTATTCCCCCTGGGTAATATATCAGGCCAAAGGAAGCGACATTTAAAAGAACCAGCTTCCAAGAGTTGAGGGTGCAGGATACTCCAGGATACCACTTCAGTGGACTTTCTCCTCTTTCATGTTGCAAAATGCTTGTGTCCCGCACAGCCACCAGGAAGCTGGCTGACCAGTTACACAGAGCAAGGTGAGGCACTGTCAGACAGAAGCATAAGCCAATAAGGTAAAAGAACATGTTAGGAAATTAAGGCTTTGATCTTGCCAGGAACAGTCCTGACAGAACTACGCAAATCCCCACTGAAGTCATTTGGCCTCTGTTTGAGCACCTAGTTCCGTTTGTATGGATCAGCTTGCAGAATTGGGGTTAAATCAAGACAGGGTGAAATCCCCCTAGGGAGTTCTGGAGGCGCGAAGGAACAAAGTATTATACTGTAGCTGAAAACCTGTGTAATTTATCATTAAAAGCAGCCACCTCCCTGGAGGAACCACTGAATAAATAGAAAATCATCTGGCTAAGCTATATTTTTGCAACTCAGTTGCTGAGTTCAATTCAGTTAGCTTTGTGGGGGCCGTATCATTCATGTCTCAGGAGTATTTGGACAACTACCAGCTGTTTGTAAAAGCATCTTCCAATCCTAAAAGTTCTATTGTGTTCAACTCAAAATTCATATCAAAAGAGCTTTATGTTTTATTCCTTACTTTCCTGTTTAAAATGCTTAAGCCAATCAGGGAGCTGATACAAAACACTGTGCGACTTACGTGACCAATCAGAGAATATGAATAATAAAGAGTCAAAGAAAATTGTTCGTGAATAACTTGAGGATAGGTCCACAAAGCTACATAGGCAGCTATTTGTCTCTTTAGGTGCCTAAATCCACCATTTAGGTTCCACTGACACTCTCAAAACCACTGCTTATCTACCCACTAACCCTATATGTTTGTAAGTTTCCTCCTGTTGACATTTGCAAAGCTGCCTACATTTGGACACCCCCCACTGAGCTAACAAGCTGCTCTGAGCTATAGCTTAAGCTGAAGCCCTGAAGCAGGGTTCTCAGATTAGGCATTACCCTACTGATCTTGCCAGTAGGGTCCAATGCGAGAGTTGTGCTCTGAGCTCGCCTAAAATCTGATATTTGTAAGACCCAGCAGCAGGAGGGCTGGTGTCATAAACAGATGGTTAAGGGTTAATGTCTCTTTTACCTGTAAAGGGTTAAGAAGCTCAGTAAACCTGGCTGACACCTGACCAGAGGACCAATAGGGGGACAAGATACTTTCAAATCTTGGTGGAGGGAAGTCTTTGTTTGTGCTTTTTGTTTGGTTCGTTGTTCGCTCTCGGGACTGAGAAGGACGGGACATCATTCCAGACCTTCCCTATCTTTCTGAATCAGTCTTTCATGTTTCAAAATTGTAAGTAATAGCCAGGCAAGGCGGATTGGTCTTATGTTTGTTTTCTCAACTTGTAAAGGTTTCTTTTGCTGGAAGGATTTTTTTACCTCTGTTTGCTGTAACTTTGAATCTAAGGCTAGGGGCGGGGTCCCTCTGGTCTATATGAATCTGAGTACCCTGTAAAGCATTTTCCATTCTGATTTAACAGAGATAATTTTTACCTTTTCTTTCTTTAATTAAAAGCTTTCTTTTTAAGAACCTAATTGATTTTTCCTTGTTTTAAGATCCAAGGAGTTTGGATCGGTGTGAAGCCTCTCAAGGCAACCCAGGGAGGGGAAAGACTTGGGGGAAAAGGAGGGGGATGGTTAATTTCTCCTTGTTTTAAGACCCAAGGGGTTTGGGTCTGGGTTCCCCAGGGAAGGTTTTGGGGGAACAGAAAATGTGCCAGACACTAAATTCTGGCTGGTGGCAGCGTACCAGACCTAAGCTAGTAATGAAGCTTAGAAGTGTTCATGCAGGTCCCCACTTCTTCTGCTCTAAAGTTCAAAGTGGGGAAAAACCTTGACAGCTGGATGCCAGGAAACACTAGGGGAGGGGCAGCTGCTGTACAAAAGACAGTGGGTAGTAGTTGTGTGTTTCCCTGATGGGTAGAACCTTCATGGGGGATGGGGGAAACCCAGGTTCAAATCCCTCCTATGCCTGATTTGGAGCAAGGGCTGGAACTGAGGTTTCCTACTTGTGAGTGCCCTGGCTGTTCTGCAGCAGAGCTCTCCTGTTGAAGCTGTTCCACTTTGTATAACTTTACGGGGCCAGAAAGAAAGAGACTGACTCTATTGCCCAGTGACTAGAGCACTCAGCTGAGATGTGGCAGGCCCAGGTCCATATCAGGCAAAGCAGAGATTTAAAGTTCTTTCTCCACATCTTAGATGAGTGCCTTCATCACCAGGCTATTCATAGAAATGTAGGGCTGGAAAGGACCTTGAGAAGGCATCAAGTCCAGTCATTGTCCCCCCATGCTGTGGCAGGACCAGCAAGCCTAGCCCCATGTTTCTCAATTACTGGTCTGTGGACCAGCGCTGGTGCCTATATCTCACTGGCACAGTTTAGGAAGGCAGCAAACCAGTCCCTGGTATAAAAAAAGATTGAGAAATGCTGCCCTAGACCACCCATGACAGGTGTTTGTCCAACTTGTTTTTAAAAGCTTCCAAAAATGGGGTTTCCCGACCTCTCTTGGAAGCCTATTCCAGATCTTAACTACTCTTATAGTTAGAAAGTTTTTCCTAATATCTAACCTAAATCTCCCTTGCTACAGATTAAGCCCATTACTTCTTGTCCTACCTTCTGTGAACATGCAGAACAATTGATCACTGTCCTCTTTATAACAGCCCTTAACATATTGGAAGACTGTTATCAGGTTCCCCCCAACTCGTCTTATTGTGTTTGCGCCCCCTTGTCTCTATCTCTCTCTTTTTTTTTTTTTTTTGCACAAAACATTGAAAGGCCTCAGATTTGTGTTGTTAGGGCCAAACAGCTGCGGATCCCAAGCAGAAGGAGGTGCCTATCACAGGCCTGTCTGTCAGGTGCCTCAGGTCCAGTTCAATGGGCATTCGGTGCTTAAATAGTGTTGAGGATCTGGCCTAAGCCCACCCTTTTCCTCCACATTTCACTCCTGGGTAGCATAGTCAGCTACCTGCTCGGAATGTTGGCTTCTGAGGATCCATCCCTTCCTTAGGTCCCTAACTCTCCCCTGGCCTTGTCTGGGGTGCCTGAGTGCCTAACCTGGGGCAGAAAATTCCACAAGGCAGCAGGGAGTTTTGTAGGGTGACCGGATGTCCTGATTTTATAGGGACAGTCCTGCTTTTTTGGGGTCTTTTTCTTATACAGGCTCCTATTACCCCCAATCCCATGTCCCGATTTGCTTTCTGGTCATCCTAGTGTTTTGGGATTAGGCCTTGTAATGCTGAGCAGAGCAGTGCCTAAGGACCCTTGTGGTTCTGGCCCTTACTGTCTGATTAATTGTTTGGCTACGCTATTGGACGAATGTTTAGAAGCACTGCATACATTTAAAAGAAAATCAGAATTGGTTTCCACTTGATTTGCTAACCAAAAGGGGGCTGAATGCACAACAAATGCTACTTACGATGAATAATTTGACAAGGGAGGACTGGATTATGGCCAACATATCTATCTATTTAATAGGAGCTAAGGGTAATTCTGGTAATTACAGACCCTTCAGTCTTATTTCAGTTGCAGGAAGAACAATTGAGAAAGGAATGATAGACACAGGAATAAAGCACCTTGATAAGTGTAAATTTAAAGTGACAAACCATCATGACTTTTTAAGGGTAAATATCTTTATGCCTGAGTTCCCTACCTCTAAAATTTAAATAATGCTACTTCCTGGATCCCACCCCTTTTTTTTCTTATCTGGTTTGACTGTAAGATTTTTGGATTTTCTCTTATTGTATGTATAGTGTTTAGCACAGTGGGTCCCTGATCTCAGTTAATCACAATAAATTATAGACTCATAGACTCATAGACTCTAGGACTGGAAGGGACCTCGAGAGGTCATCGAGTCCAGTCCCCTGCCCTCATGGCAGGACCAAATACTGCCTAGACCATCCCTAATAGACATTTATCTAACCTACTCTTAAATATCTCCAGAGATGGAGATTCCACAACTTCCCTAGGCAATCTATTCCAGTGTTTAACTACCCTGACAGTTAGGAACTTTTTCCTAATGTCCAGCCTAAATCTCCCTTGCTGCAGTTTAAGCCCATTGCTTCTTGTTCTATCATTGGAGGCTAAGGTGAACAAGTTTTCTCCCTCCTCCTGATGACACCCTTTTAGATACCTGAAAACTGCTATCATGTCCCCTCTCAGTCTTCTCTTTTCCAAACTAAACAAACCCAATTCCTTCAGCCTTCCTTCATAGGTCATGTTCTCAAGACCTTTAATCATTCTTGTTACTCTTCTCTGGACCCTCTCCAATTTCTCCACATCTTTCTTGAAATGCGGTGCCCAGAACTGGACACAATTCTCCAGCTGAGGCCTAACCAGCGCAGAGGAAAGCGGAAGAATGACTTCTCGTGTCTTGTTTACAACACGCCTGTTAATGCATCCCAGAATCACGTTTGCTTTTTTTGCAACAGTATCACATTGTTGACTCATATTAAGCTTGTGGTCTACTATGACCCCTAGATCTCTTTCTGCCATACTCCTTCCTAGACAGTCTCTTCCCATTCTGTATGTGTGAAACTGATTGTTCCTTCCTAAGTGGAGCACTTTGCATTTATCTTTATTGAACTTCATCCTGTTTACCTCAAACCATTTCTCCAATTTGTCCAGATCATTTTGAATTTTGACCCTGTCCTCCAAAGCAGTTGCAATCCCTCCCAGTTTGGTATCGTCCGCAAACTTAATAAGCTTACTTTCTATGCCAACATCTAAATCGTTGATGAAGATATTGAACAGAGCCGGTCTCAAAACAGACCCCTGTGGAACCCCACTTGTTATACCTTTCCAGCAGGATTGGGAGCCATTAATAACTACTCTCTGAGTATGGTTATCGAGCCAGTTATGCACCCACTTTATAGTAGCCCCATCTAAATTGTACTTTCCTAGTTTATCTATAAGACTATCATGCGAGACTGTATCAAATGCCTTACTAAAGTCTAGGTATATCACATCCACCGCTTCTCCCTTATCCACAAGGCTCGTTATCCTATCAAAGAATGCTATCAGATTAGTTTGACACGATTTGTTCTTTACAAATCCATGCTGGCTATTCCCTATCACCTTACCACCTTCCAAGTGTTTGCAGATGATTTCTTTAATTACTTGCTCCATTATCTTCCCTGGAACAGAAGTTAAACTAACTGGTCTGTAGTTTCCTGGGTTGTTTTTATTTCTCTTTTTATAGACGGGTACTATATTTGCCATTTTCCAGTCTTCTGGAATCTCTCCCATCTCCCATGACTTTCCAAAGATAATAGCTAGAGGCTCAGATACCTCCCTCTATTAACTCCCTGAGTATTCTAGGATGCATTTCATCAGGCCCTGGTGACTTGCACGCATCTAACTTTTCTAAGTGATTTTTAACTTGCTCTTTTTTTATTTTATCTTCTAAACCTACCCCCTTCCCATAAGCATTCACTATGTTAGACATTCCTTCAGACTTCTCAGTGAAGACCGAAACAAAGAAGTCATTAAGCATCTCTGCCATTTCCAAGTCTCCCATTAGTATTTCCCCCTCCTTACTGAGCAGTGGGCCTACCCTGTCCTTGGTCTTCCTCTTGCTTCGAATGTATTGATAAAAAGTCTTCTTGTTTCCCTTTATTCCCATAGCTAGTTTGAGCTCATTTTGTGCCTTTGCCTTTCTAATCTTACCTCTGCATTCCTGTGTTATTTGCCTATATTCATCCTTTGTAATCTGACCTAGTTTCCATTTTTTATATGACGCCTTTTTATTTTGTAGGTCACGCAAGATCTCATGGTTAAGCCAAGGTGGTCTTTTGCCACCTTTTCTATCTTTCCTAAACCGTCGGAATAGCTTGCTTTTTGGGCCCTTAATAGCGTCCCTTTGAAAAACTGCCAACTCTCCTCAGTTGTTTTTCCCCTCAGTCTTGGGACCTTACCTATCAGCTCTCTGAGCTTACCAAAATCCGCCTTCCTGAAATCCATTGTCTCTATTTTGCTGTACTCCCTTCTACCCTTCCTTAGAATTGCAAACTCTATGATTTCATGATCACTTTCACCCAAGCTTCCTTCTACTTTCAAATTCTCAACAAGTTCCTCCCTATTTGTTAAAATCAAGTCTAGAACAGCTTCCCCCCTAGTAGCTTTTTCAACTTTCTGAAATAAAAAGTTGTCTGCAATGCAGTCCAGGAACTTATTGGATAGTTTGTGCCCCGCGGTGTTATTTTCCCAACATATATCTGGATAATTGAAGTCCCCCATCACCACCAAATCTTGGGCTTTGGATGATTTTGTTAGTTGTTTGAAAAAAGCCTTATCCACCTCTTCCACCTGATTAGGTGGCCTGTAGTAGACTCCCAGCACGACATCACCTGTGTTTTTTACCCCTTTTAGCCTAACCCAGAGACTCTCAACACTTCCATCTCCTATGTCCATCTCCACCTCAGTCCAAGTGTGTACATTTTTAATATATAAGGCAACACCTCCTCCCTTTTTCCCCTGTCTATCCTTCCTGAGCAAACTATACCCATCCACACCAACATTCCAGTCGTGTGTATTATCCCACCAAGTTTCAGTAATGCCAACAATGTCATAGTTGTATTTATTTATTAGCACTTCCAGTTCTTCCTGCTTATCAGCCATACTTCTTGCATTTGTATATTGGCATCTAAGATACTGGTTTGATCTTGTCTCCCAGCTTTGCCCTGACCCTCCTTTCTCTCTGCCATTATAGCCCGTGCTCCCTCCTGTTTCCGACCCATCTCCCAGGTCTTGTTCCCCACTTACCTGTGGGGTTTGCGCCTCTTCAACATTAATAAGCTGGTAGATGCTGTCACCGGATACACCACTCACTGTCGGACTGGTGCCTCCTCCTGGTACTCTGGGGATTAGCTGAAGGCTGACATCCCCCGCATCTGCGGTTTGCATTTCATCACTCTGTACTCCTGCAGCTCTGCCTGCAGCCTCAGAAACTCCAGAATTCTCTTTGTGGTTGGCCCTCTGGCCGTGTCACTGTCAGAGTTCTCTCCTTTCAGGCAGTCCTCTCGCTCACATCCTTAGTGCTACTTGCCCAGTGGCTGGTAGGGAAACCCGGGCCCACCCTCTTCTCCAGGTTCCATCACAGGGACCCTCAGCTCAGCAGCCTGGGCCTTCTTTCTCTGGCTTACTGCTCTATCCCTGGGCTGCTTCCTACTACTGGTTCCCCTTGTCTTCCTGGGCCTACCAGTTCCCAAAACACTTTCCCTCTTCCCAGGGAGTGATCGCAGCCTGCAGTCCCCACTCTCTCCTCCCTTTCTCCTGGGACGATCTGCATTTTCCCAGCAGTCTCTTCTGCTTTCAGCTCCTGGGCTTTATAGGCCCTGCCTGTTCCTGCCTAGCTGATCACTGGCATTGCCTTTCTTTGGACCTTGTGCTACTGTATCTCTGGGTTATTTGGCCCATCTGGCCTGCATTAAACCCTGCTGGGTGAGTGTGGGATAGTCAGCCCATCATAGATGCCTTTCAAGGCATTAACAACACAGCAGATAAAGGAGAACTGGTAAATACAATATATTTAGACTTTTGACTAAGCCCCTCGCAAGAAGGTATTAGTGAAATGTGGTAACCATAGAGTGTGAGGGAAAGCACAGCCATCGATTAAAAAGTGGGTAAGAGGTAAGAAACAAAGAATAGGGCTAAACATTCAATTTGCAGGATGGAAAGGACATTAATAGGAATGTACCTCCCCCCAAGGTCAAGTTAGTAAAGACTAGTGAGGAAATACAAGGAACTCCATAAGTACCTAATAAACCTCAGAAATTGCCAACATGATGACAGATGAATTTCAACATAGCCAAATCTAAGGTAATACAAGTTGAAAGGAACAACTTAAATGCCTTGTACACACTGATCGGCTCTGAATTAATTCTAACTTCTCGGGTGGTGGGGGGAATAAAAAGATCTGTTGGCATCATTGTCAACAGCTCAATGAAGCTATCTACTCAATGCGCAGTGGGAGGGTTGAAGAAGTGAATGAGACATTAGCTGAATTAAGAAAGGATGGAGGAGGCTATGGAAAATGTTAGAATTGATAGCATATTCTCACCCACATGCGGAGTTCGGTTTTGCTCTTTCTTTTGTTAGAAAGGTAATACAGTAGTACCAGGTCCAAAGAAAGGCAATGCAAGCGATTTAGCAGCATGTGGTTATCTAATGTAGGGAGAGATGAAAATGACTAGAGTTAATTGGTTTGGAAAGGAGAAGAATAAGTGGTGATAGGAGTGATGAATTTAATATAATGAATGGTAAAGATTAGGTTAATCTGCCACTCTGATTTTTTTTTACCCTGTTCCATAAAATAGAGAATGAAAAGAAATTCAATGAATGTCAAAGGCAATACGTTTAAAATGGGTAACAGGCAACATTCTTCATGCCACACATAGTGAGTCTGTAGAATTTAGGGCTTGTCTACATTACTGGCTGGATCATAGATTATTAGGGTTGGAAGGGACCTCAATAGATCATCTAGTCCAACCCCCTGCTCAAAGCAGGACCAATCCCCAAATGGCCCCCTCAAGGATTTAACTCACAACCCTGGGTTTAGTAGGCCAATGCTCAAACCACTGAGCTATCCCTCCACCACTGACAAGCTGCAATTGATCCAGCAGGGGTCGATTTATCATGTCTACTCTAGATGTGATAAATTCACTGCCAAGTACTCTCCCATCAACTCGGGTACTCCACCGGACGAGAGGCGCAGGCGGAATTGATGGAGGAGCGTCAGCTGTTGACTCACTGCAGTGAATACACCATGGTGAGTAGATCTAAGTATGTCGACTTCAGCTACGTTATTCACGTAGCTGAAGTTGCATATCTTAGCTTGATTTCCCCCTCTTGTCCCCTCCAGTGTAGACTGGACCTTAGTGGTGCAGAGTGTTACTGGGGAAAATAGTTTAAGAAGACTTTTTAAAAAAGATTTAAACGTTAATTTAAACGGTTAGCCTTTCCTGTCATATGTATCAGGGTAAAAATTACAAGGACTCATAATGTAGTACAATGATCATCACCGGATGAACTGGGTTATTATGGGTTGGAGCCTTGCTTCACCCCTCCCTTACATCTTGATCTAGTCAGTGGGAGTTCCCCCATCCCCAGTTGTATTGTGATGCCATATGAATAAAGCAGCAAGCTCCCAGCCTGCAGTTTGATGAGGAGAGTTGTAGTTGAGTTGAGCAGTCCCTTTACAAAAATGAACGTTCATGGCATAAATCAGTCAGGAGTTGTGAGCAGCAAACACAGTCTCCCCATGGTAATAATGCTGAATAAAACTTTCCTCCTTTAGAACTCAAAACACTTTACCAAGGAGGGTAAATGTCCTTGTCTCTATTTGACCACTGGGGATCCTATGACACGGACTGGTTAAGTGACTAGTCCAGGGCACATAGTGAGTCAGTGGCAGAGCTAGGTTCTGAATCCAGCTCTGTAACTCCTTAGTGCTGCCACACTAATGGCTAGATAGAAATAGTAATATTCCAATTGGTCTTATGTGCATCTGGATCCCCACAAGAGGAACAACTCATAGAATTTCCTTCCAGCTTTTCCAGGGAGGGGCAGGGTTTGCCTCCTCTGCAGATGAAGCTAGGGGTTCAGGCCTTAACCCCATCAAATTCTCCCACAGTCCCCTGGAGGTACAGGGCCATCTGCACAGAGGTCCTATCTTTCTGCACTGGGTGTATGGCTCTGAGCTGCTCTTCCTGGTTCTCTGGCAAGGCGACTCTGCCTGCAAGGATTCCACAGCCCACCCTCCAAGCCCTTTAAGAGATGGGTTTAGCAATATGAAGGGAATCTCGCCTCAGGCTATTTTAACTCCCGTGCTGATGCCCCGATGAGAGGATAATATCTGCTCTCCCTCCCACCCATTGTCTGTTACACTTCGTCACAGACATATGCTTGGACCCAATGAGAATTGTTTGCAGATCCAGAGATGAGTTTAGGTGCCAGAGGTGGCTGATGCACACGCACATTGTGTATCTAGGGACAAAGCTATTCATGGAGAGTTTGTTGCACCCATGCATCTAAAGGCGCGCATAGGTTGCAATACCCCACCCACGAGGATAAGAATAGGCTGTATATGTTGTGCTCACACTGTACGCTGTAGAGACTAGAGCCAGGCAAAAAGTTGGTTACCACCCCCCAAATCCATGTGTAACTCCAGGTTTCAGGGTTCATGACAAACTCAAGGCCTAGCTTAGGTTCATCTTGTGTCGCTGGTAGATCAGGTGATTTATATAAAAAAATGTGTTTAGGACTTTATGAAGTACTGGTAGGATGCTGCATGATTAATCTCACTTAATCACTGTACCCTATGTTATAAGGTAGTATTTAAGTGTTTGCTCTGAAACTGTAAACCCCCACAGTCAGGAGAGAAGCATTCCCAAGTGTAAAATACTAGTTTACCACAAGAGGTTTTTAAGGTCAGTCTTGACAAAGCCCTGGCTGGGACAATTTAGTTGGTGTTGGTCCTGCTTTGAGCAGGAAGTTGGACTAGATGACCTCCTGAGGTCCCTTCCAACCCTGATATTCTATGATTCTATGATTAATCCCACCGGGATGTTTTCAGTTCTCAGACATACTGAATGGCTGTGGATCCATAGCTCAGAAGCTTCCTTAGGCACACACTGATGTGGTGGGTTTTGATGGTCTCTTTGGAAATCCACAGATAATAGGTCATTGGGAGATGTTTTTTTAAACTGCACCTTTCAGTCAGTGCTGCTGTGTCTTCAAGGGTGTGCTGAGGCTGTAATGAGACTGTACTGGAGATCAGTGAACTTACACCCACCATGGAGCAGCTTAGGCCTGGGAAAGTCATTCTAAGCTACGCAATTTGAGTTATGTTAGTAGCGTAACTCAAATTGACGTAGCTTAGATCTACTTACCATGTGGTCCACGCTATGCAATGTCAATGGGAGATGCTCTCCCATCGACTCCCCTTACTCTTCTCATTCTGGTGGAGTACAGGAGTTGACGGGAGAGTGATTTGCGGTCGATTTAGTGGGTTTTCATTAGACCCGCTAAATCGACCACCGCTGCATCAATCGCCGCAGCGTTGATCCCCTGGTAAGTGCAGACAAACTTTTAGAAGCACCTTGGGCAGTGTCTCATGTTGGCACTGACCATGGAATGGCTCTAAAGGACAGCTTTCAATGACAGAGGGTTTATTATATGTGTGGAGCAAATAAGAAAGCTAAGGCAATTAACACAAAACTATGTTTAACATAAGTTGTTGTTATTAATCGGGGATGAGGCCTCCTTGGGATAGGCGCTGTGCATAATCCTAGAAGAAAACACACAGAGAAACACACTGCTGGCATCAGTCTGTTAAGTCAATGGAGCGATGCCAACAAAATTTTGGCCCACAGTTCCTGCTCCGAACAGTTTATAATCTAAGACGACAAAGCAACAAACACAAAGTTGGAGAGAAGGAATCAATCAAGAACCTATTTTGTGTGCCTTTGATCTCTGTTTGTATTCTGATATGTCAGATAAATATTGGTCTTCCCTTATTGCCTTTCAGCTGCCTGCTCCAGCCACCTCTCATTCTACCATTAAGCATAGTTTGTTTTCTTGTGGGGATCAAGGCAGGAGTGAGACTCAAGAAGGGTTTAGCAGGAGGAAAATAGTCTTATGGACAAGTTCAAGAGGCAAAAAAGCATAAAGATGTTTCTAGAAGGCACAGATGACGTGGCGGTCAAGGCCGGCATCATTGACAGAGCAGAGGGAGAAGGGAGTAACACAATAAGATAAATGGGCAGCTAAGATGTGAAGTGCCTAAACTTTGCATTCAAATGATGCATTTGGGTGAAAATGTGCAGTTGCACTTGCAAAGATACCCTGGCTGCACCTGCATACTGCATAATTGTCCATTGAAACATGGTTCTATACAATTCTTCAGCTACACACACAAGGCCAAAATTCACATACCAATCCATGCCGTTCATTTTGACAATCCGATTGTAAAATTTCAACTCCAACTTAGCAAGACTTCAGGAAAACACAGAATTGCACTGGGACTGGATGGAACAGAAACCAGGTAAAGGGTCTGATAAATAGCTTCTCAACTCTGGCCACTGATTTTAATGGGGCACAGGTCGAATGGGTTCTGTGAGAGATTGATCTCTTAATGCTGTTCCTAGTGGACAAAGATCCACAACATAATAAATCCCTCGGCAGTGGCATCTTGATATTATGGGGATTGGCACCTTAGAAATGTGCATTATAGTACTAAGAAACTCTGCAGAGAGACCAGAAGTTGAATGAACACGGAACCTTTCTGCTCTCACCTGTAAGTGGGTCCCCCATGTCAGAGTAGAGGCATGTGGGTGGAATGCTGTGAAGGAAACTTGAACTGTTGCTACCTGGGCATGTTTTGTCAATAGAGAGGAGACGTCATTATTCAGGGTTGCTAATCCAGTCCTGCTAGTTAGCACTAAATAACAGTGCTGTTTTATCGTTAATATATGCTGTTGGTCCTGGGTAGTGCTCTCTTAGCAGCGATCAATTACACAGAGACTGCACTGACTAGCTAAGCAGGAGAGCAGCAGGATACATTTTATTCTCCTCTCAAACCAGTGTAACTTTCCTGACATCATTGGGGAGGCTCCTGGTTTGCTGTGCTGGGAGGGGAATCAGGCTAGCTGTGGAAACACTTCATTTCCTTCCTTTGAAATGTTTCTAATTATCAAATTGATTTTACTGGCTGTGAAAGATGCTCCATCAGACGTGTGGGAGACTGAACTTCCTTCTCCTTTGTTTAATATCTTCAAAGTACTGTAGAAATATTAACTAAGTATGCCTCACAATGAAACCCAGAGACAAGTTAGTAAGCACTGTTGTTATTCCCATATCTTAGATGGGTAAACTGAGACATACAGTGCACAAGTCACAGAGTCAGGATTAGAACTCAGACAATCTAAGCTTTTGCTCTCATGCTCAGTCCACTGACCACACTACTTCCCAACAACCTCCCTCAGTGTTACTGTAATGTCATATTTTCCTCTTTTCATTTCATTGCATCAAAGAACAGATTTATTTCCCTTAGTCCCTCCTGACCAATCCACTCTTGGTTTTAAGTCTCCGTATCATGCTTGGTATGTGTGTGTGTGAGAGTTTAAAATAATTGGATTGCACTTCACCCTATGGAAACAAAAGTGTCTATTTAAGGGCAAAATCTCCTATTGCATCTGCATAATTGATCTCAACTCTGCTAGTCTGTCCTTCTTTTATTTGTACAGAATTTTCCTTTGATGTGGTCAGATATCACAGGAAAGTCCTGTTGTATTCTATTCTATTCTATTCTATTCTATTCTATTCTATTCTATTCTATGCATACTGTATACATCTGCCCTTAATTGAACCATTTATATTGCACAACCCTCAACTTGTCACCTAAATTAGGAGCATATAGTGGAATTACTGGAGGGAGAACCTCAAAATGTTCAGAGGTTTCATTCTGTTAAGAAACCAAAATCTGCATACGGCTGTCAGAAAGTGGGCACAAAATTTATCTTGACATTTTTGGTCGTTCCTTTTGAAGATTGAGAGGAAAGTACTGCATGAGCAGCTGACCTTGATTCTGATCTTCGGCTCTCACTATATGGATAGGTTTTTTTCATATGGGCACTCTACACATATAAGAAATGAACAAAATATCAGAAAAAATATAAACAGAGAATCGTGCTTTCATTTTTGGAATGGTACATTCCTATATATTATAATCTACCAGCTAGGATCTTATGATGAACAAATCTGGCGTGTATCTCACTCAGCAAGAAGTTCTGTGATCAGTTCATATCTGGTGCAGAAGTACATGATAGGGAAAGAACAATTTAAAAATTATTTAGACAAGTTAGATGTCTTCAAGTGACCAGGGCCTGATGAAACACCTCCTAGAATACTCAAGGAGCTGACTGAGGAGATATCTGAGCCATTAGTGATTATCTTTGAAAAGTCATGGAAGATGGGAGAGGTTCCAGAGGACTGGAAAAGGGTAAATATAGTGCCCATCCGTAAAAAGGGAAATAAGGACAACCTGGGGAATTACAGATCAGTCTGATTAACTTCAGTAACTGGAAAGATAATGGAGCAAATAATTAAGCAATCAATTTGCAAACATCTAGATGATAATAAGGTGTAAGTAACAGACAGCATGGATATGTCAAGAACAAATCATGTCAAACCAGCCTAATAGCTTTCTTTGACAGGGTAACAAGCCTTATGGATGGTGGGAAAGTGGTGGATGTGGTACATCTTGACTTTAGTAAGGCTTTTGATACTGTCGTGTATGGGCTTCTCATAAACAAACTAGGGAAATACAACTTAAATGGAGCTACTATAAAATGGGTGCATAACAGGTTGGAAAACCATTCCCAGAGATTAGTTACCAGGTTGACTGTTCATTGTGTGAAAAAATACTTCCTTTTGTTTGTTTTAAACCTGTAGCCTATTAATTTTATTTGGTGGCCCTTAGTTCTTTTTTTATGAGAAGGAGTAAACAACACTTCCTTATTTACTTTCTCCACACGAGTCATGATTTTATAGACCTCTATCATATCCCCCCTTAGTCGTCTCTTTTCCAAGCTGAAAAGTCCCAATCTTATTAATCTCTCCTCATATGGCAGCTGTTCCATACCCCTAATCATTTTTGTTGCCCTTTTCTGAACCTTTTCTAATTCCAATATATCTTTTTTGAGATGGGGTGACCACATCTGTACGCAGTATTCAAGATGTGGGTGTACCATGGATTTGTATAGAGGCAATATGATATTTTTGGTCTTATTATCTAGCCCTTTCTGGATTCCCAACATACTGTTTACTTTCCTTGACTACCACTGCACATTGAGTGGATGTTTTCAGAGAACATCCACAATGACTCCAAGATCTTTTTCTTGAGTGGTAACTGCATGGAAGTCAATGGAAAGACTTCCAAAGAAAATACAAACAAGCTTTCTACTCAGAATGCTCATTTGTCCTGTTTTATGGAGAGATGAGCTTTGTTACCAAAGCCTCATGCGGAGAAAGGACTGAGATGTTGGCCTTGTTTCAAATGATTTTGCAAACGAAAAATGACAGGATAACTGTGTACAAATGTCCAAAGAGTGTAAACTTTAAGGGCCTGGTTCTGTAAGCATCCTGCACATGGCTGCCCCCTGGCCCTCCAGGGGAGTTCTACACACAGAACTCATGGAGGAGAGAACTTAGTTAAGGTTTTTCAAGGAGATGAAGTGGAGAATAAATCAGCCAAAGGAGAATGCAGATTAAATAGATGGAAAAAAATTCACTTCCTAATGTAGAGTGGTAGAAGCCCCATATCTTTAATTAGTTCAAACTGGACTGAACAAACTATTAGGGAATACACTGTAGGGAACTACCCTATCCTGGCATCTCACTGGGGACAGACAGGACAAATATATGAGTGTGATTGTATGATGGGGTTGCTTGTGAGGGTGGGGGCAGGGAATACAGCCCTGGGGGTGGGGTCCCTTCTAGTTTTTGCCTTATGTTTCTAAAAGCTCATGCTTCAGAGCCTCATCTGGTCCCCAGCAAGGCTCGGGAGGGATTCCTCCCCCACCACCAGTGTATTCTGTTTTGCGGCCTGGGGACTGGTCTCCTTCCTCTGACACATGAGACATGGCCATGGTGGGAGATGGGACACTGCTGAATCAAGAGGGCCAGCACTCTGAGGTGACACCCAGCATTCTCGCTCACACATGCTTAAGCATGGTTGGTTCTTGCTTGCATAGTTAGGGTCTAACTGATCACAATTGGTGGGGATGAGGAGGAATTTTCCCTCAGGTCAGAATGGCAGTGACCTTGTTGGGTTTCCACCTTCCCTTTCAGCATGGGATGGGGGTCACTTGCTGAGATTATCTGCATATATCTTAATCAATTTGCTGCCATTGCAGGAATTGGTCCCTCCTATTCTCTACGTGTGGCACATAATAATTTAGTTTCCTGTGGGCTGTAATACTTTGGTTTAATTTTGGTTGCTGGGTTTAGTGTGCAGGGGATAGGTGGTGGTGGGGGCCTGCGATATACAGCAGGTTGGACTAGATGGTCTGGTGATCCCTTCTGGCCTTAAACTCTGTCATTCTGTGAAGATGGCTTAATAGTTTATTCTGTCTCTCTTTCTCTATCATCTTCCATGCAGAGCTTCCTATAATTATGAAAGGGAGAAGAACAGAAGCTGCCATGAAATTCACTAGGGACATTGCTGTACATATCTGATGTACCTGAGCAATGCTCAGTTACTATGGTGATGAGCAATATAGAAAACATGTAATGTAGAGCAATAGATTTATGATGGGTTTCAATTTGCGCTGTCCTGGATTGAGAAGTGAAGATGGGATAAGTAAAGGTTATTACTTTTGAATAACAGTAATTATTATTATTTATTATTTATTATTGTTGTTATTGTTATTTAGGCCTTACCTAACTATAAATACGTGTGATTGCAAAGTCTTAATACTTCAATAGCACTTTCCCCGAAAGCATCTGAAACCCCTTTACGAGTTAGTTAACAAAAACCTCACAACTAGCCTCTCTGTAAACTAGCTAGTAATAATAATTGTTATTATATAAATTTTGAGATGACTAAACAGAGACATCAAGATGTTAAAATTAAATATTCATACATAAGGGCCTAAAGGTAGGCACCATGTTTAGGCTGTGTCACATGGTGGAGTGGCCCTTTAAGGGTGTTGGGCTTTACTCCCATATGGTGACATATCAGTAGCGTTGCCAGTTTTGCATGAATGTATTCTTGGAGGGTTCATCACATGACGTAATCTTTAATTAAAGATTAAGCTTTAATTCCTGGAGCTTTACTAACCTTACTGATCAGCTGCCTCCCAGCTGATGCGATGAGGCCAGAATTGGATGATAGCATGAAGATCACCTTGTCATAAAAACCAGCAAGTAGCTGAGCTGAGCTAGAGAACTGTGGAGAGTAGGTAGACACCTGTGGGATTCCTTGTGCCAGGAGAGAGAACCTGGTTATATATATGACTCAGGCAGACGGCCTGCAGAGTTGAATCCCATAGGGAGCAGACCAGAAAGGAGTAGGGATCAGAGAGGCTCATCTAGGCTCCCAGCTAGATCCTGTAGGATTTGTAGATTGGCTCCTTCAGAACATGGGACCATAAGAAGAACATAAGAACGGCCGTACTGGATCAGACCAAAGGTCCATCAAGCCCAGTATCCTGTCCTCTGACAGTGGCCAATGGCAGGTGCCCCAAAGGGTATGAACAGACAGGTTATCATCAAGTGATCCGTGCCCTGTCACCCAATCCCAGCTTCTGGCAAACAGAGGCTAGGGACACCATTCCTGCCCATCCTGGCTAATAGCCATTGATGGACCTATCTTCCATGAATCTATCTAGCTCCCTTTTGAACCCCATTCTAGTATTGGCCTTCACAACATCCTCTGGCAAGGAGTTCCAGAGGGTGACAATGCGTTGTGTGAAAAAATACATCCTTTTGTTTGTTCTAAATCTGCTTCCTATTAATTTCATTTGGTGGCCCCTTGTTTTTGTATTATGAGAAGGAGTAAATAACACTTCCTTATTTACTTTCTCTATAAGACTCATGATTTTATAGACCTCTATCATATCCCCCCTTAGTCGCCTCTTTTCCAAGCTGAAAAATCCCAGTTTTATTAATCTCTCCTTATACGGAAGCCATTCCATACACCTAATCATTTTTGTTCCCCTTTTCTGAACCTTTTCCAATTCCAATATATCTTTTTTGAGATGGGGCAACCACATCTGCACACAGTATTCAAGGTGTGGGTGTACCCTGATTTTATATAGAGGCAATATGATATTTTCTGTCTTATTATCTGTCCCTTTCTTGATGATTCCCAACATTGTTTACTTTTTTGACTGCTGCTGTACACTGAGTGGATGTTTTCAGAGAACTATCCACAATGACTCCAAGATCTCTTTCTTGAGTGGTAACAGCTAAGTTAGACACCATCATTATATATGTATAGTTAGGATTATGTTTTCCAGCGTGTATTACTTTGCATTTATCAACATTGAATTTCATCTGCCATTTTGTTGCCCAGTTTTGTGAGATCCTTTTGTAGCTCTTCACAGTCTGCCTGGGACTTAAGTATCTTGAGTAGTTTTGTATCATCTGCAAATTTTGCCACCTCAATATTTATCCTTTTTTCCAGATCATTTATGAATATGTTAAATAGGACTGGGCCCAGTACAGATCCCTGGGAGACACCACTATTTACCTCTCTCCATGCTGAAAACTGACCATTTATTCCTATTCCTATTTGTGTCCGTCTTTTAACCAGTTACCAATCCATGAGAGAACTTTCCCTCTTATCCCATGATTGCTTATTTTGCTTAAGAACCTTTGGTGAGGGACCTTGTCAAAGGCTTTCTGAAAATCTAAATACACTATATCCACTGGATCTCCTTTGTCTGCATGCTTGTTGACCCTCTCAAAGAATTCTAGTAGACTGGTGAGGCATGATTTCCCTTTACAAAAACCATGTTGACTATTTCCCCAGAAATTTTGTTTATCTATAAGTCTGACAATTTTAGTCTTTATGATAAAAGTTCTGGGGTCATGACTGATATGTTCAACTTATGTTATTTGGAAGAAATAAAACTGAAGCCCTGAAGACACAGGACATATATCCTGTGGCTGAAGAGAGTTCTTAGCCAACTGGCTTACAGGCATCTATATAAGTGGCCTTAATTTTAGAGTTTCTGTGTGCCCAAAGCTCCCATTGAAGTTAAGAATCAAATGTAGATGCTTAAGTATGAAATTAGAAGCCGACTGTTTGGCACCTGAGCTTGAAAATTTTGGAATACATGATTTGACCTGAATTACTCAGCAAGTGAACGGCAGAGTCAGGAATGCAATCCATGAGTCCTAACTACTAGATTTCTTCTCTGTCCAGTGGACAAAACCTACGTCTAGCCAGCCCTGCTTCAGGTTGTTTCCTCTGGCTTTCCTTCTGTGCTGTAACAAATACCAGGTTTGACTGACTGCTAGAAATGGAGAATTTGATGAGTCATTGTCTTGTAGAGCGGCATGATGTGTGTAGAACACTGCACTAATCTGCCTACTCATCTCTGTGTAAGATTTATTTATGGCATTCTCTAGCGTAATACTATAATATCCTTTCCCATCTCAAATTTCCCGTCTGGTGCCTGCTTTCTACAACCTTTTTTTTTGTTAAGTAAGATAATCGTGTATTCAGGCTGAAGGGTGCAGAATATTGTGAGGATTTTTGTCATCAGATTAAGACTTTAGACAAATTGAAAGTCTCTGAGCCTTCCATAATTAATCAGTGTATTAACATTGGCTCTCATGTCCTCCTCTCCACCCAAAGCCTCTGAAAGACTCAGTTAGGATTTGGGGGGTTACTCAAGGAAAAAGTGGAAAACATGTTGATGTGAACAGATGTTGTTGCCACTGGCTCCACAGCACTCAGTGAGAGCTCAGAGGCAGTGTATTTGTCTCAGTGAAACATTTTTCATACATGGTAAGCCAAGAATCATTGGACTGGAAGGGACCTTGAGAGGTCTTCTAGTCCAGTCCCCTGTACTCATGGCAAGACTCATAGCCGTGCTTCATTAATGTACTTATCCACCCTGGAGCTATTTACTGTGTATGTCCATTCTGTGAATGAGGTCCCATCCCTCCCCTTGCCTTGCTACTCTTTCTTTAAAGCACTCTCTCCAGGCCTGATAGACTCAGGGTCATTATGTGTGTGATGGAACAAGAGTACCCACGGAGAAAGACTGTAGTAGGAATACAGGAGTGTCCCTGCAGGGTCAAACTGCTCCATCGAGTCCTGGTCTCTGCCCCCGGCAGTGACCAGGATGTGATGCTTCATAACAGGATTGCCCAAGGTTTACCCTGAGGCTTCACGAAGGTCCAGAGAATTTAAATGTGGTTCACACCTGTTCTGTCCCTCAGGTGCAGCATGAGAAACCTGATCAGCTGGTAGTTTTGATTGGTGGTAAACTCAGCCAACACCCCTGTCATAAACAGATAAGTAAAAGTTAATAGAACAGAAGTACTTCATATCTCTTTTGCCTGTAAAGGGTTAACAAGATCAGTGAGCCTGGCTGTCACCTGACCAGAGGACCAATCAGGGGACAGAATACTTTCAAATCTTGAGGAAGGGAAGTTTTTGTGTGTGCTGTTAGAATTTGGTTGTTGTTCTCTCTGGGTTCTGAGAGTGACCAGACGTGCAACCAGGTTTCTCTCCAATCTCCCTGCTACAGGTTCTATAAATTCAAAATAGTAAGTACTAGGTGATAAGGCGAGTTAGGCTTATGTTTGTTTTCTTTATTTGCAAATTTGTATTTGGCTGGAAGGAGTTCAAATTTGTATTTTGCTGAAAGGATTTTAATTTGTACTTGTATACTTAGGCTGGGAGGGTATTCCCAGTGTCTGTAGCTGAAAGACCCTGTACCTATTCCATTTTAAATTTACAAAGATAATGTTTACTGTTTTTTCTTTCTTTAATTAAAAGCTTTTCTTGTTTAAGAACCTGATTGTTTTTTTATTCTGGTGAGACCCCAGGGGACTGGGTCTGGATCCACCAGGGAATTGGTGGGGAGAAAGGAAGGAAGGGGGAGAGAGAGGTTAATTTTCTCTCTGTGTTAGGATTACTTTCTCTCTCAGGAAGAGTCTGAGAGGGGGAGAGAGAAGGAGGGGGGAAGGTAAATTTTCCTCTCTGTTTTAAGATTCAAGGAGTTTGAATCACAGTGATCTTCCAGGGTTAACCCATGGAGGCGAAGCCTGGGAGAGGCAACGGTGAGGGAAAGGGTTTACTTTCCTTGTGTTAAGATCCAGAGGGTCTGGGTCTTGGGGGTCCCCGGGCAAGGTTTTGGGGGGACCAGAGTGTACCAGGCACTGGAATTCCTGGTTGGTGGCAGCGCTACAAGTACTAAGCCGGCAATTGAGCTTAGAGGAATTCATGCTGGTACCCCATCTTTTGGACGCTAAGGTTCAGAGTGGGGAATTATACCATGACAACCCCATTTGTGTTCCTGTATCATGGATGCAAAGAATGTTATCTTGCAATTATTTTTGTTACAATAATGTATGTACATTGTGATAAACTCAGGACAGATAGCTGCAAGGGAGGGGTAGAAATCAGTCTCAGAGGGTTAAAAGGCCTTCCTCCCTATCAACTGGAGGGTAACTACAGGTCAATCAGGTTCAGCTGAGAAGGGGTTACCAAAGTATCAATTAGAATCAGCTGAGAGGGAGCTACCTGAGGTTTAATTAGGATCAGCTGGTTCCAATTAAGGGCTGCTGAGACCTTTTTAAACCATCCCCTGGGGGGGGGAAGGAGGAGAGGAGAGAAGAGAGAGAAGGAGCCATGCTGCCAAGAGGTTAAGAGCAGCAAGACAGTGAGCCTCACCAGGAGGGGAAGCAGTATTCTCTCCCACAAGGGAGAAAAATATGCTGAAGAGGACTGGTGGAGAGAAGGAACGGACTTCCCCTGTGTCCCAAGGGGGACCGTATTACCTGAGCCTGTCTTGCCAGGGCTAAAAGCAGCAGAGGCTGGTGAGACCGAGAAGGTGCCTTGCCACAACATTTAAATAAAAATTAGGTGGCATGTGGCCAGCGTTGTCTTTGATATCCCTGCTTCAGAGGGATATGAATGTTCCCCACCTCCTAGCCACTGTACAGTGTGCTTGTGAGGAGGAACTTCATCCTGCTGGTGATCACTTCATGCCCTGAAATGTGAGAGTTGGCTTATGTTGATTGGCTCATGATTCTAAGAAAAGGAAGGAGTCAGAGCAGCAGAATAAGGACAATGCACTTCAAACAAACAAACAAGCCAAAACCCCAAAACTAAACAGACTTTAACAAACTCAGAGACCTGCCATGGGAAGAAAATCTAAAAGAAAAGGAGTTCAGGAGAGCTGACAGCTTCTCCAAGAGGCAGCATTAAGAGCACGACAGCAAAGTATCCTGGTGAGAAGGAAAGATAGGAAGAATAGCAAGAATCAATATAGTGGCATCAGCCATTCTGTAATGACCTGAAAAATCAAAGAGAAATCCTACAAAAAGTGGAAATACGGACAAATTGCTAAAAATGAGTACAAAAGTATAGCACAAGGTTTTAGGGACTAAATGAGAAAGGCTAAGGCACAAAATGAATTGCACCTAGCAAGAGATATGAAAGACAATAAGAAGAGATTCTATAAATATATTAAAAGCAAGAGAGAGATGAAGGAAATTGTAAGTCCTCGACTTAGTGGGGAAGGAGAGCTAATAATAGATGACATCAAGAAGGCTGAGGTGTTTAATGACAATTTTGCTTCAGTCTTCACTAAAAAAGTTAATTATGACTAGATGCTTAACATGGTTAACATTACCTGCTAAGGAGAAGCAATACAAACCACAACAGGGAAAGAACAGGTTAGAAAATATTTAAGTAAGTTAGATGTATTCAAGTTGACAGGGCTGGATGAAATTCGCCCTAGGGTACTTAAGGAACTAACTGAAGCAATCTCTGAATCTTTAGCGATTATCTTCAAGCACTGATGGAGGGTGGGTGAAGCCCCCGGGGATTGGAGAAGCACCTAACTTTAAAAAAGGGAGCAAAGTGAATCTGGGAAATTGTAGACTAGGCTGCCTAACTTAAATTCATGGAAACATATTGGAACAATTCCTTGAAAGATACTAGAACAAATGATCAAACAATTAGTAATTAACTAGAGGATAATAGGCTGATAAGTAATAGACCCTTCCATGCAGCGATCTGCGTCTCCCATCTGGGAGTGTGTGAGCCACTTGCACACACTTGTGCGACCAGGGACAGCTGCTGGTGAGACCGGTGCCTGCCCCAGTGGGCAGCGCTGAGGGCAGTACAGTCATGCCTGAGGAACTGCCCTTGTGGGGCATTGACTCCTGCGAGCAGCAGCCCAACATGTTGCTGCCTTTGCTGATGTGGTTCCTGGTAGAGCCCTGCAGCTCTGTGGATATCTGATTTATAGCCACGGAAATCCGTATCCACAGATATACATTTTGTATGCATGCAGGGCTCTAGTGGATGAGGGAAAAGCTGGCTATGTAGTATTTCTTGATTTTAATAAGGCTTTTGTCACAGTCCAACGTGACATTCTCATAAGCAAACTCGGGAAATGTGCTCTAGATCAGCAGTTCTCAAACTTTAGCAACCTGAGGATCCCCATTTTCACTTAAATTTTTGGGGGACCCCCTAAACCTCCCTGCTCAGTCCCAGTCCCCACTCCATCCCTTCCCTGAAGGCCCCACCCCACCTATTCCTGCCCCCCGCTCACTCCACCCCCTCCCTCCGTTGTTCACTCTCCTCTACCTGCACTCACTTTCACCAGGCTGGGGCAGGAGTGCAGGAGGGGGTTTGGGTAAGGGAGATGGCATGGGATGTGGGCTCTGGGAGGGAGTTTGGGTGCAGGAGGGGGTCTGGATGCGGGAGAGGGCATGGGATGTGGGCTCTGGGAGGGAGTTTGGGTGCAGGAGGGGGTTTGGGTGCGAGACAGGGCATGGAGTGTGGGCTCTGGGAGGGAGTTTGGGTGCAGGAGGGAGTTTGAGTTCTGGAGAGGACATGGGGTGTGGGCTCTGGGAGGGAGTTTGGGTGCAGGAGGGGGTCTGGGTGCGGGAGAGGGCATGGGATGTGGGCTCTGGGAGGGAGTTTGGGTGCAGGAGGGGGTTTGGGTGCGAGACAGGGCATGGAGTGTGGGCTCTGGGAGGGAGTTTGGGTGCAGGAGGGGGTTTGGGTTCTGGAGAGGACATGGGGTGTGGGCTCTGGGAGGGAGTTTGGGCACAGGAGGGGGTTTGGGTGCGGGAAAGGGAATGGGGTGTGGGCTCTGGGAGGGAATTTGTGTGCAGGAGGGGGGTTGGGTGTGGGAGAGGGCATGGGGTGTGGGTCTGGGAGGGGTTTGGGTGCGGGAAGGGGTTTGGGTGCGGGAGAGGGCATGGGGTGTGGGCTCTGGGAGGGAGTTTGAGTGCAGAAGGGGTGCGGGCTCTGGGGTATGGCAGGGGGTTGAGGTGCAAGAGGATGTGAGAGGTGCAAGCTCTGGCCAGGCAGTGCTAACCTCGGGCGGCTCTCAAAAGTGACTGTTACATCTCTCTGGCAGCGGCTCCTAGGCAGGGGGATGAGGAGGTCTCAGTGCGCTGCCCCTGCCTGCAGGCACAGCCCCCACATTTCCCATTGGCTGCAATTCCTGGCCAATGGGAGCTGTGGATTCAGCGCTCAGGCAGGGGCAGTGTGTGGAGACCGCCCTGTCCCCCTCCGCCAGGAGCCGCAGGGATATGCTGGCTGCTTCTGGGAGCAGTGTGGAGCTAGGGCAGGTAGGGAGCCTGCCTTAGCTCTGCTGCGCTGCCTGACTTTTAGCACCTTAAATCTGCCCGTTTGGCTTCAGTAACCTCCGGGAGATAGAAGGAGCAGGAGGAATTGATCAGTGGGGCTTGTGGACCCCCTGAAGTACCCTTGAGGACCACCAGGGGTCCACTACCCCAGTTTGAGAAACGTTGGTCTAGGTGAAATTACTATAACGTTGTGTCCCCGTGTGTCAATGGGTCAAAGATGAGAATACCATATTCAGGACAAACTGATGAAAAATAAAGCAAACACACCCCAAACTGGTGATTATTCTCTCATAAGATACACCAAGCCAGTAACAAAAGTAAGCTTCAGTCTCACCACAATGGTTAACAGGAAGGCCAAACTGCAGTGTCCTTAGGCATTCCAGCACTGAGGTCCTGAGGCTGGCGCTCACAGTCGGGAGCCACTCCGGACAGTGGAACAGGACTCACAGACTTTAAGGTCAGAAGGGACCACCATGATCATCTAGTCTGACCTCCTGCACAGTGCAGGCCACAGAATCCCACCCACCCACTCCTGTAACAAACCCCCAACCTATGTCTGAGTTATTGAATTCCTCAAATTGTGGTTTGAAGACCTCAAGCTGCAGAGAATCTGTGCCCCATGCTGCAGAGGAAGGCGAAAAACCTCCAGGGCCTCTGCCAATCTGCCCTGGAGGAAAATTCCTTCCCAATCCCAAATATGGCGATCAGTTAAACCCTGAGCATGTGGGCAAGACTCACCAGCCAGCATCCAGGAAAGAATTCTCTGTAGTAACTCAGATCCCACCCCATCTAACATCCCATCACAGACGATTGGGTATACTTACCTGCTGATAATCAAAGATCAATTGCCAAATTAATTGCCAAGATTAGGCTATCCCATCATACCATCCCCTCCATAAACTTATCAAGCTTATTCTTGAAGCTAGATATGTCTTTTGCCCCCACTACTCCACGAGGAGTCACACATTTCACCATCCAGATTCAAGACTTTATGATGAATGATTATTTAAAAACAATTTAATCAAACAAAGGGTCCTTCTAATCCCAAAATATAAACCACATAGCCAGGTCAATATATAACTCAGATCATACCCAATAATCACGCTGTTGCCAATCCTTTAGTATCTTATATCTAAAGGTGTATTTATAAGAGAAAAGAAAGAGGAGAGAGTTAAAATGGTCATAGAAATCATATATATATATATATATATAATCATTGCAAAATTCTTGGACCAGATTTGCAGCAGTGATGTTACAGATTGCTGGCTTATAAAGACTCCGAGTGCTGACTCCGCAGATCCCATTAGCTGGGAAAGACTGGAAGTTCCTCAGTCCATTGATTAGACTACTCCTTTTAATGCAAATCCATAGTCCAGAAATCAGAGAGGAAAGAGGCAAAATGGAGATGCTTCCAGGATGTTTTATAACTTCTTCCATGTAGGGGGATTGCTCGCAGTCTTAGTGTGTGGAAATTACAGGCACAAGATGGAGTCCAGGGTCACATGAGCTAATCACATGCCTTTGCACGCTTTGATGACTCATAGAAGTAGCTATTACCCAAATTATGGCTAAAGTGTCCACAGGAAGACTCACTAACTGGGGAGAAGCTTCTTCTATATCCATTGACCGCTAAGAGTTCTATAATGGGTCATCAGTTTGAATAGTCCATTCATCATGTGCTGGCTAGACTAGATGTAAACACATTTGAAATACCGATACATAATTAATATTCATAACTTTAGATACAAAGATGATACATGCATACAAACAGGATAATCATATTTCATAGATTGTAACTTTTCCATTGATACCTTATGTGACACTTCACCCCATAGTCTTCATAGTGATATTATTATGATTATAGCATGACTATGATGCATTTTATGCAAGATGGGTCATGTGAGCTGTCATTGTAAAGATTATGATTTGCTGAATATGATTATCCTATTTGTATGCATGTATCATTTTTGTATCTGAAGTAATAAATACTGAGTATGTATCTGTTACATCTGCTCACTAGAAAAGATGCTTTCAGTCTAAGTAGCTGGTTGCAAAGGACCTGTTCAGGGTAATGGGCCATTAGAAAGAACAATAGGCCTTAGGAGAAGCTTATCTCCCACCTGGTGAACCTTCCTGAGAACTACAGACAGCCTGTGAGTGATGGCTGCCTCTACAAAGACATGTGACAAGGGCACATGATGCTGGACTCCATCTTGGGATGTCAGTATTTTTCCACAAACTGGTCTGGGAACCAAGCTTTGGAACAAAGGGTTCCCGCCATATGCAAAAGGTGTATAAGGCGTATAACCATTCACAGAGGGTGCTGAAATGCGTGCTGTAAACTCCAGTCACATCTCTCGATGTTTACAAACAGCAGCTCGTTGTTCAGTTGTCCAGGCTGGATTTTGAAAATTGGAGCTGACATTTCATGAGCAGCAATATCGTTCCTCTTTGGTTCAGGGCAGAGAATGAGTTCTGCAAGGGTCAGGAATGAATGAATCCTTGCTGTATATAATGCACGTGACTGGTTGCATTGTAGTTGGGGGAGGGGAGTGTTTGTGTAAGGCCATGCCTTTCTCTGAAACATCAGATCACAATATGTTCAGATCGGAATCAGGATTCCCAATCTGATAGACCAAAGGCCTGATGCAGTGTATTACATTCTGTGACCAAATCATCAGTTGGTGCAAATTGGTGTAGCTCCATTGATTTCAACTGCATTATTGCAAATTACGTTTCTCTTTAGTGTATTGCAAATCCACCCATAGCCATTATCTGAACTCTGCCTCTGCTTGAGTATTCAGTTCAGACCTAGTCACAATGTCAGTGAGAAGTCCAAGAACTTGGACCAGTAGAGTGCCAGCATGGCCCTTTCAGAGCCTCACTTGGCATGCAACCAATGCAGTTATGTCCTCACCTCCTCATGAAGGCTTTTCCTATAACAGCAATCACCCTGCTTGCTTTGTGGGATATTCACACAGAAGAAATGACTCTGGTGATTGATTTGGTTTATCACGGTAGATCTTTGCTGCTTTGGATACCATGAGGCTAGCTAGTCATTGCCCAATTGCCTTGCAACTTGCCAGTTGCCCAAGGATCACACTCGATTTGCACAAAATAAATCAGAGTACAGCTGCCTTGATATTTATCCAGAATGGCAAATCTCCGCATACTGTGCTTCAGCTTGATCCCAGCAATCAAAATGCATCGCCTCCCAGGTCAGGCCTGTAGGCACTATTGTAACACGAATTATAACAACAACATCATGTAGTCTGGGACCTTTGGTCTCCACTGACAACAGCTTCCTATTAAAGATGACAAGTGCTGTGGACTGCATGGTGAGTTTCATTGAGCCCTTAGCCATCCTTGCTGTACTACAAGCTGTATAGGTTAGTGTCACGTGCCTGGGTGTGGGTGAACACAAGAAGTCCAAGTGATTTTGATTGTGCTTTTTAATGGTGGGATAGAAGGAAACCCCAAACCAGTCACATGATTATTGCCCAGGCCTTGGTAGTTAGACTTCACCTGGGACCTTGTGCTTGGTTTGGTTGCTTTTTCAGTGGCAAGATGATTATTTTCCCCTAAAGAGGACTGCAGCTGGCATAGAACAACAAGGCTCATTAATACCCCTTATAAACATGTTTGTTCTGTAAGCAAAGATTAAGTATCTGAGTCTGTTCCCACTGGAGATCCTGAGCTGACCAACCCAAGAGCACTCAGCATTATGAAGTGATTCGATAAATCTGAATAAGATCAACAGTCCTTACCCGAAGTGGCTTTTAGAGCAAAGCGAATGAGTAAACAACTTGTAAAAAATCAGGCAATATAAATGCAGGTAAACCAGACAGGGCTACATTACTTTATGCAAGTGACAATCATATGAAATAAAGATGTGGAAGAAAATAGGGCTGACAAATTTAGGAGACGACAAGGTAGCTGTAGCTGAGGGGAAGAATGGCATTATGGGTAATGTGCTGGTATAGGAGTCAGAGGTGGGTTCTGCTCATGGTTCTGCTACAGACTCAGGCCCTCCAACATTTGGGAACGAGAAATCAGTTTGCTTTCCTCCTGTCCCTAAGTACTGCTGCCCTTGCCCCTCAGGTGTTCTTGCTTCTCCGGTGTTTCTGCCCAACAGGTGCTGATGCAGCCCCTGCCACTTGATATCAGGCTGCTGCTCTACGAGGAGGGGAAGATTTGGTGGCTCCATAGGACTTCTGAGTTGCTGTTGTACGGAGAAGGCTGTGAGAGATGATGGGGTTTAGTAACTGAAAGGTAGCCATCTGGCTGCCATACTCCCTATCTCAGCCTTGGAGTGCTCCTAGAGTGGGGGTATGGTGGGACAGACTGGAGCATGGCAGATATCCCAGCCCCCACTGTAGTTCTCTCTCCTTCCCTCCCAGAGGTCTCTGGCCAACCACGGAAAGTGGGAGAGGCAGCTGTTGCGTGGCACATAGTTCGGATGGCCTGAGAGAACAGAGTCCATTTTGTGATGTCCCTGGCACCTGGGACAATTCTGTACCAATTCTGTAGCAGGACAATTATAGACTCATAGACTCATAGGTCAGAAGGGACCAATATGATCATCTAGTCTGACCTCCTGCACAAGGCAGGCCACAGAACCCCACCCATCCAATTTTATAACAACCCCTAACCCAGGACCGAGTTATTGAAATCCTCAAAATTGGTTTGAAGACCTCAAGCTGCAGAGAATCCACCAGCAAGGTACAGAGGCCCACATTAGAGAGTCACCATTTACCAAGAGTTACCTTGCCACCATCCCGGAGATGGTATTCTCTGCACAGGGATACACAGGTGTGTCCTTGGTACCCAGCCCAGTTGGTAAAGGATAGCATTTTAAAGGCTGGAGGGTGGGCAGACGCTCCCACAGGCAAAGCACTGGCCCTCTCTGTCTTTTGGTTGCAAATGAGGGATGCTCACAGCTATCACACTGGGAGGGCACAAAGCTAAATTCATTAATCCTTGTGAGGTGTGGAAAGCGCTATAGAGGTGCAACATACTAGGGAAAAGGGGAACGTGAGGGAGAGATGGAGTTGGGGAGGATGGGAGGAGAAAGGGAACGTAATGATAAAGCAGATGGAAATCAAGGCTCTGCTAGAGGGAAGCTCCTCTTTCACTGCCAGCTGGTACCATGTCCCCTCCCCAACCCAATTACTGAAAGCATGGCAGGCCAAAAAAAGCAACAGTCAAAACAACCTTATGTCATCTGTGTTCCTCAGTCCAGCTGCATGTGCCAGTGCATGGCACACAGATGAGGCATCTCTCTCTTCAGCAGCTTTGGAAGAAAGGGCTTGATTCTACTTATGTCGGGCGCCGCCTTCTCCAATGAGAAAGTAAATGTCAGACCCACACAGAGTCAGTGAGGGGGAGAGTGCATGAGAAGCGGGGGAAAGGCTCAGTGCCGATTGACTGCTGGGGCATTGCATGGCCTGGAGCAAAACAGAGCTGTGACAGTGTCATCAAAACTCTCAGGTTTGAACAAAAGAAAGGGAGAGAAACACTGTAGCCTATTTGTCAGTCAGCCAGAGCTCTGAGAATGGGAAGTGACAGCTGGTGGCATACAGACCACTTTCCCATTAAGAGGAGACTGTTAGGTTTGTGTGAGCTCTCAGCCCAGCACTACAGCCCATGCCATATCAGCACAAACCAGCGACCCTTGACAAATCAGCAGGGCAGTTGTTCCTTCCCCAACCTCTCCTCCTCTGTACACATCCCTGATGCACAGGAGAAGCACTGCTGAATAAACTACAAAACGCAGAGGAACTGATACTTACTTTGGCAAGGAGCAGGGTCTTTGCAAATCAATTATCTTAAATGCAACTGCCTGTCTGGTAGATGTTCTTTATTTGCACTCTCCTGGAAACCTAGAGATTATAGGAATTTACATTGCACGGTGATTTTTTGGGGGAGTGATCGTTCATAATAATAAATGTGGCCCCCTTTAATGACTACAGCAATGAGGATGGCCTCAAAGCCTAGTCAGAGAGAGAGCTCTCCCCCTCCCTTCCTGCAACCATGGTTAAATGTCACAGCATCAATGTGAGGCAGGAAAGCATTGTTATGCCCATTTCACAGATAGGGAAACAGAGGCACAAAGGGGTTGAGTGACTTACTCTATCTCACACAGCAACTCAGTAGCAGAATGAGGAATAAAGCCAATGAGTCAAGATTTCCAGTTCCCAATATTGCCTGTTCTCTTCAGAATGGCAGTGAACTCCACCCCTTTGGGGCGTGGACTATTGCAGTCTGTCTTATTACCTCTAGGATGTTTCTTTAGATTTAGAATGCATGCAGGGAATTGGAGTGCATTTGTAGACAGCACTGGGTCCTTATGCCTCTCTCCTTCCTTTCCCATCGTACGCACATCCTCCAATCTTTAGAGAATAAGTGGCTAGCTTAGCACCAGATAGTAAAAAACTCAACACTTCTGAAAGCTCTGGCCTGGGAGGATGAAGCAGTCACCTGGAAGTTGAGCACTCCGGCAGCAGCAGCTTAATCAGGGAAAGAAAGATGAAGAAACAAAGAGGGTTGTTGCAGCCTTCTGGGACAAGGAGGTTGCTCTCTTCACAGCTCTGGGAGGCATATTTTCAGTTCTGGACATACTGTTACCAGAGAGTGATTGATGCACTGGAAGAAGTTCAGAGAAGAGTAACAGAAATCACTGGGAGAAAGGGGAGAGTGTTCCTGAGAGAGACTGCAAGGGTTAAATCTAGAGAGGTTGACAGAGTGATGACTAAAAGGGGACATGCTACCTGGCTACAAATACTTAAAGTGTTTAAAAACCAAGCAGGGAGAGGAATGATTTATCTTAATAAAAGGAAGAGTTCTGGGGTGAGGTTATGGAATTGAAAACCAGGTGAATATAAAGAAATATGGCCTTGCAGTCAGCTGTATTAGCCTGTAGAGTAATACCCCAAGGGAAATAGTGCCCATTGCTTGGCTTTGCATTTCTATAACAAGACTGCACAAAAACATTGATAAATACATAATAGGAGACAGTCCTGCACTGGACCTTAGAGAAGGGATTAATGTTCTAACAGCTCATCTCCAGCTCATCTGAAGCTATGACTTGGTGGTCCCACAAATATTTGTTCTATTTATTAATGTTAGTGGTGCTTGGATCACCCAGCAGGATGAAATTCTAAGCAATTGTAATGCAATCTGTTTGTTTTCCAATGATATATTGCAGGACACCTTTTAAATAAAAAGCGTGACAACAGTGTGTAGGGTGCACTGAGCTGGTCAGGCCAACTGAGACTCTGCTACGTACTGGGGAGCCCCTTGCCCTCTGGTATTGGGATGCTCTGAGGGTCACAGATGGGTGCTATTGTCACACAGCAAGTTAGCAGCAGAATTAGGGGCAATCTCATTGCTCCCTGTCCCATGTCCTCTCCACTGGCCCAAACTGCCTCCCCTATGTTCAGGTAACTTTTCCCATGTTTCTGTCCAGAGCTGGAACCTGAAGTACCATTATCCTGTTGGAAAGGCATCTCTGGTGGCTTATCCCTCTGAGACTAGGAGTGGGATTGCAGGGAATCTCATGAAAGAGACTATTCCTGTGTGAGTTCCAGCTCAGCTTTTCAGGCTTGAAGTACAGACAGTTTGCAAAGGCATTTGAACTCATGGATGCCTCTTTTAACCCAAACTGTGAGCCAGAATGCTGGAATCTTGTCCTGAATCCAGGATACCAGCTTCCTTGATTTCTCCGTCGGACTCACTCTTGTTTGATGCAGAGGGCTGCTGTGTTCTGAACTTATGGAGCATACACCAGTATTTCGTTATTCTTTTATTTTTCATCCATCCAGTGATGAACAGGAGGCAGCCGGCAGCAGGAGAAGGGTGGGGGAGGGGAAAAATAAAAGCAAAGCGGGGATTATGAATACATTCCTTATATGGCTAGAAATGTAGCAGAATTCTTCTGGCAAATGAGTAACTAAGAGTAACATCTGTCACAGTTAAGAGGCTGGCCTAGTAGAAAGCTGGTCTGGAGCTCAGAGCAAATGTCCGCTGAGTTGTAACCCTTTTAAGGCTACAAATCTTGCAGCAGTTTTGCCATTCCCTGCTGATGGAGAGGATGGCTAATCACATTAATGAGTTGCCTTCTTTTCATTCCTTTTTAAATAAATAGAAGATTTTCTGCACTTCTTGCTATTTTCACCCCATTGAAGCTATAGTCATTTCACCAGACTATTTAAAGGTACAAGGTTTAATTTTGCTCTCAATTACACCAGTGTAAAGAAATTCACTCCAGATTTACCCAGTGTATTTGGGAGGAACAACATCAGAATGGCTGTATTGGGTCAGACCAAAGGTCCATCTAGCCCAGTATCCTGTCTTCCGACAGTGGCCAGTGCCAAGTGCCCCAGAGGGAATGAACAGAGAATTTGGTTTACTCAGCACTATAGAGTTAATTGAGGAGTGCATCTCCTAAACCACACCAGGAGAACATGGGTTTCTGTCTCCCTCTATTGGCTGGTCCATGAAGGCGGTTAATGACTGTGCTACTACTTTCACCTAGTGAGCCTTAGTCCTTTATCTTAAGTGGCAGAGACTATGACTTCAGTGTTGAAGATGTGGGGCTCCAAGTCCACTGACAAGTGAAGTGGGGGTTCATAAACATGCATTCTCACAAATGGATGTGTTGAGACTATTTTTGTGAAGCCATTGTTATTGTTCTAGTGTGTGGTAGTACCAAGGTGTTTACTAATTTTCTCTGTTGGCATGAACTTTCCATCCATAAAGAGCTATCACCTTGCTTACACAATAGGGCACCGATTCCTCCAGTGTGCACTTAAAGAAGATTCTAAAATCTTACAGGAAGAAAACAGCAGTGTGTCCTCTCATTCTTGGGGGATGTAGGGTTCAGTTAATGAATTCTGTGCTCATGAAGAATGTTGGATTAACATCTCTCCAGAGAGGAGTACAAGTAACTTACAGGCAATTTTCCTCAACCCTGTTGCAGAGGGTCTGTGCTCATACTTACCTTGATCTCTCTGTACTGAGGATGTTACTGTTTTTTGTGATGCAGGCAATAGGACAGGACATGAGACCACTAGTTCATATCACAGAACAGCCCTTTATTCACAGATAATAGATGACTACTTAATTGTGTGTTACAAGTGTGAGAGAGACAAGGTGGATGAGGTAATATATTTTATCGGACCAACTTCTGTAGGTGGAAGGGACAAGATTTAGAGCTTCACACTGTTCTTTATGTCTGGAGAAGATAACCAGAGGGTCCAAGCTAAACACAAGGTAGGACAGATTGTTAAGTAGAAGGGATTCACTCTCTGAAGCTCAAAACCTTGACCCTGCCACCAACAGAAGCTGGTCTAGTAAAAGCTATTACCTCACCTACCTTGTCTCTCTCCTATCTGGGGACCAACACGGTTACCATAACACTGTTAAAATTGTGGCATGCACAGAAAGTACCATGTAATGCAAATAACCAACATAGTTCTTTCTGCCTATTAAGGAAATGGGAGGTGTCATAAACGGATGGTTAAGGGTTAGTGTCTCTTTTACCTGTAAAGGGTTAAGAAGCTCAGTGAACCTGACTGGCACCTGACCAGAGGACCAATAGGGGGACAAGATACTTTCAAATCTTGGTGGAGGGAAGTCTTTGTTTGTGCTGTTGGTGTTGTTCGTTGTTCGCTCTTGGGGCTAAGAGGGACCAGATGTGCACCCCAGGTTTCTCCAATCTTTCTGAATCAGTGTCTCATGTTTCAAAATAGTAAGTACTAGCTAGAAAAGGCAGATTAGTCTTATGTTTGTTTTCTTAATTTGCAAACATGTATTTTGCTGAAAGGAGTTTTACCTCTGTTTGCTGTAACTTTGAATCTCAGGCTAGGGGGGAGGGAGTCCCTCTAGGCTATATAAATCTGACTACCCTGTAAACATTTTCCATCCTGATTTTACAGAGATAATTCTTACTTTTTAGTTTCTTTAATTAAAGCTTTCTTTTTTAAGAACCTGATTGATTATTTTTTCTTGTTTAAGACCCAAGGAGATTGGGTCTGAACTCACCAGGGATTGGTGGGGGGAAAGGAGAGGGGGGGAAAGTTAATTCCTCTCTGTTTTAAGATCCAAGGAGTTTGGATCAGTGTAGTCTCTCAGGGTAGCCCAAGGAGGGGAAAGTCTGGGAGGGGGAAAGGAGGGGGGATGGTTTATTATTTCTCCTGGTTTTAAGACCCAAGGGATTTGGGTCTTGGGTTCCCCAGGGAAGGTTTTGGGGGAACAGAAAGTGTGCCAAACACTATATTTTGGCTGGTGGTGGTGCTATCAGATCTAAACTAGGAATTAAGCTTAGAAGTGTCCATGCAGGTCCCCACTTTTGGACGCTAAAGTGCAAACTGGGGGAAAAATACCTTGACAGGAGGTTTCAAGGGAGTTTATTTTGTACACCTCTACCTCGATATAACACTGTCCTCGGGAGCCAAAAAATCTTACACGGGCCAGCCCTTTGCTTCGACTCTGTCTGTGTCCAGAATTGCAGGGGGTGGGGGGCTACAAAGGCACCTTGGACTCCTCTTCACATTCTTCAGGCAGTCCAGGAATGTAGCAACAGAGGATTTGGACCCTGGACTCTGGAGTTTGCTTCTCCCCATGGTGTGCCAGAGACCTGCTTGGGTTGTAGAAAATCCCGGCGGCTGTTCAGAATGCAAAAATCTGCAAAGTAAGTTTGTTAATGTAAAGTCAACACCCATGGGGAATGACAGACCGTAGAGATGGAAGGGACCTCTTTGATCACCCTGTCTGTCTCCCTGCCACGAAGTCCCATTGGTGATACTACTGGGTTTGTGGTGTCTTCTTGTTTTCCTTTTAGGGGGTCATTTTCAGCAGTGGGTGCCCAAGTTACATGTGCACAGAGATGAGGTGTGTGCATATGTACATCACTTCTTTTGTGTGTGCATATATGCAGCTTCATACCTGCTTTTATCAATTGGCATGTATCAGGGCAGCAACCTAGGGACCTATATTTTAAAATAATGTTTGCATGTATTAGTTTCCTCCCCTCTGGGAGATTTGGGCCTGTACATCAGTGGAACTGGTGTAGTTTTGTTTCATGAAGGCAGGTTGTGGCGAGTCCCTGTAGGGGTTCTGAATTTCTGCAGGCCTTCATCCATGAAAACTAAAAAAGGGGTTTTGGAGGCAGGCCAGGAATGGCAAGAGACGACAGTGGATCTGTATATAGATGGATCCAGGTGCCCGTGTGTGATGGGAAGGGTACCGCAGCTATTGAAGTGGATGTAATTGTAGTACCTCCAGCGTACTCTGACTTGAGGAAAAGATTCCACCCTTTCAAGTCCCTGCTGTAAGTTAATGCCAAGGAGGTTTGGGGCTCCTTAACAGTCATCAGCTTTGCATTGCAAAAGCAGTTGTTCGAAGCTTGCTCTTTCTTTCCCATGAAGGGCAGATGACTGTGGTCCAGTTTTATTTCGTTGCTCATAAGTTGGGGAGAGTGGCTGGAGTGTGTGGTGGGGAGATAGACGCCTGCAGTTAGACTGTCATCTGCAATGCAAGAGGAGTAGTGTATACAGCTCAGGAGCACACAGATTTTCTTTTGTTATTAAAAGTGCTTTTTGCTGTTTTTGTAAAGTGGAATCCTTAGCCAATAATCAAATAAGAGAAGCCAGAGATCATTAGAAAACCAATAAAGGTTCAGACTAATGACTCTTAGGGCCTCATTTGCTCCCCAGTTAATTAATCAGACAACACAGATGCTGCTGTTGTTGATGATATCATTCAATTATAGTGCTTATAAGTATTATGGTCCCTAGGAAATCATTACCCAGGGCTGACTGAGAAGCAGAACTGCGAAGGGCTACTTAAGGACCTTTACACCAGGTCTGTGTTGAAAGAGGGGTCTGAATGCAGCTTTTATCGGGGATCCTGGTTGCTGTGGCCCAGCAAGCGCAAGGGTGTTTGAGTTGGTGGAGGAGCGGTCATGAAAGATGCACTTGTGGCAAAGTGTTTTTGTGCAGCAAAAGGCAGCTGGCCTGTCAATGGAAGGCACCTTTTATGAGGGAGGAGCTGGGAGGAAGGCACTTAACTGGCTGAAACAAGCTGATGTGTGTTTAAAAAGCTGCTGTGAGCTTGATCATGCAACAAAAGAGAATCGGAAAGGGAAATGAATGTATTTCAACACCCCAGTTAGTACTAAACTGCCTTTCAGAGAGGACACAGGATATCAGCAAAGCCTCATTTAGTAATGCAAGTAATGGATTCACTGGGGTAAAATCTCCTCTTTCCTAGTTTGAGGATGAGTGTACAATGCAGTCTGTCAGTGAGAGGCCTCACAGAATCATAGAATATCAGGGTTGGAAGGGTCATCTAGTCCAACCCCCTGCTCAAAACAGGCCCCCCCCCAACTAAATCATCCCAGCCAGGGCTTTGTCAAGCCTGACCTTAAAACCTCTAAGGAAGGAGATTCCACCACCTCTGTAGGTAACCCACTCCAGTGCTTCACCACCCTCCTAGTGAAAAAAGTTTTTCCCAATATCCAACCTAAACCTCCCCCACTGCAACTTGAGACCATAACTCCTTGTTCTGTCATATGCTACCACTGAGAACAGTCTAGATCCATCCTCTTTGGAACCCCTTTCAGGTAGTTGAAAGCAGCTATCAGATCCCCCCTCGTTCTTCTCTTCTGCAGACTAAACAATCCAAGTTCCCTCAGCCTCTCCTCATAAGTCATGTGCTCCAGCCCCCTAATCATTTTTGTTGCCCTCCACTGGACTTTTTCCAATTTTTCCACATCCTTCTTCTACTGGACACAATACTCCAGATGAGGCCTCACCAATGTCAAATATGATCACGACCCTCGATCTGCTGGCAATGCCCCTACTTATACAGCCCAAAATGCCGTTTGCCTTCTTGGCAACAAGGGCAGACTGTTGACCCATATCCAGCTTCTTGTCGACTGTAACCCCTAGGTCCTTTTCTGCAGAACTGCTGCCTAACCACTCGGTCCCTAGTCTGTAACACTGAATGAGATTCTTCTGTCCCAAGTGCAGGACTCTGCACTTGTCCTTGAACCTCATCAGATTTCTTTTGGCCCAATCCTCTAATTTGTCTAGGTCCCTCTGTATCCTATCCCTACCCTCCAGCATACCTACCACTTCTCCCAGTTTAGTATCATCTGCAAATTTGCTGAGAATGCAGTCCACACCATCCTCCAGATCATTAATGAAGATATAGAATAAAACCGGCCCCAAGACTGACCCTTGGGGCACTCTGCTTGAAACTGGCTGCCAACTAGAAAGGGAGCCGTTGATCACTACCCGTTGAGCCCGATGATCTAGCCAGCTTTCTATCTACCTTATAGTTCATTCATCCAGCCCATACTTCTTTAACTTGCCAGCAAGAATACTGTGGGAGACCATATGAAAAGCTTTGCTAAAGTCAAGGAATAACACATCCAATGCTTTCCCCTCATCCACAGACCCAGTTATCTCATCATACAAGACAATTAGGTTAGTCAGGCATGACTTGCCCTTGGTGAATCCATGCTGACTGTTCCTGATCACTTTCCTCTCCTCTAAGTACTTCAGAATTGATTCCTTGAGGACTTGCTCCATGATTTTTCCAGGGATTGAGGTGAGACTGACTGGCTTGTAGTTCCCCAGATTCTCCTCCTTCCCTTTTTTAAAGATGGGCACTACATTAGTCTTTTTTCAGTCATCCGGGACCTTCCCCAATTGCCATGAGTTTTCAAAGATAATGGCCAATGGCTCTGCAGTCACATTCGTCAACTCCTTTAGCACCCTTGGATGCAGTGCATCTGGCCCCATGGACTTGTGCTCATCCAGTTTTTCTAAATAGTCCCGAACTACTTCTTTCTCCACAGAGGGCTGGTCACCTCCTCCCCATCATGTGCTGCCCAGTGCAGCAGTCTGGGAGCTGACCTTGTTTGTGAAGACAGAGGCAAAAAAAGCATTGAGTACATTAGCTTTTTCCACATCCTCTGTCACTAGATTGCCTCCCTCATTCAGTAATGGGCCCACACTTCCCTTGACCACCTTCTTGTTCCTAACATACCTGTAGAAACCCTTCTTGTTACTCTTAACATCTCTTGCTAACTGCAACTCCAAGTGTGATTTGGCCTTCCTGATTTCACTCCTGCATGCCTGAGCAATATTTTTATACTCCTCCATGGCCATTTGTCCAATTTTCCACTTCTTGTAAGCTCCTTTTTTCGCATTTAAGATCAGCAAGGATTTTACTGTTAAGCCTAGCTGGTCTCCTGCTGTATTTACTATTCTTTCTACACATCAAGATGGTTTTTTCCCTGTAACCTCAATAAGGATTCTTTAAAATACAGCCAGCTCTCCCGGACTCCTTTCCCCCTCATGTTATTCTCCCAGGGGATCCTGCCCATCACTTCCCTGAGGGAATCAAAGTCTTCTTTTCTGAAGTCCAAGATCCGTATTCTGCTGCTCTCCTTTCTTCCTTGTGTCAGGATCCTGAACTTGACTATCTCATGGTCACTGCCTCCCAGGTTCCCATCCACTTTTGCTTCCCCTACTAATTCTTCCCAGTTTGCGAGCAGCAGATCTAGAAGAGCTCTGTCCCTAGTTGGTTCCTCCAGCACTTGCACCAGGAAATTGTCCCCTACACTTTCCAGAAACTTCCTGGATTGCCTGTGCACTGCTGTATTGCTCTCCCAGCAGATATCAGGGTGATTAAAGTCTCCCATGAGAACCAGGGCCTGTGATCTAGTAACTTCTGCTAGTAGCCGGAAGAAAGCCTCGTCTGCCTCATCCCCCTGGTCTGGTGGTCCCACCATGACATCACCCTTGTTGCTCACACTTCTAAACTTAATCCAGAGATTCTCAGGTTTTTCTGCAGTTTCATACCAGAGCTCTGAGCAGTCATACTCCTCTCTTACATACAATGCAACTCCCCCACCTTTTCTTCCCTGCCTGTCCTTCCTGAACAGTTTATATCCATCCATGACAGTACTTCAGTCATGTGAGTTATCCCACTAAGTCTCTGTTATTTCAATCACATCATAGTTCCTTGACTGTGCCAGGACTTCCAGTTTCTCTCTGCTTGTTTTCCATGTTTCTCGCATTTGTGTATAGGCACTTAAGATAACTTGCTGATTGTCCCGCTTTCTCAGTTTGAGACAGGAGTCCTCCCCTCTTGCACTCTCCTGCTCACGCTTTCTCCCAGTATCCCATTTCCCCACTTACCTCAGGGCTTTGGTCTCCTTCCCCCGGTGAACCTAGTTTAAAGCCCTCCTCGCTAGGTTAGCCAGCCTTCTTGCGAAGATGCTGTTCCCTCTCTTCGTTAGGTGGAGCTTGTCTCTGCCTAGCATGCCTCCTTCTTGGAACACCATCCCATGGTTGAAGAATCCAAGGCCTTCTCTCCGACACCATCTGCGTAGCCATTCGTTGACTTCCACAGTTCAATGGTCTCTACCCAGGTCTTCTCCCTGCACATGGAGGATGGACGAGAACACCACTTGTGCCTCAAACTCCTTTATCCTTCTTCCCAGACCAACGTAGTCTGCAGTGATCCGCTCAAGGTCATTCTTGGCAGTATCACTGGTGCCCACGTGGAGAAGCAGGAAGGGGTACTGATCCGAGGGCTTGATGAGTCCCGGCAGTCTCTTTGTCACATTGTGAATCCTAGCTCCTGGCAAGCAGAAGACCTCTCAGTTTTCTCAGTCGGGGCGGCAGATGGATGACTCAGTCCCCCTAAGGAGGGAGTCCCCGATCACCGCCACCCGCCTCCTTCTCTTGGGAGCGGTGGTCTTGGAACCCCCATCCCTAGGACAGTGCATTTCATGCCTTCCAACTGGTGAAGTCTCTTTCTGCTCCCTTCTCTCAGATGTATCATCTAGTCCACTCTCCGCATTAGTACCTGTGGAGAGAACATGAAAATGGTTGCTCACCTGTGTCTCCATTGCTAGTACATGGATTCTCCTCTTTCTTCTTCTGGAGGTCACATGCTGCCAAATTTCTTCACTGTCCTTCTGTCCCCTATGCGCAGCCTGCTCCGATTCTTCAGGACGTTGTGCCGGTAGAAGCATATCCTGACGTCTGTCCAGGAAATCTTCATTTTCTCTTATGCAATGCAGGGTCGACACTTGTTTCTCCAGACCTCAAACCTTCTCTTCTTATATAGAGACCAGCTTGCACTTTGTACAGACAAAGTCGCTTCTGTCCTGTGGAAGAAAGACAAACATGGCACAACCTGCATAGGTTACAACAGCTGAACGCTCACCTTCCATAATTTCTTCCTTCTAAGAGCTTCCTCAACTATTGCAGCAACTCACAGAAGGCCGCAAGATGAAAGCCTCAATGGGATCTCCCCAGGTGAACTCCCTCTGTTAGCCTCCGCTGTTCGCCGCTCAGCTGGTTCACTGCTGACTGCCTTTTTATAACAGTTAGGTCCACTCAAGGCCCACCTGGAACAAAGCACTCCCAATTCACACTTTTCAAACAAACAAACAATCAAGCACATGGTCAAACTGACAAACTGTCCCCGCAACAGGCATTCAGATACTCACCAACATAGCCCCCCTAATACAGCACTTAGGGTACCTCTTCTCAGACAGATCCCAGGCAAACTCCCTCTCTTAGCCTCCACTCTTCACTGCTCATCTCAGCGTTAGGGCTTTATCAAACAAAACTTTCCCTTTCAGTGCAAGTGCAGTGCAGATTGGTCAGGGGATTTGGAAATATGGATGCCCCCTCCAACAGGAGATGAGTTCTGGTGTCTTCCCTTCGTAATGCCCCAGTGGGAGCTGTGCTGCGGTACTGTCCCCAGCCTTGGCTGAAGTGTGTTTCTTCCCACAAGCCCTTTGTTTCACTTGAAGGAAAGCAGAACATGAGCCAAGGCCTGAAGGAAGGACAGGGCAGGTTAAAGAAGACAGGGCAGAGTTTAAAGTATGAACCAGTTCTGAAGCTCTCACTCGAGTTTTGCCTCCTTATGACTGTGCTCTGCTCTTCAGTTCAGATCTGCACTACAGCTTTCTGGCAGCTCCCATGGTGTTTGTCTTTGCACTTGGCGTGCCATCTGTACTATCATTGTTATCTGCCATTTTTGTTATGACTGTGCCTGGAGACCCCGTCTGTGGATGTTGTAGAACCCTTGTACAGTGGTGGTAGTGGAGATAGCAGCTAATGACAGTCAGGGATTAATGGTCTGTGTGTGTGGTACTTTCAGCTGATCTTTATTACCCAGGAAATGCCCTGGGTCATGATCATAATTGCTTAAGTAATATAAAGAAATGTATTTGAAAAATGCTTGGCAATAGCACTGCTTAGCAATGCTGCCCTTGTCCTTTGTTCTGTAGCATTCACGTTGTCTGTGTAATGTGCTGCACTTTTCTTGGTATTTTGCTTCTGCATCGGACTGTGAATTTTCAAATAGCTCACCATCTGTCCTGAAGCACCTACCATGTCGGGGATTGTATTATAATACCACAGCATCCAAGCCACTTTATAACACGGTTTGGTTTTGCCTGTGTATATGAAGTTCCACATTGGCTTCCCGTAAAACACTGGGTTAGTTTCAAAGTCTTAGTTCCCATGTCTATGACCCTCTTTCCCAGTATCCCAGTTAGAGCTGGTTGAAAAATGACCATTATTTTTTGTGGGAATTTTTCACAAAACTTTCTTTTTTTTTTCTGGAAGACCAAAACAGAAGAATGGTCAGTTTTTGAAGACTGTTTTCTAGAAGGAAAAAAAGTTGGTTTTCATTAAAAATGTTTGTTTTTTGAAAACCAATAAATATAAATTTTTACCAAAAAACTGCACATTTTTATTTGGTTTCTATTTTCTCAGTGACAAACTGGAAAATTTGTTTTGGTAGAAAAAGTCCTTTGTCAATGAGACAGACAGACAGATACGCACACATGCACACACACAGAGTCAACCAGCTCGAGTCCCAGTGTATCTAAGAAAAGACCTGTCTGCTTATCTGATCCCACATCACCTTAATATCTGAGAGCCTCACAATCTTTCATGTATTTATCTTCACAATATCCCTGTGAGGAAGGGCAGGGCAATTATCCCAATTTTACAGATGAGGCAACTGATGTAGAGACAGACTAAGGGTTATGTCCAAGCTCACTCAGAAAGTCAGTGATGGATCTTGAAACCAAGTTGCTGAACACTCAGGCTACTGCCCTAGCCACATCCTCTTTGTTCTCTCATCATTTCCCTTAACTTCTGCATCTTGCTGGAGTTCTGAAGCTGTCCACCTCTAGGTTCAATCTCATGGGAGGAGGAGAGCAATTGACATCAACGGCCAGCCTAATGAAACTGTCTTCCAGAAGAGGGGGCCATGAGTCTGGCCCTTGAGAGCCCAATGTCAAATGGAATTCTTCAGCTTGTCTTTATCACAACATCAGAAAGGAAAGGCACATAGAGAAACAAGAGGGCAGAGGCTTGGGATGAAGAAGGAGGAAACAACTGTAGGGAATTGGATGGAATTTCCACTATTCTAGATGAAAGGAGAATCGGGTCCTTTGCATCTATGGAAATTAAGGGCCTGTAGGAGAGCTCATAGTTTGAGAACTTTAGGTAAATCAGAGCAAGAATGTGCGTGTGCTCAGAGTTCTGTGTTTTGTCCTTATATAGCATCTGTCAGCCAAAGTTATTTTCAAATGTTTCTAATTCCCCTCTGAATCAGGGAAGTGTTATCCCCATTTTATAGAGAGGGAAACTGAGGCACACAGAAGTTAAGTGTCTTGCTGGAGGTCACACAGGGAATTGGTGGCAGTGTTGTGAATGAACCCAGGAATCTTGGATCTGATTCTGCTCTCACTTACACAATGTACATCAGGAATAGTATCACTGTAGTCAATGGAATTAGCAGTGAGAAGAGACTGAAACTTCGTGATTTCAGTCCTTTTCTCCATTAGTGCAGAAAATTTATTGTGAATGAAATCACTCTCCAAGAGCTTTTCTGGTGTAAGCAAAGTGGCTCCTCATCCCCACACAAGCTCTCTCTTTTGGCACAGACCTGCTGAAAGGCAGCTTATGCTGTCTGTGCTCTGGGTTTCCTTATGAGTCAGCAGAAATAGAGATTATTCTCATAATGACCATGCTGCTACATTTATTTATTTACTTGAACAGTCTGTAAGTGGTGTGTGTGTATGTGTGTGTGTGTGAGAGAGAGAGAGAGTGCACATGAATAGTGCTGCTCTATCCCGGGAGCGAGTGATCACAACTGGATCTCTGCTAGAAAAAGGGCCTTTCGCTGGGGAAATGGATAGTTCTCCCTGGTCTCTCCTTGTTCCCAGTTCTGCTCAACTGGAATCTGACCATGCCATGCAGCACCAAGGGAGCCAGCCTGGGCTCCCAAAGTCCCAAGTAGGAAATGCTGCAGCAGGCACATCAGAGACATACAGTTACCGTGCTCCTCATCTTAATTTCCCCAGGCATTAGCCACGACTCCACTTCTCATTGAAATGGCTCCCTGCCCTCCCCCTCTCTTTGCCAAGTCTCTTGCTTCTTTCTCCGCTCTTTTTTTTTCCTCTCCTTGTCCCTTCTCTCCTTATCTTTTTCTGTTCTTGGCTCTGTGCATTGTCATCTTTTTCTCTCTCCCTTTTCTTTTGCTTGTCTCATTACCCCTTTCTCTGCTCTATTTCTCTCTTCTCCTTTGTGTCTATCCTCCTCTTGTCTCTCCCCGTCCTCCTTGCCTCTCTTGTTTCCTCAGCTCTCACAGGAAGCTGAATCTCTCCCATGAACTCATGAACCCATTTGTATCAGTCTATGCTGTCCAGTGTGCTCCTTTCCCTCCTTTAAGGTCACACTGCAAAGCAAAAGCAGGGATCATTCTTTAAAGCCAGTTAGGATGCACTTAGTCTATAAAATATGGAGCAGTCTTACACACAGTGAATCTATCTTAGCTAAAGTCCCAGAATGGCTGTTGGAGTTAAACAATCAAGGGCAGTGAAGCTCAGGCCTTGTACGCACACTGAATTACTTTAAGCCCATGCAAATGCTATTCTTTGTTATCTCTGTTCCCTGGATTTAACAGGCCCTTGCTTGTCTTGCCAAAAGCCGCTGGTTTTTACTCCACGCTATATTTACAGTGTTACCCACCTGGGAGAGAAGAGACAAGGGTGGCAATGAGTGGGGATGTGAGAGAGGGGCAGTAGTGGGGGAGGGAAGTGACGAGAGGTGGGGAGAGTGTCAAGGGGACACAAGGAGGGGGACATCAGGGTGAGGAGAGAGGAGGATGGGCTTTTGTGGAAGTTAACTGGTAAGGAGAAGGGCTTGGGCTGGGAAGCTGAGTAGACATGGCACCGTGGGGAGTATCACAGTTGCAGAGCTAGCTGCATCTCTTTCCCCTTTTTAGTTTCTGAGCTCACCCCTCAGGTGAGCTCAGAGGTGGAGCTCTGGAGGTGGGATTCTGCAATGCTCCCCTCTTAGACCAGGCCCTGAGCTACATCCCTGTGGCTCAACCATGCAGACCCAGGGTCTGAGTGGATTCAGCACCTGCAGTTCTTCCCTTCTGGAGTCTGTGACCTGTGGGGAATATCCTGGCCAAACAGCCTTTCTTATACACCAAAGCACTCTTTGTTTTCATTTAGAGCAAGGGTGCGCAAACTTTTTGGCCAAGAGCCACATTGGGGTTGTGCAACTGTATGGAGGGGCGGGTAGGGAAGGCTGTGCCTCCCCAAACAGCCTGGCCCCTGCCCCTATCCACTCCCTCCCACTTCCTGCTCCCTGACTGCCCCCCTCAGAATCCCCAACCCATCCAACCCCCCCTGCTCCTTGTCCCCTGACCACACCCTCCCGGGAACCCCGTCCCCTATCCAACCCTCCTGCTCCCTGTCCCCTGACTGCCCCGACCCCTATCCACACCCCCACCCCCTGACAGCCCCCCCCCAGGACTCCCACCTTCTATCCAACTGTCCTCTGCTCCTTGTCCCCTGACCACCCCCTCCTGGGACCTCCCGCCCCTAACTGCCCCCCAAGATCCCACTCCCTTATCCAATCCCCCCTGCTCCCTGTCCCCTGACTGCCCCGACCCCTATCCACACCCTTACCCCCTGACAGCCCCCCCCCAGGACTCCCACCCTCTATCCAACTGTCCTCTGCTCCTCATCCCCTGACCGCCCCCTCATGGGACCTCCCACCCCTAACTGCCCCCCAAGATCCCACTCCCTTATCCAATCCCCTCTGCTCCCTGTCCCCTGACTGCCCTCCGAACCCCTATCCACATCCCTGCCCTGACAGGCCCCCTGACACTCCCACTCCCAACGCTTCCTGTTCCCCATATCCTGACTGCTCCCCAGAACCTCTGCCCCATCCAACCACCCCCTCCTCCCTGACTGCCCCCCAGGACTTCCCTCTCCCTCTCCCTTCCCCAACCACCCCCTCCGCCCTGCTTCTTGCCACCTCAGGAGCTCGCAGGCGCGACACCTGGCCAGAGACAGCCACGCTTCCCACGCTGCCCAGCAGGAGCGGCAGACCAGAGTGTGGCCTGCATGGCGGCGTGACTGCAGGAGAGGAGGGACAGTGGGGAAGGGACCGGGGACTAGGCTCCCCAGCTGGGAGCTCAGGGGCCAGGAACGACGGTCCCGTGGGCCGTAGTTTGCCCATGTTTGATTTAGAGGGATTTAGAAGGAAAGGGTTTAAAAACAAGGACCCATCTATGCACATGTCTTGCTCACCTAAGGCCATATGTGATAGGGGCCAGGCAGGCCTAGCTCCATCAGGTACCCTTGTAGGAGGGAGGGAGGGTCCTGTCTGTCAGTCTGGTTCCCCTGAACTTCTGCTCCAGGCCTTTTGGTCTTCTGGTTCCTGGCCTTGGGCCCTAATATTTCAGGCATTGTCTCTCAACAACCTCCTAGTGTTTGCTGAAAAGTGGCTCATCTTGAGCTATTTCTCTTCCCTTTCTGCTTGTTTTCCTTACAGACTCTCATTAAACTAAACCAATACATTCACCCAGGAAGCATCTGTCCTAACCTAGTCCCAGATTTGGACCTTAGCGTCCAAAATGTGGGGGTTAGCATGAAAACCTCCAAGCTTAGTTACCAGCTTGGACCTGGTACAGCTGCCACCACCCAAAAAATTAGCGTGTTTTGGGGCACTCTGGTCCCCAAAAAAACCTTCCCTGGGGACCCCAAGACCCAAATCCCTTGAGTCTCACAACAAAGGGAAATAATCCTTTTTCCCTTCCCCCCTCCAGGTGCTCCTGGAGAGATACACAGACACAAGCTCTGTGAATCTAAACAGAGGGACTCCCCCCTCCCCGTTTTCCAGTCCTGGAGAACAGAATTACCGAGAGTTAATCTCTCTTTCCCCCCTCACCCAGAGGGAATGCAAAGTCAGGCGAATAAATCTAACACACACAGATCTCCCTCTGACTTCTTCCTCCCACCAATTCCCTGGTGAGTACAGACTCAATTTCCCTGAAGTTTCCCAGTAAAGAAAAACTCCAACAGGTCTCAAAAAGAAAGCTTTATATAAAAAGAAAGAAAAATACATACAAATGGTCTCTCTGTATTAAGGTGACAAATACAGGGTCAATTGCTTAAAAGAATATTGAATAAACAGCCTTATTCAAAAAGAATACAAATCAAAGCACTCCAGCAACTATAGACATGTAAATACCAAAGAAAAGAAATCATATAACTCACTATTTGATCTCTTTGTCCTTACAACTTGGAAACAGAAGATTAGAAAACAGAAATCACTTCTCAAAGCTGAGAGAAAAGCAGGCAGACAGACAAAGACTCAGACACAAACTTCCCTCCACCCAGAGTTGAAAAAAAATCCTGTTTCCTGATTGGTCCTCTGGTCAGGTGCTTCAGGTTACTTTTTTTTCAGGTGAAAGAGACATTAACCCTTAGCTATCTGTTTATGACACGCCCCCCAAATTGCAGACAGTGGGGAAGCTCACTGGCTGCGTTTTCCTTCTAGAACTTTAAAATAAACAGATTACTACAACACATGCACCTTTACATATACCACTAAGTATATAAGTAACAGACTTCTACAGTTTAAGAACACTTTTTAACTACTAGAGTCTGGGAAACTCTCACGGGAGAGTGCATCAGCTACTTTGTTAGAAGCTCCTGTGATGTGCTGAATTTCAAAATCAAAATCTTGGAGAGCTAAACTCCAACGAAGAAGTTTCTTGTTGTTCCCCTTGGCAGTATGAAGCCACTTTAGTGCAGCATGGTCAGTTTGTAGTTGGAACCGCCGTCCCCAAACATATGGGCGTAGCTTTTCCAGGGCGTACACAATGGCATAGCATTCCTTTTCACTGACTGACCAGTGACTTTCCCTCTCAGACAGTTTCTTGCTGAGAAACACGACAGGATGGAAGTTGTGATCTGTTGCTTCCTGCATGAGAACTGCTCCTATACCACGCTCAGATGCATCCGTGGTTACTAGGAATGGCTTGTCAAAATCCGGGGCCCTGAGCACAGGGTCAGACATGAGCGTTGCCTTAAGCTGGGTAAAGGCCTTTTGACACTCATCAGTCCACTTAACGGCATTTGGCTGGGTCTTTTTGGTCAGGTCGGTCAGTGGGGCAGCGATTTGGCTGTAGTGTGGTACAAATCGCCTATAGTACCCGGCCAAGCCTAAGAAGGATTGGACCTGTTTCTTGGACCTTGGGACAGGCCACTTTTGGATAGCATCCACCTTGGCCTGTAGGGGGTTTATGGTTCCTCGACCCACCTGGTGCCCCAGGTAAGTCACTCTGTTTTGGCCTATTTGACACTTTTTGGCCTTAACAGTTAGTCCGGCCTGCCTGATGCATTCAAAGACCTTTTCCAGGTGTAGTAGGTGTTCGGGCCAGGAGTCTGAAAAAATGGCCACATCATCGAGGTAGGCAACTGCAAATTTTCCCAGTCCTGCTAGTAGACCATCTACCAGCCTCTGGAAGGTGGCGGGTGCATTTCGAAGGCTGAAAGGAAGGACATTAAATTCATACACCCCCGCATGGGTGACGAATGCTGACCTCTCCTTGGCAGGTTCATCTACCGGTACTTGCCAGTACCCATTGGTTAAGTCTATTGTAGAGATGAACTGGGCACGTCCCAACTTCTCCAATAGCTCATCGGTGCGTGGCATTGGATAGTTGTCCGGACAAGTTACCGCATTTAGCTTACGGTAGTCCACGCAAAAGCGTATTTCTCCATCTGGTTTGGGTACCAGAACCACTGGAGATGCCCATGCACTGGTAGATGAGCGGATTATTCCCATCTGTAGCATGTTTTGGATCTCCCGTTCTATAGCAGCTTGGGCATGAGGAGACACCCGGTAGGGTGGGGTTCTAATGGGGTGAGCATTACCTGTGTCAATGGAGTGGTATGCCCGTTCAGTCCGTCCTGGGGTGGCTGACAACAATGGGGCGAAGCTAGTGCACAGCTCCTTGATTTGTCGCCGCTGCAGACGCTTCAGGGTGGTTGAGAGGTTCACCTCTTCCATGCCACTGTCTTTTTTCCCGTCGTAGTAGACACCGTCAGGCCACTCAGCATCATCTCCCTGGACTGTAAACTGACAAACCTGTAAGTCTCTGGAATAGAAAGGCTTGAGAGAATTAACATGGTAAACTTTAGGTTTTAGTGAGCCATAAACGCTGCCACCATGTCCTAACCTAGTCCCAGATTTGGACCTTAGCGTCCAAAATATGGGGGTTAGCATGAAAACCTCCAAGCTTAGTTACCAGCTTGGACCTGGTACGGCTACCACCACCCAAAAAATTAGAGTGTTTTGGGGCACTCTGGTCCCCACAAAAACCTTCCCTGGGGACCCCAAGACCCAAATCCCTTGAGTCTCACAACAAAGGGAAATAATCCTTTTTCCCTTCCCCCCTCCAGGTGCTCCTGGAGAGATACAGAGACACAAGCTCTGTGAATCTAAACAGAGGGACTCCCCCCTCCCCGTTTTCTAGTCCTGGAGAACAGAATTACCGAGAGTTAATCTCTCTTTCCCCCCTCACACAGAGGGTATGCAAAGTCAGGCGAATAAATCTAACACACACAGATCTCCCTCTGACTTCTTCCTCCCACCAATTCCCTGGTGAGTACAGACTCAATTTCCCTGAAGTTTCCCAGTAAAGAAAAACTCCAACAGGTCTCAAGAAGAAAGCTTTATATAAAAAAAAAGAAAAATACATACAAATGGTCTCTTTGTATTAAGGTGACAAATACAGGGTCAATTGCTTAAAAGAATATTGAATAAACAGCCTTATTCAAAAAGAATACAAATCAAAGCACTCCAGCAACTATAGATATGTAAATACCAAAGAAAAGAAATCATATAACTCACTATTTGATCTCTTTGTCCTTACAACTTGGAAACAGAAGATTAGAAAACAGAAATCACTTCTCAAAGCTGAGAGAAAAGCAGGCAGACAGACAAAGATTCAGACACAAACTTCCCTCTACCCAGAGTTGAAAAAAATCCTGTTTCCTGATTGGTCCTCTGGTCAGGTGCTTCAGGTTACTTTTTTTTCAGGTGAAAGAGACATTAACCCTTAGCTATCTGTTTATGACAGCATCCCAATAATCAGGTCAACACACAGTGTTCATAAATTACTACAGAGCAGCACCATTTCTGCCACAGGTAGGGAGACAGGTTAGAAGGGCTGGGAAGGACAGTATCAGAGAAGCTGAGTAGGGATGGCACCGTGTGGAGCATTTTGTACTGTCTACAGCAGACGTGTGAATGTAGCTAGTGTAATGCTGACAGACCCCGGTTGTTGGTGAGTGGTATCAAACCTGGGATCTCTGGAGCTTGGTGCACGAGCCTCTACTGCATCAGCTAAAAGCCAACTGGCTGCTAACTGCAGACTCATTAATTGCTTATTCTCTCTCTAAGTGGTCTCGTTGCCACTAGATGGGACAGAACACCACACCTAGGAGGTGTGTGGGTTACACTTGCCACTGCTGGAGGCAGGAGGCTGGCCTAGATGGCCCACTGGTCTCATCTAGTCATGTGACTCCTCCGTGTGACAGGGGAAGAGGAATGGGAGGGGCTTGGATGGGTAGCAATAAACACTATGAGGTAAGAAGAGGATGGGCGTGGGGTCAGCGGTAGGGTAGGCAATGGTGCAGGAGGTGAATGGAATAGGCAGGGTGACAGCCTGGGAGGTCAGAGGTGAGGGTACCATGGTATTCTGAGCTCCCTCACATTTCCCTTTCAAGAGAAATGCGGCTGCTTACCTTTCCCTCCCCCCTCGAAATTACATTTAATCTCCAGAACAAGTCAGCCCCCTTTTTCACGAGTGGCTCCTTTGCAGCCTGGTAGGAAAACTGCCTGGCCATTACCTCAGCACTTTCTCTTTGAGCTTGGAGTCATTTTGGCAACAACAACAAAATAAAAAGCCCAGAAACTGGCAACTCACCAAATTAATAAAAATAAAATAAAAATGAAGCAATGACTGGTTGGCCAATTAAGCTAAAAGCATTTCAGACACTAATCCAGCTCACCCTATCAATAATTCAAGGATCCAGAATCCTTCTAACTGTTTGAACACCTTCCACAATAGTCAGCCACTAATAGGACAAATGAAATGTCTTTTTATGGTTGTATCTCCCTGCCATATTCACTCAGGCAAAATCCTGCAGCTCTGTTCATTTAAGGAGCTAGATTATTATTTCTCTTGGTGGAGATGAATCGAGGGCCAACAACTGTTTGTAAACAGCAGTATGTTAAAGCTGCCAGCTCCTTTTACTCAGCTCTGATCCTGTGGTTGGTGTCAAAGCAGAGCTATGTGAAGCAAGACACCCACACAAAACTTGCTTGGTTTGTAGTTTCTTTGCAATTGTGACACTTGGACCCGGTTCCCCCCAAAATGGAATTTAAACCTAGGAGCTTCAGCATTATGGTCCAAAGCGCCTTGCCATAAGACTACAGACTTCAGTGGGCTTTGGCTCAGACCCTAAAAGCATAGGTCTCTACCTCTTGAATTAAAGGAGTAATATCATTACTGGTTATTCATTAACTAGTAGCGGTTGTAGGCTCCTATCTTGTATGATAGCATTATCTGAAATGCTTCCAGTTCCAGCGCAGGTTCAGGAAAACAGGTAGAACTGCAGAGTCTCAATGTGTGAATGAGCTCATGGTGTACGAAGGAGGGTTTTAGGTTTAATTGGAACTGGAGAACTTTTTGGAAAAGGAGGAACCTCTATAGGAAGGCTGAGTTCCACCTAAGCTAGCATGGAACCCAACTGCTTGCATGTAGGATTAAAAGGTTGTAGAGGATTTTTTAAACTATGGACTGGGGGAAAGCTGGCAGGTGTGGAGGAGCACACAGTTCAGGTAGAGACATTCCTTAGGAATGAATTTATTAAAGGGGGAACTCTATATCCAAGTAGAGGGGATTGGAAAGAAGTTGGTAAGGTCCAGTTTGGAGCTAGTGAGGAACAGTCAATGTAAAAGAGTCCCATTTCAATATAACACATGAAGGCAAGCAACTGAATATTGACAAAATATATAGGGGCTTATATACACATGCTAGAAGTATAAATACAAAGATGAGTGAACTAGAGTGATTGGTATTATACACATGCTAGAAGTATAAATACAAAGATGAGTGAACTAGAGTGATTGGTATTAAATGAGGGAATTTGTATAATACGCATCATGAAAACTTGGCGGAATGAGGCTAGTCAATGGGACGTGGTAATACCTGGGTACAAAATATGTAGGAATGACAGAGTAGGTTGTGCTGGTGGGGAAGTGACACTGTATGTGAAAAAAAGCATAGAGTCAAATAAAGTAAAAATCTTAAATGAATCAAACTATAGAATCTTTATGAGTAGAAATTCCGTTCTTGAACAATAAGAGTGTAGCAGGAGGAACATACTACCGACCACCTAACCAGGATGGTGACAGTGATTGTGAAATGCTCAGGGAGATTAGAGAGGCTACAAAGGCAGAAAATGCAGTAATAATGGGGGATTTCAAGTATATTAAGCGGGTACATGTTACTTCATGAATGGATGCAGAGATTAAATTTCTACAAAGCTTAGATGACTGCTTCTTGGAGCAACAAGCCCTGGAACCCACAAGAGGAGAGGCAATTCTTGAGTTAGTCCTAAGGGGAACACAGGATCTGGTCCAAGAGATGAATATAACTGAACCGCTCAATAATAGCGACCATAATGTAATTAAATTTAAACATCCTTGTAGGGGGGAAAATACCAAAAAAAAAAGGAGCATTTAACGTCAGACAGAAACTACAGAAAAGTGAAGACACTAGTTAAAGGGAAATTGAAAGGAATCGTCACAAGGGTGAAATGCCTGCAAACTTCATGGAGACTATTCAGAAAATACCATAACAGGGGCTCAAACTAGATGTATACCCTAAATTAAAAAACAATAAAAGGACAAAACTGCTACCGTGGTTAAAAAGTAGAGTTAAAGAGGCAGTTAGAGACAAAAAGGCATCCTTTAAAAATTAGAAGAAAAAATATTCTTTGGGAAATAGAAAAGAGGATAAACTCTGTCAAGTCAACTGTAAAAGTATCATAAGGCAGGCCAAGAAAGAATATGAAGAGTAATTAAGTGAGGATGCAAAAACGAGCTGCAATTGTTTTCAAAGGACATCAGAAGGAGGAAGGCTGCTATATAGTCAGTGGGGCCACTGGGTGATCATGGTGCTAATGGTGCATTTAAGGAAGATCATCCTGTTGCAGAAAGATCTTACAGTCATCATGGATGGTTCTCTGAAAGCATCCAGTCAATGTGTAGTGGCAGACAAAAAAGCTAACAAAATGCCTTTGAAGTAACCGCAGCAAAGAATCCTGTGGCACCTTATAGACTAACAGACGTTTTGGAGCATGAGCTTTCGTGGGTGAATACCCACTTCCTCAGATGCATTTGAAGTAACCCACTCAAGTGCCAGATCTAACCAAGACACAGTTGCCTCGAATCCCACTCTAACAGCTTCACGATGGTCATCACCTCTTAGCTTTGCTATAGTTTGTTTGTGCAAAATGTCATGTAATTGTTTTCTGTAAATGCTGCTGGTCTGTCTCCCTCTGCCAGGGATGGCTAATTTTATTGTCTATCATGCCAGAATTAATCCCCTCTGCGAAGATAAGGTAGATGTTTTATAGACAACTATTATGATCATAGAGCAACTGTTGTATGAAGTGTTATAGGCTATAAAGTTCCCCAAACTGCTGTGCGCTGCCTGGTGAGGTAAATGCTGGCAGTAGCCAACAGAGGGAAATGAAAGAGTGAGACCCAGGTGTGAAGGGAAAAAAGGGGGACGAAGAAAAGAGGACAGGAGAATGAGAGAGAAATGGGAATAGGTAGCAGAGAGGAATGAGAGAGAGAGACTGTGTGAAGAGAATTGGGGATGGGAATGAAAGAGAAGGGAGTAAGAGAGGGAATGGGATAAGAATGGGACAAGGGAAAGAAAGTGAGAAAGGAATTGAGGTGAGGAGTAGGGATGCGGGTCAGAGGAGATCTGTGTTTGAGGGGCAGTGCCTCCAAAGAGGATTTTTCCCTTTGGTGAGGGATATTTGCAGCTTCTCTGTCAGCTATGCTACCCGCGACCCACCTACTTGATTACCCACTAGCGCTAGATGTTCTGCTGCCTGTCGGGGTTCTGAATTCGAAATCGAATAATGCTGGCACCTTTCAAAGGTAAAGGAAATATCTCCCACCTTATTACACTGGGGCTGCTTAGTCAGGGAATGACTGTGCGGTGCCAGGAAATAGCTGCCTTTTCTGCACAAGTGTTCAAGTACAATGCCAGCAGGCCTGCACTCCTCAAAGGAAATGGAGAGTCACAATAAATGAGGGACAGTGCAAATTGCATCGAGCCTGGAAATGGAGCTTTTACTTCAAAGCCTTGAAAAAAATCCTGTTGCTGACACAGTTAGGAAACGTGGTGTCAAGGAACCTTTCTCACCACTAACTGAATTTGTCACTCAGGGAAAAATTTTGAGAGTTGTTGAGCGACTGCAACCCCTGTTGCAATGAGGGTTTGGCCTAAGGCAGTGGTTCTCCACCAGGGGTATGTGTACCCCTGGGGTATGCAGAGGTCTCCCAGGAGGTACATCAACTCATCTAGATCAGTGTTTTTCAACCTGGGGATTGTGAGTCCGGGGTGTGTGTCACAGGATCGGTTTAGGGGGGCACAAGTGCAGGGTTGGTATTGTGGGTGGCAAGCAGGGTAGTTGCCTGGGGCCCCACTCAATGGGGGGCCCACAAAGCTAATTTACATGCTTCAGCCCTAGGCAGCAGAGCTTGGGCTTCAGACAGGATCCTGAAAGGGATACAGTAGTCTGGAAATGTTGAGAACCCCTGGCCTAAGGAGTATGTGGTATATCTTGGTGGCAGTGTTTGGGGAGTGGGGTTGAGCAGGATGTACACTTGCAGAATTAAAAAAGAAAAGATAAACATTTTTGCATCTGATGGACAGACTCTATAGCAAACACATAGAAGCATTGCTCCTTCCATATAAACACCAGCTTCATAGCTTGGGTGCCCTGCACACTCCCACAACTCAAACTTAACCTGCATCCGTCATGGTACTATTTGTTCTGCCAGTCGAGCTGAAAGGGAACCTCACTTTGGCCAAGCTAGTTAGATTCAGGCTCAGCTAGTGTCAAGTAGAAGCCAAATATTCATATTTTACAGTCCCTCTGCCTGCCAGTGGTGATATCACTGGTACTGTGCTGTGCAGCCTGAGGGAAGAGCTCAGGGGACTAAATCGTGGGTTTGGAATGTCAATCACCAAGCCAAATTCTGCTGCTACTCACAGTATTGCAAATCCTAAGTAACTTCACTGAATTTAGTGGGATGACTCTGGGTTTACAGAGGATGAAACTTAGAGGAGAATTTGGCTTATAGAAATCGAAGACCTATTGTTTTATCTCACCCAATCTCCCTGTAACTGCAGAAGTGGTCCCTATGTTTCACCCAAGTTAAATTTAAATGTCCTAAGTGATGGGTTTACTCCATTGTCCTTGAAATTATTGCTTGGAATGTTTCCCTCAGTCTTTCTTGAGAGTCAGTCTAAATGTTTACTTTCATTGTTTCATCCCATCATTCCCAGACACATCCTCCTGTCCCACTCTCCCTCTTCAGCATTCTCTAACTGTAAAGGGAGGATGAAAATGCCCAGCTTCACAGGCATTTTATGAAGACTCGGGGCCATAATTTTTTGTGTGTTTGTACAGCTCCAAGCACAATGATGGAGGCTGCCAGGCACTAAAGCAATACAAATAATAAATAATTGTGATAATCAATGCTTTCGAGCAGCTCAGATATGACAGTGATGGATACCAGAAGGAAATATTTTGTCCATTTGATTTTTTGTTCTACCTGGAACCCAGGAACTCTGAAGTGAGAGAAAATGAAAAATATGAGGTTAAAAAGATTAAGAGAATGTTTTTAAAACCCAAAGAGAAAGGAATAGGTTAGAGTTTTGAACTAAACTTTGGAAGGTGGTTTCTTATTTTATCCCAGCCAGTTTGTCTATTCCTATTTACTGGAAATGGAAAATAAAAATGATGGATTACTCTGCTTATGCCTAGTCAGGTACATTAAATGGTGTGTCTCACTCTGTTGCCTCCCACGAGCTTACAGTAGGTTATGTGTGTGTCGCAGGCTGGCATGGAAAGGCTTGATGTTTTGTAAACCCTAAAGAAGAAAGAAAAAACTCACTTGATTTGTTTTGTGTGAAAGGCTTTGCTGGGAACTAGAAGTATATTGGCAGAGTAGAACCCTCCTGGCATTTAGAATGGCTAATTGGGATTGTCTGTCAGTTTTGAGATTCAATACTGCACATATCCTAGCCTGCATTCCATGGGTCATTTGCTGGAGAACAATTTGCAGTGTCTGCAAGGTTTGGTTCTTAGCCTTCACCTTCAAAGCATCAGAGTGCGGCTTCGTCTCCAGTTAATTGTTAGGATGGTGGGCTGAAGTCTGATCTCATTTTTACTAGTTTTACACTGCTATAAATCCATTAACATCAGTGCAATTGCTCCTGATTTACACCAGATTAAGTGAGATCAAAATAAAGTTCTGTGAATTTATACAGATGGGTCACACTGGTCTAAATCTATTCAGCTTACGATGACGGAGAGGTGGGTTCTGGATTCAAATCTCTATATCAATTTTTGCTTCAGTTTTGATTCCAGGCTGGATCCCAAACTGGAAGGAGTCTGATTTTTCTGATTCTCGTTTGGATGCAAGTGGAACCTGGTGTTTCCACATCTGAGGAGTGTTAAAGATCTCACACAATTGACTATCTGAAATGATTTCAGTCAACTGAGGCCAGAATCTCATGACAACAATTTAAAAGATCTCAGGGCTTCTCCACCTGGGGAAATTTACCAGCACTACTACACCAGTACAACAACCCAAGGGGACCATAGTGGCCTTTTTTCTGTTATAAGCTAATTAAAAAATGCTACGATTATTCTGAAGAAGAGTGTCCACGTTAGACTAGTATAACTGTAGCAATATAATTATACTAGTATACTAATGCCACTAGATGTTTCCATGTAGGTAAACTCTGATCTAGGATTCTATGAATCCTGATTGGGTAAGCTTAATTCAGACCTTACCACTGCCTCCTTGGCTCCAGTTATATATAAATAGAACAGGTCAAGCTTTCTCCATTAACTTTTTTTCAAAACAAAAATGCCTTTTTGATCAAAATTAACATTTTTGTGAAAAATGTTCATTGTGTCAAAATATTTTTAAATGAACATTTTTGAAATAAAACATTGCAATTTTTAAAAAACAAATTGTGAACAGTTTTATTGTGGCTTTCCAATTTTCATTTTTTGCATTTTCTGGTTTTTAGAAGAGAAATGGGAGGGAAGAACCAACAAAAACCTTAAATTAAAAAAACACAATTTTTTTTTTTGCTTTTTAAAACACGGTTTAAAACAATTTGAACATTTTCTCTGAAAAAAACCCAAAAAATGTAAAGAAGATTTTTGAACACAACAAAAATTGTTCATTTCATTAATGCTTTTTCATGAAATATACTTAGCTTTTTTTGACCCAGTTCCTTAGGTAAATCTGATTAAATCACCATTGAGTCTTTATGCAGGGTGGCCATGAGCTGGGCTTTGCCTATCAGAGCACTTCTGCTGCTTGAAGCCAGGTGCAGCTGCTGGGGAAACAATGATTGGTCTCGCTGGCAAGTACTCAGTTGCCCAGCAGTGCAATCTAGATTTGCCAGTAAGAGTGAGACTACGTTGGGAGATTTTCCTTAAGAGAGGGGTAAAATAAGTTCTCTGACTGTTGACATGAGGGAAGTAGTTAGTGATCTGGAGAACTAAAACCTGGGACAGAGGTGTTTAATACCATTCCAGTAGCTGCAGGAAGCCTTTCAAAGCCTAGAGCTGTTTGCTCACTGGCTAGCTCTTGATCATGATCTTGTGCATGGTGACAGGATGGCAACAAAAAAGCAAAAAGTTAAGAAAGCAGCTTCCTCCAAACTGGGAAATTCAACTGCTTGCAAATATTGGAACTGGCTGAGAACACAAGAATGGCCATACTGGGTCAGACCAAAGGTCTGACAAGGCCAGTATCCTGTCTTCTGACAGTGGCCACTATCAGATGTCCCAGAGGGAATGAACAGAATGGGTGATCATCAATTGATCCGTCCCCTGTCACCCATTCCCAGCTTCTGGCAAACAGAGGCTGCCCATCCTGGCTAATAGCCATTGCTGGACCTGTCCTGCATGAATTTATCTAGTTCTTTTTTGAACCCTGCTATAGTCTTGGCCTTCACAACATTCTCTGGCAAAGAGTTCCACAGGTTGATTGTGTGTTGTGTGAAGAAATATTTCCTTTTATTTGTTTTAAACCTGCTGTCTATTAATTTAATTTGGTGACCCCTAGTTCTTGTATTATGAGAAGGAGTAAACAACACTTCCTTATTCACTGTCTCCACACCAGTCATGATTTTATAGACCTCTATCATATTCCCCCTCCACCTTAGTCCTCTGTTTCTCAAGCTGAAAAGTCCCAATCCTATTACTCTCTCCTCATAAGGAAGCTGTTTTACACCCCTAGTCATTTTTGTAGCCCTTTTCTGAACCTTTTCCAGTTCCAATAGCAGATGAATCGTAATGGTCTATTATCCCCATTTTACGGAGACATTCTAGTCCTTTTGCTTTATGGTCCTCCTCACTCAGCACGTTTAGAAGTGAACCCACCATTAGTACTCGTCTACTCTAGGAAGTTTTGCTGGTGTAGTAAAAGTGGCAAATCCCATTAATGTGGATGCAGCTATACTGGTATAAAAGTGTTTATATTGGTATTGCTTATTTCCATTTGGGACATGATATAAGATATACCAGTATAATGGTGTCTGCACAAGACTTGTACCAATATAACTATATTGGTAAATATCACACCCCAATAGTTCTGCCAATATGGCTTTTCTAGTGTAGACCAGCCCAAGCCCAGTGAAGGGAAGTCACATAGCCTTTCCTTTAGCCTTCGTCTTGACTGGAAAGCCATAGCATCTCTCTGAAAGCTGAGGAGACACCACACTCAAAATCCTTGCACATAAAGACCTCTTCTCAGAGTTTGCAAAGACTGATTTTTTTTTTAATCAGGGTGCAATTTATGGCGGATACAGCAGTAAATAAAACAAGATAAGCCTGTAAATGCACTGGAAACTACCTATGAAGTCAGTTGTTATGCTTTTATAAATCTTAGTTTAATTGAAAAGAAGGAGCCTAATAGAGATAAAATATCAGTATTTTACAGAGATCATGGGCAAGCTCTGACCACCTGTGACAGCCTCTCTTGCTACTGTAGATTACCAACCTGCTTCTCTCAAGGGGGGTTAACTGGATGTACTTAGTTTTATAGGCTTCATAAGGCAGCTAGTGATGCCACACTGCTTCCCATGGAAGACTATCAAGACTCATAGACTTTAAGGCCAGAAGGGACCATCATGATCCTCTAGTCTGACCTCCTGCACATTGCAGACTACAGAACCTCACCCACCTACCCCTGTAGTAGGCCCATAACCTCTGGCTGAATTACACAAATATTGAGTTAAATACTTCAAGTTACAGAGTATCCACCATTTACTGTAGTTTATACTAGCAAGTTACCTGTGCCCCACACTGCAGAAGAGGATGAAAACTCTCAGGGTCTCTGCCAGTCTGACCCAGGGGGAAATTCCTGACTGACCCCAAATTTGGTGATCAGTTAGTCCTGTGCATGTAGGCAAGATCCACCAGCCAGACACCTGAAAAAGAATTCTCTGTAGTAACTCAGAGCCCGCTCCATCTGGTGTCCCATCTCTGTCTAGTGGAGATATTTGTTAATGGCAGTCACGGATGGGCCATCTGTCATTGTAGGCAGTCTCATCATACCATCCCTTCCTTTAAATGATCAGGTTCAGTCTTGAGACAAGTTGGATTATTTCCCCTACTTCTCCCCTTGGAAAGCTGTTCACTCCTCTGATGGTTAGAAACCTTTATCTCATTTCAAGCTAAACTTCTTGGTGGCCAGTTTATATCCATTTGTTCTTGTGTCAACATTGGTCCATAACTTAAATAACTCCTTTTCCTCCCTGGTATTTATCTCTCTGGTGTATAGAGAGCAATCATATCTCTCCTCAGCCTTCGTTTTGTAAGACTCTGTGGACTGCAGGAGAGCCAGTAGGATAATGTCATCACAGGTATTGATGAAATGTTTAATGGAGACAGGAAGTGATTTTTATTTGACATTTAAAACATTCTGTTTCTTGGTTGCTTTTGTCAACCCATATTTAACTAGAGTTTTTAAGGTTCAACACCTGAGACCCTTTCAGTGAAAGCTTTCCAGACAGCTTCCAGTCCACGTTTCTTAGATCAGTTAATGATGAGAAGAAGCTCAGTTCATTTGTAACTTTGCTGGGATCATTACCCCACAAGCCCCTGTATTCTGCCCTGAAAGTACTTATCCTCTTACTCAGACATACCAATCAAATGGACCTGCCGACTCATACAAGACATGAGACGCTTAGGCCCCTGCTCTTGTGAAGGGTGCCCAGCACATCACAACTGAATTCTGAGCAAGTTGAACTCTGTGACACAGGGGCCTCTTGATGCCAACTGACAGAGGGCACAGGGGTTGCTCGGAGATTTATGGGGATCTTCTGGGTTGAATATGTGCATAATACTTCACTAAAGGATGTTATGTGTGGTCTCTACTGAGAGCCAGTAGCTCACTGGACATCGTAATGGTTGTGGTATGTGTGTACAGATAATATTTAAGGAGTTATGTGTCTATGCTGAAAGTTCTGTTGTTAAGACATGTAACCAGGAGGTGACATGTCTCAAACAGGTTCATTTCAAATAGGAGGTAACACATGCTTATCCCTCTGTCTGGTCATGTGTGTGCTGGGCATCATATGCCTCACGGTGTATGCTCAGAGCTGAATTTCCAGTTCAGCACAGTAGGCACATGTCCAGGGGCATCGGTGTTCTAGGGGTGCCCTACCTTTCTAAAACTGTGTGCAACATGAAGGTCAGCTGTAAGTGGGGGGACAAGGAAGATGCCATGCTGAGGGGAGCGTAAGGTGTAAATCCAGCCCTGTGGATGCTTGTTTGCATACTGAGCCAAATGCCGACTGAGTTATTGCGAAAGCTTTAAAAGAGGAAGTTTATAGGAAGAAATAAACAGCAGGAGGGGGTTGGATTTATGAGGAGGCAAGCTGACAGAGTGACTTGTCGCATGAACAGAAGAGCAGAGCCAAGCCTGGCTGTAAAACATGGGAAAGACTTTGGGTAAGCATTGCTGTATAAGACAAGAAAGTATCTAGTTAAGTCTAGGCTCTAGACTGTGTGTCATGATGTTATTTTATGTGTAACCATCTGTTTCCATTACTTCTACGTGCTATCACTTGAATTTCTACTCTTTGTTAAATAAACTTGTACTTGTTTTCATTATTAACACATCTCAGTGACGTGTTCAATGGAACAGTGATCTGAGGTGAAACAGGCAAGCTGGACATTGTCTTCTGTAATTATGCATTATTATTGCCCTATAAATATATGATCAAGGGACACAAATCCTAGTCTGCATCACAGATGTGCAGGGAGAGGAAGATTCCTGGAAGGCAGTGATGACAAATAAGACCTAGCGGTGATAACGAATGACAACTTCAATATGAGTTTGTAATGCAATGGGATAGTTAAAAAGATGTGGCCCTTTGGAGCTACATAGGCAAAGTCATCATGTGACAGACTGTGTACATTGCTAGCAAAGATCCTGGAAAGATCCTGAGGGATTATAGGGAATTAAGAAAAGAGTAATAAGAACGATCAAGGAAAGGATTTGCATGTGGGGAAAGATTTAAAAACTGTATTTGCATAGGTAAACAAAAGCTGTAAAACATCTGCTGATTTCAGTGCAGGATTGTGCCATGAATACTACAATATGTAAAACTTATTGACTATGGTGAGAGACAATAACTATCTACAAGTATTTCAAGGGAGTTAAACATCAAGGAAGGGGAGAATTGTGTCTGGGATATGGGGGTATAGAAGTAATAATGATGGGGAAAAGAACAGAAGAAAACGTAGCTGAATAGCAGAAAGACTTCCTGATTGTAGCATCTATTGGACAGTGGACTAATCTCCTAAGGTAAATGGCAGAAGCCCTGTTATTTCAAGCATTTAAACAAGACTGGACAAAGCCCTGGAGAATATACTGTACGGAACAGCCTGCACTTGCCCCTGGGAATGGACATGACATAATAGATCTTTTCTTACTTGTCTCTATGATTCGCTTCTGTTTGAGATCTTGTTCTAGGCATGATTTGTCTTGGGAGTGTCTGCGATGTGACCCATGGATCAAACCTGTGATATCTTCAGAGCAAGAAGAGGAGTAGGAAGCGGAGAGAAGGGATATAGGGGCGAAGTATGAATTGAGCTTCCTAAAAGTGCTTTGAGCTTATTAACAACCATTAGAACAGAGTCAGATGGAGGGAATGTGAGCTGAGTGGGGAAGAAACTGGAATCAGAAATGCTACAGGCCTGGTTGTCCACTGCGTTGCATTTTGGACATTCTTACATTAGTGCAAAGGGGATGTCAAATGCTGCCAAATCTGAATCCTAGTATTTTGCACCCACACTGGTAAATGATGGCACAAGGTGCAAGGCAGTGGAGAATCTGGCCCTACCACTGTAAATGGTTAAATAGTCCATACTGCGATGCAGGCAAGTCTTCTGAACCCAGAGACTCAGTGTCAGCTGCTTCCTTCCCTTTGCCATTGAATCCAGTGACTTCTCGCATCCTGGTGACTGGAGGATTGTTATTTTTGGAAGAATTCGGCATGCCAGTTCCCCCCTGGTGTATAATGAGTCCAAAGGGAGCTTATCCTGGGAGGGCATCTGGCTGCTGATTTGCTGCATTGTTTATTCCTTTAGTAAGTTGCCCAGGCTCAGCTGTAGTCTTGGCAAACTGTCAACAACTGACCAGCAGGAAATCCAGAGCAAAATAATGGTCGGCTTAGCAGCATCGGATTAACCCAAAATCTCTGCTCAGTCCCTGAAATGCCAGTGCCCTTGTACGGGTGGATAAAGGACTCCCCCCCTCTTCCCAGCTCCTTAGTGCTTGGAAGCTGCAGGCCCCACAGTCTTCGGCACCAGGTGCCAGGGCAGTACTGCAGAGTCACTAGGTGGAGCCCTAGAGTGGGTGGAGGGGCTGTTGCTATTGAGTGTTTATTTCTTTTTCTGAAGTGAATTGAAGTCAGGGGAAAGTTTCCTGGTGGACAGTCTGGGGGCGGCTGGTGTCCTCTCTCCCAAGAGCAAGGTCAGCACAGGCAATAGCACTGGAAGCTTTCCCTCATGGTGCTTCATGCTTGTGCTCAGTTCTGCCCTGGGGAGCCTGGTGTTGAGGGTATGGCTCAGTTGCAACACCCTTTCAGTTCAGGGCATGTCTGCAGAGAAGGTCAGCAAAATACCACCTGTGATGGCTGTTCTGTCATATGGACTCTTGTCCTCTGAGAATGGTCTGAAGCCACGAAATAGCTACTTTGCAGAAGTGACTACACAAGGCAGAGGAGAATCAGAGCAGCAGCAACAAATAAAAAAGGAGGTTCTGAGGATTAGTTAATATTCATTCCATGCTTTGAAGTGATGTGTTCATTATTATTGTGACTTGACAGAATACACTGCTTCTGTCAGTGGAGAAGTGTGTCTTAATGTGGCACCTGTGCGGAGCAGAGCTATCTCCTGCGGGTGTAGTTCCATACATTCATCCCTGGGAAAGCGGCATTAATATTCCCTAAACTTTGCTTGGGATGTTGCTCCAGCACCCCTTGGAGTCTGCCTTGTGGGGCTCCAGTACATATTGGATGATGGCCACAGAGAGGGAAAATGATGGACAAAACAGAATTGGCTTTGGAGTAAGCATTCAGCCTCCAAAAGAATATGGTTAGTCATGAAGCATCCAAGCCAATCCTGGCTGTGGCACTGAGCTCTCAACAGTTTGAGTTCTGTACGCTGCATCATGCCATTAGGGAGATGCAGCTACCGTGTCTCCTGTGAGATAAAACAAAGAAGCTGCTGCTAGTCATGTCTGCTCTCATATGTGACAGGAGTTAGATGAGACAGCAAACACAATGAGAGGAATGGAGGTGAAACAGCACGGGGAGAGCGAGAGAGAGAGACAAATGAGAGAAACAGGCTCTGTGCCCTTAGTTTCTATAGGCTTCCTCTGAACTAACCTTGTCACTTGAAACATTTCAGAGTAGACAAGACATTGGACAAAACACTAGTGGATATACGTCAGGGAGTCATTCTGCTTTGTATGGGAGCTGGACTAGGTTATCTAACAGGTCTCTGATTTCCAGTACTAAGAACATGGACAGGTTTCAGAGTAGCAGCTGTGTTAGTCTGTAAATTAGATACCATTAACTCTGGCTTGAATAGAGACTGAGAATGGCTGAGTCATTACACTGCTTGAATCTATTTCCTTATTATAACTATCCTTACACCTCTGGTCAACTGTCTGTAATTGACCATCTAGATTATCACTACAAGTTTTTTTCCTGCTGATAACAGGTCATCTTAATTAATTAGCCTCTTAGAGCTGGTATGGCATCTTCTCTGAATGTATATATATACTCTTCTTATATGTTCCATTCTATGCATCTGATGAAGTGAGCTGTAGCCCACAAAAGCTTATGCTCAAATAAATTTGTTAGTCTCTAAGGTGCCACAAGTACTCCTGTTCTTTCTAAGAACATTGTGTGAAAGAACGGATACATTGGCCATTTTACTTATTAGGCTTTTTATTAAAGGGTAAAGAGAACTGTTGACAGTCCCAGTTATTTCTTACCTTGTCAGTAAAAAAGAAAATGTACAAGATAATGAGATACAGCAGAATTGAGGTAATAGAGATTATGGGTTACAGCCTTCAGTGCCCAGCATACTTACTATTACAAAATAGGTATCAATAATTTGTTGTGCCAGTCAGAATTTGTCATTTCAAAAACATTTTAAACAGCCTTTTTTAAAAATAAAAATTGTCACAGAAAAAATTCATTTCTTTCAAAATGTTCCAGTTATATGGTGAAAAACCAACCCTCCTCCCTGCTCCAATATACATGTGTTGGTTTTCAAAAATTGCTTTTTTCAGGTTCTGTTTCTAAATTGAAAAGCAAGATATTTTTATTTTAAAACCTTTTTTGGAAGTTGCTCACTCGTTTCTGTCCATTTCTAATGTTTTATTTTTAACCAGTTCATCTCACTGACTCCATCTTTCCTCAAAATACATTGGTTATTTACCTACAAGGCCATGTTGTGTGACGTGCATCTATGCACACCCTGAATGCATGGCAAAGGGCAGGGTGAATGCTGCCTGTAAAGCACTATTCGCAATTGTCTCCTCTGGAAGCTGATCCATCAAAGACCCATGAGTGAAGCAGGGGTGGGCTGTAGGTGGGGGCTGCGTGCACTGCTTGCATTGACCACCTGGAAAAGCACTGAGGAGTCTACTCAAAGGCAGTCCCATCTCAGGGAACCTACAGGACCTCTGAATTTTGCGTGCAATACTCCATCTCAATAGAAGCGGACCTGAGGTCTATAGGGGCTACAGCCCTGTGTTAAAAAAGAGTTTGGCTTCAGTTTACACACATTAAATGTTGCCCTCTAGCCACTGGTAAATTGTCAGTGTGGCCAGCCCGGTCCTAGACCAAATGATGGTGCCTGAGGCGAGGAGCATCTTTGGTGCCCCCTCGCCATTTGTTAAACTTTTGAAAACCTTATTTCTATTGCATTTGTAGCCCATTTCACGACTTCAATGCATGATTTATCCCTGTCATATAAGGCAATACGCTTGCATGCTAGGATCTGTACATCTGCATTTATTCATGCTAACAACAAAAACAGCACTTTGAGCTTGGTGGCCCCCCCAAGCCTGGCACCACAGGTCACCTGGGTTGCCTGCCCCTAAATCTGCCCTTGAATGTGGCCCTTGGTGGGGCAGTACCCACAGGTTGTCTAAGAAATGTATCTTCCCACCAAAGGCAGGCACAGCAGTTGAGATCAGGTGGGGCTATTGATTCATGGAGTTTTGCTTAGCACCATGCAGCAGGTTTTCTTGGTTGATGGCCTGCCACTGTTATCCCCCCAGCTGTCCAGAGGAGCCTGTGTTCGGCTAGCTTTACTGAGCAACAGAAGCATCATTTATTTTCTCAAATGTCTCTTTGAGTGCATGTGTTCTTTGCTGCTGTTTTCTCTCACCTAACAAGAAGTCTATTAATACATGTGTGTAACAGCCATGGCAGGGGTATTTATGCCACCACTTATCGTGCGTAGCACATGTACATTACATAGATTGGAAATGTTGGTGCTTAGGGCATCTTGTTGCTACGCAGAGATAAGTGAAAGGAAACAATTACAATAACTAGACAGGCCTTGCTAAAACAGAAGGTACAAGTTTCATAAGTCAGGGAAGATCTAGGTAGAGAAGATTCTAAACAATGAATTTAGGCCATAACATGATCTAAAAGTGCTTGAGGAAACAAGATTTTGAAGAAACCAGTCCCTGACTTGAAGAGGACAGGGATGTGCTGACACAGCAGTCATTATCTATCTTTTGAGGGAATGTTTCATCTCTGTTGTTTTGCTGTCATCTGTTCAGTTTGCTGGCAGGCGTTTGATTCAGTCTCTCCGATTTGCTTACAGAGATTCCTGCTCCTGGAGTAATTTTGTAGGCTGAGGCAGTTATCTGTCTCATGACTCACGATGTACAGAGGTCTGACTTGGCCTCCCACCCTCAAGAATAGTGGCTCAGGCTGGCCCCTGACAAATAACTTAGCAAATGAGAGGAGAGGCAGCCCATTCCTCCTGCCTGTTATGTCCCTGCCTCTCTCGTGGAGGGATCCACAGATCCAGCCAAGTCTCTGCTGAGGCTCATTTAAACTTGTTTTATGTGAGCAACTAAAAAACTTGTCTCAAGTTCAACAAGAAAGGTTCCCAGTGAGAACAAAGCCACACAAGTCACCTGCTGCGCCCTGTGGACCCTGATATAACATGAACTATTCGGTGTAATTTCCAAACAGGGTATATGGACTTATATTATGAATCAGAGTGGAGGAAGCATGGTTACTGGGGAAGGTGGGTTGTATGGTAGCAGAGGAAAGATTAGCAGTTGTTATAAACTGAGCCACCCTCATACAAGGAATCTTCATAGGGGATACTGCTAAGATTTTGACACCCACCCCCAGAGGTGAAAGTAACACAGACAACTTATGGTCCCTACCGGCAGGGCCGCTGACAGGGTGAGGGTGAGGGTGGGGTGGCAAACTTTAACATTGGCTGCGTACAGGCCAGGAGAAGTGGCTACTTCTTACTGGTACACTGTACCGGCCTACTTTTACATAAAGGTTGCAGTGGACTTTCCCCAAACTCAGCAGGGTTCCTATCTGTGACAATCACATCTTCACAGCAGTGTGTGATATCACCAGGTCACCACATCACCCTGTACTGTGAGAGAGAGAGATATTGTGTTGTGATATATGACTTTAGCAGCTGCCTTTTATATGGGCCGAAGGTGGAAAATTTGTGCGTTTGGGAGACCAGAGGGGAGGCTGTAGCAGTGGTTGAGGCAAGATATAATGAGGGCTCGAACCTGACTGTAGGAAGGGAATGAAAAGGGTGGATCCTGGAGAAGTTCAGGAAGAAAAAGGCACGAGGATTTGGATATTGTTGTTTTGTATTTATTTGTATTCCTGCGGTGCCTAGGAGCCTTAGTCATGGTCCAGGACTCTATTGTGCTAGGTGATGTACAAATACAGAATAAAAAGATAGCTTGGATACGTGGGACAAGGGAGAGGGAGGAGTCAAAAATAACTTCCTTGAATAACTGCTTGAATGCCAGGGAAGATGTTTATTTTAACAAGGCATCTTTCATCCAGATGAACAAGACTCAGAGCACAGATCAGATGGAGAGCTGTTGCTTTTCTGACAGGAGTCTGATTTGTTTACCTTCTTTTCTCTGGGTGGCTGAATAGCTTAGTTGGTTTGGATATCACTCCAGTCATCACTGATATGTGGCCACATCTGGGGTGGAACTCAGCAGCTATGCTACACAACAGACAGGAAGAGTAATAACTCCATCGGAAACTCAGAGGGGAAATTTAATTCAGCAGAATATAATCAAACAGGAAGGTAGCCAGGAATTGGGATTAGCCCTCCAATCTTGCAGAAAATTGCCCAGGATGTTTAATAACCTCAGGTGGTCACAACATGGGAAAGATGGGCACTCCAGGAGCACAGCGCCACTCGGCACCATGTTGGGTTACTGGCTCATGCTGGCATCTAGGGAAACTTGTCCTCACACAATACTGCTTCCTCCAGCACATGGATTTTCCTTGGATGTCTCCCATCCAATAATAATCATGCCCCATCCTTTTAAAAAGAACTCCAATGAGAGCACAGCCTGTGGCGTTATGGCAGTGGATGATAACATTGCCGAATGAATGGATTTCTCAACTGAAAGGCTGCCTGGGAAAAAGAACGGTGAACCCCTTCTGTTCGCTAACAGGGGATTAACACCTCTCTCCACTGGTGCTGGGAAACCCTTTGGGCCGTAACAGTTTGCAGTGCTGGTTTTGGGCAGGGCCTGTTACTTATTGTCATTTTTTAAATCATTGGCAGCCCTGAGGATTGAAATCTGCCCAGAACAAATGTGTTCCATGGACGGCAGCAGTGCATGTTTCTATGCAGTGCGCCTCCAGCCCGAAGGGGTCTTCTCTGAGGGCAAGAAGAGAGTTCAGTCACCATGGTTCATTCAGTCTTTGGCCTCTCTTCTGAGAATGCCGGCTGCGATAGTGCTTTCCTGTTTGCTATTCATGGGGAAGCGAGCGAAGCCCAGAAGCTCCCTTCGCACCTGCCACTGAGCAGATGGGAATGGCTTTTGGTCACAGCAAGCCTTGTAGCAGAGCCAGCTCCAGAGCCCCCTTGCCAAACCCTGACCTCGACTGGTTTCATCTTTACAATAAAAAGGATGCGGCTTCCTCTCCCTCCCATTTGAAGTGGTGGCTCTGAAGTCAGAAAAGTGCCGGTAATTCTTCGGGGCACTTTCCCTGATGTCGATAAACCTCTGAAGTGAACCTGTGACATCAGCCTGGCTTTTTTATCTGAATTATGCCTCCCTGTCTGAGTTGCAGATGCCATCATTCCCGTTTCATGATCTGTTTTGCAGAGCTGCAGCCAGAATGAGTGAGAAAGGGTTGAGTCACAGGGCTGGCACGGTTCATTTTTTGCACATGCTGTTGTCAAAGAAGAGGCGGCCCAGTGAGAGATGCCAAGTGGCCGTCACTGCAGTGAATGACATGAGAAGGAAAGAGGCAATAAAACCTACTCCCCAGAGGAAACAGTTCTCCCCCCTGACTAACACCAAGAGCTGGGCTGCTTCAGGACTCAAGATGGTCTAAAAACTGAGTGCAAATGTGAATGAACCCAGCAGCTCTGCACCTTTACCGTGGGTTTGACACCGCTTACAAATACCAAACAGCTTGTGGTCTGTATGTTTCATTTTTAATATGATGATTTGGTAAGCACTGCTCATGTGCTTGGTCTGGTACGAGGGCCTAGGGCGCAACCACACCTGTCCAAGAGCTGAGAGCACAGGACACAGTACAGACACAGACTCTGCCCTGGACTGCTAACGGTCTAAATACGGTGACCACAGTGTAGACACGCTGCATTGGGAATGTTCAGAATTTTTTCCCTTTTAATTTATTATACCAATTATCATTGACTTGCTTATTCCAGGTGACAAGATGCATAATTGCAGTTACGTTTCATTGTTTGATTAGTGCTGGTGCTTTAATACTCCCAGCTGTCCTGGGAACGTGTCTTCTCACAGGAACTCAATGTGGTTCAATGGAATTCACCTTGTCGGATAAGTGGGACTTTAAGATGTCAGTACTGTGCCTGTACTACTCTTTTAGAAGCTTGAAAGGAAACTAACCAAGTATTTCTCCCTGACTGGATAGTGCCGGCCTCAAACTAAGTGGGTTTCCTTTTTCCTTATTCTTAAAAGGGCACAAACAAGCAATGGAACAGCCAACTTAATGGAACAAATCAGGTTGCCTCAAGCCTCCCAAGTTATACTCTGCTATGAACAGAGCAAACAAGAGTGTTTAGATCTTGCTGCTTTTCCAGAATTGTCCTTAGTGTGCTGCTGAGTTCCAGAGGCATCCCCCAGAGCCAGCAAAGAAGAAAATAACTCAGTGACCCATTTGGGATGAGGCTGTGGTGACCCAAGTCTCTGCCTCTCATGATTAAATCTCTCAACCATTCTGCATGACTGTTTGAGGAAATGGACACGCTCCATATCGCCTCAGCTGTAGCTGGGGAGGAAACTGCAATTGACACAGATTGGCTCAAAACAGGGATAACACTTTGAGACACGACACGTTCCTCATGCCTGACTATCCTTCTCCAAACCAGGGCACAATTGAAGAATCCCATCGGTGAAGCCTAAGCAAGCATCTGGGCGTAACAGGGAAAGAATGGGTACGGAAGCCACTTTGTTCCCACCATTCGAGGTGAAAGTCATTTGTGCATCCCCTGTTCCATCTGGTAATGTCTCTTTAAACATTAGGGATCACTCTCCTTGTTCACTCTCCTGCCTGCTGTTAATCAGGTCCTTGCATCCTGCCGTTCCAGATACTGCAGTGATGGGAGCCTTCTAGATACCTAGATTGATATGGCCCTGCTCCAAGTTAAGGCTCCACAAGTTGGGCTTCTCTACTGTTTGATCCTACTGTTCAGATGAGCAGAACAAAACCTCTTTGCTCTATCTGTTGCTCATCTCCCAGGCACATTGAACTTGCTCACATTCAGAATAAGCAGAAACTCTAACCTGGCAGAAGGAGCTGTCCCCTCTGCAGTGCTCCACTCCCTGGTGTAGACATGGTGTGTCACCTTTATGCACCTCTTCTCCTTTCTTGTGGATGCCCAAGTCCCCTGGTTTTCTTCAGTCTCTTAGCTTCTTAAGTGGATGTCTTCTCAATAGCATGGTCCTAGGATCCTCTGCATAACCTTCATCCCCTTCTCAGGGTGGTGAAAATGATCTAAGCTGAAAACCCAGTACCATGTGTATTCAGATGCCTTTATTTCTGTAACCAGGCTCATTCCAACCCAGTGTCTCTCATCTCCCAACTTGTAAGTATTTCTCTTCATATTTGAATAAAGTGCCCTGGCTTTTGAGCTGGGGAAGTTAACAAGAGTCTCTAGACACCCTGTTTAGGCAGTAGGGTGACCAGATGTCCCAAATTTATAGGGATAATCACGATTTTTGGGTCTTTTTCTTATATAGGCTCACATTACCCCCCACCCCCATCCTGATTTTTCACATTTGCTGTCTGGTCACCCTATTAGGCAGTCATCTTCTGCTACTGAAGTGGTCGCTTGTGTCCACCGAGGCTTGTTGAAAGTCAAACCCATCTAGTTGGAGCCTGACCTTATCCACTGGAGGAACACTATTTACAGGTAAGAAAAACTGTTTATCCTCCACTTTCTTCTGGCAAACTTTAATCCTTCTCTGGCTTCTGACATTGGGCCTCTGAGGGAGTTTGAAATTAAAAGGGACAGTTTCCCATTTTAAATTTCATACCTACATTATTAAAACTTAAAGAACTTAACTAATATCATTTGGTTTTTGCTGATTTGCAGTGTTTATGGCCTGATTCTGCACCACTTAAGGAAATGAGAGTTTTGCTTTTGCTTCGTAAAGTTCAGGACATTTCACTGTTAATCTCTGAGGCCAGTGCCATGGAGCTACGTATGCTCCAAGGCCTTGTCTGCGCTAAAGAAATGTTCTTTGCCTAGCACTCATGTACCTATTTTAAAGGCTTGATTCCATCTCAATAAAAAAGACCTTGTCTGTTCTACGTGTTTATGTTCAAACTGTGATATAATCTGATTGTATAAACCTACATCGACGCAGTGAGTGTGGTCTAATGGCTAAAATTATATAGTAAGCATTCTCTTTCTAGCTGTGTGACCTTGTGAGAGTCACCATCTATCTGTGCTTCACCTTTCCTACCTGCAAAATGGGGCTACTAAAGCTTATCTATCTCACAGGGGTATTGTAAGTGAATTAATTACGGGGTCTGTAAAGTACTTCGAGAAACTCGGATGGAAGATACTCTGTAAGTGCATAATACTAATTTATTATAATCTTCCTAAATTGTCTCTCTGGATCCTTAAGGAGTGGGATTGGACAATTTCAAAGGAAATCTTTTTTCATCCCTAACCCTTTTCTTTAGAGCCCAAGTGAAAGCTGTTTCTACCAACTGCCATCTCTGTCACCATCTGGAAAATCACATTTTCTGGATCTTCCCTCCCCTTTATCAGCTGTAACTAAAGCTATAAAATGGGAAGATGTCCTTGCTTTAATTAACACCCCTGTAGTTCAAAAGCTGATCTTAGTAATGAGAGGCAATTATAGCCTTTATTGAGGGATAGTCAGGTGGAACAAATCCAGCATCAATCTATGGGAGGCATTTATTCCCCCAGGAAATTTGGAAGCTGCTCTTTGTGAAGAGCTGAAAACAAGGTCTGGTACAACAGGTGAATCAATTTGTTCTTTCTGTAATCTTAAAAATAACTTGTTTCTATTTTTTTTTTGCAGATTTGTTTTTATATCACCATCCAGCTGCCAGCAACTAGCAGTTGAGTTAATAATGGTTGTTACTGGATCTTTGAAGATGTAGTTTCTAGTTTTTATTTCTTTTTCTAGACCAGTGTTTCTTTCTGCTTTGCATGGGATTCAGTACTGAGTTCTGGTGAAAGTGCATTAATAGATCAGTGCATCAGTAGCCAAGCGCAGGACAATTTACTACTGTTACCTGCAGCAGTGTAGCTAATTAACTCCTAGTTGCATTTCATACTGTGCACACTGCAAATGGGTAGTTTTTGGACCAAGAGTCTGACTGAAAATATCAGAATAGGGCTACAGTATTGATTGGGGAAATGTCAAAAGAAATTCACTCCTGTGTGGAGGGCCAAGAGGCCATCTTCATTCCTATTTGGAGGGCTTCCGTGGAAAATAGATGGTGAGTAACACCTTGTGCAATCTCTCTGCAAGGGAGTGAATTTTACACTTAGAGATTACATTCAGTGTGGATAAGTATCTAAAAGTTGAGATCTTTTTCCTGCCTGCCTGTGTGTGTCTTACATTGGCAAGGAGATGGATTAGATGGCTCACTAGACCATGACCATCTATAGGCCTGATTCTCCACTTCAGTTTTATACCTGCGTATTGCCACTGTTTCCGGAAGAGTCATATTCCCCAACATAATGGAGTGGGGAGCAGGACATTTAGATTCTGTGAAACCTCTTAGGACTGCAAAACTGGACAAGAATTCCTGCAAGATCTTTCTCTCTTGAAGTATTTTTAGAGCCCTGAAAATCTGCGGATATCAGCTTTGTATCCATGGATATCCACAGACTTTGTTTGCAGATTGCAGATCAGGTGCGGATACAAATTTTGTATTCGCGCAGGGATCTAGGTATTTTCACATTCCCACTCCTAGCAGGAAGTATGGATTTGTGCAACAATGTGGGGTGAAAAAGTTAAGTCACAATGGCTTGAGTAGGTTCTCACTCAATGTAAACCAGTTCTCATATCCCTACTAATATAACAGGAAACATACCACATATCCGATCCTGGACTACCTGAGTCACCTGCTATAATTAATAGTTCCAACCATTTCTAGTAATTGTAGAATGAGCTGAATCAATTGTGCATTCCTCTGTAATTAAAAATAGTGCAAGCCTTAACCCTCCCCTCAAAACCCTACAGTCTTCCAGCAGTGAGTGTCTTTCACAGGATTCCTAGGAGAAGCTTGTTAAAATTCCACCAACAAACTGGAGAGAGGTTTGGGATGGTTTCTCTACCTCTGATGGTTCTCTGGATACTGCTGAATCACTCCTGCCAGAGAATACTTACCTCTGAGGTCATCAAAATCCCCTGCCTTTGCAATGGACCAGATTCCAATGCCAGGTATTAGTGTGTGTGTGTTTTTTTAAATGCCCTGGTGAGGACAACCATGTCCAGTTATGAAGGTTGAATGTTATGCTATACTCCATTGTAAATCCTTCAGGAAGGAAGTGAAACTTCTCCAGCAAATGAACTCTGTATAATTTTGTTTGCCATTAAGCAGTGTTGCAACTCTTCTTGCTTGCTTACAAGGACAAGGCTTTCATTTAAATCGGAACGGAACAGAATAGATTCTCCATTCCCTCATCCCGTCTTCTCCTCAGGCACATTCACACCTAAGGTTTTCGCTGGCTTTGGGAGCCCCCTGTTGCAATAGTGCAGTTCGTCACTGCAGTGTTCTCATGAACTCCCAGGCAGAACACTTCCACTGCTGCAGCAGCAAAGAAGTCCTCATTAAAGTAGGAGTCACTTGTGCCTTCCAAAGATTTTGAAAGAGGTGGCTTTGACTTCTCCAGCAAGGAGAGTATTCTGCCTGGGGAAGACGTAGGTGTTGACAGGGTGCTTGAGTTATTTTTGTTAATGATTTGTGCTGCTGGTCTGATGAGGAAGCTTTTGGAATTCCCCCTCCTTGCTGACACTCCTATCTTTTCCTTTCCTTCTCTAGGTTATGGACATGCTGCCCCAGGGACGGATGCCGGGAAAGCCTTTTGTATGTTCTACGCTGTCCTGGGGATCCCACTGACGCTGGTCATGTTCCAGAGCCTGGGTGAGCGCATGAACACCTTTGTCAAGTACCTCCTGAAACGGATCAAAAAGTGCTGCGGGATGAGGAGCACCGACGTCTCCATGGAAAACATGGTCACTGTGGGTTTCTTCTCCTGCATGGGAACCCTCTGCATTGGAGCAGCAGCCTTTTCCCAATATGAGGAGTGGAGCTTTTTCCATGCTTACTATTACTGCTTTATAACGTTGACTACGATAGGATTTGGTGACTATGTGGCCCTGCAGACCAAAGGGGCCCTCCAAAAGAAGCCACTCTACGTGGCTTTTAGCTTTATGTACATTCTAGTGGGGTTGACAGTCATTGGAGCATTTCTAAATCTGGTTGTTCTCAGGTTCTTAACCATGAACAGTGAGGACGAGAGACGGGATGCTGAGGAGCGGGCATCCCTGGCAGGGAACCGCAACAGCATGATTATCCACATTCAAGAGGACGCCCAGCATGTTCGGCCACGGTACAAGGCTGAAGTAACAGATCTTCAGTCAGTTTGTTCCTGCATGTGTTACAGGTCCCATGAGTACACCAGCCGGATGGTGTCTCACCAAAATTCATTCAGCTCCAAGCTGAATCCTCAGTACTTTCACTCCATCTCTTATAAGATAGAAGAGATCTCACCAAGCACATTAAAAAACAGCCTTTTCCCATCTCCTGTTAGCTCCATCTCACCTGGGTTGCACAGCTTTACAGATAACCACAGGCTGATGAAAAGGCGAAAGTCCATTTAAAGTGATTTGTCTTCTTTTGCTTTACTTGTTTCCCCCAATTACCCTTTTTGTTTCTTGAGTGAGACGGAGTGAGGCCAAAGGGAATAGAAAAAGCCAGTCCTCCTCTGAGACTCAGCTCATGAGCATGAAGCATGGATTATTACTGTTCCAGCAAAGTATGCCTTACATTACCCCCTCAGTGGATTTCAGAGGATTCGAGGTGATATACAGTGGGTACCAAATCCAAAGTTGCACACAAAGCTGGGAGCCTTCTTGTGCCGCTGGCACTCCTGACCTAATAAACTATTTTCCTCCCAAGCAGGTCGCTGTGCGCATGTGCGCGTGTGTGTTGAGTGCGTGTGTGTGCAATTCCACAACTAGTGCCATGTGACAAAAATGCATCAGGTATTAATTTTTTTTCCCTCGAAGCAATTGTGTTCCAGCCTGCTTTTAACTTTTAGACTGCTTCCAAAAGAACAGGGGACGGGGGAGCCAACTTGTTTTGTTTTTGCCAAGTCAAGCATGTGTCATAAGCAGTCAATATACCAGGTGTATCATGATCAATTTTTGAATGCTAGATTTTAGATTGTATTAACATTAAAAAAAAAAGAAGCAGGAAAAGATGGATCATTTTAGCTTGCCAGTTCAAAATTAAAAATAAAATAAAATAAAAATAAAGCATGCACTTTGTAAAACTGGTATGCATTATAAAAAAAACACAAGAAAAACTAGCAATGGAATTAATAATCAAAAGCAAATAATATAATTGATTTAACTACATTTACTTTCACCATTTGCCACTGTTCCAACAATTGTTGTGCAAGTAGAATTTTTTAAGAGAAATTGGAAAAATTATTGGAACTATAGAGTTTCTTTTTGTTACTTTGCTCTTATTTATTACAAAAAATATTATTATGAAGGCTATTATTTTATTTTAATTTTTGGTGCAGCAACTACCTGCATGAATAGGAATTATATTTTTTGGAATGCTTGGATGAGGGTGGGTATAAATAGGCGGATGTATATTTTTTTCTTATATAATAGTGACAAGGCATTCCTTGTTTTAAATAAATAAAAAAAATGATGATTGTCTCTAAATGCTTTTGATTTGTAAATAGTGGAAAGCCTTTGTTGGTCTCAGGAAGAATTCAAGGAACAGTATCTTGATCGTTTTTGGCCTACTGGGAACTTGCAGTAGTAGATATGGTCTTGCTTTTTGGCTAGTCTGAAAGACATAAGTATGTGCCTGTATGTGGCAAGAACAGTTGCACTCTGGTGTTTTGAAGGGTTGTATCGGGAGCAGATTGCATTAGCCAGATGGAGTGAAGGCTGATGATGCCACTAAGTGAAATTGTTCCTTTGGGATCATTCATCACCCAGCTAATGATCTGAACCAAACTGACTTTACAGAACCAAATTCTAGGTCCTGGTCCAACTCCCACTGATGCTAGTGGAAGTTTGTCATGATGAATGCAAGCAGGATATGGTACACTGGAATTTTGTCTTTGTGTTCAATGGAGGCAGGATCGGGACCCATATCAGGGTACAGTGGTGCGTCTGAATTAATAATCCTACCTTTTAAAAGACCTTCAGGGTTAATTCAATGTACAAAAAAAGCATTATCTATCTGGCACAAATCATCTCTCTTGCTGATTACACTAGCATATACTTGCTATATAAAAGCAATAACCCCCCATATATAGTTCTAAGTGTACCTGAATAATATGTTTTCTCAAATTCATGCAAACTTCCATTTCAGATCTGACCTCAACAGCTGTGTGCGCCTATGGGAGGTTGACTGCCTTCCTAGGGTTAATTTGTCAGGGCATTAATGGGCAGAAGATAGTAATGACCTCTACTTTCAACTCTCTTCTCCTGGCTTTAATCATTCAATAAAGTCAAAGTCTGTAATTTCAGTGTGTTATAACGCAAAAGTATCCACAGCTTTGAAAACGTTCTATTACTTCCTCTTTTGGGAATTTCTGCAAAATCATGCTGGTATTGCACACTAAAACCTCCCATAACATGAGTGAAAAACTAAACTAGAGTTCTGAGTGACCATGACACTGAAATGAACATTTTAGCCTAATTTATGGGAAATATGTTTTTATTTAGTGTTAATGGGTACTGTGTGTACATAATTAACTAGTGACATGCTCTAAGTACCCAATAGACTCTAAGACTTAGGGTGATGTCAGAAGCTTTGAAACCAGTAGACATTTGGAAAGCAGTCTTAACATTCTGTGATCCACCTCTATGATAACCAACTAGACATCTGTTTCAAGACGTGAGATCTACTGGTCTTCTGAATCTCACTGTTGCATATGTTTTTGTTTGTGCATATCTGGTATATATGTTAAGAATTCAAGAAAATCAACAAAAGATTTGGTTTCACAAAGCTTTGAACATTCAAATTCTGCCTGCCTTTGAGGGGAGAATTTGGCTTGGAGAACTTTTTTCAAAAAACTTGAATTTTTTAAAAAAAGTTGGATTTTTTTTATTGGGGGGGGGGAAATCGCTTTTCTTGCCAAGTGGAACTAAATTGTCAAAAGTTCTACAAGGTTTTGAATTCTAGAAGTTCAGTGTTTGTAATGTGTTCTAACTGAGAAGTTATAGATTTTCCTGTCTGAAGCTAGACAAATTCAGATGAGAAATAAAGTGCAAATTTTTAACAGTGAGGGGAATTAACCATTGGAACAGCTTACCTAGGGAACTGGTGCGTTCTTCATCATTTGAAGTCTTTATATCAAGATTGTCTGTCTTTTTAAAATATATGCTACAGCTCAACCAGAAGTTATGGCTTTGATCCAGGAATTACTGTGTCAAATTCCTATGACCTGTGTTATGAAAGAGGACAGACTAGATAATTATAATACTCCTTTTTAACCTTAAATCTCTGAATGTAAAGACAGAGTGTGTTCTTGTGGGATGCCATCAGACAGAAGGTGTCTATGTGCCTTAGGATATGTTTTTCTGCCTGAAAGATCTGTTAATCTGTCTGGTGTTCTTATCTTAAATATGATCTTTATGTCTCTTTGTTTACATTTTGAAACCAGTCCCTTATATAAAATCTTTATAAGACCCCTTTTGTACGAGCACTTGTAGTATAGTTAGCTGAATCCTCTTGTCTGTGTATTCATCCCCCTCTTGAACTAGATGAAAATGTTGACGTGTATTTTGTGGTACACTCTCTGATGCTAGGTGGCAAGAAATGCTTTGGTTAGAGAAAACGGGACAATTGAAGGAGGCAGTCCCAGATTCAAGCAGTAAATGTGAAGCCATGGGGATATAGCTGCTCCTATGTCTTTTCCTGTGGGGGAAAGGGAGATTTGACTGGGGCAGAAACATATCCAGGTGATTTCCTGGTTGCTGTTGGTAGCAGTCACCACTTAGAGCAGTCCAGGCCCGTGTATATTGGTGTAGAATAAAGGGAAGTGTGAAGGTAGTTTAAAGCCCCCTTGGCACTATGCCTCCTTGAACTGTGGCAACTGCTCTTCAATTGCAGCTCAAACTCTGGGTCTTTTTGTGAACATATTTCAGCCCCTGGGTTATATTCATGCACTACTGGTTGCACGTCTATTTTTAATTCTTCACAATTAGTTATTTATGGAGATGGAGAGGTAATAATTGATGACCTGAAGAAGGTTGAGGTGTTTAATGCCTATTCTGCTTCAGTCTTTGCCAAAAAGGTTAATGATGGCCAGATACTCAGCACAATGAATATTGACAAAAAGAAGAAAGGAATGCAAGCCAAAATAGGGAACAAACAGGTTACAGAATATTTAGATAAATTGGATGTATTCAATCCAGCAGGGCCCGATGGAACTCATTTTAGGGTACTTAAGGAACTAGCTGAAACAATCTCAGAATCATTAGCAATTATCTTTGAGAACTCAGAGAGGACAATGAGGTCCCAGAGGACTGGAGAAGGGAAAACATAGTACCTGTCTTTAAAAAGGGGGATAAGGAGGACCTGGGAAATTATAGACCAGTCAGTCTACCTGGAAAGGTACTGGAACAAATTAAACAATCAGTCTGTAAGCACCTAGAGGATAATAAGTTTATAAGGAATGGCCAGTCTGGATTTGTCAAGAACACATCAGGCCAAACCAACCCAATTTTCTTCTGTGACAGGGTTACTGGCCTGGTGGATGTGAGGAAGCAGTAGAAGTGATGTATTTTGGTTTTAGTAAGGCTTTTGATTCAGTCCACATGACATTCTCATAAGCAAACTAGGGAAATGTGGTCTAGATGAAAGTACTGTAAGGTAGATTTGCAAATAGTTGAAAGACCCTTCTCAAAGAGTAGTTATCAGTGGTTTGTAATGGGCTTAATCTGCAGCAAGGGAGATTTAGGCTAGCTATTAGGAAAACTTTTCTAACTATAAGGGACTAGGTTTGCAAAGAAGGTTGTGGAATCCCCGTTATTGGAGGTTTTTATGGGTAGTTGGACAAACACCTTTCAGGGATGGTCTAGGTTTACTTGATCTTGTCTCAGTGCAGGAGGCTGGACTTGATGTTTTATTGAAGTCCCTTCCAGCCATAGATTTCTATAATTCTATGGCACAGGGCGGATCGCCCAAATTACATGGTGTTGATTGGTTGGCTGAAAATTTTGTAAAATGGATGGGGAAGAATCAAAGCGATTTCATGACAGCTGCCCAAACACTTCCAGCATAAGTCATCTTGGACCATTTGCGTTGTGTCCGGTCTCCCATAGAGAAACTCGCTTGTATGAACATCTGCAGACAAACAATAATAACAATAAAACCATAACAATGAAATCTAGTTAAAATACACGTTGGAATGCTTTTTTGCCATATTTGTCCAGCTTTGCATGTGGAATTTAGAACTGGAATGGACAAAGCACTAGAGGAAACATTATATACAATACAATCATACACAAAAAAGCCATGAGAATTTCCATTGACTTCAGTGGGGGATTAGCCATAACATTCACCCTGTAAAGGGGGATGGGCAGATCTGATGTGTCTTATCCATCTCTGGGTCGCTGGATTCTATATAAACTCTTGCTTGTTTCTGTGTCACTCTGTTTTTCATTGTACATAATCTTTTGTTTGAATACATTTCTTTATATAAATCCTATTTTTTTTTTGCTTCCTAGAATTTTGTTTTATTTTGAAAGAAACAAAAGCAATAGTTTTATCGTCCCACCGTTGACATCGCTGCATGGAAAGCTCTGATGAGATACAGGCATGCAGTAGTGGAGTTAATTATAAGAAGACTTCATAATACTCGAACTAAACAATGTCTTTACAAAAAAGAGCAGGAGTACTTGTGGCACCTTAGAGACTAACAAATTTATTTGAGCATAAGCTTTTGTGAGCTACAGCTCAGTTCATAGAGACTCGCATGATCATTTTGGAATGCATTCTCATTTTCAGGTGCTTCTTTTCCCCCACTCCTCCACATTATTAAGCATTAGAAATAATAATAAATCAGATTAGTCTATTTATGTCACACCAATGTGCTCTTTATCAAAACAACACCATTTTAGCTTCCCACAGTCGACTTTGATTTTTTTTCTCTTTGATGATAATATGTAATATGATAGTACAATAGAGTTGTTATATAATCAGTTTGATCAGTGCAGGGCCTGAAATAGCTTTGACTGAGCATGCTGTGGTATGGAAATGAGAGAGGAAACTTAACAGAACCATGCAGGCGTAACCCTCCGCTTAGTCTTTATTACTATGTAAGAAATCCACTGGCTGATCTAACGGGCTGCTTTTCTAGAACCTTGTTTGTGAAGTTTGCAGAGATGCCTGCAGTACAGTGTTTTTAAGGAGACACCTATGGAAGGCAGCTTTGGATGTTACGTCAAGACTCCGAGATAGCCTCTAGGTTATTAACAAATGGAAAAGATGAATATTAAACCTAAGCGAAGGACTTTCTTCTGCATGAACTCCTCTGTAACAGATCATTTAGAACTGAATACGTTAAAATAAAATGAAAGTGACCAAGTTAATCTACTGTATTGTAGGTCATCTTGTTAGTTATCCTAGTACTTCGATTGAAAGAACACTGGGACAGTAACCAACAATCCTAAGAATTAAGTCTTGTCCAGGTAATTTATGTCGTCTCTGAAAGATTTGAAAGGTTTTGTTCCTGGCAGTATAAAAAAGGCATCATTAGATGCTAAAAGCTAGAAAGTGCAATCAGTGGAACGAGGCTGGAGAAGGGAAATTATTTGGTATGTGGATGCTGGAGGGAGGAAGATGATGGAAATAACCCATAATAGAGGTTTATGGCCTGATTTTACTTTGTGTAATATTCCTGTTAATATTGGGGTCTAATTAAGACATACATTTAATGCCTTTACTGGGGAAGCCGGAACAGAGTGATGTGCTGGAATGTCTCCATTACATTAATGTTATGGCCTTTCTAATGCATATTTTAATGAGAGGCTATTATTAACTGGAATATTACCCAAATTACAATCAGAATCACAGTGTTACTAATTTTGCAATTAAGGGTGCATGATATTTCCAGACTCAAAAACAGAAAGGTTGCCCATTATTACCTGCCTGCCATCCAGCTTTAACATCCAACTTCTTTTTAGAAAACTCAGCTAGATAAACTGTATGGAAAGCATTAGCCAACATCAAGATACATGGAGGGCAAAACAGATAGCATGACACTGGACACAGAAAGATTGATTACAGCTGGCATGCACACAGGGACTCTGTTGCTATTTAATCAGGATTTGGAGACTGAATAAGGGTCCCCCAACTTCTCTTACTCCTTGCTGTAACCAGGGTGGCAGAGGAATTTGCAATAAGTACCAATGAGGCAAAAATAAGCAAAGATCTCAAGTACAAGATTTTAGCACAAATATAATTTCCATGTGAAATCCTAATGGAGTGGTTCTGAAGACAGCAGTTGTGTGTTTTGCCCCAAATAATGCCCAGTTCTGTGAGGTGTCCTCTATGCAGCACCTTCCAGAGCTAACCCCCATCCCTGGTATAATCTTTTTAACTCGAACAGGAAGGAATATAGCCCAGAGCTGGTCTGTTTCTGTTAGAACCAGATGTAACCTGGTTAACATTATCTTCCTCTCCACAATGACAACCTCTTCACCCAAAATTGGGGATTGAATTCTGGGATAGAGGCCAGCATGGAGACTCAGGGACTCCTTTAGGGACTGCACTGCTGTAGAAGGTCCAAGATGGTAGACAAGGAGTGTCATGGAAGATCAGGATCTCCACATGGATGGCCTGGACCATTGCAGATCTATTGAGATGCTTGGGTTTTGATGGCCAAACTCTTTGCCTACTTTGTGGGGTGCAGACCCTACCCTACAATGAGCCGTTTCAGTGATAGCTCTTGAGGGGGGAATTTGCTCAGCTTTTTTCCTGCATATAGAATAATCTTATCTATAGAAAGCAGGGACTGAACAGACACTGAATCATCTGTTCCATCCCTTTACCAGTGCAGCATTGTTCTTTGCAGTATATTATACTACTGTATAATGTTATTCTGTTCCTATATTCTTAACTGAGGCCATAGCTCAGTAAAGAACCTAAGTATATGAATTCAATGGGGCGTAGTGCTTTGCTGAACTGGGGCCTGAGGCACTGTGACAACCCATTGAGGTCACTGGGAGTTTTCCTCAGCTTGGTTTATCCCGAAAGGCCCTGATTGCCCAGGAAACATTGCTCTGTTGTTCCTTTCCAAAGATATAAATACACATTTGTTTCTCCAAAATTGCTGAGAAATCTAATGAAACTGTCTAATTATATAGACTTCTGAGTGATTCATGTGTCCAAGTCTGCACTTCTTTGGAGAACTTTTGGCATGAAATTTGAATTCAGCAAATTGAATACCTGATTCTGATTACACATATACAGGTAACTCCATTTGTTTCAGCTAAATTATTCCTAACTGGCGAAGGAGTTAGAAAGACCAGAATTAGGCCCTGAAAATGTATAAGGTTTGGATTTGGACATGCTATATTTGGTGCTGCTAAGTAGACATTTGGGAAAGCAGGAGTAATTTCACTTAAGTAAATGGAGTTATACTGGTGTAAAAAAGAGAGGAGTCTGACCCAATATGTCTAATTCTAATCTCACAATTGTTTTACACTAGAGTAACCCAGATGATATGAATACAATTCCGTTAATCCTGGAACACCAGTGTTAGTGGGATCAGAATGTAGCTCAATCTCTATACACCATCCTATAATAAATATATACAATGACTGTTTCACAGTAAGGAGTCCTTCCTGACCATTATAATGACGGCAACAGCACTGTAGAAAGTACTAAAGAAAACTAAATAGCCCAACTGTACTGCAGTGTTTTTGCTTTATAATCCTGGAATCCTGGCAACAAATCTGTCTGGCTAATTTTAGGATGGCAATATTATCCCCGGAGCCTGCAGTCTCCAGTCATCTCTCCTTCTGCAACTGTGACAGATGAATATTGTAATTAACAAAAATCCCAGTGTGTTTCATTTTTACTTAATTTTCTTGTCAGCCTTCTTCCACCTTGCATCCTGGCCATGTATGGAGCACCGCCACACATCAACACCCACAGCAGATTAAAAAAAAATTAATGATATCGTTGTGTTGGTAATTAATATTCACAGTTCCAAGCTGTGTTGTCTGGGCTCACTTCGAGAAATGCAGAACAAACAGCAGCGCAATAGAATGATCATTGCTTGCTAATTCACAAGTGGAGCTAAGCAAGCTTAATAATTGAAACCGTGCTCTTTAATGCATCTTTTTCATGCACCAGTTCTGATGCTGCTGGTCTGACTTTGATAAATTGTTTCTTCGGCATGTGGCAAAGCTTGCAGTCATTCCTCCACCCAGAACATTGTATCTGGGGCCAGGGTGTGGAGGAACAACAAAGGGTCCATTTTACAGACAGTGTCCCTCTTTGGCTTTCTCTGTGCACAGCATCCCTGACTACCTCTGCACTAATTCATTAGCTTGCCATTTAACAGAAGCATATTAACAACCAGGATCTTTGCATGCTGTACTTTTCCCCATTATGTATTAATGAAGAGCATTGTATTACAGAAAAGCACACTGGGGAAGGAAATGTTCCACTCTAATTGTTACTGGCAAAAGAAATATATAGATTGATTAAAAACCAAAACAAGGGACTCAAACAGGAAATGCAATTTGCACAAACCTGTCTGTGTGCCGCCTACTTACACTTTGATTAGATGCGATTTGTAGGCTCAGAGGACAAGATATTTTAGTCTGTTCCTTTGGTAGAGGAGATTGTGGAGGGGAGGGAGTGAAAGCAGCAAACAGGTGGGTAGGAAGCAGAGAGAAGCTTGGCTCTGCTCCTCCCCCCGAAATGCAGGAGTTGGCATGGAGAGTGTTGGCTTCTGCCTGTGCAGGCAACCCTGAGAACAAGCAGGAAGGAAATTGTGTCTCAGAGAGAGACATTCCCTGACCAGCTCTTGGGATAGTGTGGTTACACAGTGCTCCATTCACTGGGTTTATGGCAAAGCCACAATCTACCCCTAGACTAGAATATCCCTACTCCTCATAAAGGGACAGATGCTGCTGAATGTGACCTCATGCGTTGTCCCACTGGAGGGAGTAGGGGCTACTTAGCCACTAAAGTGCTTCTCATCCTGAGTTTGGGGGATAGGGGATTTGCTACACAATGAGCTTCATTTTTGGTACATTTGGACTTTTCAACTGTACAACAATAATCAAAATTGACCTTGAGAGGAAGGACATGAATGAAATATTGCTGGCCATCCTGACTGCTTCTGCATGCAGCTTTTTTGTAATCATTATCACTGAGAGGCTAGTTAATCTGATCATGGCATTTAATTAGGTTAGCTGTAATAAAATGGACGAGTGTATTGTGCCTCCCAGAGACTGACGTCCCAACTAGGCTATTCTCCCAGGGACTGCTTGAGACTAAGAAGGACGTGGTGGCAGATGGGGGTTGAACCAGGGCTGCCTTATTTATAGGAATCATCCCATTGACTTCAATCCCACTGCTCATGGGAGTAAAGTGAGCGGGGTTTGGCCCCTGCCTTGTCTCATGCACAGGAAAGAGAAACCAGCAGTGTCATATTAGAAGGACAGCATGGGCTAGGGGACTGAGCAAGGGGCAACGTGTGAGGACTAATCCTGGCCCTGCCACTGACTTGCTGTGTGACCTTGGCTTTGTCAATAAACCTCTTTGTGGGCCTCCCCCCTTTGGGATAGATCAGGCCCATACGGCACAGCTTAGTGTAAGATGGGTGTGAAGCTGCATCTCAGTGTGAGCACAGGGAGGCATTTCCTGGACTCCCAGGCATGCATGAGGAATACTCCTCTCTGTTCTGCTAGTCAGTGTGGCCAGGGCATCCATTTCCTCCTCACAGTCCCTTCCTGCCCTAGTGTGAAGAGTGCAGAGCATCAGGGAGTGGAATTCTGCTTGGCCTTCACATGAAGCATGGTGGCTAGGGAAGATTTCCAAGTGCTCTCTCTTTAAACTGTGCAACTGCCTAATGGCCAGGGGGAGTCTGCCCCATGGAGGTCCATTTTTTGGGATCAGGGCCTGCATGTGTTTCACTCTTTGTAAGATTTGCACACCACCAGTGCACAGTGGTTTTGTGAGGACTCGTTAGCTAATGTCTGTGCAGTGCTTTGAAGACCATAAGTGCAAAGCATTCTCATACACACTGGTTTGAAGAATGATTTGCAAATAACCAGGGAACAAAGTCTTATCTGGAAAGGAGAAGAGGAATCAAACTGGCACCCATGATTTGTTTTTTTTTTACCTGACTCTTCTAATTTCAGTTGTGATTTCAACAACCTCATCAAGAAAATCATTGGGATCTAATATGACGTCTTCAGGCACTGCGTCATGTTTAGGGGACTGAAAAAAAGAAAAAGAAATCAGAGTTCTAAAAAGTAGAACTCAAACTGGCATTTGTACTGGTCAAGGTCAGGGCCTTCATTCCAGCTCTCTGTTTTTGCCTGTGAATACATGTCTTTTGAATTGTCCAATAGATTTCCTAAGTGAAGTGTTCAGATACTAAAGTGATGAGGGTGGCGTAAGAACCTATACAGAATGGAACAGAATAGTTGGCGCGTCACAGCTTCCCATGAACCCAAACATCAAAATGCAGATGGATTAATGTGAGATTCTCATACTCTTAGCATGTGAGTGACCCTAATGTGGGGTCCCACAGTACAGTGCTACTCATTGCAAATAAAGGGATCAGAATCTGGCCCAAAATAGCTCTTTAGCCTGTGGGAACCTGTAATGTTGTCTTGCAATTGGCCGACTATACACAGGGATTAATAAATATCACCTCTGCAAGACTATTTTTTCAAGACATAGTCAAAGCTCTCATTATTTTTCACTGCACACTCATCTCGTATTCAGATTAGGAATGACTATTCTAGTGAAGTGATTCCCAAACTGTGGCCTTTGGGCCACCACCGATTCACTGAGAACTTGGTGATGTTCCAAGCAGAGCTGGCTGATCACATGGCTCTCCCCCTTTCCTGCTGGTAAATTGGCTTACAAATGCAGGACTTACTGAAAGTTACTGTTCCATATAAACAATTGCTGCACTTGCCACACTGATGTTAGTTAGTTGTCAGTAGAGTGGAGATGGTCTACATAATCGTGAATGGGAGAAGAGAGAATGTGAGCCAAGAGACAACCTGTTATTCAGAGGTGGTCAATGCTATGAAACAGTTTGAGAACCCCTGTTCCCATAGATGACTTTACTGGAAATCCACTGCCAATGCATGGGCACCACCCTGCAGACCTTAAGCTTGGTTAGTCCCGTTGAATTTAATGGGTTTTGAGGTGCATGAGGACTGCTGGATTGGACTACATAAGAGAAAGATAATCATTATATAGAACGTATCCTATCTAGCACCACACTCCTCTTTATCAAATACCCAACACACTCAAATGATTAGAGGCTTGCTGGTTCTTCGGAAAACAAACACAATTTGTTTTTGCTTTTTAGAATTTTCGTAATTTTCTACTTAACCAGTAATCCAGATGCTTCTCTTTCCGAGTGTGGGGTTAACTGTGGCTCTTCCAGATGCTTTTTAAGATTCTTTTGGCTGGTTATTATCATCAAGGAATATTTGATGAAAATGTTTGGTCTTAGTGATACGAGTGCAAAAAAACTAATCGTTTGGGGTCAAAATGGTCAATATGGGAGATAACGAGAAATCGACTTGTCAGATTGTTTCCAGCAGGCCAAAAGAATGTGGATACTGTCTCTTTAAGGTGCAATTTCTTACTTCAACAAACTGTTTATCTATGAGAAACAGGGATAAAAGTGTTCAATTTGTGACCCAAGGAGAAATTTTTGAATTTCCAAACACACATACATGAAGGAAATGAATTGTGGACTCCACTTGGGAAACTGAGCTTTTGTGCTCAAACAGGAGCTCTTGTGTGTTTGTGTGTGTGTTGCCGCTGTGTCTTTTTTGGATCTCTAGACACTTTTTGGGTACATTTTTGTACTTTTTCGGAATGTGCGTAGGAGGACTTAGTGAGAGTATTTTGGCGGCATTCTAAAGGCTCTCAACAATGTGAGATAGCGTTTAAGCTACATTTCTCCCCTGGTTGGTAAACTTCATGTGCAGTGCACGGAGCATCAAGAGCAAAGTGCAAAAACTAAGAAATAGGAGCACTCTTCTTAACTGGCTGTGTATTGTACTGAACATTTGCCTCCAGGAAGCTGTCTTGTCTGGGTCAATGATCAGGCCTAATCTCAGACTTTTAATTTCACAGTGGTGGTCGAGCTGGTCCTAGCAATGGAGATAGAGGAGGTCACATGCATCAAGATGTAATGAGTTAAGCCAGTGATAGCCTAATTACAGAGAACCAATTAAAGCATTCTAATTGTTTGTGGTTTTTAAAAAATTTTCTGTCCTCCTCCCTTACCAGAGAGGATGCCTTCACTCAGGGCCTTAGAATGCCGTACGGGAGTTAGCAGAGTGAAACAACAGTCAAATGAAAATGAGATTTATTGCAGCTTATGTAAAGAATGAAAACTGTATCACACAAATGTTTACAAGTCCAAGTAGACAGCGAACCCATGTACATTATGTAATTTATGCAAGGGATTGCATCTTTCTTTTGTAATGAATGCACTAAGCAACCCTGTATATATTTTACAATGTCTTTACAAAAAAGAAAAAAGACTCATTCACTGTAGTATTGTAAAATAAATGCACTTTTCTAATTTTTTCATTAAAAATCCTATGGCACGTTTTCAAAGGTATATTGTTTCTTTTATATTGAATGTGGAAATGTTAACTTCCTGTAAAATTGCACAGCAGACGTAAAGTCCACTGATGAGACCTATTTTGTTAAAGAAAAGTCCCTCAGCAACCAGTAGATGTGGATATGTGTATATATGTGTACATATATATATACATATATAGAGTATTGTGTATAAATATATATATATTATTTATATATGTTCAGATGTATATAATGAATGTATTGATATATCTATAGATTGATAGATATATATGTGTGTGTATATATATACACACACACACACACACACAGACATACGCGCACACACACACATGAATCACAATGTACAAAATAAGATTTATTCAGTAAATTTAAGGGGAAAATCAAAAGACATGTCTTATACAGAAGATATTTTGCATTCTAATAAAGGCTTTTTTTGAAAAAAGTATGTGGAGAGTGAAATATGAACTTTTATCAAATATCTGCTCAGGCTGTGGCCAGGTGAATCAGATGCAGCCAGATGAAAAGGAGAGCTAATGGGAAAAGAGTAAAAAGCAGCCATAGCTGAGGGACTGGAATTAGTTATGGGCAACTGAGCCTTTCACTTCTAGGCTGCTAGTGTGTAGGTCAAGAGTGAAATCATAGCCCCATGAAAGTCAGTGGCAAAACTTCCACTGATGTCATTGAGACTAGGATTTCACCCCCCAAATTATTGCCTGTGCGTTGGTCTGCGTGAAGTGGGTTTTGGGGTCTCAGTGCTATTCCTAGTGGGAAGTGTCCCCACCTGGCATCCTTGTTGGCAGTCTCAGCAGTGAGGAGAGGACTGAATGGGCACTTCGAATGAACCACCGTTTAATGGCAGTCCCTTCCAGGTGGGGCTTGGGGCATGCCAACTGTTCAGAGTCTCCCCTGCACGCCTCTTCTGCCACATCCATCACTATGGGATCTGAGTACTGTCACTTCCTCAGCTGCAGCAGTTCTGTGGCTACTGGAGGGTTTTATTTCCAGGGCTGTTAAACTAACAGTAGAAAAAAAAATCAGAGAAATGAACACACCCTCCTTTCTCATAGACCTCACAACTGTAGAATCATAGAAGATCAGGGTTGGAAGGGACCTCAGGAGGTCATCTAGTCCAACCCCCTGCTCAAAGCAGGACCAATCCACAACTAAATCAGCCAGCCACAGCGGTACAGCAACCAGGAACAAAGGCATCACCTTTGGCTCCAGTAATATAAGTCTCTACTTGGTCAGATAAAGAAATAGCTCATAGTGAGGGTGATTAGAACAACTTACCTGAGGATACAGTGGATTCGCCATCACTGTCTTCTTTGAATCAAGCCTAGCTATCTTTATAAAAAACACGCATGAGCTCAAACTGAACCTGTGGGCTTGATGTAGAAATTGCTGTGCGAGGTTCTGTGGTTTGTACTATGCAGAAGGTCAGACTAGAGGGTCGTAATGGTCCCTTCTGGCCTTAAAGGTGATGAATCAACTAACTTCACTTATAAACAAACAAGTGGGTCTGGCAGAATCCTTCCAGTGGGACACAGTGTATATCTGCCATTCTGTCCTTGGCCTATAGCTAAATAATGGTGGTGATGGAATGGTTTGGGAGCGTCAACTGGCATCCTCATAGCACAGATAGGAGGAGGACCTCTTTAACGGTGGCAATAAACACTACCCACACAATCTTGTTTTAAGATGTGATTTTTGTGGCATATCACACAGTGTCATCATTCACAACTAGGGCCAAGAATTTTGTTCTCTTTGGGGTGACTGTCACTGGTAGATTCAGTGGCATATTTTAGCACCTCTATTTATCCAGGCTGAACAAAGCAGAGGGAATGGTTATTGAACCTTATTCACTCCCATGTGCAGGCAAACACTTTTTGGTGTAATTATTCAATTAAGGAATAAAGAGTGCTGGTTAGAGGGGCAGGTTTTTAAAGATCTTTAGCTGCCTGAAGATGTAACTAAGTGCTTAGTGGGATTTTCAAAAGCACCTAGATGCCTGGCTCCCATGGGAATAAGGCACTTTTGAAAATCAAGGGAGTTAGACACCTAAATACCTTTGAGGATCTGGCCTCAGTGGGATTTTTCAAAAGTGCTTAGGTGCCTAATTCCCATTGAAATCAATGGGAGTGAGACAGCCAGGACAGTAACACCTCTCTGCCTCTTTAGGCATGTGATGAGGTGGACTAAGCCAAAAGGCCCCCTGCTGGAGGCTTCAGGGTTCTGTCACATCCATCCCAGGAAAGGAGCAGTGGAGAGGTTCTCCGTCCGCAGGCTAGAGGGGCTGCAGGGAAAGTAGCCAATCATAGCCCAGGAGGACCATATAAAAGGAGCTACAGAACACTGCAGTAGTTAGCTGCTGCATGGAGCAGAAGGAAGGACGGACTATTGATAGTTAAAACTGCTTGCAGGGACTGGGGTAGTGAGAGGCTCCTGGCTGGCTGTTAGGGACTGAGTAAGGACTGAGTCTGGGGAGGGCTACAGAAAGATAATGTCTCCAGGGAGGAAGTCCTGGGGATACAGCCCCATACCAGGGCTGGACTACTTCAAGAATAAAGCCCAAGGAGGATGAGAGAGAGGCACCATCAGAGGGGTACTGAGATAGGCCCCTGTGGATTGCATACCCCGGAAGGGGTTTGTGTTGGCTAATGTGCAGATAATGTGACTCCGCCAGGGGGCTGAGGCACTGAAAACCCATTGGAGAACCACTGAAAGGGGTCTCTAGACCTAAAGAACGCAGACAGGGCCAATGAGAAGGGGGCATTCGTGAGAGGTGGGTGCCAAGCCCGTTACAGGCACCCAAATACCTTTTAAAAAACTGGCCCAGAGCCATTAAACCTTGACCGTTCCTGGCATCTCCATGGATGAATCTACTGGAACCTATCTGTGAAAGACTCAGTGGAGGAATACAACCATTCTGCACCACAATGAAGACATCCGTTCAGGGTGCAGTGGCAGTCAAAAACCAAACAAACATTGCCAGGTATGAAACCTAGAACCTAGAATACGATTGCGCCATATGCGCCTCACCTGGAATAGAGTGTTCAGTTCTGGTCACTCCCTTAGGAAAGGCTTTCATTCAGTGGAGACAAATGAGCAGTACGTGCTAGAGGTGTGCAGAATAATGAATTGGCCAGAGAAGGGAAGTGAGCTGCTACCATTTTTTTTTTCAATATACAAAAAGAGATGACATCCAATTTAACTGAAAGACTCTACATTTGAAAAGGATACGTGGAAACATTAAAAAAAAAACAACCATGACCCACAATAACCATTGGATCTTGCTGGAACAAGATGGCACACTGAGGCCAAGAGTTTAACAGAAGTTAACAAGGGATTAGACACTTTCGTGGATTAAGAAAACAGCCACAGTTTCATTAAAAAGGATACAAAATACATAATAGATACAAAACTTTCATACTTCAGGGCATAATCCAAATACTAAGTGCCTGGGGATAGGAAGAAATTTCTCTTTTGCTCAAGATAATCCATTGGAAGAAGGGTTTCCAAACTTTTTATGCAGGTGACCGCCCCCCCAACAACATTTTGTCTTTTTTGTGAACCACAATATCTGCACCCTCTGCCCTCACACCACAACCGTAATCCCAGTCTGGTGTGGAAAGACTTGGAGTGGGGGGTGTTTGGAGAATGAGCCTACTTCGCACACATCATAGAATCATAGAAGATTAGGGTTGGAAGAGACCTCAGGAGGTCATCTAGTCCAACCCCCTGCACAAAGCAGGACCAACCCCAACTAAATCATCGCAGCCAGGGCTTTGTCAAGATGGGCCTTAAAAACCTCTAAGGATGGAGATTCCATCACCTCCCTAGGTAGCCCATTCCACTGCTTCACTACCCTCCTAATGAAATAATTTTTCCTAATCTCCAGCCTAGACCTCCCACACTGCAACTTGAGACCATTGCTCCTTGTTCTGTCATCATTCTGCAGCAGTTGCTCCTGTCCTGTGGGGATGGGCTTGGCTGTCCACTCCAGGCATAGTGATGTGGTGCATAGTATTGAAGCGCCACTCCAGTTTGGCACAGGGCTCCCACCCCCACACCTGGGCATGATGGAGGGATAGCTGTACCAAATTTGAGTCAGTGTCAGTGTGACCTAGTACAAATTTACAGCTAGGCCAGACCTGACTGGCTCTGGTGACTGCACTTTCCTCTCCAATCATCATGGAGAAGTAGCTGGGCCAGCCCTCAGGGGTGATGTAACTCCATGTGCCAGTTCACAATGTCTAGAGTGGACAGCCAGCCCAAGGGACAGGAGCCACTGCTGTGAGGTGAGTGCAGAGCGGGCTTCATCTCCAACCCATTCCCCCACCCTGCCTTCCCCTAATGACTCCCCTCTGCACTGGTCTGGGAGAATGACGTGCTTGCCTAGGCCATGGCCAGTGATGGGTTAATCCAACCCTGGTTGTGATGACCCATCTTGAACCAACCTACCATTTGGGAAACAGTGCAGAGTAGGATTTCGTGCACTTTCCTCTGAAGCATCCGTGAATGATTGATGTTGGAACCAGGATGCTGGTCTCTTGGTCTGATCTGTGAAGTCAGTTCCTATGTTTGTATAAGGAAGTGTTTAACAGCAAATATGGGGTTACCTTCACATGCCTTAAAAACTGCATCACACGGTAAACTGTGCAAAAGGAGGAGCGAAAGGCTCTGGAAGGCATGTTTCAGATAGGTCATTCTGAAGGCTGGACATTGATCAGCCATGTTGCAAGAGGGTGTAGCTGCGTCAAAGGCAAAAGATTAGCAGCTGCTCGTAGCCAGGCTGGATGTGGCTCCAGCATTTTACTGCAAGACCATTTTGGTTGCTGAAGGGAAAAAATACAGTGTTCCCTCAGAAGGAGCCAACCGATTGCGATACATATATACAGTATTAGCATGTCCTATTATTGCAGCCTCTTGGCTGACAGAGATTTGGATAAATTGCTTTTTTTTCTACATGTGTTCCCACTCTTGCTTGAATGCAAGTTGATCTGCTTGTTTTCTGCTGGGACAGAAACCAAGGGGGCAAATTCAGCCCTGGCACAACTCACACTGATTTTGTGGTTGAATATTCCCCCTTCAGAACACACCCATTGAATGCCAAATCAGTGTAAATTGCACACCCTTGCTCTTTACCCCCTTGTTTAGGGGTTGCTTATGCCTGCCCCGTAAATTACACCTTTCTTTTTGCAACTGGGACCAGATTCTCTTTTTCACTTCCACTGAATTTTATACCCATGAATCTCCACTGCCCTCTGCCTGATTGACACCAGTGTGGGATCAGAATATATGGAGATATACCTATCTCATAGAGCCAGAAGGGACCCTGAAAGGTCATTGAGTCCAGTCCCCTGCCCTCACTAGCAGGGCCAAGTACTGATTTTGCCCCAGTGCCTCAAGTGGCCTCCTCAAGGATTGAACTCACAGTCCTCGGTTCAGCAGGCCAATGCGCAAACCGCCGAGCTAGCCCTCTCCCTCAAGGTGTCAAGCCCAAGGCACCATTTACTTGTAAGGTTCATAAGATTCACCTTTTTGGCTTCCCCGGAGGTGCATGGAACAGGTTTTTCTCATGTCCTGTAAACTCACCTGCCCGTGCGTTACAGCGAGTGAGATCTGGTCACTGAGGAAGACCCTTTTACAGCTTCACGGTATGTAGAGGTGGTGGACGGGGGAGCTAATGGCCTCTGGTTCATTAACATGAGCGCAAGTGTCTGTGGGAGGTAATTGTAATGATAGTCATAAAGCAGGGAACATCCAAATCATCCATCTCCGTGTCAGTGTGAATCGCAGGGTGCTTAATTACTTAAATTAATCACATACAGCTGCTACAGCCAATGATGAGCACGCTCTCCTGGGGCGAGAGCAAATCACACCACATTTACAGTCCTGTGGGAGTTCTCAGGCTCGTTTGGGATCTTTCTGTGGATTATTTGCAGGGCTAATACAACCTACCAAGCCCTGTGACTTCCCAGGCTTCAGCCGGTCAATTCTTGAATGAAAGATTTGCAGAGCAGATCCAGGCTACTCCAAGCAGGGAGACGGGGCTTTCAGTAAATGGCAGGCTTTGCAGGACCAGCGGGTGGCCAGGACTGGCAGGCAGGCTGCCCTGTAGAGGAAACCCTATTCTCCGTTACATGGGTATAAGCTCCCACGGAAGCCAATGGTGGTTGCACCCGTGTAACTGAAAGCAGATTTTGACCTTAACTTAACTGTTTCAGTCCAGGCCAGATGCGTAGCGGTGACAAAGCTATTACCATTTCACGGCTGTTCCGTCACCTACATGAATGGAATTGGTGGACAGGTGTCCCCATAAAAAAATATCTTTGCATGGGGTGCCCTTGTTGACAGGCTCACAAAAGAGATCAAGGACTGAACAGGCTGTTGGGAGAAAACTATCCTCTCACCCTGAGCAGTGGTTCCCCAGTGCAAGGCTGTGGCGCGCCAGCAAGAAGCTGCACTGTGCTTGCCTCTGCTCAGCCTGATTTGTAGAGCAATAGAGGACTTCAGCCTCTGGGGACACCAGGCTGGCAGGGTTCATGAGCCTCAACAGTCTCGCCCAAGCAAATGGAGGAGGCATTCCTTCCTCTGACCCAGTATTGTGTAGTGCTGGTCCTGGGTAGCATTTGTACTGCGCACTATGTGGGGGGGGGAAGCCCTTGGATGGGGGCTGAGGATACTCACCCTATGTTGTTTAATATATATATGAATTTGCCACTTGGTGCAAGCCAATCATCCCTTGTGTGGTGCTGGTTTCTGGATAGCAACACAGTTGCCTTTATTCCCCATCATTGTCATTGAGCAGCTATCTGGCCTGGTCCCCTCTCAAATTCAGTCTTTTTCGGAAGCCAACTTACCCCATATTCAGACAGGGGTCGTCAGATGGTGAAGCCTGCCCAGCTTCCTGAATGAATGCATTGGGGAACTACCCAGAGACCCTGTGAATTCTCGGTTGTCTCAGTCCCACAGCTCTAAAAGGCAGCAGTTGTGGGACTGGGGGAAAAAACGTTTCCTGGTTCCACTGATGCCTTATTATTATTTATTATATTTATTATGATAGTGCCTAGAGGCCAACCAAGAATGGGGCTTCATTGTGCTAGGTGCTGTACAAACACATAGAGACAGTCCCTGCCCCGAAGAGTTTACAGTCTAATAAGATGAGGGGCTAATACCTTCAGAGCCATATTAGAATTTAAGGGCCAGATGAGCCTATTGGCTGCTTCTCACAAAATGGGAGGGAGTGGTGAGCAGCCCACCTGGCTGCTGCCTGGATATCTGAGAAGGTTGTAGCCTCTCTGAGTTGTTTTAGGGGAGGTTACCCCAAGAAGACAATGCCAGGAAAGGAGATGACCTAGGGAGGAGCGCTAGTCCAGGAAAATTGAAAGGAGGAGGCTTATATTTGAATTAGGATAATACTTAGGGTATCCCCTGAATTTAGGAATATTTGCCTATTTGTACAGGAGGTTTGAGGCTTGTATTGCCGTGGCTGGTGAAGTTGCTCCCACAGATGTCAAGCTTGTACAGTGCTCTGTGATTCAGGTGCTACATGAATATAGGATATCATTAGTATTCTCATTTTCCAGGCAGCAGTGAGTCTGCGAGCCAGGTAATGCTTTAATGTCAGCTCGAAAGCTTCTCTGTGACCAACAAAAACTGGGCCAATAGAAGATATTCCCTCACCCACCTTGTCTCTCTATTCCCAGAGGGACAGTTACATTGATGCCAATGGGAGATCTACTGAGGAAAAGTGCTGTATCAAAGCTAGAGGGAAAAAGAAGCAGGTGCTTGGGGCGGCCAATACCAAGGGGCGGCATTCTGGCCCCTATAGGGGGTGGCACGTCCAGGTCTTTGGCGGCAATTTGTCAGCGGGTCCCTCAGTCCCTCTCACAGCAAAGGACCTGCCACCAAATTGCCACCGAAGAGTGGAGCAGCGGGGTCGCACTGCCACAACCTTTTTTTTTTTTTTTTTTTGCTGCTTGGGGTGGCAGAAAACCTGGAGCCGGCCCTGCAAGGTGGGTGAGGGAATATCTTTTAATGGCCCCACCTCTGTTGGTGAGAGAAACAGGCTTTCGAACAGAACTAGGTCCAGTAAAAGATACTACCTCACCCACCTTGCCTGTGTAATATCCAGGGTCTGACACGGCAACAACACTGCATATAAGAGCTGGCTATTATTAATATTAAATTGCTACTGACTTCAGTGACTCAAAAGCAGCCTATTGTAAGAATGTTCCTCCCCCCACCTCCAGCCATCCTCCCCAGGGACCTTCTCCCAGCACACCGACAGCCCATGGGAGCGTGTCATGGTTGCTCATATAGGCACATACACCACTGGGATTCAAACCCTTGGCCTGCAGCTAGGGTGACCAGACAGCAAGTGTGAAAAATCAGGATGGGGGTCGGGGGTAACAGGACCTTATAAGAAAAAGGCCCCAAAATCTGGACTGTCCCTGTAAAATCGGGACATCTGGTCACCCTACCTGCAGCAGTGCAGCCTCCCAGGGCAGGCTGTACTCTGACTCCTGTAAATGCAGACAGACATGAACCACTCAAGACTGTGACATGATGGATGGGGGAGCACACGGGACACTATGCACTTTAATTCTCACAGCATAAGCTGTCGCTGGGGCTGGAAGAACATGATTATTAGTGTGGCTGTCTCATTACTAGAGAAACAGCAATATTAAATACAGTTTGTTTGCAACAGGTGCCCCTCCCCTCCACAACACAGCAAAAGCCTAGGAGCCGTGATAGACATATGCAAAATGGTGCTCACAGGTCATCAAGGTCACGCTGTCAAGGGCAAGTGGCCATATATTTTGAGCCATGCAGAAAATATTTAGGTCTGGATTGTCTTCTTTGCTTCCACAAGAGGTGGAAAGCCTGATCCAATGGGACAGAGGGAGCTGCAGCTCCACAATGCTGACTTCCTACATCCCCTGGCCTCAAGAGAATCCCTCCGCTCTGTATGTTTGAGGATCAACTTGTGTTGAAGGTGGAGAGAGAGCAGGGGCAGAGAGGCAACTGCCCTCTATAGCATCATCACCTGCTTCCCTCGACTCCAAGGAAACCCCTCCAGGCAGATCAGGCTGCTGGATCACAGATGCGGGCCCAGAGGAGCTGATGCTTCCCACGGTATCGTTGCCTCGAGCCCCACGGAGGATCCTAGCTGAAGAGAATGCTGGCTTTGGTGAGGAGAGTAGCAGACAAGCCCTGCAGACAGACAGATCGCTAGCAGACAAGGATCCATGTCATAAAAGCGCCATCCTAATTGAGGCTAAAAGGTTCCCTGTAAGAAAGTGTCAACACACAGGCCCAATATAGAAGAGCTTTCTGATATGCAGAGGGGCACAGTGGTGAGAAGCATGGGCTATCTGTTCTGTGAACAGAGGACTTTAGCCTCCAGTACTGTCCACTGGGCACCTTCCAACAGCGCTAAATTCAACTGAGAAAGAGAGGAAGTGAGCACATGGGAGAAGAGCGCCCACATATCTGTGTGAAGACCCCCAAACGCAACTGGGTCTTTTACACAATGACTCTGACATAACACAGCTGAACAGGCAGTGCTGCATATGCATCATACATCCCAGCGTAGCCTTCCGACACCTAATTCCAGTGCCCTGCTCAGTTCCCATTTACAGCTACTGGCCTTTTTTTTAGCATGTGTCACTCACTGCTGCGTTTAGCTGATGGATGGCCCTTCTTATGATCTCTGGAATTGGTAAGCTAGAAGATGCATGCACTCATATACAATGTTCCAAGAACACTGCTCCCAGACATGTCACCTGTGGCTGACGCTTAGAGTTCTGGGGATGGAGTGAAAGGAACCGTTGACTCATAAGTGCTGGCTACCATAGATATCTCTCTCGCTCTTAGGGAAGTCAAAAGAAAACAAGAAATACTGCCCTGGAGGAGGCTAGATGGCTGGCAGCATAAGCTGAATATGCCCATATAGTCCTCTCCTTTGAGATCACTAGTTCAAGACAAGCTGAGTTTGAGGAATAAATGAAGAAAAACTGTGTATTTCATTGCAAGTTCTGGGGGAATGTTGCTAGGCAGCCAATGCTGACTCCACTGGGAATCCGGCCAGGAGACTGGGACTAACCTATGTTTTGGCAAAGAGTGCCATGGATCTTTGAGGACCACAGCTGGTCAGGACCAAAATCATCTCATCTGAAAACTGACAGCCTAACAGCACAGTGCCATAAAGTCCAGGCCAAGGCACTAGTTTAATAATGACTCGGGAGGAAGAATGCTACCCACCGTATCATTAACACCACGTTTGGCAGCATCCTGCAGTGGCCTGATTTCCACCCCCTCTCCCCACCACACACACACAATCATTTCTAAGGAAGGCTGTGCGAATTAGTAGCGTCCTGCAAAGTGAAGAGAAGGAAGAAAACGGGGCCCCAGTTCACAAAAGCATCATCTCTGTCTCAGCTGTAAGGGAAGGATCAGAACTCTCACAGTGTCTCTGCAGAAATTAACCTCAGCCAGCAAAGTCAGCCTAGTGAGATGGATGCAAGGCTCAGCGAATTGTTCTAAAAAAAGACGGGAGGTGGAAGGGGGCATGTTTTCAAGGTTAATAGTCGATAAATTTTTGTGGCATGTGAGGAATTAGGAAAGAGCTTGCAGAAAGCAGTGACGTATGAAGAGTACTGTGAGGAGAGAGAACATGAGGGAGAGAGAGTGAGCGACAAACAGAGGTCCCCTCCTCATCCCTGGCTATAGATTTTCAGACAACCAATACTAGTAATATTTACCCACATGGAGGCTGAACATGAAGCCCACACACTTGTCAATGGGACACAGAATAAAGGACTGTCACAAGATGGCTGGCCCCTTGCAAGGAAGCAGGTTTAGCTCTCCGGTGCTAGAACAGGTACTCCCAGTTGGGCCGATTCACAGGATCAGCACCTGGGGCTATCAACGGCCCGGCTGTCAGTAAGGAAGGGGGATGCTTAGGGAGCAGGAGCAGCAGGAAGTTCTCTGGGAGAGGTTGCCAGAGTCTCCTGCTGGGAGGGGAGGCACTGGGAAAAGGGTTTCCAGGGAGAGACCACTGGGAGGCTTAATTAACAGAGTGTGGGAGAACCTGGCAATGAGCCCTGAAGCAGGAGGGACAGAGCGAGGCCAAGGGGTATATTGCCTGGGAGCTGTAGCCCAGGGTAGGCGGAGCAACTGTGCAGGTACTTTGCTTATGCCTGAGAAGTAAAAGTTGCTTGGGTAAGAGACTCTGGGAGCGGCAGTGGGCTGGGGACTAGCCAGCTCCTTACACAGACTATGAGTGCTATGAGGGGGTGGGGGAAATGTTTTTAGAGCCTATCCGAATGGCACCTAAGGGCTGACATATTGTTAACCTCAGCAAATAAAATGTAATTAAAGCGACAATTCCTGACTGCTCTGCGTTGCTGGTGAAAGCGAGAAAGGACACCCAGACCACAGGGAGTAAGGACAGGAGCACACTGAAGGGAGATGTTTATTAAGATGACATAAATCTGCAAATCATCGCCATGAAAAGACTGGAGGGCTCAGAAGGTTGCTAATGGGGGGCCAGAGTCTTTCATCTCTAGGTCACTGGTGCAGAGTTGAGCCGTGTGCACATTAGCTGAAAGTTGTTAGCCTCTGATGACTTCTTAGTGGCCTATATGAAATGAGCTGAATGGCTCAGTCCGGTTCCCCCGGGGTGAGTGTCCACATCACAGTTAGCTTCTCTATTGGCAAGGACTGAATGAGTTTTTAGCACTGAACTACCTTCTCATCTATTAGAGCCAGCCCCACAGATGAGGTGCGTTGCCAAGACAGTGCTGCTGATGCCTGCACTACAGCTATGGACATACAGAGGATTTTGTTCTCTGGGGATGTCAGTCAGGTACCTTCAGTGAGCCCTAAACTCTTTAACAATGAAAAATGTAGGTTAAAGCCCTAACCCTAATGGGATGATGTCAGCCTGACATCTATCCTGGGCAAGATAATGTAACGACTGATACAGGACACAATTAGTCAAGAATTAAAAGAGGGCAATGTAATTAATGCAAACTATCACGGGTTTATGGAAAATAGCTCCTGTCAAACTAACCTGATATCTTTTTTTTATATGAGATGACAAGTTTGGTTGATAAAGGTAATAGTGATGATGTAATATACTTATACGTTTATAAGGTGGTTGACTTGGTACTGCACCACATTTTGATGAAAAACTAGAATGATGTAAAGTTAACATGGCATACGTGTAATGGATTAAAAACTGGCTAAATGATAGATCTTAAAATGGAATTGTAAATGGGGAATCATCATTGAGCAGATGTGTTTCCCATGGGGTTCTGCAGGGATCAGTTCTTGGCCCTCTGCCATTTAACAATGAAACTACAAAAAAGGAGGCACAAACACCCCAAGGAACCCCACTGTCTGTCTCCTCCTGCCTACCTCATTCATCCCTGAGAAAAGACAAGGAAACAGTTATTGGCCTCTCAGGGTAGGGTTTCTGACCTAAAAGCTTGGTCAGTAATCTTCAGGAGCATGTAGTGAGAAAGTTTGCTTTGCAACTCAGTTTCTTAAGTAGATACTAGTAAGTGTTTTACTTTCTTTTTCTTGCACTTATGTCTGACTATTATGCCTCATTACTGGTACTCACTTAAAATCTCTCTCTTTGTAGTTAGTAAACTTGCTTTATTGTTTTATCTAATCCATTGTGTTTAAACTGAAGTGTTTGGGTAATAAACTGGCACATTACTCCCTGAAAGGAATAACAGACTTAATATACGTATACTGTCCAGGAGAGTGCTGGGCAGTACAGGACATACATTTCTGGAGGAAGTTCCTGGACTAGGGGTGGAGGGAAGAGTAGTGTTAAGATCATCCTGCAGTATAACTAAGGCTGGTGAGAACCAGGGCATAGCTGGCAATCTTCAGTTACACAGAGATGCTCAGGGTGTGGTTTGTGAGAAGCCCAGGTGGGAGCTACTACAGCAAGGCATTGCAAGGCACCCAAGGCTACAAGGCTGGGGTTACGCAGTCCTCCCACTAGTCTGGATTGTGCCCTGGTATGTCACAGTGGGATCACTGTAGGTCATTTCCTTCTGCATAGGGTGTGTAGAAACACTGCAGAGACTAGCAGTGGAATAGCAGCCACTGAAGCTCTGTGGTCTGACAGAAAATTCTGTGCCTGTCCTATCCCAGAGGAAACCCCCAGTGCAGAGCCTGGCTGTCTAGGCTCAGCACTGGGGCTGAGATTAGGACTTTAATGAATAAAACACACTTTGAGGGGCTGAAGCTTATTTATGTCAAGCTGTGTGGATGCCACCAAGGGATTCCACATAGACTATCAGGGTTGGAAGGGACCTCAGGAGATCATCTAGTCCAACCCCCTGCTCAAAGCAAGACAAATCTCCAGACGGGTTTTTTTTTAAAACCCCATTCCCTAAATGGCCCCCCAAGGATTGAACTCACAACTGTGGGTTTAGCAGGCCAATGCTCAAATCATTGAGCTATTTGTGCCCCTGAAATGTCCCTGCACATCCTTTGTTGGGAGCAGCCCTCCCACAGGATACAGCTCAGGGAGAAGTACTGTGCAGCTATGCCATCTGGGCAGCAGCCCTCCCCACCCTGTTACTGCTCTGCCCTCAGCCTCCCGTCCCAGCCCAGAGCCCCTGTGCAGGTCCTTTGCACAGGATAGGTTAGCAGAGCTGCAGCCCCACAAGGAAGCTCGAGGACATGCTGAGCACTGGCTGCAGGCAGTTTTGCAGGGCTGCAGCCAGGGAAAGCACAAACCAGCACTTCCTTCCCTGGCTGCAGCCGTAAGGCTGGTCCACACTGGGGGAGGGGAATCGATCTTAGATACGCAACTTCAGCTACGTGAATAACGTAGCTGAAGTCGAATATCTAAGATCGGATTACTCACCCATCCACACGGCGCGGGATCGATGTTCGCGGCTCTCCATGTCGATTCTGGAACTCCGTTGGGATTGATGGAGTTCCGGAATCGATATAAGCGCTCTCGGGGATCGATATATCGCGTCTAGATTAGACGCGATATATCGATCCCTGAGCAATCGATTTTAACCCACCGATACGGCGGGTAGTCTGGACGTGGCCTCACAACCCCCCTGAAGCTGGGGGCTTTCTTCCAAAAAACATGTACAGCACCTAGCACAATGGGGCCTGATCTGCACTGAGTGTTACCACAATACAAATGATAAGCAATACTCTTAATACAATAAAAATAGACATGCTTATTTTGGTCCAATAGGGCTTTAAGGTTTTTAATGATCCCTGAGCACCTCAGTGATTTCTCTGGTCCAGGATCTGTAGGCTCTAGTTTGTAGATTGTATCAGAAGTAACGACATCTTTAGCCAATGGCAACATATCCACAGGGGGGAAAGGAGTTGGGTCAGGCTCCATCACTGGAATGCAGAGACTTAGCCCTCGCAGAATAATAAAACAATCTCCCCAGGCACTCTGGGGGGCCATACAGCTTTTTGTTCCTCAGGGATAGGCTGACTATTATAGGAAATCTTCCTAGCAGCCAGAGGAATTCTCTTGAGGAGCAGTCTCCCCAGGAAGATGTTAGAAACTAGACTAGATAAGGCCTTCCAGCGCAATGCTGGGAAAGAGAAGATAGGGAGAGCAGTGAGTGCTGAGTGAAGATGAGATGGGAGAAGGAAGAGAGTCTGGGGATTGGCATGGAGAGAGCACAGGGACTGTCTTTTTGTTTATACAGTGCTGAGCAGAATAGAGTCCTGGGTTCTGAGGTGCTACCACAGTACAAGACATAATAATGAATAATAGGTATGTTGCAGGGAGGGCAGAAATACTAGAGAGTCTGAGAGCACTAGTGGGGCTTGGCACACAGGCTGGAAAGTGGCACTGAAGGGGCCCAAAGAAGCAGTGGAAGAGAGCTGGAGGAAGATACCTGGGACGGACACAGCAGACCAGATGAGCGCTAGCAGCACCAGACTGAATACTGGGAAAAACACATAGGAGGGAGGAGGGACACGATGTTGCTGGGAAGTCATTTTCCCTGAGAACATTTCTTGTGGGCAATTAGTTAAGGTTCTTGGAGATCTCCAGCAAGTGTCCTCCTAGGATTCTAAATCCAGCTGCTTTTGAGGTTCACTCATCAAAGTGGCCTTTTGCCCCTGCCTAACTGTCACGGATGAGGGCAAAACCCCACGTAGAACCTTCAAGCAGCTTTTAAAGTAAGCCTCATGCAGGGACAGGATCCTAAGGTCCATCTGGTGCTCCAAGCTCATGATGTGATAATATGCCGCAGTACCAGCGAGCAATCGCTTGGAATAATGTGTGTCATTGAAACTGCTCTCTTCTGCTTGGAGATTACCTCCCACTGCCACCACATACATTATTTAAACTGCATTAAATTCTGGGCTACTCTGAAAGTGCAAGAGATGTGGTTACAGTAGAAAATTATTAGGCGTAATTTTTATAGAGCTTTGCTCTCTTAGAAACATCCTCGATTCGATTTCTGATATTTATAATCAGGACACAAGCTGCTGCTAAGCAGTAAAATGCCTGGAACAAACTCCTTTGAAAATCCTGAGCCAAAGGAATAAATCCCACCCTTGCGGGCACAATGCGCACCCATTGGAGAGCTTTTTTTTTTTAACCACGGTACCATATCAATGGCAAAATGTGAGGGGGAATCCCATGGAGAACTGATTCATGTCCTGCTTAGCTCTTCAGACCTGAATCTGTATTGCTGAAATAGGGGCCTGATTCTCCACTGCCCTGCACCTTGGGCAGTCACTGGCACCAGTACAAAGTGGGCGCGCACACACTTCTATTCTGAGCTAGTAGCACTTTACGTGCACTTTGCAAGGGGGAAGTGTAAGCACAAGACGCAGGGCAATGGAGAATGAGACTTAATTTAACATAGCCCAGAGGCCCTTTGGCAGTAGCTTGGGTGCTGCAAAGGGGCTTTACAGCACATCTCAGTTCCCCTGGGGGCCTGTACGCCGGTTCTCAGGCAGGGAGGGGCAGTCTGTAGGAGTGGGAGGGGAAATAGCTGGGACAGTCCTGCACCTGGATCATTCCGCGCACTAGAGGGCTGTGCCTTGAGCTGCAGAAGTCCCTGGTAGATGACTAAGCACAGAATAAACCACCTCCCCTCGGGCTTTGCAGCAGCCCAAGGCTGACTCTCCCACATAGTTCCTGGAATGCCCTCCCGCGGGGAGCTTCAAATATAGTGCTACTTGATACAGGAAATTGCCTGTTGGATTACGCTTAACAGGAAGCCAGGTGAGTGAAAAGTAAAGCCTGAGGGGAATTGCTAGCAGCGAACCCCAGGCTCCTTGCCTTTCCTTGCAAAAGGTTGTAACTCTGTTGTGTTTTCATGTTCAATAGGCAGCCGTGTGCGCCCTGTGCAGCTTGCTGGTCTGCTTTCTTAACACCTCCAGATTTCCTTCTCCTGTTCGAGCTTTCCCATTTATTTTACCTGTAATTTACAGAGCTGCTCAAAACCCAACAGAGCCCTAGTGTGGCAACCAATGGGAAATGCCGTCCCTGGTGAGAAGCTCCATTATTGGGTTTGAGGGGGATTGAGACTAGAGGATTTTCAGATCAAGCCTGGGTGGCAGTCTGTAAAAGCCTACGGTGTTCTGGGAAGAGTAAGGATTGTGCACACACTGATCAGTATAGACCAGTGGTGGGCAACCTGTGGCCCGTGGGCTGCACGCGGCCCATCAGGGTAATCTGCTGGCGGGCCACGAGACAGTATTTACATTGACTGTTTGCAGGTACAGCCGCCCACAGCTCCCATTGGCCAGGAACGGTGAACTGTGGCCACTGGGAGTTGCAGGCGGCTGTGCCTGTAATTGTCAAGATAAACAAACTGTCTCGCGGCCTGCCAGTGGGCCCATGGGCCGCAGGTTGCCCACTACTGGTATAGACTATACTTCCCACTCACTTATTCAACCCTGCCTCCTACCATTCCAAGCGCTGGCCTCAGAGATGCTCATGTAACTCACATGCCTCCTGGGTGTGGTGCTTCGTCCCCTCTAGTGGCACTGATTGACCCTCCCCCCCTTCAGGGGTCTGAGCTAAATCCACCTGAATGTACCCCTGAATCCTGGGAGTTCCCTGACTTCAGACAATCAGCTGTGAGTGGAATGTAGCAGAGGGGAAGAGCAGTGGGGTGTTAAAGGGATCTATGTCTGTCAGACTTTCATACTGCAAGGTGGGGAAACTGAAGCAAAGGACAATGCCCAATATTCTGTGGGATGGATGTTTGCATATTTTTAAACCATTGTTGCAGTGGTTGCTCACATTAATGCTGATTTCCCTCCCCCTTTTAATAAAAGTTTTCATTTGTTATACTCAGTGCTTGCGAAGTATTGTCTCTTAGCGGCGCTCAGAATCATGTTTAATTTCCCCCGATTTCTGAGTGGGGTGTGAGCTGTTTCTGTTTTATAATGTTAAGAGAAGCCGGTAGATATTTACTCCGCCCTTGTTGCTGCTAACACCCTCTGGCAGAAGGGTTACATGAAAAAAGCTGAATACAGACAAAGCTACAGCATTTAGACATATGTTTGAGTCCCAGCTCTGTTCCCTGCTAAGAACAGCAAGAAAAACAGGACAGTAGCCAATTTAATATTGTCTTGGTAGCAATTCCTGAGACATTTGGGGGCTATTATTGAATAACAGCCTGCAGATTGGGTTGACCAATGAGGACCAGAAATTAGTATTCTACAGATTTCTAGCTTAGTGTGCTTAGCCACGCTAATCTCCCATACCACGTGGGGCTTATATGAAAGAGACCAATCTAGCTGTACCACCTGAGCTGAGTGACAGGCACAACATGACTAAATAGCACAAATGATGAAAGTAATATAGTTTAATAATCCAATATGTGGTTAGCAGAGATGAGCACCTCATATCCAAGGTCTTCAGGTTTCTGGGTGTGAGGGGAGAGATTTGAATACAGAGATCTGTTTCGTATTGAGCCTTATCATTGTAGCGTCACAATATAACTGCTCCCCTGCCTCAGGGGGACCTCTGGGTAAGCAGTTTAGCATTGTATGTTGCTAGCACTTGTATATGTAGTGGAGTGTTTTGTGGGAAGGGTTGAAGGTATGAGTGTGGAGTGAAAGGGTCCTTTGCAGGTTACGAGAGGCCGTAGAAGGAGGAAGGGAGAAAGGAATGGGTTAACTCAGTGCTCCAGCTAGGTCCGACGAGAAGAAGTTGACTCCAGCTGCCCAAGGCCAATGCACACAAAGTCTCTAATGCCAAAAATCCGGGAGCTCGTATTTCAATCCCAACCGACTGTGAGAAAAGAAAAAGAAACTGAGCTGAACAAAACTGCAGGGGTGGCAAAACAGCGAAGGTCTGTGAGTTAGAAAACAACAGTCTCGTGTCCCTGAAGCCAGTGTGTTTTGGGAAAGTTGAGGAAGCCACAGAAAGCCGGTTGGGACTGGTACAAAGAGCCCGGGGGACAAAGGTCCCTGAATAAAACACCCCCAGAAGAACCCCGGGCTTAAAGCTGAAGCAATTCGGAGATCAACAGTGAACTCTGGACGGCCTGTGCACAGGATAGAACTCTTGTCCACTCTTGCCCCTAGTCTTTGTACATTACACCCAGGCTTGTTCAGCCTTGGGTTGTGCATGTGTGAGTATGAAAGTGGGCTAGGGCTTGGGGCACTAAGGCATTCTTCCTTCCTCTAAGTAACATGTGGAGCACCCAGCACTCACCTCTGTTATTTTATTAATAAAGCTTAAAAACTTAGTCATTTGGTGTGCTCCTTCATCTCCTCTCCTAACAATCCTGCAGCCTCAACCTGACCACCTGATGCCTCAGGCAGATTGATAAAAATATCTGTCACAGTAGTGTCTTTGTGTTCTGCATATGGTACCTTTAAATTGGTAAACGTTTTCCCCTATGTGCACAGTCCAGCAGCTATTTTGTTCTCAGAACATAAGAATGGCTCTACTGGGTCAGACCAAAGGTCCATCTAGCCCAGTATCCTGTCTTCTGACAGTAGCCAGTGTCAGGTGCCCCAAAGGGAATGAACAGAACAGGTTATCATCAAGTGATCTATCCCCTGTTGCTCATTCCCAGCTTCTGGCAAACAGAGGCTAGGGATACCATTCCAGCCCATCCTGGCTAATAGCCATTGATGGACCTATCCTCCATGAGTGTATTTAGTTCTTTTTTGAATCCAGTCATGGTCTTGACCTTCACAACATTCTCTGGGAAGGAGTTCCACAGGTTGACTGTGTGTTGTGTGAAGAAGAACTTCCTTTTATTTGTTTTATACCTGCTGCCTATTAATTTCATTTGGTGACCCGTAGTTGTTGTGTTATGAGAAGTAGTAAACAACACTTCCTTATATACTTTCTCTATGCCAGTCATGATTTTATAGACCTCAATCATATCTCCCTTTAGCCATCTCTCTTCCAAATGTTACTCTTACATTTGGTCAGAATAGGCTTTATTTCAAATCCTCTGGTTTTGTGTTGTGATGTGACTAAACATTCTCTGCGATGCAAACCTGAATCTATGTGTTTGCAGCATGCGTAACATTTTGATCTAGTGAATAGGGAATCAGTGTGGGAATCAGTGAACAAGGGCTCTGAACTACTGTGTCACTTTGGGCAAGTTAATTCTTTCTGTGCTTTGGTTTCCTTTACTACCCTTTGTCCATGTTGTTTTGTCTAATGTCACAGGTTGGCTAGGAAGATTCAAGCTCAGCTTTGCCTTTGATGCAGGAGCTATCTCCCAGCTGATCCTGATTTTGGTGGCTTAATTGCAATTTTTGGACAGACCTGAGGAAGGTCTACAAAGAGAGAGCTCAATGGTGAAGGGGAAAGCTTCAGGAGAGAGGAAGGAGGTTGGGAGTGCTGCTCCAGTGAAGGGTTTGTTAAGACTGAGGTGCAAGGAGAACTAGAGAAAGCCATGGAGGGGGGAGCAGCTGTAGTAAGCCCTGGAATAAGGGCAAGACTCCAGGTGAGGCAGCCCTGGGAGTTGTCATTCAACTGAGGAATGGAGCATAGCAAAAACTTGAGAGGGATGAAATTTCAAGCCTGAGGAGAGTAGAAGTGGTTTAAGTTTATATTTTCAGTAGGGATTTGTGGGGGACTCCACTGATGCGTCTTATGAGCCTCTGTCCTGACAGAAGAGTGAACCTTGAGAGGGTTTGAGGCCTGGGAAATAGCGAGATCATGGAGCTTTGAGGAAAGGGGTTGAAAGACCCCTGATCCCAGAGTCAGGGGCTGAAGACCTGACACAAGGCCAATGAGCTATTTGTGGGTGGGACTTTCTGTTCTCCCAGAAGCTATTTGAGGGGGAACTTTAAGTGACCTGGCCAGAAGGCTGAGTCATGAGAAAAAACAGTCTGGTGCAGGTCTGGAGTAGCAGTCATCAGGAGGTGCCAGGGAAGGAGCCTGCTATGTCATGCCCAGCCACAAGGGAACATGTTGGCTGGAGTTGTTTTCTACAGTGAGATTGTATTTGCACAACGGGACTCAGATCTAGGTCTCTGCTTGCTACTGTATAGCTGAAATAATAATACTAATAATTCAGAGCAATGGTGAGCACTAGCTTTTACAAGTAGCCTCCCTGAAATTAAGATGCACACTAGAGTAAGTGAGATCAGAATCTGATCCAAGGTCCAATGACGAGATAAAATAATCATGCTGACAAAAGCACAGATTTCTCCTGGTTCACAAGTTTCTTAAACATTAAAATGAGGTTTGGATGAAAATAATTGCTGAAGCAGTTCAATGGTGTTTTTTTTTTAAAGGAGTAGGTAAGCAATATGATCTCCCCGCAGATAACTGTCTGGGACTTATATCTGGGACAGAGAAGATAGCACATAATTCACAGAAAACAAAGGGTGCAGGGGAGAAACTTGTGAAAAGCTTTCGTCAAAGAAAATTGAATTTAGGGGCTGAATTTGTCCTATAAATCTGGGAGTAAAAATAGCCAAGGCTGGCTGATAGTGGTCTGAAAAATGAGTTCAGTAAGAGCGGTCGCAGCTTTGATGGATAGGAGAGCTGCTTCTTATCAGGTCAGGCCAGTAATGGAAAGGCAATGGGATAATCATCAAATAATTCTTTTTCCTACCTATCAGTTACACATAAGTGGCTGCTGTACAGAACCAGTTAACTGGTGACAGTAAATCTAAGTTCAGCTTGTACACATGAAATGAGGATCTTGTTACGCTCCTTCCTTCTTCAATTAGTTTTATTTTGTTTTTCTGTCTCTGTTGGGATATCACTTGTGGGGTATTTTTTTAGCCAGCTTCCCTTAGGTCAGTGCATAAGGACAGGCTTGGTTACAGAGGGGTTCGTGGTTCCCTCTGAAATTGTGCAGGGTGGTATTGGGTGGCCTAGGGGATTGTTAATGGAATACAGTTACTTGTCACTTTCAGGTCATTGGGTTAAATGCAGCTACTTGGGTTGTCCATGACCGAGTGTCACTTAATCTGATGATATCTTCATAGTTTATGTGAAATGATTTTGCAGAGTCAGTCTAGCTTAAAGCAAGCAGGTCTGTCGATGTCACAAACTCTGCCCGAACTGGCAATTCTACTGGTGGTCTCAGCAGAGAGGGGAAGGACTGCATGAAAAGAGGGGACATCTTTTGGATGAGAGGTAAAACTCAATTCATCCCGATCACTCATGATTTTTACAGATCCCATGGCACTTCTTGTAAGAATAGGAATACTAGCCCTGATCTGACTTTGGATATTTCACTTGAGATAGTAACATTTTACCTATGTAGAATTTGCCTGCAGCTGCATTTGGATACAGTGTTCTTCACTTCCTTTGCTAAACTCGAACAGAGTTCTGGTGCACACATCAGAGATAGTTACATTAGGATGGTGGGAGAAAGAATTCCTACCAGGGCATAGTAAATCACTTTGAGACGCCTAGTCCTGCTCCCATTGAAGTCAATGGTAAAACACCCTCTGAGTCCAGTGGGGCAGGTTGTGGCCTTGTAATGACATATATTGGCACTTTAAGGCCACATGGGGATGTCTTTGGGATCAGGCTACTCCATTCCAGTTCTTCAGAAGACTCAGGGAATGAAAGAGAGAGTGAACTATTGAGAGGGAGAGAAGAAGTGATAAACAGTTGGTTTCTAGAAATTCCCCCATATGCTGTTCTCCTTAGGCCCAGAACCACCAGCTTTGTAGAACTGGGTGGAGCAGGGCTCTTAGCTAATCAGGGCAAATTCTGGAAAGGAGGCCAGCATATAATCTGCCTCTTCCCTCATAGCAGAGTTGACGCTTGATGGAAGAGCCCTGCTGGTATGTGAATGAGGCTGAATTACTTTGACTCTACCTCCAGACTGCAGAGAAGACTGTGTGTGAACTCCACCTCAGGGCGGGGCAGGGGCGGAGGAAGAGCTAGGGGAGAAAGATAGTTTGGTTGCTGAACATTTAATTTAACATTCTGTGCACCGGAGAGGCTTTGTTGCCAGTCTGTGTAGGAGCTGTTTGGGGGTAATTTAAAGGGCCTGCTGGGAGAGGCTGGCTCAGAGTCGTAGCCTGCTATACGCCCTATCTAAATATGCTATAAATATTCTTTGGTAAGATTATAATGCCTAACTACCTCTCACCAGGTGATGGGTTGATCTCCTGGCTTCAGTGTTGTGATGAGTCTCTTTAGTACTTGAGCGCTGACAAGATACTTGGTGCTGTGGAGAGAAGAGTTACCGTGGTGATCGGTGTTATATAAATACTGTAGTTAGATGAGAGAGAGGGTGCATGGTCCATGCCACTAGGTGCTTACAATCTAAGAAGAGAAACCTAGAATTAAACAGGAAGAACTAATGCTGGCATGGCAGAGTAAGTTTGACTCTTGTTTCCTTAAATATTTTATACTCTTCATGGTAGAGAGTGTATCTTGCTCTGCTCTTACAGCACTCGCTACAATGGAGTCCTGACTTGACTAGGCCCTCTGGCTGCTACCTTAATCCAGATGCAATAACTGTCAAAAGGCAACATATATCCTCCCCCCACGTCTCTCTGCCCCATATGCACCCCTCTCCACCTGCCCACCCCTACGTGTGCGAACACACAGTCTGTGGAAAGATATGTAGTGCTTGATTGCTAGCTATATCCTTCATCAGTCAATCCTATATCTATGTACAACATGCTTTGCACTTTTCAGTGGCGCCATAGCCAGCTTGTGGTTTTAATTAGTTATGTGACTTTGTTTCTCTACACCAGAGACTTAAAGAAAAAAATGGTTCCAGTTTCCCAGGTGCCATGTCACACTGCACATCCGTCAAAGAAGCTGAGGTAGATTTCCAAGAATGGTTTGCTCTGCTTTCCAGATAGCCACAGCCTTTAGTTCCCTTCAGGGGCAGCCTCACTTAATGTTTACAGAGCACTAAATATTCATTATTAGCTAACTAAGCTTCCTCACAACACCCCCGAAAGTAAGGATTGGTGTCTCCATGATGGAGACAGGGAGCATGGGCCATCCTGGGACACCCTGTACCCATATGGTAAAGGACCGAGGAAACCCAGGAAATTCTGTCAGGTGACCATCTGGGACTGTTGCTTCCTACATCAGACAGAGGTCTTGGGAAGTCATGGAGGAGGCAGAGGATGTTGTGTCCACATCTCATGGTACCCAGGAAATGCAGAGAAAAGAAGAAATGACTCAGCAGTGCTGGTGATACCCAGCCTTTCCCCTCCTGCTGGGGCAAGGAGCCAGGCGGTAAGCAAACCCACCCTCTCCAAGTGCAAGTGGAGGTTAATGCTGGTAGGGACAGAATTAACTCCACTGTGATATCAGCATGGGTAACGACGGTGTTCTGCACAGGCGGCAGCTGCTTCCTGATCTCTTCCCTCCTCAGAGTGCGCCTTCTGAAGGCTCCACACCATAGACTAAGGGTCTGCCTCTGCCTCCCAGAGAGGGATGAATCACGAGCAGAGGCCCTGATCTTCTGTACCCCTCCCTCATGCTGCCACAGACTCTTGCTCCCCTTACGGGTGACAGGGGATATGGGATTCAGAGAGGTTGAGTGAATTGTCCAGGGACGCTGAGGAAACTGGGTGGCAGAGTCAGGATCAAGGAGGACAGATCTCTTCCAGGCTCAAATGCAGGGAAAGCTCATTCAAATCAAAATCCTCTGAGTACATCTACTTAGTTTGTGAGTCCAGAAATGCCTGACCTGTGTGTCCTGCTAGTCTAGAATTACCTACTCTTCATAGAAGAGCTGATCAAGATGCTGCCTGATGTAGTGGTGAATTCCGTAAGTCTCCCTGTCCTAGAAGTCAGCATCCACTGGGGTTATAGAATTGCCTAAACTCTACATGTTATGTTTCTCAGAAACAATCTCTAGACTTGGGAAAACACCGTTGGCCATATTTTGGACTGGATTTAGGCATAATTAATGGAAGAACCACTCTCCAATTCTTGTCAGATGCTCTGTCCTGCAGGTGAAAATGAAAACTTCTCTTTGCAAATCTGGAACTGGACTGGTGACTGTCTCTGACAAGAGAAAGGATGATTGGTCTACCTGCATGCAGAGCTAAATGCCTACTTCTAGTTTTGAAACAAAATTTCCCTCAATAACGTTGTGCGCTCACCCTCCCCCGCAACCACACTCACTCACTGACACAGCCATAAAGGAGCAGGGTCCCATCGTGATAGGAGCTGTACACACAGCTGCCGTGAAGAGCTTACGATATAAAATAGGCAGACATAAGTGAAAGAATTATCATTATCGCCATTTTACAGACAGGGAACCGAGGCACAGAGAGGTTAAGTCAGTAGTTCTCAGCCTTTCCAGACTACTGTACGCCTTTCAAGAGGTGGATTTGTCCTGTGTATCCCAAGTTCCACCTAACTTAGAAACTACCTGCTTACAAAAATCACACCTAAAAATACAAAAGTGTCACAGCACACTATTACTGAAAATGTGCTTACATTCTCATTTTTACCATATAATTATAAAATAAATTGCACCCCTCCGGATTGAGATATAATATAGAGAGCAGTATAAACAAGTCATTGTCTGTATGAAATTTTAGTTTGTATTGACTTTGCTAGAGGTTTTCATGTAGCCTGTTGTAAAACTAGGCAAATATCAAGATTAGTTGATGTATCTCCTGGAAGATTCTGTATACCCCCAGGGGGACGCATACCCCTGGCTGAGAACTACTGGGTTAAGTTACTTGCCCAAGGTCTCCCACAAAGTCTGTGGCAGAGTTGGGACTTAAACCCAGCATATTTGATCTATAGCCTGCAATAGGATGGGGCTGGACTTGATGACCTCGGAGGTCCTTGTGTTCTTATGACATCCTGAAATGACAGCAAGTGATACACTATGTGCTATAGGTAGTCAGTCAGCCCCAAGATGTGAGGTAGTCCCTAACATGTGCAACCTTCAGTTGAGATGCATAAGCATTGTAGCTGATGTCCCTTGAACAGTCTGGGTGTTGCCATTCAGGCAAAGGGCACAGATGGAACAGAGAGAGCATTAGCAGGAAGGGATGCCTGAGCGGGGAGAGTGCCACTCCTTTGGAAGGGCTTTCACTCGCTCCTGGAATAACACAGCCTTGGTTTAACTCAGGAGCAAATGACACTTTCTCTCCTCCCATCCCCCACAACAAGCTGATTAGGAGTTTCTTGGTGTCTATGCGTCTCCTTGGGCTGCTACCCCAGCTGACTGCAAAGATGACGCAGCAGCAGCTTGTGGCTGACTCACCCTGTCAACGTCTCTGTGATGAACCACACACAGGAGGGGCACAGAATAAGTTGTCTGTTTCCCTGTCTTAAATTCTTGCTTCTCTGTGAAGCCAGCGAGAGGCTCCTAGCCATGGTGAGTGAGTGTCCTGTTCAGGGGAACCTTTGGACTCACTTGCTACAGATAGTGGTTTGTGATATCCAGCATACCCACAGATTCCTAGCGGCCTGCTTTTTTTGATTGGAGACGTACAGTACCAAAAAGACGATAAAAAAGCCGAAAGGATGGTTCCTGGCACAGAGGTGAATGCAGTAGTCTTTCACCCATTTCAAGGAAGGGGGAGAGATTTTTGGGATCTGAATGAGAGCAGCACAGAAAGGCAGATGATCGGATCTGAGCCAGAAAACCACAAGCAACCAGGAACAGCTGCACGTCTCACAGACATCCCTGTCTGTGGTATCATCTTGGGACGTCTGATAAATCTCCTCTTTGTCTCAGCCTGAATTAAAAAGCAGAATTCCCCTTTGTCACCGGTGTCCTTTACACTCATGCTTGTTCTTCGACACTGCCTCCCAGTAACCTGGCTCCTCCCCAGAGCTAATGCATGGTGGGGTCTCCTTGAATCTTTATCTTGCTATTTGACATGGTCTTACCCGGAACATTGTGTGACTTTGCAAATTATAATCCGATTTGAAAGCCATACTTATCAAAAGCAGTGTAAGTTACTTACATTATAAATCCCCAGCTTCAATAAAAATGGTCTAGGCATCAGACACACACAAAAATTCTCTGTCCAGAATTTAATGTTATAATCTGTCAAAGGCTCTTGTTTGGTGCTAGGGATCAATTTATTGTGTGTAATTCAGGAGTCGGCACCGTTTAGATGATCTAGATTTAGAGTCCTTAGACTACTGATCACTCTGTTTCCCAAGCGGCTTCACCTTCTGTTCTTTATGCCAAGAGTCTTATTTCCCTGGGTCACAGAGCATCACTTCACCTCATCAGCAAACAGTTTGTGACATCAGCATCCAGGAGTTCAAAGTGTGACATGGCTAATGTCGCCTCGCTTCTTGTCCTCTCAAAGACAGCCACAGCCACACGATGCAACATCTGGCAGGAAGGGAAAAATCAATGGGAATGATAAGCTTTAAAATCTCGTTTTCTTCTTCATCATAAAAAAGGAATGAAAATCTAGTGCTTATGATTCTCTTGCTATGGACTTCTCGTAAGCCTAGCCCTAAGAGATCCTTGGCCATGACGGGGGTTCGTAGGTTCTATAGTAATACAAATAATCAATAACCATTAACTGGCTAGAGTCTGGTATAACACAGGCAGACAGTGTGTATGCCCTCCTACATAGTGCTGCCATGGCACAGCTTTCCCAGCGTGCAACACTCTTGATATTTTAGCTCTGGCTTGCCTCTGATCAGTGATGTGAAAAGATCTGTCATCCAGGGACCAGGACCAACCCATCAAACTCATTCCCCATTTGGCTTAAACAAACCTGGAAGTTAGAAGTGAAGGCTAGGACAGTGGTTCTTAACTCTTTTATACCAGGACACCCTCTTCCAAATCAGGATCACCTTGACTCTATCCTCCCCATCTAGCCAGAACCCTCTTACCAGTAGCAAGGATAGGATGGTTGTGACTCCCTAACACCTGTTTGTGAACCCCATAGTGAGACCCTCGGTTCCTACACTAAGTCATTGTGCCACCTATCTACTCAAAACCTGATCTGGAATAGGCTGTAGTTAGGCACTGAAGTTTCCAAAGAGCTGCAGAGCCTGAAGAATCTATTCAGGTTTGGGATGGAAGAACATGGGAGCAGGACCATCAACTGCCTTTTACCATGCAGGACCTGAAGAGCACCACATATGGATGGCAGGAATGGAGGAGGGAATACCTCATCCAACAGGTTCTCCTCTGCTAGTGCTGCTACAGATGGCAGATAATCACAAGACATTCTTAGAAGAAATAGTGCAATTTAGGAATTGCCATACTAGTGTTCAGACCCATGATCCATATAGTCTAGTCTTCTGTGTCTGATGGTGGTCAGTGCCAGATGCGTCTGAGGCAGGCAAATGAAATATCAAAGTAGGCAGATAGGGCGTAATCTGCCTCCGTGAGGGTCTTGGCTTAGACCCTGAAACATGAAGTTTTAGATCTCTTCCAAAACTCTTCTTTTAGTATTAGATATTATAACTCTGGCTATTTATTCATATAATTTTACACCTCATCTTTGAATCACGCGCAAGTCTTGTCCTTAGTCATATCTGGTGGCAGTGAATTCCGAAGTTTTATTATCCAACTGAGTGAGAAAGTGTTTCCTCTTCCGTTTTGAATTTGCCACCTTTCAATTTAATTGAATGTCCCCTTGCTCTTGTGTTATGAGCCAAGGGAGAACAATAGAAGTTTCAACTCTTCCTGTAAGCCAGGGCTGAAGATCTTAAGGCAGAGCTGGGTGAACTCAAAGGATGTCTTGCCGCTCCAAAAGAGGGCATTGTATGTGAGACTGCACCTGCCTTTTCACACTTCATTGGGTTTAACGTTATAAATAACTAAATTCTAATTGCTGCAGCTTTCATGGAAGAAAGGCTTGTAATGCTGCTTGGCCCACTCTGTATCTGAGGTGTGTGTCATTCCTCCTGTGCTACTGAACAAAGTGTATCACTGTCTGAATCATAAGTGCTGACTCTGTGGGTGCCCTGGGACTGGAGCAACCACAGGGAAGAAATGGTGCAGCCTCCCATCAGCTCCCCCCCACAGTGCCTCCTGCCCGCTTATGGGGCCCGCTGATGAGTGCCTCCCCCTCCCTCCCCATGCCTCCTGCCCACTACAATCAGCTGTTTTGCAGTGTACAGGAGGCTGGGGGGGAAAGGGGAAGGAGCGAGAACACGGTGTGCTCAGGGGAGGGGGCAGAATGAGATTGGAAAAGGTGGGTCAGGGGGTGGGAAGGGATGTGGAGGGGGCAGGGCAGGGGTGGGGCCTTGAGGGAAGGGATGGAGTGGGGGCAGGGCCTAGGGCAAAGCTGGGGGTCGAGCACCACCCGACACAATGGGAAGTCAGCGCCTATAGTCTGGGTGGCTGAAGCATGACTCTTTTTTTGCTGAGTAATATTTAATGCAACATTCCAGTGTTGTCGCTTTGTTCCCACTAAGCTATAGCCCATGGTTGCCATGTGGCTCCAAAGCTACGTAGCTGTGATGGAAGTGGGCATTTTCTGTAATATTTTTATGAACTATCTGTATGCTCAGTTTCTATCACCTGGGTACCCAGTGGGTGCAGAAGGGTTAAAATGATGCTGTTGGGGCAAAGCAGGAGACAGGAGAGGTTTGTATCACATAGCTGTCTGGGTGATATGCATGTGTCATTAAGAACTGCCTGGAATCAACCCCTGTGAATGGAAGACCCTGACAGAGAGGATGGAAACCTAAGGACTGAGCAGTTAATGCTTACCAATGGGAGGCTCCCAGCAGGCTGAATGTGAGAATTCTGCATGGCTTTGCAGCAGAAGGATAATGGGTGGAGATGATAGGAGGTGGTGATAAGAATTGGGCTCACAGAAACTCAGGGTTCTTAGCGGGACTAAGGCCTTGTCTACGCTACAGAGTTTTGTTGACTCAAATTAAGCTGACGATCAAAAACCAGTTTAATTACATCACTTGTGCATTGTCCACACAATACTCCTACTTTCGGGGAAGCGTGTCCCCAGTTGGTGCTCTAGCATCGGCAGTGAGAGCAATGCACTGTGGGTAACTATCTACTCACCACCTTCTGCAGCTAGCTACTGTGGGAAGGTAGAGTGGATCACAGTGCATCATGAGCACAGGCTTAACATCCCATGATGCAGTTTTTTTCTGTCCCATCATTCCATGGGCTTCTGACTGTATTTAACACCATTTTTCAACGATCCCGGTTTACTGAGTGCCTGCTGTCAGAAAGGATGGACCCTGCACTGCTCTCTACTGTTGTGGTCATGTTTATGAACACATTGTGGCTAGTCATGCAGTATATCATGAGCTCCCAATCTAAACATCCGAGGTGCCTGTCCTGCTGCATGCCATGGAAAGAAACAACACCAGATTACTTTCGGCATTCATGGAGCAGCTGAACATGGTGGACTATTGCATTTGGGCTTGGGAAACAAGCACTGAGTGGTGGGATCGCATCGTTACGCAGGTCTGGGATGATGAGCAGAGGCTGCAGAACTTTAGGATGCGGAAAGCCACCTTCCTGGAACTGTGCGCGGTGCTCAGCTCAGCCCAGCCCAGCCCTCTGGTGCAAAAACACCAAAATGAGAGCTACTGTCTTGGTGGAGAAGTGTGTAGTGATCCCTGTGTGGAAGCTGGCAACTCCAGACTGCTACCTGTCAGTCACGAATCAGTTTGGAGTCGGGAAGTCCACCGTTGGGGCTGTGTGGTAACACAAGCATGCAGGGCAATTAATCGCATTCTGCTATGAAGGACTGTGATTCTGGGAAATGTGTGTGAAATAGTGGGTGGCTTTGCAGCAATGGGATTCCCTAACTGCGGCGGGGCGATAGATGGCATGCATATCCCAATTTTGGCCCCAGAACATCTTGCCATAGAGTACATCAATAGAAAGGGATACTTGTCTGTGGTATTGCAGGCGCTTGTGGAGCACTATGGTTGTTTCACTGATATTATCACGGGATGGTCAGGGAATGTGTATGACACATGCATCTTCAGGAACACTGGCCTGCATAGAAAGCTGCAAGCAGGAAATGTCTTTCCAGACCAGAAGATTCCAATGAGGGGTGTTGAAATGCCCATAGTGATCCTGGGAGATCCAGCCTACCCGTTACTCTCATGGCTCATGAAGCCTGACATGGGAAATCTAGACAGCAGCAAGGAGCACTTCAACAGTAGCCTGAGCAGGTGCGGAATGACTACTGAATGTGTGTTTGACAGATTAAAAACACGCTGACGCTAGCTTTATGGCTGGACTTAAATGAGGAAAGTATTTCCATGGTCATAGCGGCCTGCTGTGTGCTGCATAATATTTGTGAGGCTAAGGGTGAAAATTTCCCCCTGGGGTGGAGTGTTGAGGTGGATCACCTGGCTGCTGATTTTGAGCAGCCAGATACCAGGACCATTAGAGGGGCACAATGGGTTGTGAGGGGGGGAAGGTGGTATTCAAATCAGGGAGGCTTTGAGACACCGTTTTGACAATGAGCTCCAGTAATGTGTCTTTCTATACATCACTCTGCTGTGCTTTGTTAACTGGCTGCTATGCATGAAAATGTTGATGATAGCTTCCCCCGATCGTGATTTGTCGTCTGCAATTGTTCCAACTGCCATTGTGTATTAATTCCAGCAGCAACCACCATGTGTAGGAGACAGAGATTGATTATCTTTCAGAGAGTATGTTTTTATTAAATACCAATTAACCACACATAGAAAATGTTTGGATGGAAAGGGAGAAAACAGTGAAGGGCAGTGTCTTGATTTAAAAGCAGCAAAGAGTCCTGTGGCACCTTATAGACTAACAGATGTATTGGAGCATGAGCATTCGTGGGTGAATACCCACTTCATCAGACTCATGTAGTGGAAATTTCCAGGGGCAGGTATATATATGCAAGCAAGAAGCAGGCTAGAGATAACGAAGTTAGTTCAATCAGGGAGGATGAGGCCCTCTTCTAGCAGTTGAAGTGTGAAAACCAAGGGAGGAGAAACTGGTTTTGTAGTTGGCAAGCCATTCACAGTCTGTGTTTAATCCTGTGCTGATGGTGTCAAATCTGCAGATGAACTGAAGCTCAGCAGTTTCTCTTTGAAGTCAGTGGTCCTGAAGTTTTTTTGCTACAGGTTAGCCACCTTAAGATCTGCTATTGTGTGTCCAAGGAGAATGAAATGTTTTCCTACAGGTTTTTGTATATTGCCATTCTTAATGTCTGATTTGTGTCCATTTATCCTTTTCCGTAGGGACTGTCCAGTTTGGCTGATGTACATAGCAGAGGGGCATTGCTGGCACATAATACATTGGTGGCCGTGTCTTGATGTAGGCTCTCATAGCTGTGTGTAACTCCAGCTATCATTTTGGAAGCTGTCCGAAGGGGTGGAGTGAATGGGGTACTGAGATGAGCTGGGAAGATGCAAGGAATACCTGGGAGGAGTTTGGGGAGAGCATACCAAGCAGTTCAGTATCGGCTGCAGGGGAGGGGGAGCATGTATGTATTCTGCCTGCAGTGCGACTAGGCACTTCAACATCTTTGTTTGCTCCTCCTCACTTTTATCATCCACCCCAGGCCCTTTAAATTATGCTCCTGACTCTCCTTCCAGTCCTGCTTGTCTAGTTTGATTTTCATTTATAGTCTCTCTCCACGCCCTGTGTTCTTGTTTTTCTGCATCTGAGGATTGGAGCACCTCTCTAAACATGTCCTCTTTGCTTCTCCCCAGTTACTTCCTTATCTAGCAGAGGCGCTCCACCCAGGAGTGGCGCCAGGGTTTTTGGCGCCCTAGGCGGGGATCCTTCCGCGCTCCCGGTCAGCGGCAATTCTGCGGCGGGGGGGTGTCCTTCCGCGCTCCCAGTCTTCGGGGCACTTCAGCGGCAGGTCCCAGAGCGAGTGAAGGACCCGCCACAGAATTGCCGCCAAAGACCCTGAGCGCGGAAGGACCCCCTGCCGCTGAATTGCCACCAAGGGCGGCAAAATGCCGCTCCCCAAATCCTGGTGCCCTTGGCAACTGCCTAGGTCACCTAAATGGAAGCACCGGCCCTGGATCCACCGGTGTGTAGGGGGTTTCCCTGAAGGCCGCTTCTGCTGAAGCACAAGAAACAATAAACAGAAGCATGATTGTTCGTGTACTCACAGCATCGAATCACGTTAGTAAAATACACCTCTTTTAAAATACAAATCAGTTTCTCACTGTCCCTTGGCTAGCACACAGCTCAGTGAATGCCCTAAACATGGTGAGTTTGGCCCGGGAAGGTCACACTCAAGATGGGGCAAAGGGTCTAGGCAGTTTTTTAAGGAGACCATTGCAAGCAACTAGGGACAACAATGCAAATTGCCACCATTTTCCACAGGCAGAGGTCACTGAAGCTGATATCTCACTACTGAGGGTAAGTAGTGGCATCTCCTGCATTCTTGTGGCTTCAGACTGGGTATCTCTGTTGCTCAGCCATGTGCCACTTTGGTTCCTGCACAAATGATTGCTGATTGGTGTGGGAAAGTGTCCTACAATGCGGGAAGGAACAAAACAGTTCTTCCAAGGAACCTTCAGCAGAGGATTGGCGAGTACCTCCAGGAAAGTTTCCTAAGAGATCTCTCTGGAGGATTCCCATGAAATCTCAATGTGTATTGACACACTATTCTGCCCCACTGCATAGCTGCACGGGGGAATGTGAAGCACACACAGAAACAGCAAGGTTTGTACATTTCTAACCCTTAACCCACTTCTAGCATATAACAAAGCAAAGGACAGCTCTACCATTCATAACCGAGCAGCATCAACTCAGAAAGATCACTTACCAGAGCTCCCCTCTCCTGCATCATGCACACCAGAGATGGAGTGCTGGGACTGTATTGATCCCTTCTGGGTCGAGAAAAGGTCCTGGCTTGGCCTGGTACCAGACTACCCTATCGCTGGTCCCATCTCATCCATCCATTCAGAATTTCTGTCCTAGGTAATGTGTCAACATTTCAACACTTGCTTTTGTCCCATCTCCCATCATGCACCCAGAGTCATGTGTAGTCCTTTAGGGAGTCTGTTCCCTATGAGAGAATGGGGGCCTGAACTACAACTCTCATAAGGCAATGTACTAATAAGCCATGCAGTCGAACGTTTTACTGAACTGATTCAAAACAAAACATTTCCGGTTAGTTTAACAAAGCCAGATATTTTGAGTTGTGTTGTATCTACCTGAAATGAATTACTTTGTTTTGGTTTTTTTTTCCTTCCCAGATGGAAAATCAAATATTTCTGGCAAAATCAAAAATTTCCCCTGGGCGAACTTTAGGGTTGCAGAAACTTGATATTCCCTGGGAAAATCATCTAACAGAAAACTCCCAACCAGCTCTACTCACAAGGGAATCTCATGGTTGATTCCAGATAGCTACTTGCTATCTCTTACTTTTATTTCAATTGAAAATATGATAAATATTTCAGGCTCTAATGGGACAATGCCCAGGCCCATTGACCCAAACATCCAGCTCAGCCTCTGTTTTATATTCCTCTCTAGGTATGGCATAGAAGACCCACATGAAAGGATTAATTATAAAAGGCTGAAGTTTCTCACGTGAGAAGGAATGGACCAGGATGGGACTTCTTCCTGAATTCCTGAAACTAACTTAATCCACCTGCCTGCTGTCAGATGGCCTCCTTTTATTCCCTAACATGTACCCCATACATGCCCTGCATCCTCATCACCAGTGGTAAAATGTTCCATTTCCTAGCACTGCAGGGTTGTGAGATATTGGATGTCTAATTAGTTGGTGCATGACTGAATCTTGCTCATCCTAGGCCAAATGACATTTTAAGTGGGGAATTCCATACTTGTGAAAGAAACATTTTTATAGCAGGTTGATTATTTTTCTTTTGGATGAGGCATTTGTTTGAAACTGAAAGTTTGGAATTTTAGAAATGATCTTGGTGGAGATTAGTTAGTGGTCAGAGTGGAGGTGAGGTGACTTACCACAAGGCTATCATCACCAAATATGTAGAATAAGTAGATCTCATATGTGTGTGTCTAGAGGTGGTGGCTGTACCTATGGGTTTTCTTCAGACCATTACAATTTCATTGACATTTTGGAAGACCCCATTACTCACAAGCAGCCCTTACCCTTGTACTTTGTATCTGCCATCCATCTTACAGAAGACCTATTCTAAAATTGAACCAGAAAGTTAGAAAATATTTCATGGGTACTGCACTTGTGTGAATCCTGCTTACCTTAATTACCATCTGTCCAGCTATACCAGGTGATGTGAGAGAGAAATTAGTAACTATACATATATTTTTAAAAAAACTTCTAAAGATCCTCTGAGTTGTGATATTACAGACCAGTATCTTGCATTTTACCAGACTAGAAGACTATGAGTGCAGGGTCTAGGAATCACTGCTCTCAACAGGATACCTGATCTATTTATAGTCTTACTGGTTCAGAAAATACTGGACTTTAACATTAGTCTAAGGCTAAATATTGTCAGTTTTAGATCTTGGGCCCATAGAATACTGTGTCCCTGCTTTGACCCATTTCATATTTTCGAGTGGGTGGGGGAGAAGAAAATGTTTTTTGAGATAGGGATACTTGAACACAAAAGTATGGGATGTTATCCTGGTAAACATTGGTACATTATTGCCAACTCACATGACTTGATCACAAGTCTAGTGATTTTTGATTTTCTTGAAAGCCCCAACTATTGGACTCAATAGCAAATCCATGAGACTCGTAGCTTGCATTAAACAAAAGGTAAGTTTTTGGCCTTTGTGGTTGCAGAGAAAAGCTTGGAGAGGTGAAGTAAGTGCACCCTAAAGGCTCAGAAACCAGAAGGTAAATAAAACAATCCAAAATCTGTTCTTTTGAAGGACACCTAAGATTTTCTGGAACCCCTGATTTCTGGATTCTTGGGGTCGGCAAGGTCCCACACCAAAGGCTCTCAAGCAAAATAAGTAGTCATGGGACAAAAGGTAGGGTCCTCTCATAGATCACTAATTGGTTAAAAGACAGAAGACAAAGGGTAGGAATAAATCATCAGTTTGCACAGTGGAGAGAGGTAAATAACTGGGGCCCAAGGAATTGCACATATTTATAAATTATAAATGATCTGGAAAAGGTGGTTAACAGGTAGGTGGCAAAATTTGCAGATCATACAAAATTACTCTACATAGTTACATCCGAAGCTCATTGTGAAAAGTTATAAAGGGATCTCACTAAACTGGATGACCGAGCAACAGAATTGAAGATGAAATCCAATGCTGATAAGTACAAAGTAATGCACATTGGAAAACATAACATCAACTATATGTACAAAATGATGGGGGTTAAGTTAACTATTACCACTCAGGAGATCTTAGAGTTGTCATGGGTAGTTCTCTGAAAACATCTGCTCAATGTGCAGGGGCAGTCAAAAAAGCTAACGCTGTTAGGAACTACTAGGAAAGGAATAGATAATAGGACAGAAAATATCATGATGCCACTATATAAATCCATGGTACACCCACAGCTTGAATACTCTGTGCAGTTCTGGTCACCTCATCTCAAAAAAGATATATTAGAATTGGAAAACATACAGAAAAGGACAACAAAAGTGATTAAGGGGTATGGAACAGTTGGAGAGATTAAAAAGATCAGCACTGTTGATCTTAGAAAACAGATGACTAAGGGGAGATATAATAGAGGTCTATAAAATCATGAATGGTGTGGGGAGAGTGAATAGGGAAGTGTTATTCCCCCTTCTCATAGCAACTGAACTAGGGTTCACCCAGTAAAATTAATAGATCGCAGGTTTAAAATAAACATAAGGAAGTACTTCTTCCCACAATGCATAGTCAACCTGTGGAATTCATTGCCAGGAAATGTTGTGAAGGCCAAAAGTATAACTGGGTTCAAAAAAGAGATAGATACGTTAATGAAGGATAGCCATTGATGAACCTATTAGCCTTTATGGTCAGGGACGCAACCCCAGGCTCTAGGTGTCCCTACACCTCTAACTGCCAGAAGATGGGCTTGAACAACAGCATATGGATCACTCAATAATTGCCCTGTTCACTCCCTCTGAAGCAGCTGGCAACACTGGCTACTGGTGGAAGTCAAGATGCTGGGACAGATGATTGTTCTTATATTCTTATGACAATACTGATAGTGGCCTAAATGCAAGCCTATCCTATTAGTTATTAATACCACCACAATATGTATCCATCTAGGCTTTGGTTTCTACCTCCTTCAGGCAGTAAAAGACATCAGACTTTAACAAGGCATTCAAAATAAAAACACACAGCTTGATAGTACAGTGTGTGTGTGTGTGTGTGTGTGTGTTCGTTCATTCCATGGAAGAGCCAAAAAATTCTAGGTACTGAAATAATGATTCCCCCTCAGATGGATGTACAATATTATCCTAAAAGTTGTGTTCATTAAGAGAGTGTTTTCAGATAATATATCCTGAAATTCTCTGAAAGTTTTATTTTTCCATGCACAAAAAGTAAACTAATACTGTTTTTAGACTAAGAAGAGCTGAATAATACAGAACAAAGGTAAAGACTCCAAAGGAGCGCACACAGTGTGTGACAATCCTCTGACAATCTGTACTAAACTGTAAGAACAAAATGGCTGCTTAATATGCCCACCAGGGAGGATACTTAGAAACTTAAAGATACAGTGCAAAGAAAATAAAAGGCATCACTGGTTCCTAGTCACACAACCCAGTTATACTGTTCAGCCCTGGAATAATCTTTATTTGGGAAATGTTCCTATCTGTAAACCTCCAGTCACTGCAGGTGAAGTGTTTAGCTATTGATAGATCAACTTTTCCTCTACTAGTTGGCTTGTGATTTCTAAATAGTCATGGAATGTTTAGTCCATATATTGATTCTTGTATTTAGTTAATTGCTATAAATGTCATAATTGCATTGGTGTTCATGATGATATATTGACTTATATTGCAATTTTTGCCTGTAGCAGAGCTGAACTCAGATGTGTGCAAGTCACATCTCTGAACCACACAGTGGTGCTTGCTGATATTAGTAATATTAAATTTTAATTCTGCTCTGATTACCAGTCTGTCTAAATTAGGCAGAAGGAAATCAGTGTGGCTGTCTTGGCATGACCTCTTCAATTCTTTGAATTAGAAAGCAGAGGGAAGGCTTCTATAAATATTCACATGTATTTAGGAACTGGTGGAAGAACATGCACAGCAGATTTTGGTTAATATTTTTATCTTCCGTATAAGTGCTGGAAAATTCCAAAAATATGAGAATCATAGAATGGTAGGACTGGAAGGAATCTCGAGAGGTCATCTAGTACAGTCCCCTGTATTCATGGGAAGATTAAGTGTTATCTTTAGGGTGATCATTGTCCCATTTTGGCTGGGACAGTCCCTTTTTTTAAGCCCTGCCCCAGCTGTCCCAACTTTTTTGGCAAAGGTGGGCATTTGTCCCGTTTGCTGTTGCCAACTTGATCAGTTGGCAAGAGCAAACAGGACAAATGCTCACTTTTGTCAAAACATTAGGGTATGGAGGAACATGTGGGAGGGGGTGAGTGGCAATGCCAGCCATATGAAGGGCTTGGACGGTGGGCAGGCACGGCTAGGGTGAGTGGCTTGGGCCAGACTCAGGGGAAGGCTTCGGGCAAGCAGTGACACCAGCCCTGCTTGGCAAGGAGTGGGGAGGGCTCAGATGAGCAGCTCAGTACAGTCCCACGTGAGGAGGGGGGCTCAGGCGAGCAGCCCAGGTCAGCCCCAATGGCCATTGGGGGAGAGCTAGCCCCATGAAGCATCCCATTTTCCCTTGGGGAAATATGGTCACCCTAATTATCTAAACCGTCCCTGACAGGTGTTTGTCTAACCTGCTCTTAAAAATCTCCAGTGATGGAGATTCCACAACCTCCCTAAGCAATTTATTCCAGTGCTTAACTATCTTGACAGTTAGGAAGTTTTTCCTAATGTCCAACTAAACCACCCTTATTGCAATTTAAGCCCATTGCTTCTTGTCCTGTCCTCAGTTTGAGGAGAACAATTTTTCTCCTTCCTCCTTGAAACAATCTTTTATGTACTTGAAAACTGTTATATGTCTCTTCTTGGTCTTTCTCTTCTCTAGACTAAACAAACCCAGTTTTTTTCAATCTTCCCTCATGGGTCATGTTTTCTAGAGCTTTACTCATTCTGATTGCTCTTCTCTGGACTTTCTCCAATTTGTCCACATCTTTCCTGAAATGTGGTGCCCAGAACTGGACACAATACTTCAGCTGAGGCCTAATTGGCATGGAGTAGAACTGAAGAATTACTTTTCATTTATTGCCTACAACACTGCTGCTACTACATCCCAGAATAATGTTTGCTTTTTTTGCAACAACGTTGACTCGTATTTAGCTTGTGATCCGCTATAAGCCCCAGATCTGCTTCCGCAGTCCTTTCCCACTTGCATATGTGCAAATGATTGTTCCTTCCTAAGTGGAGTACTTTGCATTTGTCCTTATTGAATTTCATCCTATTCCCTTCAAACCACTTCTCTGGTTTGTCTGTATCATTTTGATTTTTGAAACTATCTTCCAAATCACTTGCTAGCCATCTCAGGTTGGTATTGCCCACAAATGTTATTAGTGTATTCTTTATGCCATTATCTAAATTATTGATGAAGAAATTTAACAGAAATGGATCCAGAACTGATCCCTGCGGGACCCGACTTGATATGCTCTTCCAGCTTGACTGTGAACCATTGATAACTACTCTCTGGGAATGGTTTTCCAACCAGTTATCTACCCACCTTATAGTAGCTCCATCTAGGTTGTATTTTCCTAGTTTGTTTATGAGAAGTCCATGCGCAACAGTATCAAAAGCCTCACTAAAGTCAAGATATACCACATCTACCACTTCCTCCCTATCAACAAGGCTTATTACCCTGTCAAAGAAAGCTATTAAGTTATTTTGACATGATTTTGTCTTGACAAATCCATCTTGACCGTTACTTATTATCTTCTAAGTGTTTGCAAATTGATTGCTTAATTTTTTGCTCACTATCTTTCCAGGCACTGAAGTTAAGCTAACTGGTCTGTAATTCCCCAGATTGTCCTTATTTCCCCTTTTTATAGATGGGCACTGTATTTGCCCTTTTCCAGTCCTCTGGAATCTCCGCTGTCTTCCCTGAGTTTTTGAAGATAATTACTAATGGGTCAGATACCTCCACAGTTAGCTCTTTGAGTATTCTAGGATGTGCTTCATCAGGCCCTGGTGACTTGAAGACATCTAACTTGTCTAAGTAATTTTTAACTTGTTCTTTCCCTATGTTAGTCTCAGATCCTATCTCATTTTCACTGACATTCATTATGTTAGCTGTCTAATCACTACTAACCTTTCTGGTGTAAACTGAAACAAAAAGCTCATTTAGAACTTCTGCCATTTCCACGTTCTCTGTTACTGTTTTCTCCAGCCCCCCCCAATGGGTAATGGGCCTACCCTGTCCTTATTTTTCCTCTTGCTTCTAATGTATTTCTTGTTACCTTTTATGTCCTTAGCTAGTTTAATCTTGTTTTGTACCTTGGCCTTTCTAATTTTGTCCAAACATACTTGTGTTATTTGTTTATATTCATCCTTTGTAATTTGACATAGTTTCCACTTTTTAAAGGATTCTTTTTTGAGTTTCAGACAATTGAAGATCTCCTGGGTAAGCCATGGTGGTCTCTTGCCAAACTTCCTATCTTTTCTACCCCGTGTGACAGTTTGCTCTTGTGCCCTTAATAATGTCTCTTTGAAAAATATTCTGATTGCTTATCCTGTCATATATACGGCAGAGCTGTCCATAGCGTTTTTTCTTGCCAGATCTATGAAGTGTTTTGCTACCTAGGTCAAGATGCTGTGATATTACAGGCTAATATCTTGTTTCCTATCAGATTTTTAGACAGGTCGTGTTCTGCTGATATTGCAAAGTATTCCTTGACTCACAGAAGAGCTCAAATACTGTAAGTCTTGAATAAAGCTACAGAAAAACTAAATTCTGCAGAAATCACAATATAAAATAGCTACAGTCAATAAAATGTGCTGTCCTGTGTAGATGTGATGGTCAGGAATGGAATCAGAATCTCTTATGTTCAGCTGAAAGTGGAAGGGGAATTTAGATAGGCGTAATCTAACTCTCCAGGTAGATGAGCATGCCCTGCAACATATATTAATTGAGGAATGCTTGTCACAGTTGTAAAAACATCAGTATTGCTTCCTTTTGGTAGCAGCGCTCCAAGAGGTGCAGTGGTCTAGTCAGAGCAGGGGAGAGGAATCTGGGACACTTGGGTATCATTTACAGCTCAGTTGCTGAAGTGCTATGTAGAAACTTACTTGACTTCTCTGTGCTTTACCTACCTATGTAATGGATGTAACAATACTTACCTACCTTCCAAGGGTGTGGAGACTTTCATTTTTTGTAAAGTGCTTTGAATCCTAAAAAAATGGTGGTGTATAAATAGGGGTGGGAGGATTCGATTTTTATCCGTAAATGTTGCTAAAGGTTGGTTTCACCATATACACACACAAACCATCGAAAAGCTATTTCCAACCATCATAGCAGAGATTAACAGATAGGCACAGTAAGAAAATGCTGCTTGAGAACTTGTTAGAGTTTGATTTCAGGGTATTTATTTTGACATGTGGTGATGGCAATTTGTGTTTTTAACAGTTATAAAGTGCAACTCTTTGAACCTCAATGTCTGCGGTAATTAATTATTGTCTGGTCCCCATAAGTTCCTGCAACTGTAAAACTTTTAAACTGACAAAACAAAGAAAAAAAGGAAAGGAAAAAAAGCTTAAGTCCCATAATTTTACACAACTGTGAAAATGTAACTCAATAACAATTGAAAATAATGCTTAAAATAAATATTGATATTATCCATTGAAATTATAAAAATAAATATTGAATTCTGCCAATAAATGCTATTATTGGTAGTATGCATTTTCACTGTTTCCAGGTTGACTCAATGGGAACTAGATATGCAAATATAGGACTGGAATCCTAATCCAAGTGCAGAATGCCAACTGTAGACAACCCATATATTGTAGATCTCAGGTTCTCTTGTGGCCTGAGACATATTGGATAGATATTTTTTCTCTAGCAGCATTAAACATAGATGAGTAATTCTTATAGACTTTAAAAATAGCCCAGGCAAACAACTGCCATCTGCACAATGAATATTGTTATAACCATCACGTCTTGAAATTGCTTAGCCTTCTTTAAAATGGTCCTTGTTCCAGCAATTTGAGCTTACTGTAATGATAATTATGGCAACATTTCCACCTCGACTGGAGTGAGGCGATCCGAACTGGTGAGTATTAAATTACTCCTTGAGGTGACTTGAATCTTGACAAAAATATGTTTTCTGTCTCTATTTTAGTTGCTGGCTGAGCATTTCTCTGAATGCTCATTGCCTCTGCACAGCAGCGTGGTAGTATTTTATCCCTACTGTCTCCCAGTGCAAGACTGTTTTCTTTATCCATGATGGAGGTGCCTTAACCTGCCTGCTCAAGAGCTTCATTTGCAACTTGCCAGGAGATCTCTGACTTGGTCTGTTTGTGCAGTAGGCCCTCCTCTTTAGATGGAGAGGGAGGACCAGGTTCATCCTTGTGCTGGGGCAGTGGTAGGAGAGAGGCAGCTTGTGCTAATGAGCCCCCCAGCTGCCCTGACATACACTCGTTATTGGTAGAATGCAGGAAGGTTGAGACTGAAGGAATTTGTGGGTTCAATTCCAGGTGCCGGTGAGGGCTTGTGCTGCTGCTTCTGACTCCTCTAGCCTGTGCCTTTCCCAGTCCCATCTCACTTGCTTTTCTTCCCTCCAGGCTTCTCATCCTAGTCCCAATTCTCCCTCCATCCAGGCTCCTCATCAGAGTCCCAGACTCATCCGTCCTCCCCTCCCCCTCCTCTGCTTCTGGTCCCTTGTGCTTTCCTGTCATACTACTGCCTGGGCTCTGTGCTAATGCCACAGCGGCCCCTGACAGCCAGAAGGCGCAATTTCAGGGAATGTTCTGCTCAGCCTCTTTGGACACAGGTTGGAGCATGCTAAGTGCATACAGAAGTTTAGCAGAATTTAGCTGCCAAATGTAACATACTCTTACTGAGTGTATGTGAACGGCAATTTTTTCAATGCTTATAACAGCCAAATGTTTATGCAAAAGGCACATGTCTGCCACGTAAGCCCCCCTTGCACAATTTCAAGTCCCTGTTTCAAACCTTAGAGGTGCTGGAGCTTTGCAGTTAAAAGACTGTTAGAATGTTTTAACATGGGCAAAATGTGTCGCCTCATTCTCTGAAACAGCTAAATCGTTTTTGCTGAAACTTCCCACAAAAAGACTTAGCTTAAGGCAGATGCTCAGTATGGAAGCTTTCAGCCCAAACACTTAAAATTTGGTAAAGTTTCACAAGCAACTAAAACCAGGGTCTTATGAGAGAAAATGCCAGGGAATCTTTAACTATAGGCGGTGCTCCCAGTTCTGTGTATAATACACTAATCAATCCTTAAGAACACTAAGCAGCGGCAAATATGTTTTAAATGGCAGTCCAGAGCGATAATTTTTAATAGAGATAGGCAATGAATTCCCTAATCAAAGCATGTAATTAAAAAAAAGTTCTAGCTCCCATTGTCTGCTGATAACTAATCAAGTAACTTAGTACTGATCTTGGGAGCACAGGACAGCGAAAGACGACTGAGACAGGCCCCCAAGGCACATGGAGAGAAGCTCAGGCAAAATATGTCAGAACTGTGAACATATTCACTGTTTGCCTGCACAGCTTTGCTTGTTTTCCTCCGGCAAAAACTGCCTTTTTGCTCCAAGCACAGCTTGTGGGTTGTTGAAGATGACTGGGAGCGGGGGAAGGGATGAAGATTGAAGGACAAATTCTGCTTCTTGTTATTCACTTTTGTGTGTGGAAACTGGCTGTAAAGGTTTTAACCACAGTTACAGGGATACAATCAGACCTCTGGGGAGTTTACAAAGGTTTGCTATGTAGGAGCCTAAAGATGCAAGTAGGCATTTAGTGGGGTTTTCATAGGCACAGGTTTGGCTCCTAATTCCCATTGACTTCCTGCTGTGGCACATCTGTAAATCCCACCTGACTTCTGTCTTGCATCTTTTGGCCCTCGAATACTTTGGTAAATGTTGTCCCCTGTCTACGCTAGCTCTTAACCAGGTAGTCACCAGGGGCCAGATCCACAAAGGGACTTAGGCACCTAAACCCCAGTTTTAGGCACCACTGTGATCCACAAAACCCCTGCTTGGCCGAATTGTGCTTGGTACCTATATTTTCTCTGTAAAAATTCCCTAAGACCATAAATTTCTGCCTCTGGGTTTGTACACTGCTCACTCACTCTCGGTGTCCAGATAGGTTGGGCCAAAAGAAATCTGAGGTTCAACAAGGACAAGTGCAGAGTCCTGCACTTAGGACGGAAGAATACCATGCACTTCAACAGACTAGGGACCAAGTGGCTAGGCAGCAGTTCTGCAGAAAAGGACCTAGGGGTTACAGTGGACAAGAAGCAGGATATGAGTCAACAGTGTGCTCCTGTTGCCAAGAAAGCTAACAGCATTTTGGGCTGTATAAGTAGGGGCATTGCCAGCAGATTGAGGGACATGCTCATTCCCCTCTATTCGGCATTGGTGAGGCCTCATCTGGTGTACTGTGTCCAGTTTTGGCCCCCACACTACAAGAAGGATGTGGAAAAATTGGAAAGAGTCCAGTGGAGGGCAACAAAAATTATTAGGGGGCTGGAGCATATGATTTGTGATGAGAGGCTGAGGGAACTGGGATTATTTAGTCTGCAGAAGAGAAGAACTGGGGGGGGGGAGATTTGATAGCTGCTTTCAACTACCTGAAAGGGGTTCCAAAGAGGATGGATCTAGACTGTTCTCAGTGATGGCAGATGACAGAACAAGGAGCAATGGTCTCAAGTTGCAGTGGGGGAGGTTTAGGTTGGATATTAGGAAAAACTTTTTTACCAAGAGGGTGGTGAAGTACTGGAATGGGTTTCCTAGGGAGGTGGCGGAATCTCCATCCTTAGAGGTTTTTAAGGTCAAGCTTGACAAAGCCCTGGCTGGGATGATTTAGTTGGGAATTGGTTCTGCTTTGAGCAGGGGGTTGGACTAGATGGCCTTCTGAGTTCCCTCCCAACTCTGATATTCTGTGATTCTATGTTTACCTCCCAACTATGCCCCATGCACCAAGGGAAGATAGATTGAGACGTGCCTGTCTAACCATGGGGCCTGATCTGGTGGGCATTCTCAGAGGCCACCTACCTGACTGGGTCTCATGCGAGATGTGGGAGCAGGAATGGTGCCCATCTTGTAACTTTTAGTCCAGTGGTTAGAACACTCACCTGGGATCTGGGAGACCCAGCTTTAATTCCCTTCTCTGCCTGAGAGGGAGACAGAACTTGAACAGGGGTCTCCCACGAGAGTGCCCTAACCACTGAGCTAAGGGAAATTCTGATTTGAGGCTCCCTCAATCTCTCCTGTTGAAGATGTTTCACTTTGGCTATATACTTAGCCATTGGAGCAGGGTGACTGGGCCCTAGGTCTCCCACCTCCCATGTGAGTACCAAGCTCCTGAGGCATTCCCAGCCTCTCTCTTTCTGTCCCAATGACTCTTTCATTATTTAATCCAAAGAGAAGCAGCCTCCATAGCCTCCACACTATCACATAGCCCAGTGGTTAGAGCACTCTTCTGTGGGAAGCCTCTGTTTAAATCCTTGCTCCCCCTCAGGTAGAGGAGGGAACTGAACCTGGGTCTCCCATGTCCCAGGTGAGTGCTGTAACCACTTGGCTAAAAGTTTTATTTGGGGGCCAAGTGGTGATGGCACCAGGATAAGGATGAGGAGGAGAAAGAAGCAGAATGAGGCCTAAGCCACCTGGCTTCAAAAGAATCCTGGCTATGGACTGCAAGCAGAGATAGGCCTAAGCCCAAGCTTCAGGAAAGCACCTACGTTTGTGAGAGTCCTGGCTTAGGACATATCAATGAGGGGGTATCTTCCAGTGGCTAACTTAGGTGGCTCCTCGCCTAGAGTGTTGATTTTTGTGAACTGGATTCTAAGCTGCCTATGTCTCCCCATGCATTGTATAGGGAATCTGAGCCCCTAACTCAGGGTTTAGGGATCCAAGTGATGTTTCCAGGCACCTAAAAGTTAGATATTGTGATGCTGAGCATTGCAACACCTAAGTCCTTTTGTGGATCTGGGCCCAGGCTCCTGGGCTTGGATATAGTTATAATGCAAATTCAGGCACTGTTACTTGTGGTCACTTCTTCAGCACAGTCCACTTTCCAGAACAGCCCATGTTAACTGCTCCTAAACACTCATTCTCCTGAGCTGCTCATTCCTCCTGTTTTTGTCATGTCACACCTTGATTACTACAACACCCTTCTCTGCATCCCCTCAAAGTTTGCTGCCCTCTCCTCTTAACCCCCCCCCCCAAAGAGTCGGAACTTCAGATACAAACACTCCCAGAGTTTGGCAAACTTTGAGTCTGAGTCCAGATATAAAGTTTACAACCTGGGCCCATCTTTTGCTGTTACTGCTGAGTACGGTGTGATATTTATTGGGGCCAGTGCATTATCAAATGGAATGGTTATTTTTCAGGTGTTTCTGTCCTTTGCAGCATCCATAAGGTACAGTTCATCCTTGAAATGAATTGATTCTAAGCAATATTTTATGGTTACTTAGAAAAGTTAACTGATCACTTATAAATAATAATTCAAAGCAAACTGGGTTTTGTTTTTAAAAAAGTGATTTCATAAAGGAAAGTAAATATCCAGAAAAGAAGTCAGAAACATTTTGGGTGAATAATTTTATATAGCCTTGTCTTAGATTTAGTTGCCGATTTGCCAAACAGAACAGAAAATATTGTGCAGGTACTGCAGTATGAGTGAGTGATGTGAATTCCATACATTTACACATATACATGATACCTCAGACAAACTCAGATATGCACAATAAAGTTCCTACTGTATGTGACTCTGAGTGCCTTACACATAATGAGCTTAAAAATCAGTTTTGTGTCTCACCCAATTCCTTATTAAAAGAAAACGTTTTCTAATTCTGTCTCTGTTGTGACCAGTTGACATCCTCTATCCCTGTAATAAAAGCAGCCATTCCACTCATTAAGCACCAGGAAACAATCCTAGACAGCACTTAATTGAGTGCTTCTTAAAGAAAGTTGAGTCAGCAGCTCTGAACTGTAAAGTTTATAACTTGGTTTCACCTATTAGTTTACCACTGACAGATGGTAGGGCCAGTGAAGAGAGATGAAAGAGTAACCTTGAATATTTTAATGAAGACATTGATTATCTCGGTGGTGGTTGGGACTACATATAGTTTCTACAAAGAGTTGTCTTCAAAGCTAATATTTAAGTTCTTGCATGTGTAGCAGTCATCAGTCCCTTGCAGTATTATCCCACCTGCTTACTCACAAGAATATTGTATCAGAGGGGTAGCCGTGTTAGTTTGGGTCTGTAAAAGCAGCAAAGAGTCCTGTGGCACCTTATAGACTAACAGAAGTTTTGGAGCATGAGCTTTCGTGGGTGAATACCCATTTCATTGGATGCATGCATTCACCCACGGAAGTTCATGCTCCAAGAATATTGTATTGACCACTGATTTATCATGAGCTATACTCTTCCTAGGAAATCATTTGCATAGACTTTTGAGAGCAGAAGGGAAATCTGCTTTAAAATCCTCTAATCCAACCTCTACCATGACACAGGTTATCCACGGTCATCCAGTAATTCCTGCATTGAACTCAATAAACTGTGGTTGAGTTATAGCACCCCTCTTGGAGAGAGATCTGCATCTAAATAGAGATTGCATGTGATGGGGACCCTTCCACTTTCTTTGGTAATCTATTCTGGTAATTAATTACCCTTATTATTAAAAATTGTGCACCTTACTTTCAGTTTGCCTTCCTAACTTCTGTTACCAGTTGTTGGCTCTTGTTATCCCTTTTCTGTTAGATTAAAGAACTCTGTATCAGATACCCTCTTCCTGTTCAGGTACTTATTGACCATGATCAAGTGGCCTCTTACCCTTCTCTACAATAAGCTAGATCAAACTCCTGTAGTGTTTCATTGTAAGGCATATTTTCCAGACCATAAACCATTCTTGTTGCTCTTCACTGAATCATTTCTAATTTCTTCAAAGTATGAACACCAGAACTGGGCATAGTAATCCAGTAATGGTCTCACTAATACAAAATGCAATATTGCCGCCTTCCTATTTCTACTCAGTATTCCTCTGTTTATATGTTTTGCCTGGTTGGGAGAGTGTGTAATGAGATGCACTAATATTGTTGGTTTAACAAAGATATTAAGACATAAAGAGAATGATGAGTCCTTGCATTCTTCCCCTATTTCCCTCTGCAGCTTGCCAGGAACAATTTTGCTGTAAATACGAATGCCAATATGAATCTGTGTTTTCTGTTTGAAAATGCTTGCTGGACCGCCAAGAACTTGGAAATACAGAGGATTGGTGTGTTTGTTTAAACTCCTCACAGCAAGGTTCCTGCCACGGTTGGGACCCGTGGGACCTAACTATGAATAATAGAGGAGGATTTTTTTTATGATTTTCCTCCCAGACAATTTGTAACGCTTGTCTCATGACAAAAATAAAATGAATAAGAAATAACAACACCCTACTTCATGAGAATGAAAGCTCAAACAGAATTTGTTTTAAATACCTCCATTGTTATTTAGTAGAATTCCACACCTTGACTGCAAACTCTTTCTTGACAGCATAAAAAACTACTTACTGGATTTATGTCCAGTCCCTTTTTACACTTCATCTCATTTTCTTACTATAAAGCATTGTCAGACAACCAGCCAGTCACTGCTCTCTGTATTGTATGGTTCATTAGCATCCATGCTAAAATGTTCATGAGATTTTCAACAACCATGCCATCGAGCTTATATACGTATATATTTCTATATTTGAGTCAAATTTAGTGTCCAAAATTGTCTCAATTAACCTGCCTATCAATTTGAGTCTCTGGTCCTCCTTTATACTGAGTAGTTTTAAATTACAGGTTATAATTTCATCTACCACAGTCTGTCTGTTCCTATTCAGAGTAACATTCTCTATTGCTAAAACAGTTGGTAATATTTTAATATTATCTAGTTCAGCATTAGCTCCAGAAAACATAGTACTCATTGGGCTAGACTGCAACGAGCCTTGTGCAACAGGGAACGGGTGGGGCAGAAGAACATAGCCAGAAAAACTGGGTTGGCATGAGGGGATGGGGAGAGCAGTGGGCACTGTGGCCCACGTTCCTAGATGCTGTGTACATGAGTTGCACCTGGAACCATCTCAGCACTGCCTCCAACCATGCCTAGTAACCTAAATTCCCAATCTGGCCCATGGTTCACCCTCTGTGGTCAGATGTCTATGTATTCACCTCGAGTATGAAAACAGGTAGGGCACAGGCATCAAAGTCAGAGAAGAGCCTGTGATCCAGATTGTTACCCAGTGGACTGCTATACTATGTGCTAGAGCTCAATTCTGCAGTGCGAGATGATCAAACAGCTGTTTGGCAGGGTTAGAAGGCTGACAATGGGGGCAGATGGAAGAAAAGGGAGAGTAGCTATTGGGCAGGGATTTAATTTAGCAAAGAACCGGAAGCCACATTCAAATCAGTGGGGACTAGAGGTGCCAGTGCTGCCATTAGCCAGTACAAGTGGCTGAAGGTTGGAGGGAAAACATGGCATGAGCTGTTCACCTAAAGACATTTAGGAAAGAATTCTCTCCCCGGTATAGTCAGGCAATAGAATTTGATTCACAGAATAGCACTGATTCATGTCAGTTGGCAAATGTATTATTCATTTTTTCAGGGACAATGCTGGCCCCCACTTTAAGCCTTTATGTGCTGCTCTGGTATATACTTTAACTGCACTCAGTGGCCCCAATGTCGGGGGTATGTCGGGGGAGTTGGGAGCAGATCAGGACCTATAGGCAACAGCATGGAGGCTGCTCTAGGTCAGAGTAGCCCCAGGGCTGCTCCCAGTTACTCTGGGGCCATTTTGGCTCCCACAACAACACAGAGTGCAAGTGGGGCAAAGGTGATTTAAAGCCATCTTTGTCCCCTGTTACAGGGTCAGCTTACCCAGTCCTTCACTCGACGTGTGGTTCAGTTTCTCCTACACTTCTGTGGCAAATAATTTCCCCTTCAGGAGTCTGGCTTATTAGAACACAGTTTGTCTATTAATAGTTATACAGGAAACCCTCTCCTGGCCACATCTTGTCACTCAGCTTCTACAGCCTTCTCCCTAAGGCCTGTATATAACCCTCCATCTCGCAGGGTCCTACAGCCCGGGCTCCAGCCTGATCTCAAACGTTTACACAGCAATTAAACAGCCCCTTAGCCGAGCCTGAGTCAGCTGGTGTGGGCCAGCTGTGAGTTTTTAATTGTAGTGTAGATATACCCTAATCAAGCTTGCTGCCTCATGGCTCCAGGATTCTGTACAGCTCTCCCACTAGAGTCTAGGAATAATCCTTTTACCCTGTCAGGGGCCCACCCCAGCTGCAGGAATTTGCCTACTACTTTAATCAGTTTCCTTCTCTAGACCCTTACCAGCCTTGACCAAGCAGCTGCAGATGTTCCCCTTCAGGCATTCCACTGAAAGAGTCCATACTCTTTCCTACACTGAATAACAAACAGGCTCTGTCTTTGTTTCCCGTCTCTTCTCCCAGCTGGCATTGCTCTTGGCCCAGTCGCATGCTCTGTAGGGGCCACAGATAACAGAATACCTTGCCTTCAAGGAGCTGAGTGTCTGTGAAGGGGTTCTGGCTGGACCCTGAAAGGGTCAGTGTTCTGCTCGACACCATTCTCCTTCCTCCAGGCTGTGTCTTGTGTGATATGCCCCTTCATCTCTACTTCAAGGCAGCTGCAACTTTGGCATCATTCCAGGATCATGCACCTGGAAATGGGACTTGGGCCTGTCTGTGTAGAGATACAGCATGGCTAGAGGGTCCTAGGTATCCCTGTGATTTGGAATGATGCTCTTCACAGGATTATTCGTGACGCGTCCAGTCTGGCAAGCAACTTGCCACATGCTCTAATGGCTGTATTGTCAACTGCTCTGTCATTTTGTTGTGACACTTGTGATGTGAGAGGTAAGGAAACTCCGACAAATACTCACAAGGAGCCAAGAACAACAATAAAAGACAAATAAATCTTCCCACTGAGGTAGAGATCTCGGAGCTCATTGATTTAGAGCTCAAACTTGAGCTGAGATTTTCCAATCTGACGACATCGAAAAGTACATCAAAACTTGGCTGAAATACAAGATCTCCAACAATTTTTTTTTTAAAAAGCTGAATTCATATCTAAGGATATAGAGAAGATGCATAAAAGAGTGGATGAGGATCAAGTATACCAATCCCAGGACCAGGGATTTGCACAGCACTCTGCGAACAGTGTAATCGAGTTGTTTCCTGTGTGTTCCAGTAGTGCTGAAAGGCATCTAAGGCCTGGTCTACACTATGGGGGAAAATCGATCTCAGAATAACGTAGCTGAAGTCGAAGTATCTAAGATTGAATTACTCGCCGTCCTCACGGCGTGGGATGGATGTCCACGGCTCCCCATGTCGACTCCGCAACTCCATTCGGGTTGGTGGACTTCCGGAATCGATATAAGCGCATTCAGGGATCGATATATCAAGTCTATATGAGACGCGATATATCGATCCCCAAGCAATCGATTGCTACCCGCCAATACAGCGGGTAGTGAAGACGTAGCCAAAGAGAATTTCCTTGTTCACGGAACTATTAGAAATGGAAGTGACTGTGGTAGATTTAGTCCATCTCCTGCTTTCTTCCCCATGCCCCGGACTCTATTATCTTTGATTTCTCTGAACTATCTCCAGCTTGTCAAGGTGTGATGTAAGTGGAGATCCTGATTCTACCAGCTCTTTTGGAAGCTGGTGCCTGCTCACAAGGAGGGCCACTGAGCGGTCGTGATTGTCACTATGGTTTCTGTCCTCCCAATCCTAGGCTAATTCAGCACCTTGCTGTTTGTCTGAAGTAAAGGGCAGCACAGGCGCAGAGTAGGGACCAAACTGTGACTCAGTCAAACTCAGCTTCTGCTTCCCTTTTGCTTTCTGGTAGAATAAGCTGTAGCAGCCCCACTCCTGGCACAGCTTACTTCCCATACAACAGTAGATCAGTGGTGCTGGTTGGCATACTGGAGTTAGGGGAGTCAGGCCTCTGCCTATTCCCTGCTCTTGCTCACCTACTCCTTGCCCACCTGGCAGAAGTGATTCCCCTCTCACCCCAGTTGTGAGCCGTGACGTGGTTAGCCTGTAAGGCAATGGCTTACTCCCCTCTGCTGACACATAGGCCGGCTCACAGCTGAGCGCCAAATTATACATCTTTGTTCTAGGCCAGCATGGCTTGTGCTGCCCTCCTCCCTTTAATCTCTGTGGAACCTGAGCTCCTCCAGACCTCGTCTGTATGATTTGTATGAACCTCCATGCAGACTGCACAAGAGAATGGGAGGCAACAGGCACTGGCTTATGGAAGATGCAGCTGAGTCTGGAAAATTGGAACAATTGCTGGAAAAGGCAGGACATTGCTGCACTGGGTGCATCAGTTTCTGGAGCGTATCTACCTGCCCACTTTCATTCCCCCTATTTGAAGAGCTGAGACATGACCCGTCCAGTAGGCCAGTGATCAAATGTTTCAAAGTGTGAGTCTCCCAGTAAGAAGTGTGCAGTTCCATCAAAGTACACTTCCTTCTAAGCCCCGATTTGGCTTTGCAGACTAGAACATATAATTTCTTGGTGAGTTAAAATGTGGGTTTTTTTTAATGCTCCTTAAACTAAAAGACTCTTGTCCCAGTTTAAATCCATTATTTTCATTTCAAACAGATGAGACTATCCTCCCCCAGTGCCAGTTTATGTACTTCCTTGCAGACGTCATTCTTTTAGGTGGTGCATATAAAATGCTAGCAATCGTTCCCCATCGTCCACTCAGCTTGGTGGCTGGAAAAGACACTGGGCCTAATTCATAGAATCATAGAATCATAGAATATCAGGGTTGGAAGGGACCTCAGGAGATCATCTTTGATGCCAGTTCACTCACTTCAAATGAAGAATTCTTCCAGGTCAGGTTCATTGGCAGGGGAAGCATGAGGCATTTTCATTGCCTGTGCTGTCTTTGCTGCATGGATAAACAGACACTTGGTGTCAATCCTATGCCTTTCATGAATGCCTTCTGTCAAGCTGTCTTGAGTGGTGCATGACCGTGAGTGCATCCCTCAGGGCAGAGTGTTAAAAACAGGGCAGACACCCCAGACTGGTGATATGTTCTATAATTAGATTTCACCAACCAGGCAAAAAATGTGAACTCCTTGATCACTATAATAATCTTACCACGGAGGCACAGACACTTTTCTTAGACTCTCCTGTGTATCATAGGAAAGTTGGCCTTAGTGATAGATGGTCACTTACACCAGAAATCACAAAATATTCAGATGCCTGCCAGCCCAAAAGGCCAGTTACCTATGCCAGATAAATTTGTACCTTAGATCTCACACCAAAGACAATGCTTTTTGCCAATCCTGTCATAAACTAACTTAAATGTTTATTAACTAGGAAAAAGAAATAAGAATTATTTACAGGTTAAAGCAAGCAAGCACGTGCACAACTGAGTTGCAGTCTAAATCGTAAGAGTGACAGTTGCAGTGATCTTTCAATTCAAATTATCTTTCAGGGTGGAAACGGGATAAACTCTGGGGAACCCGGGGTGGGGCGGGCGGCTTCGTTTGTGTCTCTGGCCCTGTGAGAGTTCAAATAGCAAAGAGATGAAAAATCTTCACGTCAGCTACTTATAGTTTCCTCTTCTATCATTCAAACCGATGGCATGAGGCATTCTGCACATACTTCTCCAAGGGCGGAGGGGGCAATTAACAACATTTTATCTTATAATATCCCACTTCGTTTTTGATAGTTCTTCTTGATGGGTGGCAGGGGAGCAGGAGAGAGGGTGAATGATTCCTGAGCCTGGGTTCACAAGTTTAGAGCAAACATGGTCAAAGTGATAAAGCAAAATGTACGGACTTCCTTATAGGCCAGAATACCAACATTGCAAGTGAGATTAACACATGCAGCAATTTATAAACATTTCATAGAGTTTAAACACTACTTATATTCTTATAAGACCATTTTTAACAAAACTACTATATTAGTGAATTGGTCTGGTCTCCAGCTATGAGTTTGTCAGCTCCTAGCTAATGCCTGCAGCCTTGGCACGAGCTCGCACTTGGCCTCCCAGCATCACACCCTCCTCCCAAGAGTTTGAATAGCTGGTATGAAGACTCTGACCTTGAAACACTTGATCTCTGGGCTGCTGTAAAAGGAAAAGTCTCGCTCTTCGAGTACGGGGTGAGATTGTACGACCAGTGTCCCTTTTGCCATCACTGTTGCTGGGGAGCCTTGAAACCCTGTATATAGTTTTCAAAATACCTCTTCATCATCATAATAATCCTGGAGGGAGAGCATAATTATCATCATTAAAGGGCCTCTCTGAAGAAAGAAATAGGTAATTGCCTTGATGAGCTCTTTGTAGTCTGGGATCACAGTCTCTCTCTGCCTGACTGGTTTCACATTCAAGATCAAGCAACCCCATTTGCAGGTTGAAACATTATATGTATTGGGAAGCTGGTCAGGCTAGCTCTTCCCTACACACCAAATAGGGAGCAGTGATTTTTTTGGGGAGTTTCTCCCAGTGAGCCTGGAAAGTGCACTGATGAGGATTTGGAATTCCAGAGCAGTGGTTCGGTTCTCCACCTCTTCCACACTGGTATCTCCAGAAGCCTCACTCCCATCCAGCTGGGATTCCCCTCCCATTTAGCAAGAGGGAAAGGGGGAGGGGGTTGAGAACCTGTGCTCTAACTATAGAATGGGTTCTTTTTTTTTCCCTGAGAGGTGGAATTGGGGTTCATGGCAAGTGGAAATCAAGGGATAGAAACAACCTCAGTCAGACCAGTTTAAATTTCTTGGTATAAAACACCTCAGTCAGGATGCTAAACATTAAAGCCAGCAACCCTGTATTAAGATGCCTGGCAAAAGAGAGGTTCAACCAGCAAAGAAGCAAAGAATGGTCTCCCAGAGACTTACTGAACATTAGTGCCCCAATGCTATAGTGCTATTCCTTTCCATCACTACTAATCAGAGACAGAAGAGCAGGAAAAAGTAATAGCTAGCTACCTGAAGCTTTTCTAATATATTGGTTGACACTAATCATGAACTTAACAAATCTCCTGATGGTCCTATTAATGATCCACCAGAAATATTGGCACTGCATCAAAATTGGTCCTCCTCTTGGAGTCTGAGCTGAAAGGCTGGAATCTGATTGGATTGTAAGCTCCTTGGTGAATGGACTATATCTTAGCCCTGGTCTACACTACAAGTTTAGGTTGAATTTAGGAGTGTTAGATTGATTTAAACCTGAACCCATCCACATGATGAAGCCATTTTTGTCGACTTAAAGGGCTCTTAAAATCGATTTCTGTACTCCTCCCCAATGAGGGGTTTGGCACTGAAATCGACCTTTCTGGGTTGAATTTGGGGTAGTGTGGACGCAATTCGATAGTATTGGCCTCTGGGGTCCAGGGCCGGCTTTACGCCAATTTCCCTGGTTCCCTGGAATTGAGCTCCATGCTGAAGAGGGCCCTGCACCCATGCCTAAGGGGGCCCCACTCTGGGGGTCTTCAGCAGCATTTCAGTGGCTGGGGGTCTGCTCTGGGGGCCTTTGGCAGCATTTCTTGGTGGGGGGTCCTTCGGTACCGCGAAAGACCTGGAGTGGACCTCCCGCTGCCGAAGTGCTGCCGAAGCCCTGGACCACCGCCTGGTATGCCAATCAGGCCCCAGGGGTCATAAAGCCAGTCCCCCAGGAGCTATCCCAGACTGCTCCATTGTGACCGATCTGGACAGCATTCTCAACTCAGATGCACTGTCCTGGTAGATAGGAAAAGCCCCGCAAACTTTTGAATTTCATTTCCTGTTTGGCCAGCGTGGCAAGCTGATCAGCACAGGTGACCATGGAGTCCCAGAATCGCAAAAGAGCTCCAGCATGAACCAAATGGGAGGTACTGGATCTGATCGCTGTATTGGGTGATGAATCTGTGCTATCAGAACTCTGTTCTAAAAGACAAAATGATTAAGTGCAGCCAGGCACTAGGACGGTTAGAAGAGCGCAACAGTGCACGCTGTGCATCAGAGAAGCTTTGAAAACCAGTTTCATAACTGGCCAGGCTATGGTGTGAAAATTCTCTTTGATGAAAACCTGCCCCCTTGGTTCACTCTACTTACTTGTCAGCCAACCGCCCTCCCCTCCCCCTTTGATCTCCACTTGCAGAGGATATAAAGTCATTGTTTCAAATTCATGCATTCTTTATTAATTCATCACAATGGGGGGATAACTGCTGAGGTAGCCTGGGAGGGGTGGGGAAGAGGGAAGCACAGCGGTGGGGTAGTTGTAGGGGCACCCCCTAGAATGGCATGCAGCTCATCATAGAAGCAAGATGTCTGGGGCTCTGACCCGAAGCAGCCGTTTGCCTCTCTGGTTCTTTGGTAGGCTTGCCTGATATTCCAGGCAGGACTGAATGTCCATTAGGTGAAACTTAAAGAAGGGACTGACCTGGAGTCACTCCCATGTCTGCCCAGAAGCCCCCGACTGACCTCACCGAGGCTGGCAAGGAGGAACCAAGAGACAGCAGCAGAAGGTACAATACATCTGTTAACTGTCTTTGCTAACTTGGAAAGGCAAGGAGCTGCTGCTGTGTAGCACTGCAGTACTGCGTCTTCCAGCAGCAGCCAGGAGACATACAGTGACAGTGAGCTGAGCAGGCTCCATACTTGCCATGATATGTTGTCTGCATGGGTAATCCAGGAAAAAAAGGCGAGAAATGATTTTTTTGCTGTTGCTTTCATGGAGGGAGGGAGAGGAGCCTGATGACATGTACCCAGAACCACTAGCGACAATGTTTTTGCCCCATCAGGCACTGGGAGCTCAACCCAGAATTCCAATAGGCGGCCAAGACTGCGGGAACTGTGGGATAGCTACCCAGAGTGCAATGCTCTGGAAGTTGACGCTACCCTCGGTACTGTGGACGCACTCTGCCGACTTAATGGTCTTAAGCGGTGACATACACAATTGACTGTATCAAATCGATTTCAACAAAATCAACTTATATTAAATTGACCTAATTTTGTAGTGTAGACATACCCTTTGTCTTGACAAAGCTGAGCATGCTGGCCACACTCAATAAATTATTATGATAAACAATATTGCATTTTGGAATGGTCTCCTAAAGGAAGCAATTGGAAAACTCCATTGCCTGAGTCATTTAGAACTAGGCTAGCTAGCGAACTGGAGGGAATACTGTAGGGAACAATCCTGCACTGGAAGGGGAATGGTTCCCAAATCCTAGTCTGTGGATCATGTTGCTGCAGGGTGCTTGATGGTGTTTTGCAGCGAGCTGGCTCATGAAATGGTGCTGGCTGCTTCTTGTTTCTAGCTGCTGCTGCATTCATTGCCCAAAGAAAAGTTTGGAGGCCTGTAAAAGCAACTGACAGCAAAAGAGAGGAGGATCTATCCCAGCTGGAACTGTTAAGGGATTCCTCTACATAAAGCTAGGAAACAGGAGCTACCAGTGGAACTGGAGTTGGCCTACACCAGCAGGAGAGGGATGCTAGGGAAGCAGAGGACATGGCTGGTGAGCACCAAGTCCAGGGAAGCAGATGAGAAGGAAAGAAAGTGGAGGGGTCTGGGAAAGAACCAGGTGGCAGAGAAGCATTTGTAGGAAGCAAAGGGATGGAGAATACTAGAACAGATTGGGAGGGAGAAATGGAAGGGAGGCAGTGTGGTTTCGTAGATAAGGGACTGGGAATGGAGTCAGAAGACATGGGTTCTATCACTGGCTTTTTCACTGTTTGGCCTTGGGTAAGTCATTTCTCTTCTCTCTGCTTCTGATTGCCCTCGCACCATTTGTCTAATAGATTTAGATTTAAAAGTCTTCAGGACAGAGACTCCCCGACTTCAGCTGGGACCTGTAGATGCTACTGTAATACAAACAATTAATGAACAAAAGGAAACTGCATGATTAACTCTTTCAACATGGAGAAAACCTTTTATCAAAGTCAGTCAGTATGTAAGATACTTTCCTGATACATTTCCCTGGCTGCTATTGCTGCAGTTGCCACAGGGGCCTCATACAGTCACAAATGCAGGTGATGCATCCACAAGACAATTATTCCATTGAGGTGTGAGCCACATTTTGGGAAAAGTCTGAAACACCCCAGACTTGATGATCTAAGAGATCTCTCCTATGCTCAACTTCTACCATTCTTTGATACTAAAGTGCATTGCCCACGCATATGCTAGGCTTGCTTCAGCTGCCTGATTTGTGGCTATCTGAAAAGTTCCTGCTGCAGAATAATAATGTACACATGAAAGAGGTTATTGAAAACATTACAGATCATAATTTTAATAAATGCTGGCTCCTGTCATCAAGTTCTTTAGTATTTATAGTTTTATATACTGCCAACAGATCCAAGTGTTTTGTCTTTTTGACAAACATTTCATGCACTCATAAATTAACTCATTTTTCAACAAAATCTGACATCAGCGGTTAAGTTGTCAGTACATAGACGTACCAGGGATGACAGGTCCTCTAGAATAATGAAAACAAAGAGGTTTAAATGAGTACCAGCCAGTAAGCCAAGTGCACTGATGTCCAGTTTGCTATTGCAGGCCCCGCTGGTCACATTTTGACAGGAGGTGCCGATGTTGCAACATGCACATTGGCCTAAACAACTGTGTGAAATATTGGATGATTTCGAGAACGTACTGCAGAGATGTGCCAAAAGAGGCCAGTGACACCCACTAGCTCTGATGCAGCCAGAAAAATCGAAGCTCTTGACCCTGCTTGCTGCTCGTGACAGTCAGCAGATGAATGGCCAGAATTCGAAAAGCCACGCCACACCAAGTGAGTTTTCAGATGCAGTTGTAATAAAAACAGGCCCCATCCTTTTATGCAAGTAGTCTCATCTACCCAGCACCTGACCCTGGGAGGCCCCATTTCAGCAAGACATGAACCAAATGCCTAGTGTAAAGTTAACTTTACTGAATCAGGGCTGCTTGTTCGCTGAGGGTTTGAAGAGATTTTGCCCAGTTATGTAAAAGGATGGGGGGAGGGAGGGAGAGCCATTTTTATGGGAAACCTGGCATTAGCTGTAATTCAGAACCACCCTTCCCTCTGCACAAAAGGCTTATCAGTTGAACCAGTGCCATTACTCTCCTTACATGCTCACTTCCCTAAATCATAGCAGCAGTCTAACTCTGGAAGCTCCTGCCACTTTAGAGAGGTTCTAGCCAATTATTTCATTCAATTGAGGATTTATTGTTGTGGTTAAGTATAATTAATTCGTGTGTGATGGGTAGGTTTAAGTAGGATAGGATCATAGAAGTATAAGGCTGACAAGCATTTATGAGTGATGAATGTGTATTAAATGTAAGCAAAGTGAGGCTTTAGTGCAAGGTCTACAGGCTGAGGCCTGTAAGATGTCAGCTTAGCCATGCTAGGCCTAAGGAGGGTTGACATCAGTAGGAATAACCCTGTGCCAGTAAAGTTACAAGATTACTGTTAAGAATGTGCCAGTTGGTGATGCTCTGGAAATTATTCCACAATGTACCTCTCTAGATTGCGAGACATCCTATTGTAACATCATGAGAAATTCTGCTGTCACCGTAGGTTATGTGGGGACGTGCGTATGTAGATGCTAATGAGAATAAGGGGCACTAAGTGAACAGCCTATAAAAAGTGGGGCACACCAAAGTTTATCTATATGTAAGGTAGTAGGCGTGGTCAGAACACAGGATAGTGAGGGAAGACTCCATCAGGAGATATTTCCCCACCCCAACTGATGACAACCTGATTCTTTGGAAATGTGAGTATGAAGACAGTACTGGCTATTGCATGGGCTCTCTCAGGGTTTGTATATGTGTTGTGATCATAACATTGATTATCTGCTGAGTGAAACTTATAATACAGACAAAATTCCTTTCTTGTAACTGTGTTTGTGGTCACTGTATTCATTCTTTGTGTGCTCCTAGTGTAGCCAGACTAAGGAAAGCCCTCAGGTTAACTTTTACCCTGCTGATTCTAAAACTGTAGTAGCACAGGAGATGGACTCACTCATTAGGGACACGTGGCACTGAAGGCAGAGGTCACGTGGAGGAGGGGCACCTACATCACCCTTTGAAAGGGGGCAGCACACCCCCACTCCAGATCACCAAGAATGCAAGGTGTAGGGCAGATCGATGAGTTGTCAGCATAACGGTGGTAAGTGAAATGATGGTAATGGGGAGAAGGAGAAGAGGAAGGAACTGAGGTCATAATGTTGAGGGTCACAGGCAGAGAGGGGTAGCAAGCCAAAATAGGGAGCTATTGAAGGAGATGCTGAGAAAGTGGTTAGCAAGGTCTGAGGAAACCAGAATCTTACAGACTCATGGGATCCCAGCAATGAGGGGCCTTGAAGTTAACAGGGGATAATCAAATCTTCTGCTTAAAAGCACGAGCAGAAACTGGCAAGGAATCCCCCAAGCACCAGGTATAGAATTGCATCACTGGCTAGGTGCACGGTGGCCACAGAAATGGCCTGCTGCTAGATGCCAAAGAACAGACCAAATGGACTGATAATCTGATCCAGAATGGCAAGTCGTATGGGTTAGTTCCTGGGACCAGGCAGACCTGCGAATGTGGGCAAAGCTAGCAAGGACCTGATCCAAAGCCCATTGAAGTCTATGGGAATCTTACCATTGACTTCAACATGTTTTGGATGGGGTCCCAGAATTGTAGCTAGGGATTGGGATAGAATAGTGGTGTCCGAGTCATGCCCCCTTTCCCTTGCTTCCCACCAATAAGTGGGAGCAACCCTGGACCCTCTCCATCACCTCTATGCCCTGGAAGATCCTCATTGCACTGAGATGATCTTCCCGAGGCTAGATTCAAGAGTTTACCCCCTAAATCTTGGGATGGTGTAGCACTCTGCTACCATGGTGCAGAGTATGACCTAAGCTTTCTAGGCGTCTTTGACTCTGCAAACATCATGCTTTGCAGACTTAGTTTGTGTTTTCCAGCACATTCCTCTACCCGTGAGAGGAAGTGGCAGATTGCTTAATTAAATATGGCTGGCATTCAGCTTAGCCAGCATTTATTATTAAGCCACAAAATAAAATAAACAATCATGGTTTAATAAGCAGCAGCCTTCAGATTAGCTAGTGACAATCAAAGTGGGCCATGCCAATGCTTTACTTGCTTGTTTCAGTGTTCCTGCTTCAGCTAATGTGTGCTTTCACAGTCATCGTCTCTCCTCAGCATGTTGGCTTTTCTCCCAGGCTGGAAATGTTTTTGGTTTGTTTTTGTTTTTTAAAGGACTAGACTATAACAGGAACCATTTTGGAGGGTTGCTGCAAAACACACAAGGAGATGAATGGAATGTGAATCAATAAAAGATGAGACCATAGGTCTTATTTAGGGTACACCTATACTACCCTAAAAGCAGCAAAGAATCCTGTGGCACCTTATAGATTAACAGATGTTTTGGAGCATGAGCTTTTGTGGGTGAATACCCACTTCATCAGATGCATGTAGTGGAAATTTCCAGGGGCAGGTATATATAAGCAACCAAGCTAGAGATAATGAGGTTAGTTCAATCAGGGAGGATGAGGCCCTGTTCTAGCAGTTGAGGTGTGAAAACCAAGGGAGGAGAAACTGGTTTTGTAGTTGGCAAGCCATTCACAGTCTTTGTTTAATCCTGAGCTGATGGTGTCAAATTTGCAGATGAACTGAAGCTCAGCAGTTTCTCTTTGAAGTCTGGTCCTGAAGTTGTTTTTTTGCTGCAGGATGACCACCTTAAGGTCTGCTATAGTGTGGCCAGGGAGGTTGAAGTGTTCTCCTACTGGTTTTTGTATATTGCCATTCCTAATATCTGATTTGTGTCCATTTATCCTTTTCCGTAGAGACTGTCAAGTTTGGCCGATGTACATAGCAGAGGGGCATTGCTGGCGTATGATGGCGTATATTACATAGGTGGATGTGCAGGTGAATGAACCAGTGATGGTGAGGCTGATCTGGTTAGGTCCTGTGAAGATGTCGCTGGTGTAGATATGTGGGCAGAGTTGGCATCGAGGTTTGTTGCATGGATTGGTTCCTGAGCTAGAGTTACTATGGTGCAGTGTGCAGTTACTGGTGAGAATATGTTTCAGGTTGGCAGGTTGCCTGTGGGCAAGGACTGGCCTGCCACCCAAGGCCTGTGAAAGTGAGGGATCATTGTCCAGGATGGGTTGTAGATCCCTGATGATGCTTTGGAGGGGTTTTAGCTGGGGACTGTATGTGATGGCCAGTGGAGTCCTGTTGGTTTCTTTCTTGGGTTTGTCTTGCAGTAGAAGGCTTCTGGGTACACGTCTGGCTCTGTTGATCTGTTTCCTTATTTCCTCATGTGGGTATTGTAGTTTTGAGAATCGGCGGGTAGAGTTCGATGTATTGGGTATCGATTTATTGCATCTTGTCTGGATGCGATAAATCAATCCACTATTTGACGCCCATACTCCACCTCCGCAGGAGGAATCATAGAATCATAGAAGATTAGGGTTGAAAGGGACCTCAGAAGGTCATCTAGTCCAACCCCCTGCTCAAAGCAGGACCAATCCCCAGACAGGAGTAAGCGGAGTCGACGGGGGAGCGTGGCAGTCAACTCACTGCCGTGAGGATGGCCAGGTAAGTCGAACTAAGATACTTGGAATTCAGCTACGTGAATAGTGTAGCTGAAGTTGTGTATCTTAGTTCAGCCCCCTCCTCCCCCGCTAGTGTTGCTCAGTTATTTAGACACTGCTGATCTCCTCATATTTCCCCAAGGTAAAAACAATGATTGTTTAACATAGTTTACATATGTATGTTTGGAGAAGGAGTTTGTTTACGCGTCAGCATCTTCAAAGTGGTGTATTCCTCTTGTCTTCATTGCTGTTACGGGAAGCCTCTCAAGATCTTTATCTCAACTCTTCTCTCCCTAAAACAAGGGCAGGTAGCATACTTGGTCCAAGATGGGATGGTGCTATAGTTTGATTGGATTCTCAGGTTTTAGAAGGAGATCATTCATTTCCATTGCCTGGGTGGCGGGGGATGGAAAGCAAAACTCGAGTGAGAGTTTAGCAAGTAAATATCACTAGCATTTATAGGCTTTAAGGAACTGAAACACCAGGTTCATCACGGTTTTAACTGTGGTGATTCTGTATCTTGTCGGACATGGAACTTTGCCATGAAATCCTCTCTGATCCTCACTTACAGAACTTGCACTGTGGGCACTGGCTGCTCCGCCACCCAACCAGAAGACATGATGCAAGCATAATATTGACATAGCTAGGAGTGTGATATTGACACACTATATTGGAAGAACCATAGAAAACAGACCCAGCTCTAGAGTGCAGTCTCTGCATAGTATAGGCAAGCTGTGCATCTGGTTTTAAGTTCTCTTTTTCTATGGTTTTGTTGCATCTGGTACTGAGAGAAAGCCAGACTTGGTTTTCTCTGGTATCATGGATGGGGGATCGTGTGTCCAAGGTCATGTTGGCAGGGACAGGGTGGCGCACTTTCCAAAATGGCATCGTCTCTTCTGTGTGACCTTGCATACATGGTATATGCGAAGTCACGCTGCCAGGGGTGGACCCATGCCACTCACAGAAGTACCAGCATGTCTAGTATTCTTGGTATGTGGTAGCTGGCGGGAGTGCTGGAACAGTTTTTAAAGTGAGGGGTGCTGCTGATGGAAACCATGAAAACCATATATTTGGTGTTTTTTATTGCTACTTCCACAGATGTTGACTTTCCAAAGTGCTGGAAGGTGTGGTGGTGGTGGGAGGCTTGACCCCTGGCTGGACTCCAGGCCCTGCCCCCATTCTACCCCTTCCCCCAAGGCCCCATCCCTGCCCTGCCTCTTCCCACCTCTGCTCCACACCTGCCTCACCTTTTCCCGGCCCTGCTCCACCCCCATCCCACCTCTTCCCAACCAGTTCTGTTCCCCCCCGCCCAAGGTGCACCGCCTCCTTGATCCTCCCCTCCAGAGCCTCCTGCTCGCAGCGGCAGGCACTGGAAGGGACAGGGAGATGCTGATCTGCTGGGCCTGCTTGCGGGCAGGAAGTGCTGTGGGGGAGGTAATAGAGGGGTGGCCGTTGGATGCTCAACACCCACCATTTTTTCCCACCTCAGCCCCGGAGCACCCACAGAGTCGGCGCCTGACTACTTCAAGCCAGGGGTGTAGCAGCACCCCTAGTTCCAGCACCCCTGGCAGTGGACTCCCCTAACATAGTGTGTGTTTAGTGTTGTTAGCTGTCTACTAGCTGATCATTTCTGTGTTCTGGTTCAGATGGCTACAATCAGTTCTTAATAATAACTTGTGTAGGACCCTGATATGTGAGGATCTCAAAGCACTTCCCAAATATTAACAAATTGTCTTAACACCCTGCAAGGTAGTTATGTATCTCTATCCCCATTTTACAAAGGGAAAAACTGAGATATAGAGAGATGAAATGACTTGTCCAAGGTGTCACAAGTAGCCTTGTGAGAGAAGCAGGGCAATCTTTTAAAGGTGCAGAAGTTTAGTACAAAGAAACATAGAATTATAGAACTGGAAGGGACCTCAAGATCATCTAGTTCAGTCCCCACTTTGGCGAAAAGCCTTCCAAGTGAGAGCCACATCAGCTACTAAATTAACACATTGCTTACTGCTCCTTAATCATGTCATGTTACAGAGTCACTCGTGTAACTAAAGCAAAGTCTACTTGTACAATGAAACGATACTCCTTTTATAAAATAATAACTGGGAAAATATATGGAATTAAAAAGGCACCTATGCCAGTCAACTTTTTAAGAGCAGAATAATGCAAAACTTACTTTAAAAACGGGATGAGCCAATGTGTGCCTCTTCCTCCTTGACTTTGTTCATGCAGTATTTGTAATCTGTCATCACAATCCGAGGAAGCCAGTCCCAATGTTCATTGCTCAGTTTGTTCTTCTGTTTTCTTTTCACAATATTCATTGTTGAAAATTTAGGTTCGCGGGTACACGTACTGACAAAAAATGACAGCATTTTTTGCACACAATGTTCAAGAGATTGGTATTGTGTATCAGGGACTATGTTCCAGAAATGATAAACACCTGCCTTAAGTTCAGGCTTCATGATGTCATTTGTCTGAAGTGCCACAATTTCATTCTCCAGTTTAGCATGGTCAGAACAAATGTCTGTGATAACTGGGGACAGAGATGTCACTGATACATGGAAAAAGTTCTCACTTAAATTAAAAAACTCCTTGCACTTCATTACCTCGAAACTCGAATTCCATTCTCAGTTCTCCCAACACCTGTACAAATGAAATGTTTCAAAAACTCGCGTTTTTCTGAAGTGACTGCTCTGAGTTTTGCTGTACTCATGCTACTCCAGGTCTTAATGCTGCAGAGCTATTCAGAACCTGCCCATTGAAGGTGGCGGCACTTACTTCAAGCCGCTCCAGCCCTATGCAACTCCCAGAAGGAGTCAACGCACCCCTGCAGTCCCCAGGGGTGGGGACATGGCTCTGTGCACTGCCCCTCTTTGCAGGCATTGCCCCCCCAACTTCCAATGGGCACAGTTTCCCCTTCCCAGACAATGGGAGCTGTGGGGGTGGTGCTTGCAGAGAGGAGCAGAGTATGGAGACCTCTGCTCTCCCCCATGGGGCCATGGGGCATGCTGGCTGCTTCTGGGAGTGGCATGGGGCCAGGGCAGGCAGGGAGCATGCCTTAGCGGCAGCCCCGCTACACTGCTGGAGATTGTGATTGACGGGGAGCTGCACTTAAGGTCAATGGAAGCCACCACTGGTTCGTGGGGCTTGCAATGAAGAACACTGATCTAGACCATCCCTGACAGGTGTTTGTCTAACCTGATCTTAAAAATCTCCAATGAGAGAGATTCCACAACCTTCCTAGGCAATTTCTTCTGGTGCTTAACCACCCTGACAGTTAGGAAGTTTTTTCTAATGTCCAACCTAAACCTCCCTTGCTACAGTTTAAGTCAATTGCTTCTTGTCCTATCCTCAGAGGTTAAGATCAATTTTTTTCCCTCCTCCTTGTAACAACCATTTATGTACTTGAAAACTGTTATCATGTCCCCTCTCAGTCCTCTCTTCTACAGACTAAACAAACCCAGTTTTTTCAATCTTCCCTTATAGGTCATGTTTTTCTAGACCTTTAATAACTTTTATTGCTTTACTAAAGTCAAGATATACCATGTCTACTGCTTCCCCCAATCCACAAGGGTTGTTACCCTGTCAAAGAAACCGATCAGTTTGGTTTGATACGATTTGTTCTTGAGAAATCCATGCTGACGGTTACTTACCACCTTATTATCTTCTAGATGTTTGCAGATTGATTGCTTTATTATTTGCTCCATTATTTTTCTGGAACAGAAGTTTAGTTGAAGGGTCTGTAATTCCCTGGCTTGTCCTTATTTCCCTTTTAATATGATTCGCACTATCTTTGCCTTTTCCATACCTCTGGAATCTCTCCAGTGTTCCATGACTTTTGAAAGACAATCACTAATGGCTCAGATGTCTCCTCAGTCAGCTCCTCGAGTATTCTAGCATGTATTTCATCAGGCCCTGGTGACTTGAAGACATCTAACTTGTCTAAATAATTTTTGACTTGTTCTTTCCCTATTTTAGCCTCTTCTAATCCTACCCCATTTTCACCATGTCATAGGTTTCACCCCCACTCTGAACCTTAAAGTATAGATGTGGGGACCTGCATGAGAAGCCCCAAGCTTAATTACCAGCTTAGATCAATATTCTGCCACCATCCAAATATTTGAGTCATTTGGAAAATTCTGTCTTCCCCCCCAAAAACCTTCCCCTCCCCGGGTAGCCTTGAGAGATTCCTCCACCAATTCCCTGATGAACACCGATCCAAACTCCTTGGCTCGTAACACAAGGAAGAATTACTCCTTCCCCCTTCCCCCCCCAATCCCTGGTGAGTCCAGATCCAAACCCCTTGGATCTAAAAACAAGGAAAAATCAATCAGGTTCTTAAAAAAGAAGACTTTTAATTAAAGAAAAGAAAGGTGAAAGAAAAAAAACCCTCTGGAGATAACATACAAGCTGATCTCACAGACAACAGATTCAAAACAGAGGATTTTCCCCTCGGCAAAACCTAGTACACACAAGAATACCCAATTTGATTATTCCCTTAATGCCAAGGCAAGTTACAAAAAGAAAATAAACCATAAACCTATTTATTCTTTTTTTAAACTTACTACTCTGATAAGAGGCTGGTTCCTTGATCTTTTTCACTCCTACTGAAAGTGAAACTGACTCTAAACAAAGGAAACTTCCCTCCTTCCTTTTGAAACATCTTATTCCCCCATTGGTTCCTCTGGTCAGGTGTCAGCTAGGCTATGTGAACTTCTTAACCCTTTACAGGTAAGAGAGGCATTAACCTTTCACTATCTGGTTATGACACACTGGCATTCACTATGTTAGATGTCCTACCACCAACAACCTTCTTGGTGAAAAGCAAAACAAGGAAGTCATTAAGCACTTCTTCCATTTCCACATTTTCTGTTATTGTTTCCCCCCGCCCCCGCTCATTGAGTAACAGGCCTACACTGTCCTTGGACTTCCTCCTGCTTCTAGTGTATTTGTAGAATATTTTCTTGTTAGCCTTTAGGTCTCTAGCTAGTTTGATCTCATTGTGTGCCTTGCCCTTTCTAATTTTGTCCCTACATCTCAACCTCAGTCCAAGAGCATACATTTTTAATTTATAAGGCAACAACTCCTCCCTTTTTTCGCTGCTTGTCCTTCCTTAGCAAGCTGTACTATTCTGTACCAATAGTCCAGTCTTGCATATTTTCCCACCAGGTGTCTCTTATGCCAACTATGTCACAGTTGTGTTTATTTACTAGCTTCATCCAAAGATTCATATGCTTGCCTGAACATCTCATCATCAGAATGAGAATGGCACTTCAAAGCAGGCTAGGGTGACCAGATGCTAAGGGGAAAATATCGGGACCTCCGCGGGGGGGGTGGTTATTTTTTTTTACATTCACCCGTCCAGGAGTTCGGCAGCAATTTGGCGGAGAGTCCTTCACTAGTGGAAGGTCTTCGGCGGTATTTCAGCTGTGGGGAATAAACCTGGCCACCAAAGACAGAAGCATCTGCACTGAAATACCGCCGAAGACCATCTGTGACTGAAGGACTCTCCACCAAATTGCCGACGAACACCAGGAAACAAAATATCGGGACAAATGGCGTCCCAACCGTACTCTGGTCGGGACGTGAGACAAACTCCTTAAAATCGAGACAGTCCCAGGACAGGCCTGGAACAGCGATTTCCAGCAGATTTCCTTGATGGGCCGCATGCCAAAGGTAGCCAATCCCTGTTACAGTATATCAGAGATTCTGGGACTCTTGCTTCCCTATCCCCTGTTGTAAGCAAGATTATACTGCCATATTTCAGAAGCTTCAGCAGTTGGTAAATATACTTAGCCTAGAAAAGGACTAAAGAAATGCAAATCACAGATCTAAGAAGAAACCAATAAGGTAAGTGGTGCTGAAGAAATCAGTGAGAGACTCAAGGGCTTAGAATTCTTGAAGATCTGTTCAACAAACGGGAATGGAAAGGAGTCTGTTTTGAACAACCTGACACTAGGGTAATTACAGAAGAACATCATGGTGCTGTACAGCTGAGGAAGGCCTCACGAGCACACTTGATAGCGTGCCACAGTCAGTGTGCTGCTTTGTGTTAATTTGTGTCACTTCATGAATAAACTGTGCTTGGCTTGCACAGGAATATTAAATGAATTAACACACATTATAAATCTGGTGAGTGAGCACCGATTTTGAAGGGGGAGTCTTGTGGCTGTTTGTGAAAATCATTACTTATTTGGCCTTTCAAAACTAAAACTAGACTGAGTAGGAAGGAACAAAGAAAAAAATTCTAAAATCATTTTTAAAACTCACTTTAAACAGCGCAAGATGCTGACCCTTGCTGCATGAATTACAGGGGTCACATAGCAATTCTCCTGTGTCCTAGTGGAGAGCATTGGCCTGGGATTCAGAAGACTTGGGCTCTGCTGCTGGCCTGTTGGGTAACCTTGGGCAAGTCACTTCACCTCTCGGTGCATCAGTTTCTCCATCAGTAAAATGGGGATAATGATGACACAGATCTCCTTTGTAAAGTACTTTGAGATATACTTATGGAAAGGGCTATAAAAGAGCCAGGCATTATTATTTTCACCTAGGGCTGAGTGGAACAGATATTGTGGCATGCTGGCTCTGTATCTGTGTGTGTGAAGACCCCAGAAACAGAAACATGTCCATGCAGTACAATAGTTTCGAGGATGTAAGTCATTGTGTCTTTTGTCCTATAATGTTTATGGCATGTTCATTTGCTGTCTGAAGAGCTGCATGATGCATAATGGTGCACTTCCCGGCGAACCTCCCAGTCCTGCCTTTCCTCCTACATGCAATTATTTTAAATTTTCTATTTGTATTTGATTTGGATGATCACGTAGTGGGTTGCAATAGTGGTAGTGGGTTTTACCTTTTTCTGGCTGTGATGAAGTGATTTATGTTGCTAGCAACTCTAGCTGCCTGCTGTGCCAAAAACATGCATCTGGGAGTGTTTGGGGTTTGCTTATAATATTCTCTTTCTTTTTCCCATGACTGCCAGTGCATGCGGTTAAAATGAACTGGCTACTTCACAATGCAGTTCCCTTGTTCTCTGCTCATCTGTGCTCAGGCTCAATCTTGAGCGGGAGAGGGCAGAGGTGGGAGGAAGTTTAGGGCTTATGAAGAAAGTAAAAGGAGAAAAGAACCATGCAGCAATACACCTATCTGAGCTCCCTTCCCCTTCCTCAGTGGGTTCTGTCTCTGGGCTCCTCCTGGTTGAGTTCAGCTGGGTCTCAAAGAATTCATCACTCTCTGTAGGGCCTGTATCCTCAGTGTCCTCCCTCATCGATGGTGTGAACTTCTGGGGTTCCTCCAGGTATCATGAGGTGTCCAGTGTCATACAAGGGATGGTGGTGGGGGTCACTCCCCACTATGGAATCCAGTTCCTTGTGGTGGGTAGTGGCAGGTATGGGGGTCAATCCCAGGTTTTTTGTTGGGTTCCTTTGTCTTTTGGTAGGATTGCCACCATTCCTTCTCAATAGCCTGACATTGCCAAGGAGATGCAGCAGCTGAGGTACAACACAGGGAAGCAACAATGTCCTAGTAAACATCTGTATTCCTGCTGGAATTCCATAGCTGAGCATGAACTGCCCTGTTCCCCCACAGGCTGAGGAAATCCAGGAAGTCTTCCTCGACCAAGCTACAGTACGAGGCTTAGCTGGAGTTTTTAAACAGTAGCTTTGCATAGAGCCATAGCTCTGTGCTAGCACAGGTGTGCTCACAGGAAGAAATTCATTTCAGGCACATTCTGGGTTTTTTTTAAAGCAGGGGATGGTCTTCTGATCACAGTGACCCCTGTGCAGCACAGTTCAAAGTTGTAATCAGAGTGGTCACTATTATGAGAACAGGGGCACTGTGGGATTGTTACATAAAGACAGCCATGCTGGATCAGACCAACAGTTCATCATACTGTCTTTTGACAGTGGTCAGTGCCAGGTGCAATGAACAGAACAGGGCAATTATTGAGTGATCCATTGCACCCACTCCCAGCTTTTGGCAGTCAGAGACTAGGGACACCTGAGTTATGTTCCTGACCATCTTGGCTAATAGCTCTTGATGGACCTATCCTCCATGAACTTCTCAAATTCATTTTTGAACCCTGTTATATAGTCATAGATGATTAGGGTTGGAAGGGACCCCAGAAAGTCATCTGGTCTAACCCCCTGCTCAAAGCAGGACCAATCCCCAGGCAGATTTTTACCCCAGTTACTTAAATGGCCCCTTCAGAGTTTGAACTTACAACCCTAAGTTTAGCAGGCCAATGCTCAAACCACTGACCTATCTCTCCCCACACTGCAGTAGTCTTCTTGGCCATCACAACACCCTTGACAATTAGTTCCACAGGTTGACTATGTGTTGTGGGAGGAAGTACTTCCTTTTGTTTGTTTTAAACCTGCTGCTTATCAATTTCACTGGGGGTACCCCAGGTTCAGGTGTGAAGTAAAAGAGTAAATAACACTTCCTTATTCGTTTTCTGCAGCCTAGTGGTGATATTATAGACCTCTAACATATCGCTTCTTAGTCATTTCTTTTCCAAGCTGAAAATCCCCATCTTTCTAATCTCTCCTTATATGGAAGCTGTTACATACCCTTAGCCTTTTTATTGCCTTTCTCTATACCTTGTCTAATTCTAATGTATCTTTTTTGAGATGGGGTGACCAGAACTGCATGCAGTATTCAGGGTATGGTCGTACCATGGATTTATATAGCGGCATTATGATATTTTCTGTCTTCCTATCTATCCCTTTCTTAATGGTTCCTAACATTTTGGTAGCAGCATATTGAGCCGATGTTTTCAGAGAACTTTCCACAGTGACTCCAAGATCTCTTTCTTGAATGGTAACAGCTAATTTAGACCTCATCATTTCTTGTAATTTATGGGATTATGTTTTACAATGTGCATTACTTTGCATTTATCAGCACTGAATTTCATCTGCCATTTTGTTGCCCAGTCACCTAGTTTAGTGAGATCCCTTTGTAACTCTTCGCTGTCAGCTTTGGACTTAACTATCTTGAGTAATGTAGTATCTACTGCAAATTTTGCCACCTCACTGTTTACCCCCTTTTCCAGATCATTTATGACGATGTTGAATAGGACTAGTCCCAGTACAGATCCCTGGGGTGAAGGGGGCACCATTATTTACCTCTCTCTTACCCTTAGTTTCTTGTCTTTTAACCTTTTATTGATCCATGGGAGGACCTTCCTTCTTATCCTAGTTTGCTTAAGAGCATTTGGTGAGGGACCTTGTCAAACCCTTTCTGGAAATCCATGTACATAATATCCACTGGATCCCCCTTGTCAACATGTTTGTTGACCCCCTCAAAGAATTCTAATAGATTGATGAGGAATGATTTCCCTTTACAAAAGCCATGTTGACTTTTCCCCAACAAATCATGTTCTTCTTTGTCTGATCATTCTGTTCTTTGCTATAGTTTCAACCCATTTGCCTGGTACTGAAGTTAGGCTTCCTGGCATCTAATTGCCAGGGTCACCTCTGCAGCCTTTTTTAGAAATTGGTGTCACGTTACCTATCCTCTAGTCATCTGGTACAGAATCTGATTTAAATGATAGGTTACACAGTTATAATTTTGCAATTTCATATTTGAGTTCCTTCAGAACTCTTGGGTGAATACCATCCAGTTGTGGTGACTTATTACAGTTTAATTTATTACTTTGTTCCAAACATTCCTCTATTGACACCTCAATCTGGGACAGTTACTCAGATTTGTCATCTAAAAAGAATGGCTCAGATATGAGACTCTCCCTCACATCCTCTGCAGTGAAGACCAATGCAAAGAATTGTTGCTGGAGGACAGTTTGTAACAGTACAGGAAATGCAGGTTCAAATATTGGAAGGCAGTTACGAATGCAATTTAGCGTTGTACAGAGCCTAAAAGTGTATTAGCCACTTCATGAAATAACACACTAAGATGTGTTGCCTGCCCCAAATATCTGTTTTATTAAGCAGTGCTTGTTTTAAATCACAAGAGCCTTTGTTGGTGCATCCAAAGACTACGTCCCTGGCCTCAGTTAAAGTGCAGCCTGATGAGACTGAAATCTAGCTCAGAGGAGATGATTAAGTTGCTCTGTGCATCCTCTTGAATCCCTCTATCCACAGCACAGATCAGACTTGCCATGATGTATTTGATACTTAGCATTTCTTTGATCTGCTTGTTGATATAAAGTAATCCTTTTCCTCTGTGCTCAGAGCTGCCAAATGGGCACAGTTGGTGTACAAAGCACCCAAGCCTTATTTGCAGTCTGACCGCCAGAGTCATTTGATCAGGTTTTAAGCTAAACAGGGTTCAGTTACATATGTATTTGGGTGAGAGAGTGCTAGGGAAAAATAAAGACCCTTGAAGAAACTACTGTTGCTGATTCATTAGGCAGATCTCATCTCTATGAGTCAGACCTAACCCAATGTCCCAGCCTGGTGTTAATGGGGATTGAGCTCCTCAGATTACCATAATGTATGGTTGTGTAAAACTAGGGTCATGCCAGCTAAATCCCCTGGCACTTTTTGCAAGAATAGCGGTGGTCACCTTGATGCTCTGACTAAATTCCAGTGCTTCGTAACAAGACAAGAAACCAAACATATACAAAGTGTCTTTCCCAACTAACTAGCGCCGAAGCCATATCATGTCCCTAGTATGACTTTCCCTGGGTGCAGGCGTGCCTTATTTCTGGTGCAGTAAGCTATACATTATTAAAGGGCTACTCGTCTGACCTCATTATTAAGTTGTACTTTTTGCTTGCAGGGACTAAAAATAACAATGCAGGATTTAAATAAGCTATGGAGACGACTTTTTTAAAATACACCACCCTCTACCAATACATGTGTAGTGCCGAGCAGTTAAAAGAATCAGATATAATTAGATTTCCTTGCAGCTCTGAAAATTCCATTTATGAACATTGATGAAAATAATCTTCTACATTAAAACTAATTTGCATCATCAAAATAGCACATAATCTATTATTCATGTGCTATTATAATCTCTCCTGACCGAGGGGGTGAAGCGTAGTGAAGGCTTCATTTCTAAGAAGTGTACAGATATTAAAATTCCATCAATGTTTAGATTTTTCAGCTACATTAGATATGCCACACAGTGTTCTCTCTGCTTCTGCTATTCATAATGACCACCAAGGAGACAGTAGTAATAACCTTATATTTAGCACTTCCATATCAAATGTCTCCCTCCCACAAAACCTTTACAGACATTAATATAATTAGTATGGCTTGCCCACTACTGAAGTGGAGATAAACCTATCTCATAGAGCTGGAAGGGACCCTGAAAGGTCATTGAGTCCAGCCTCCTGCCTTCACTAGAAGGACAAAATACTGATTTTGCCCCAGATCCCTAAGCGGTCCCCTCAATGACTGAGCTCACAACCTGGGGTTTAGCAGACCAATGCTCAAACCACTGAGCTATCTAATCAGCCTCCTCTGTGGTGGAGTGAAGCAACTGTTTAACAATGCACATCAACATGACTGCTTAGAACAGGCAGTGAAGAAAAATCCCTTTTCCTATTGGAACTGAAGGGGAGGATTTTGATAGGCAGAAAGTAATTAGTGGAGTTGGAATTTCAGAGAATCATAGACACTGAGGATGGAGACAGTTTACACTCTGGACAGAAACTAATGATTTATAAGGACTTACACACATTTTTTGTCTAATTTGTTAAGGTCAGGCTTGACAAAGCCCTGGCTGGGATGATTTAGTTGGAGATTGGTCCTGCTTTGAGCAGGGAGTTGGACTAGATGACACCCTGAGGTCCCTTCCAACCCTGATAGTCTATGATTCTATGACTTGATTCTGCAACCATTGAAATGAGTAGCATAGACTCATGCAAATAGCAGGACTATTCATGTCCATGGGCCTGGTTATCATTTACACCAAATCTTCTTTACACCATTCTGGTGGCATGAAGGAGTCCTTAAGTGGGTTCAAATTTAATGTAAGTGAAGTTACTCCTTTCCAGGACTTTGTTGGTATTGGTGCTGAGCCTTCTCTCACTTATATGTGTTTTGAAACAGAAGTAGGAAGATTTGAGCCAAATATTAAGAAACTTCCTGACCGTGAGATCTATGAGGATGAGACTATAGAAGAAGAGGGAGAATTTTGGGACATTTAAAACTAGGCTGCACTGTGCATTAGCTTACATATCCTACCCTAGAAGAGAGAGGGGGCTAGGTGACCCAAGAGGCCTTTTCCAACTTCAGTGTTCTATGACTCAGTGAATCACCCCATTCTTAGTGATTTACATCAAGGGAGAAATAATCGTCTAGTACATGACTGCTGTTAGTCACTGATTTAACAGTGGGGGAAGAGGTGAGTGGGAGGTGATTTTACTTTTGGCAAGGACGAGGGGATCAACAAGAATTTCAAGTGTGAGTTAAAGGGGGGAAAACCCATGTGCTATTTTCTGTTTGAGGAATACTGAATGGACTTCTTATTATCTTTGGCACTAAAAGAGTCTGGAGTAGAGGGATGTATGGCACTGGGCTGTTAAAACTGCAATAATTGTATAGACTTAGAAATCAAGGGCTCATGTAAATCCCATTCACCTCCAGCAAGCCTAAATTTTACAAGTTTTATACAAAGGGAGAAAATGTTTAACCTGAGATGGAAGCACCTGCTATTTATCACTACCATGTGAATAACCTCTGTATAAAGCTATTTTAACACCTGAGCTGTGGACTAATAACTACTGGTAATCTCACCTTTGGCTGCCTGGAACATACTCAGCGCTACAGGGAGTGGATCTATTAAAAGTATGGCTAAACTAAATTAATAGGTTTGAAACTTTTTATGAAGGGCAGTGCTTAGGGTGCTTATCAGGCCTTTGGTATGAAGTATTGAGGAGTCAGATGGAAGCAGGTTGGGTTTTTATGGGTTTGGTTAAATAGTTTCCACCTATGCTGTTTATGCCACATACTCAACACCAAAAAGCAGGATAAAGTCACCAACACAGAGTTTCTTTCAAGGGCAAATTTACCAAGCGTGACAGCCCTGCTCAACCAAAGATGACTGCACTGGTTGGGTCATCTGAGTAAAAAAAAAATAATTGGAGATATACCTATCTCCTATAACTGGAAGGGACCTCAGAAGGTCATTGAGTGCAGCCCCCTGCCTTCACTAGCAGGACCAAGTACTGATTTTTGCCCCAGATCCCTAAGTAGCCCCCTCAAGAATTGAACTCACAAACCTAGGTTTTGAAATAATCAGGGAGCTATCAGAGGGAACAAGAACAACAGGACATCCCAATCTTAGCACATACAGGTGAGATATGAAGGCATTTGGAATTGATCCTGACCAATGGGAAGTCTTGGCAAGTGATTGTAACAAGTGGCGCCATCAACTCCATCAGGGTATCAAAGTCCATGACAGGAGTTGGCTCCTAGAGCTTGATGAGAAAAGAGCCCATAGGTAACAAGCAGCTCCCAACCAAGATACATACATTTGCAACAACTGCCAAAGATTTTACAAATCTTGGATTAGATTATTCAGTCAAATGAGGCATTGCAAACCATCTACATATAGTGAGAAATTAGTCCCTGCCCAAAGAGTTTCCAGCCTCAATAGAAAAACAGACAAAAGGTGGGAGAAAGGAAGCAGTATTATCTCTGTTTTGCAGATGGGGAACTAGCCATTAACATTTGTGCTTTATTTCTAGTCAGAATTTGTCTAGTTTCAGCTTCGAGCCATTGGATGTTGTTCTACCCTTGTCTACTAGCCTAAAGAGCACTCTCCTACCAAAGTTCTGTTCCCCACGTAAGTCCTTATAAACTGTGATCGGGTCACCCTTTAACCTTCTCTTTGATAAGATAAATAGATTGAATTCCTTGGATTTTTCACCATAAGGCACGTTTTCCAATTTTGTAATTAGTCTTGTGACTCCTCTCTGAACCCTCTTCAATTTATCAACGTTGTTCTTGAGCAGTGGACACCAGTACTGCCAGATGCAGAGGTAACATAACTTCTCTACTCTTACTTGAGGGCCCTATTTATACTTCCAAGGATCACATTAACTCTTCAGGCCACAACATCCCATGTTTATCCATCATGACCCCCAAGACTTTTTCAGAGTCGCTGCTTCCCAGGATAGAGTCCTCCATCCTGTAGGTATGGCCTATGTTATTTGTTCCTAGAAGTATGACTTTACATTTGGTCATAATGAATGCAGATTTTTTGCTTGCAACAAGTTTATCAAGTGATCGAGATTTCTTTGTATCACTGACCTGTTCTCTAAATTAGTTACCGCCACTCCACCCTTCATCTCATCTGCAAACTTAATCAGTGACGTTTCTATGTTTTCTTCTAGGTCATTGATAAAAATGTTAAATAATGTAGCGCAAAGAACTGATCCCTATAGGACCCTGCTAGAAATACCTTCATTTTAAATTATTTTTGCGACTTATCAGTTAGCCAGATTTTAATGCATTTAATATGTGCCATGTTGACTTTGTATTACTGTAGTTTCTTGATCCAAATGTCATGGGGTACCAAATCATATGTCTTACAGGAGTCTAAATACATAATCACCATTATTTCCTTTATCAAGAAAACTTGTAATCTCACCAAAAAATCAAGTTAGTTTGACAAGATTTATTTTCCAGAAATTCATTTTGGTTGGCATTAATTAGATCACCCTCCTTTAATTCTTTGTTAATTTAGTTCCATATCAGCCATTCCATTATTTTGCCCAGAATCGATGTCAGGCTGACAGACTTGGGTCATCTCTTTTATCCTTTCTAAATATTGGTATGTTAGTTTTTTTCCATTACTCATAACTTTCCAGTGTTCCAACAATTATTGAAAATCAACTTTAACAATCCAGGGGGCTCCTCAGCCGGCTCTCTTTAAAACTCTTGGATTAATGTTATCTGGACCTGCAGATTTTAAAATGTATTTTAGTAGTTGCTGTTTAACATTTTAGAACCTGACCCAAAACTTTCACCAAAGTCACTGGCAGATTTAGCTTTTAGTTTAATAGGAATTGGACCAGGCCATTACATAACTTTTTAACATTTCTAAATTTGGATAATCAATTTAGCATGTATATTAGTTGTTCTCTAGTGTTAAGTATGATGATTCATCATGACATTAACAATTTCCATTTTAGTATATTGGACCCAGTTTTATCATAAGGTACAGGAGTTCTGTTTGGCATGGGACTATTTTGTTTAGTAAGGAGATTTCAATTTAGATCGACAGTAAAAGCTGTGTTATCTGGCACTTTACCAACCGGAAAGCTCTAGAAACTGGCATTTCTGATCTTCATTGAAAGTCCAGTTTATAGTCTGGTTGGCGTGGGGCCAGCCAGCTCCCTACTTGGCTCCACATGGCTCCCTGGAAGCAGTGATATGTTCCTGCTGCTCCTAGGAGTAGGAAAAGCCACGAGGGGCTTGGAGTGTGGGAGGAGGTGTGGGGCATGAGCTTTGGGAGGGAGTTTGGGTCCAGGAGGGGGCTCAGGGCAGGAGGTTGGGGTGCAGGAGGTGCTGCTCAGGTGGCACTCAGCTCAGGCGGAGTCACGGCTAGGCGGCTCTGTGTCCTGTCTCCCCCTGCAGGTGCCACCCCTGCAGCTCCCATTGGCTGCTGTCCCTAGCTAATGGGAGCTGAGGATGCAGTGCTTGGGGGAGAGCGGGGGCAGTGTGCAGAGCTGCCTATCCGTGCCTCTGCCTAGAAGCAGCCGGGACATGTCGCCACTTGTGGGGAGCAGCCCAAGGTGAGCGCTGCCTGGATCTGGCACCCCGCACCCTATCCTGCACCTCAATCCCCTGCCTCCAGCCTCGTCCTGCACCCAAACTCCCTCCCTCTTAGTTAACCAGAATTTTTTACTGTACTTTTATATTATGACAGTAGGTAATACTAAACTTTAGATGATTGGTAGATAATAGATATTGTTATTCTTAAATTATTCAGGTGTTTTTTATTTCAATGAATGTGTTTGGAGGTATGAATAAGAAAAAGGTATTAAAGATGTAAAAGATATATAATGAATGTTTTGTTTAATCTAAACTTTTTCTGAGTGTTTTGGTATAAGGGCAGAGTTAAGGTGGTTTAGGTGTTGGTCAGTTATTTTTGTTTAATATTTTGTATATGTGAGCTGGCTTGAGGTTAGTATCAGCTCTTACATGTAAATGTAGCTTGGTTTTAATTTTAAAGTTTGGGTTTTATTTTAATAGATATGTTCAAGGATATATCTTCTCTGCAATTGCATTTAACACCTTTGGGCCAAAGCATCACCTGGCATAAGCTACATTGACTGCAACAACTAATTTACAACATCTGAGGTTCTAGCCCTTACCTGTAACATAACACATTTGGGAGTGGGCTCTGAATATCCATAGTGCTTGAGAAGAATGGATTATCATATATTGCAGAAGATGTAGGTTACAATGTCTCTATGATTTTAATCATCACCATTATATTGTAAAATAATATTATAGAGACATTAAAGGCTCATGAACTGGAGCTATAATGCTAATATTTTAGATTAAAAAGGACATATTTTCTCATCTGTTCTTTCAGCTCCACTAGTGAAACAGATACATTTCCAGCCCATTAGAGACTGATTTGCATGATTTATTTTTTTTGCATTATTGAAGGACTGGAATGAGGGCCGCAGTATTTTTAAAATTAGAAGGCACTAACCTTTAAACTCTTGAGAACTAGTTTCAAACCTGACTAAATTACAAGGGTTTAGTTGTCTTTAATTATGTCCCTGGTTGACATTTACCAACCTCGCAAAATTACAAGATGAGCTGTCACATAGATCCTCTCACATTGTAGTGTCCCTGTGTCCCCCCACACAGCGTCTCTCTGTCAGTGTGGTCCGTCACAACTTTTCAGGCGATCCTGATGACTAGAGTAAGGCAGAATATGGCAGGTCAGGAGATAAACACAGAAGTCTTGGCTTGCTAACCATAGCTTTCTTCTAGTGCTATAAGCCAACTGAAAAAACAACGTTAAATACTTGACATCCCCAGACTGCATTACAGAAACTAAGCAGTTACGTTTCAAAACACCAAACCAAGACCTGTTTTATAGATGGGGAAAGTGAAATACAAGTAAATTGTGGTGAAGTTAGGCTTAGAAATCAGGGGTTCTTGTCCCATATTGCCTTGTTGAAAACAGGGTGTTCTGATCTTTTCCTTTGTTTAGTTGTGCTGTTAGGTGTGCCATCTTTTGGATGAGAAACCACTGGGAATCATGACCAACATTCTGTTGGTTATAGTCATCTATTCTTAGCAGAACTGAACATAATCCAGTGGGAAGAAAACTTATTTTTACTAGCTCAGTCAAAAGTCAGGAGCTGCTTTAATTGATGCTAAATTTGGTTACTGCATGGTCATCACTAATATAAGTCAGCTGGCTTGTTCCCCGTAACACTGAAGTGGGGGAGGGTTACATTGAAAAGTAACTTTCCATACATGCCATCCCATATTTCCTGCCTCTTAGTTACTCCCTCTGAAAAGGGGTGAGTTTATAACTAAAAGGACTCGTGAGCCCTGAAAAACCAACCAGAGAACTGAGAGTCAAGTTTGGGTCTTTTCTTCTTGTGTGACAATAGCAGTGATCCTGACTAGAGCTGGGCAAGGCTTTTCAGATGAATATCTGTATATACTCGTTCATTAGCCCATTCGTTTATAAGCAGACAGCCCAAGATGGTTAGGTAAAAATAGCAAAAGGTGTATGACCCTTTCATAAGCCGACCCTATATTTCAGGGGTTGGCAAACTTTGTCTCCTGGCCTGTTAGGGTAAGCTGCTAGCGGGCTTATTTACCTGGCACATTCACAGACACGGAGCCCCTCAGCTCCCAGTGTCCACGGTTTGCAGTTCTCAGCCAATGGGAGCTGCGGGAAGTGGCATGGCACTTCCCACAGCTCCCATTGGCTGGGAATGGCAAACCGCAGACACTGGGAGCTTAGGGGCTCCATGCCTTCAGACACTCCAGGTAAACAAAATGACAATGTATTAGATATTCAAATCAATGATTCCATAGAGTTTAAAATCATCAAATTTTGGCATAGGCCCATTTATAAGCCGACCTCCACTCTTTGATGCGTCACTTTTTTACCAAAATTATTCGGCTTATGAACGGGGATATATGGTAGTTTATTCAATGAACATTGCAATCTTAGTTGACTTGAAACTATTCATAAATTTGACACGAGTAATTTCAGCCATTCACAAGGCAGCAGCAGGAAGTGGTAGTGGTGCTGTTTGCCCCATCTAGCATTTAGCCCAGTGGTCAGGGCAGTCACTTGGGATGTAGAAGATCCAACTTCAAATCTCCCCCTTTGAAACACACCGAAAACAGATTTCTGTGGTTCACCAAACATTTCAGGCTTGGTTCAAGCTGAACCAATTTTCCCCTCCCCCAATTTTTGAGAACTAAACCAAAAAATCAATTATTTGCCCAGCTCTAAACCTGACCCAGCTGAGGTGTAGTTAAGGTGCAACTTCATTGTATACCTCACTGAGCAGAATGAGGATGCAAAGGAAAGGAAAATCCTGCACTGGTGACCTACGCCCAGCAGCAAGAACTCTGTTTTCCTAAGGTGGAGAGCAAGGGAGCTCCAGTATCCAGATCCTTCTGTAAAGCCCAGTGAAATCAATGGGAAGCTTTTAGTTGACACTGGTGGTCATTAGACCAGGCCCTCAGACCACAATATCATCCAAACACTCCTGCAGGCCTTGGAGTGAGCTGGCAGGGTCGGCCACCCAGGAGCTACACAATTTGTATTCCCACTCTTCCTCTATCTGAAAAGATAAAACCCTAACCTGAAACCAAATGGGTAGATATTTAAACACTGCAGTGAGGGAAGGCGCCACCTCCTCCGCTTATTGTAGCTACTCCTGGGGAAACTTTAATAGGATTTAACAGTCTGTTGCACAAGGAAGTCAGTGGCATTTGCAAAACCTTCCTTCCTTGCCTATCTCTCCTTTGTTCAAAGCTGCCAGACTTTGGTTTACTTGGTAAACATGCAGAGGCTTTAAATTAGCTTTCAATTAGCGTGGGCTGAAATAAGAGATATCCCCCCACCCCCTGCATAACTTAATTTACTGCCAGAATCCTAGCATAAATGGAAAAGAATCAGCAATATGACTTTCCATTAATACGGAGAATAATTCATTTCTACATGTTCCAAGGTGGTTCAGATGTAACCACAGATGTTGCTCAGGTCCCATAATTAAGCTGAAGCATTTTTTGAATGGCATTATTTGTTACATATTTTGTCTTCAAAGTACCTCCCTCTGATGCTGTGTTTTACTGATATACACCAGAGAGCTGACATGGGGCTGATGATGAGGCATCACTGAAATGCACCATGAGAAGGAAGTGATGAGGTGATATATCATCCCAAAGATGGCTCTATTCAAGCCGAGGAGCAAATTGCAATTTGGAGCAAGACAACGTAGAGGCAGGCTTTCTTGAGGCTGGGAAGGACAGCCCCCTAGACTGTTTCTCTGTGCAGTTTCTGATGGCTTTATAATACTAGATTTGCAAATGTGTCAGTCCCTCCCTCCTTCCCTGCCTCCCTCGCTCTGTGTTTAGATAATGGCATTTAACTTCAACAGCACTGCAGCAGCAGGAGTAAACTGTGAGAACCGTAGCTGAAAGAGGAGTGACAATACAATGCAGCTCCATTCTGTATGACATGGCCATTGGCTCCGCATCCAGCAGTGCATCACATTTAAGCTTCTTGTTGCCATCTTCAATGCTCTAGATAACTCTTCCCCTCCCTACTTCTCCTCGCGCGCCAACCGTCACATCGCCTCTCCGTGACCCCTCTACTCTGCCAGTGTTCCCAGTCTGGTCCGCTTGTTCATCAGCTGCTGGCACAATCACCTCCCTGCTTTCACCCATGATGTCCTCTATTCCTGGTATGACTTCCCTGAGAAGGACCCTACGTTACCCACAATCTTCAAGGCTTGCTTCTGTTGTGTTTTGTGCAGTGAGCTGAGTTGATTTGGATATAAATTGCCGACTGTAGTTTCCTTGCCTCAAGCCTCTGTCTTTTTGCTCTGTCTGTCCTTAGATCATGAGTTCCAAGAAGCAGGGATTTTCTCTTCTTGAATTTTAGCAAAGTGCCTTTCGCCTGGTGGGCACTACTGTGAATTCATAGTAATCATTGATACAGGCTGTATCCCAGAGAGTTTTATGAAGTTAATTTAAAACAACTAGTGATAAAGAAGAAATAACAAAATGGGGCAATGGAGAGCGTCAGGGGAGGGAGCAAAGATGTTTTCAGTTGAGCTTTGATGTAATCGCTGGAGAGTCAACATGGCAAAGTAAGGAGGGTTCCAGGTGGGAGGAGCTACAGTGGAACATCCTGTCACACCGACTGTGCTAGGCAGGAGTGGAGTGTGGGAAGAAGAGGAGAGAGTCTATGAAGCAACCTGGGGCAAGTACATGGGACATTTTAAAGGCAAGAAGGGAGCAATTTTGAACTGGATCCCAAAAGAGATGGGGAGCTGATATAGGAAAGTGAGGGTGATGTGGTCTCAACTTCTTTTTCTGTGCGAGAAGGCAGGCAGTGACGTCCCATGTAGAGCTGGGATGGCAGTAAACACAAAGAAGGGAGCAGCTATCGTCCTGGTGCAAAGAGCCTGAGGCAGGGAAAAGAATTTCCATGGAGATGAAGTTGAGGTCGAGGCATTTATGGACAAAGCTATGGAAAGGTGTGGTAGATTTCCAGACAGCATTGATGGTGGAAAAGAAGGGGAATTCAAAGTCCAGGGAATGTGTGATTAATATCCCAAGAGGCTGATCTCTGCAGCAGTAATTCTAGATGATTATTGATAATAATTCTGTCTATAGTTTTTCTATACAGTTGATTCAGACTGTGTCAGCAAAGTTGGCAATTGTCCATTCACATGAAAAGAATCAGCTAGGCTACTATTAAAGGCACAGGTGGTTGTGTCACGTTAACCTAGAGTGTTTGATTTGTGTGTTGTTCCTTTCATAGAGACTTATTATTAGAGCTGATCCATGATTTCCCAGAAAACTAATGGAACAAATTCACACGGCAATAGAATGATCAATATTTAGGTCTTTGGGCTTTTACTCTGAAACTATTTTTTTCATGCTGTCTGTCCACTGACTTCATTGAATTTTGGATCAGTCCCTCCAAGTGGGTCAGAAGGGACTTTGGTTCATGTTCTTTGCTTGAGCAGGCTAGCCGGCTGTTAGGGTGACAGATTTCTCACTTCCCTCCAAGATGCTGAATGGTAGTGGCACTTGCTCTACAGAGCTAAATGCCCTTTTCAATATTTCTGTTGTCTAGCCTTTATCACAGCTGGTTTAGAGCAGGCTTCTGGAAATTTGAAAGAACTCATTAAAAATGAAGTGACTCATCCGATGAAACAGTAAAGTTATTAATTGGACCCCAAAATAAATAACCCAAGGGTGTCGGTAGAAGTGCATGACAAATTTCTCAGTGAGGATGTGAAGCCCTGTCTGTTAATCCAGAGCAGCACAAGGATGCCAAGCTGCCTGCCTTTGTGTTAAAGTATGACACAGGGAATGCAAGGCGGGAGTCTCATCAACATGATCTGCAACTCTCTCTTTTGTTGTGATCCTTGAAGTGGAGACTCAGCGTAGGAGTCCCAGTGTGCAATGCACAGTGGGATCCTGTTGTAGGGTTAGTGATTGTTTATTCTCTCTCTCCATGTTAACCAGGAGGAAAAGAAATGAGAATTTTTAACTCAATGACAAGTGGAAAGTTCTGTAAACCCGAAGAAGAAGATGCCTGTTAAATACTAATTCTAAATAATTTAATAAGCTGCGATTAGATGCTTTGCATTTAAGTCCTAGGGCCTGATCCAAAGTCAATTCAAATGAATGGAAAGACCCTTCCTGACTTCAGTTCAGGCCCTTAGTCCAGATTGTGAATTTAGTTTAAATCTATAATAGTACAGTAACCGTCCAGTCTAGTCTTAAATGCTGCAAACAGGTCTACCCTGTAGTTTGACTAAGGTTTCTTGGGATACTACTATATTGATGTTGGACTGTCCAAAGGCTACCTGATGTCAATGCATCAGTTTCTCCAGGAAAAGACAGACACACACACAGGAGTTAATTCACCCTTGGTTTTACACTAGGGAGGAATTGCTTCACTCCACGCAAGTGGGTTAAGTCCATTTGTGATGGTCACCAATTAAGGCAAGTCAAAACATTTGTGTCTGTTGTTTTAGCTCTGATTGACATTTGAGGTTGGACATTAGGAAAAAGTTCCTAACTGTCAGGGTAGTTAAACACTGGAATAAATTGCCTAGGGAGGTTGTGGAATCTCCATCTCTGGAGATATTTAAGAGTAGGTTAGATAAATGTCTATTAGGGATGGTCTAGACAGTATTTGGTCCTGCCATGAGGGCAGGGGACTGGACTCGATGACCTCTCGAGGTCCCTTCCAGTCCTAGAGTCTATGAGTCTATGAGGCATGTTTAATGGCTACGATATTATCATTGCAGGAGCAGAGCACCCTTTTGCTTTCTTCCACAATTGCTACCAGTTAAAATAAAATATGTATCACATACATATCTCTGCTTTTAATATTTAGTCATTTTAAGTTTGCAACTGATTCCAAAAATAAATCCAAAAGGATTTCAGGCTCATTCAATATAGCTCCAAAAATGGTTCTTTATTGTTTTACCCATAATGGTCTCTTTCTGATGATGAAAAGGTGAATCAATATCAACTCCCTGCAAATCTATCCTAGTTTCTGGTAATTATCTTCCTTGAAAAGCTTTAAATGTGCACTACTGTAACCATTTATATTAATGACTTGAGCATCCACATCCCAATAATGATATGTTGTAGTTCTTCTCTTCTCAAAGATTCTTCTCTACCAGTTGTAACTATTAGAAAGCAAAGAAGGCATACATGTTATTTAGTAAGGGACATGGTACCACCCCCCGAATCCACAGAAACTGTCATTTGGAAGCTTCCCAAACAGAAAATATCTCACCCCATAAGTGCACAAGAAACAACAACAAAACACACACACACAGGCATGCACAAAAACACCCCCCAAAACAACTCAAGAACCAACCACCTTTGCAGAGAAGTAGGGGAAATAATGGTGGGAGAGGACAGTTAGAGCAACCACTTATTACGGATGAGTAGGGAAGCATTATGATATTTTGAATCTAAAGCACAACAATTTGGGACCAGCAATTTTTGTAGAAAAGCCAAACAAACAAACAAGGTTCCTGTTCATTGGTTCAGTTTTGGTCATTAGCACAAGGACTAATGAAAAGGGATTTCTGGTAAAACCACTTTTTACTAAAAAGAAGAGGAGCACTTGCGGCACCTTAGAGACTAACAAATTTATTTGAGCATAAGCTTTCGTGGGCTACAGCCCACTTCATCGGATGCATAGACTGGAACGTACAGCAAGAAGATATTTATACATACAGAAAACATGAGAAGGTGGAAGTAGCCATACCAACTGTAAGAGGCCAATCAATTGAGATGAGCTATCATCAGCAGGAGAAAAAAACCCACAGAAAGTGTGAGGATACTTAACATGGGGAAATAGATTCAATTAGTGTAATGGCTCAGCCATTCCCAGTGTCTGTTCAAACCTAAGTTAATTGTATCTAATTTGCATATTAATTCAAGTTCAGCAGGAAATACTGGCAGCCAGAGGGAGTTGGTAACTGAGCTTCTCAGGATTCAGTGACTGTACAGGTCCTCCAGGATCATCAGGCACACTGCATAATGTAGCCATGTGAACGTCATGGTCATCAGTGGGGACAGATATCAGAACCTTCTGCTGTGAAAACTACAGCATCTTCTATTTGAGCTAATGAAGAATTCTCAGCTGTATGGGTACTAAGACTTGCAGTCGTAGGCAGCAGTCAAGATGACTAAGGCCAGGTCCACACTACAGCGTTAAATCGATTTAAACAGTGTTAAATCGATTTAACGCTGTAACCGTCCACACTACAAGGCACTTAAAATCGATTTTAAGAGGTCTTAAAATTGATTTCTGTACTCCAGCTAAACGAAAGGAGTAACCCTAAAATCGATATTACTAAATCGATTTAGGGTTAGTGTGGACGGATATCGAAGTTATTGGTCCTATTCTTTTACTGAGCTACCCAGAGTGCACTGCTCTGGAAATCGATGGTACCCTGGGACCATGGACACACACCACCGAAGTACTGTGCCCTAGTGTGGACGCGTAAAATCGATTTTATAAAACCTGTTTTATAAAATCGATTTTACTAATATCGATTTAAAGCTGTAGTGTGGACGTAGGCTCAGACACCAAGTCAATCTAGTATCACACCTGGGTATGTATGTGTAACTGTGCTAGTTAAGTTAGGCGGTGATCTTTGAGGTAGGAAGAGAGACTTAGGGTAAGTCTACACTACCTGCTGGATCGGCAGGTAGCGATCAATCTATTGGGGATCGATTTATTGTGTGTAGTGTAGACGTGATAAATCGACTGTTGAACTCCAGCTCGGCGAGAGGCGGAAGCAAAGTCGACGAGGGAGCCACGGCACGCCGTGAGGATGCGAAATAAGTAATTTTAATTTGATCTAAGATACATCAATGTCAGCTACGCTATTCGTGTAGCTGAAGGTGCGTATCTTAGATCGACCCCCCCGCCCAGTGTAGACCAGAACCTAGACATAAGCCCTGGCATTTTTAGCCCTGTTCTTGCCTAATACAAGGGCTTATGTCTTAGGCTTTCTTCCTGCTCCAGTCTCCTATTGGCAATGGATGAACTTGAGATGTTGTGTTGATTCTTTAAGATCTACCCACTTGTTCGAAGTGTCTGACAGAGGAGAATAAACTCCCCATGACTGAGGAGATTTTTAACTTAATTGTGGAGACCACCTTGGAAACTGAATTTGAGAAGGTGGAGTACTTGGGTAGGGGAGAGGGCTAATGTACAACTAGAAGTCCAAGTCACCAGTCTAGAAGGGGGCAATCTTGGTAAACAGTGTCTAGAAATGCTTGATGAAGAGTAAAACCTAAAGAGCTTCATCTAACAATGACATATAAGAACTACTGCCTCAGCCAGTCTGTGTCCTGGAGATTTCTCTTCTGTAGAGTTTGGGTTAAAAACCCGGAAGGGTGGCGGGAAAGCTGAGATAAAATCGTCTCACTTGCCAACAGTTCTGGCAGAAGTAACAACATCAGCAGCAGTGTAACAAATCATTGAAAAAAAAATCACCAGTGTTTAAAATAATGTAACAGTTTTCTTTTAAAAGGCAACACATTTGTTTAATCTTTGACACTATGGGGAAGATGAATCTCTGCCGTTGTCACAGCAGCTTCTGTAATGAAAATAATTTTGGTCAATATTATCTCTGAGGAGTAAAAGAGATTTCAAGTCTGCCACTGAAAACTGGGGCCAGATGTTTCTCTTGGGGATTTTGATCCGGAGAATTAACCGGTACTTTTGCATCCTTGGAAAATTGCTGCAAATTGAGAAGCAAACAATAGAGCCTTAGCCCTAGATCCCCCAAGGGATTTAGGCACTTCACTGGCACTTTAGATGCCTAAGTCCAAATTCCAGATCCTCAGAACCACTGCTTAGCTGTTGCCTCTCTCTGTAACATCTGAGTTGCCATGGGTAAAGTCCCATACATTTCTGCTAGCGGGCATGCACAAAGCTGCCTAAGCTCTGATACCACTGAGCTGCTTGGTGCCTAAGCCCCAGTGGGAACCACACCATGTGGCGTCTCTTCCACTTGCTCCCCAGAACCTACCCCCTGCCTTCACACTGGCTCAGTTCTTTTCTGCTTTGTGGCAGCCTGCCTCCAGCTGAGGCAGAGCTTCTCTGCAGGTGGATTCCTCAGTGAGGGGAATGCAAAAATTAATATAGACGTATGCATCTGATCAGCAGTCCCCCTCTGGGCCTGTCCTTTCCCCCTCATTCCCTTCACATTGGCTCATTTTCCATGAGGGCAAAGGCAGCAGGAGAGAGTGGCATGAAAGCAGCGGACTTCCATCTCTTCCTAGTAGGAAGGGGGAGAGACATAGGTGGAAGGCCTGAAGGAGTGACTGGGCACTGGTTCCTAAGCCTGTACTTTAATCACTAATCCCTACTTCCTCTCTAAATAGAGACAATGCTGACTGAGCCACAGCCCCTTTCTGTATCAAAAGACCCAAAAGCGTGGGGTTCTACGTAATGCACTCAATTGCACACCTCATGTCACAATCCATTTTGCCAATGTTTATTAAAATTTAAAAGGAGGGTGAACTTTTGTAGCATCCAAAAGAATGAAAATTTCCCCAGGCTCAGGCTGGAAGGCTCTTAGCTTTGATCTTGTGCCAACAAGCAACTTGAAGCTCTTATTTCCATTGAAAGGGAACTTAGTATTAAAAAAAGCAAACCCAAGCAAACCCCACAACCCAGATGTGCCCACAGTAGAAACTCTCAGGGTAAGGAGTTGCTCATGTCCTGTACTGCTGGAGTTGCATAACTCAGCAATGCATCCTCTGCAGACATACGTATTTTCAGATTTGTAAAAGGTCAGAAAAAGAACAATGAAGCGTATTTGTAAATAATGGCAAGCCCAGAATGGGTGTTTGAGTTAATAGAGGAAGATGCTCACTTCTGAGCCAACCTTCGTGAACCTATGGATCCAGCCCTATGAAATCATCCAGCCATAGATATAATGTAATGAAGGGATTATAACTTGGAAGGGGTAAATTGTCTTTCCTACAAAGACTATATAAAATAAAAGTAACAATACTTGCTCTTCTACAGCATTGTTCATCCCCAAGTCTAAAAGTGTTTAATAGAGGAAGAAGTATCGTAATGCCCATTTCCCAGATGGGGAAATGGAGGGACAGAAAGGTACAGTGACTTGGCCAGTGTCTCCCAGCAAGCCAGTGGCAGAGCCATGAATACTCAGTACAGCTACCAAGAATGTTCCGCAATGGACATTGCTCAGGCTGCAGTGCTGGTGAACAAACCAATATACTGTAACAAAGATTTCAATATCCTATGATGCTGCAAATGCAGTATCCCAACTCACGTATGCTATATTCAGATAAGGACCAATATCCAATTTGAATTATGTCCCTGTACCACATTTAGATGCTTAGACTGGCATTTTAGCAAGTAACCTGGATATATATATATGCAAGGTTTGGACAGACATGCCAAACCTGCGGAAAAAACACAGAAATTGGGCTTGTCTTTGGCTTAATTGGCTTATGAGTTGCTTGTTGGCTAGTTTTTGGCTTGTAGCTTGTTGCTTGTTGTAGCTTCTTTTTTTTTGATTGGCTCCCAGCAAGCAGAGGCAAGGTGGGGCAAGCGGGGACTAGGGTGGAGGAGAGTCAAGGGTGCACAGCGGGCCCACCACAGTCCCAGTCTGCAGGCTGGGGGGATCTAGTCACATAGAGTGTTGGGGTTCTTCGGGATTGGCTTGTTTTGAAATGGGATTAGCTGAATTTCTGGCTGGCTGTGAAAGTCAGGGTGCCTATTTACTGTGTGAAAATTGGCACCTGTGGGTTTGGATGTTCACATTTAAAAACTGGAGCCCAACAGTAGCAAAGTGAAAGAGGAAATTGAGCGGTCTGGCCAAAATGGAAAGGATGGGATAAGAAAAGTAACAGTGCTGATGAGTTAGAAAGACATAGGAAGGCTCTTCCACAGGGCAGCAGCTGCCTAGGAGAAAACTTCTTTTACCAGTCTGGTGAGGTTGTGAGAAGGGACAGAAAGAATCACTGGAAATGGGCACAGATTGGGTATAGACTAGCTACCCATCCCACTGCAGCGTGTTGCTTTCAATGCTGTAGTATGCTAGTCCCCGGGTGTATGGTAGTATCCTGAGTGTACCAGGACCTGAGAGCAAATGCCATGGTTGCTCTTAGCAGCAGGCTATAACCCTGGGTGGGCTCCCAGGAACAATCACACTCTGAATAATGGAAAGAATTCCTTCACTAAGACCTGGTCTACACTAGGGGGCGGGGTCGATGTAAGATACGCAACTTCAGCTATGGGAATAGCGTAGCTGAAGTTGAAGTATCTTATTTCGACTTACCTCCCGTCCTCATGGTGCGGGATCGATGGACGCCGCTCCACCTATCGACTCTGCTACCATCACTCGCCCTGGCGGAGTTCCGGAGTTGATGGGAACGTGCTCGGGGATCGATATATCTCGTCTAGATGAGACGCGATATATTGATCCTTGATAAACCGATCGTTACCCGCTGATACGATGCATAGTGTAGACATACTCTAAGACTGGCAGAAACAAAAGGCGAAAACACCCTCAGCACAATTGCCTTTAGGACATAGCCCCAAAATAAAAGAACCCATCAGTGTGCGATGGAGTAAATTCTTCCAGAAAGGGCAGACGATGATGTCACACTTCCTGTACACGCTTCAAGCCATCTTTGGTTTTCTGGGACACTTCCTGCCAGGGACAAAACCCAGACCAGACAGGGCAGTCATAGGTTGCAGCTATACAGAATACTAGAAAGTAGGGGGTTTATCCACCTCGTTTCTGTACACAGTTCTGGTTCATAATAAAAGGTTTATCTTGAAACTGGTCTGCTTGGCAGAGACACTACAATCAGTTCTCAATACAGGCCCTAGGGTATGAAATTAAGAGTGCCAATGTAACCCCTCCATGCTCCTCTCCTGCTGCAGTAAGTTGCAGGTTCCCCCTCCCCATTTAACAGAAAAGCGCCACACACTGTCTTCCTGTTTTTGCAAACTCAGGCAGCAGCTCCTTGCCCTTCCCATCGTGGGGGTTGCATAGGATTTGGGGTGGAAATGGCCCAGTGAACCTTAGCTGTTGCATCCAAGGGGCACAGATTTGCTTGAAGAGGCTGTAACTATCTTTGGGTTCATCAAATAACAAACCAATGAATGAGACAGGAATAAAACTTTAATAAAAGAAACTGGAGAGCTTCTGTAGTGAGCTGCTGCACACAGCCCTGTGATGTTCCCAACCCCTGACTCCAGGGCAGACCTCCAAATGCCTATGTTCATAATACTCTCCCTTATAAGAGAGCATCTCTAAATTATAATCTTCTTCTACAAACATATCTCTACAGTGGCTTTTTCGTGAGATTTCTAGTTTTTCAACTTCTGGAAATATCACTGGAATGAAATATCAGCACTGGCTCCAGAATTTATAAAAATGAGCAATACTGAAACTTTAAAAAACTAAACCCTGCATTTTCCAAATAGCCCAGAACTTTGGAAAAACAAGAATTTGTTGATGTTAGGGTTGAAGGTCCAAGGCGAAGTTATTAGTGTGTTGGAATTGGTGTGTCCATCCCTCAGCAGGATGCACATTGCTATGATTACCTAAAGACTTTCATGGTGTTGCTTTCTAATTAGATGTATGCATTGGCTGAGATTCTCTGAGCTTGGTTCTTCTCTCACTGTGGCAATCACACCACTGTTGTTACACCAGTTATTACTGGTGTAAATAAGAGGAGAATCTGGCCCTCTCTAATGAGTTCAAGGTAATGACCTGCTCAAATACAATCTGGAAATGCTTAAAAATGGTACCATTTTTACAGCAGGACCTTTTTTGCCTCTTGAAACTACCAGCAGCAAAACTGGGTGGGACTCTTTGTTAATTACCTTTCCATGCAGACTAACTCACCTCCAACTGGGTGCTCTCCAGAGACCAGCAACCCTTTAGGAGCCTCATTAGAGGAAATCTGATAGAACATGGGCTGTGATCACAGTGATGGTCAGAAAATTGGATAAGCCAAGAATATCTTGGATCAATTAGAAGGTCTTTCATAAAAGCAAATTATGTAGCAGTCTTTATGCAGGAAAGCAAACAGTTACACTTCCATGCATAATTGCTAGAGGAATCAGATGTAAGCTCCCAAGGAGAGAACTCAGGGGTCCCTTTAAAAGGGTTGATTTTGTCCCTACCATAAGGTCATTAGACTATCAGGGTTAGAAGGGACCTCAGGAGATCATTTAGTCCAACCTGCTGCTCAAAGAAAGACCAATCCCCAGACAGATTTTTACCCCAGATCCCTCAACAGTCCCCCTCAAGGATGGAACTTACAATCCTCAGTTTACCAAGCCAATGCTCAAACCACTGAGCTATCCCTCCCCTCACAAGGAATGCAGGCAGAGATAGATAAGTAGCAAAAACACTAAAGGTTTCAATCATATGGTTGTTGCTATCTGTCTGTCATGTTTGTAATGTGCCCATTGCTGGAGTCTCTAGGCTCTTGCTTTTCAGGTGAGGAGGCGACCACTGATGAGCTAAAATAGCCATTGCAAATCTACACAGTTCAGTCTTAAATAGTGTTAATGGAATCCTGGAGGGGAACATTTTGGCTTTCATTATTATTACATTAAGTTCCCTGCAAGCAACTTTGCTGCACTGTGATGGAGTATACTAACCCCACACTGACCATGACTGGGCTAACAAGCCATCATGGGCTCAATCAGCCCCACCTTATTATATGCCATCATCAGCTGATTACAGTCAAAAGATTGGTAAAAGGAAGTAGTATGGGTTCTGGTCTCTGTTGACTCGTATAGTTGACAAGCTACACGATCTCTATGTGATTCTTCCAGCTGGGAACAGGAATGGGTCTGGAAGCTTGCCTGGTTTGGCTACGTGTAACCATTCCCACTCTCTTGGCCCGCCTCACCTGGTTGGCCAAGTCTTTTCCCAGTAGCATGGGGATAGGATAATTGTCATAGACTGCAAAAGTCCACATTTCTGACCAGCCTTTGTACTGGACAGGCAGTTGAGCTGTAGGCAAGTCTACAGCTTGTGACATGAAGGGGTAAATTGTAACTTTGGCCTTTGGGTTGATGAATTTGGGGTCAACGAAGGATTGGTGGATAGCTGACACTTGTGCCCCCGTGTCTCTTCACGCAGTAACCTTCTTTTTGCCGACTCTCAAATTTTCCCTTCGCTCCAAGGGTATTTGAGAGGCATCCGGGCCTGGGGATCTTTGGTGTGATGGTGGTGTAATGAATTGCACTCGCATGGTGTTCTTTGGACAGTTGGCCTTGATATGTCCCAGTTCATTACACTTAAAGCGTCTTCCATCTGATGGGTCACTGGGCCGAGGTGCGTTACTGGAGACTGGTGAGGTGGAAGAGTAGGGCGTCTGTGGCTTTACTTGGGTGGTATGTGGGGTCTTTGGCTGTCCTCGGTTGTAGGGTTTATGGTCGGTGTGCCCCCTGGGGTATTCGTTCCCCTTGACAGTAGCTTTCTTGCTTTTTGCCACTTCCATCCATTTGGCTCCAATCTCCCCCGCCTCAGCGAGATCTTTGGGTTTTCCATCTTGTATGTACCGTGTGATGTCTTCAGGAACACCATCCAAGAACTGCTCCATTTGTATGAGGAGATGCAGTTCTTCCAAGGTTTGAACGTTGTGTCCTGTTATCCAGGCCTCATAGTAGTAGGCATGTTTGGGAAATGACACATCTGGTTTCCACTTTTGGGTTCTGAAGTGCCGACGGGCATGATCTGGGGTTATCCCCATTCTGTATCTGGCCTTGGTTTGAAAAAGTTTATAGTCATTCATTTGCTGCTTAGGCATTTTAGCTGCCACCTCTGCTAAAGGTCCACTGAGCTGTGACCTTAATTTTACCATGTACTGGTCTTCGGGGATGCTGTACCCAAGACAGGCTCTTTCAAAATTTTCCAAGAAGGCCTCGGTGTCATCACCTGCCTTGTAGGTGGGAAATTTCCTGTGCTGTGGAGCAATAATTGGCGCCAGGTTGTTAGGGTTGGCTGGCACATGCAGCCCAGCTTTTGCCAAGTCCAGTTCATGTTTTCTCTGTTTTTTCTTCTTTTCATTTTCTTTTTGTTGTTTTTCCATGTCTCGGCGGTGGGCCAACTCTTCTTCTGCTTGTTTCCTTCAATGGGCCACCTCTTCTTCTTCTAGTTTTCTTTTGTGTGCTGCCTCTTTGGCTGCCTGTTCTCTTTGGTAGGCTGCCAGTTTGATGCTTTCTTCCTTTTTTTTCAGCTCCATCTTTTTTTGTTTTATTTCTAGTTCCTGTTTGTGTTTTTCCATCTTTCGCCTGTGTTCAGCTTTTTTGATTTGTTTTTCGGCCTCAATTTTTGCCTTAGAAGTCATGGTTCCTGTTTTCTTGTGTTGGGGTGCCCTCCGGTGTTTTTCTTCAGAACTGCAGGTTCTCTGTTGCCTCCTGAAGTCTGCCTAGCAACAGTGCCTTTAGCTAATCTTCAATGTTAAGTAAACCTGAAAAACCACTTTATTTGCATGTATATAGTGCTGGTAATGACTCTCAATGGGAGAGCTATTGCATGACAAAAGACCTGTAACAGCTCCTTAATGGCTTCTTGCTTAATATGCAAGCCACAAACTGCCAGAGAGAGCAGAAAAAAAATTCTCTCTGGTTCCCTTTTAAAACCAAACTGTTTCTCTCTGCTAAAAAGCCCCTAGCAGAGAAAAGAAAAATAAAATATTTCTTCTGGCTTCTGGATTCTGTCTATCATCCCACCGGTGCCACCATGTCATAACTTAGTCCCAGATTTGGACCTTAGCGTCCAAAATATGGGGGTTAGCATGAAAACCTCCAAGCTTAGTTACCAGCTTGGACCTGGTACTTGCTGCCACCACCCAAAAAATTAGAGTGTTTTGGGGCACTCTGGTCCCCCTGAAAAACCTTCCCTGGGGACCCCAAGACCCAAATCCCTTGAGTCTCACAACAAAGGGAAATAATCCTTTTTCCCTTCCCCCCTCCAGGTGCTCCTGGAGAGATACACAGACACAAGCTCTGTGAATCCAAACAGAGTGACTCCCCCTCTCCGTTCCCAGTCCTGGAGACAAAAGCACTTTCCTCTTCACCCAGAGGGAATGCAAAATCAGGCTAGCAAATCCAACACACACAGATCTCCCCCTGATTTCTTCCTCCCACCAATTCCCTGGTGAGTACAGACTCAATTTCCCTGAAATTTCCCAGAAAAGAAAACTCAAACAGGTCTCAAAAAGAAAGCTTTATATAAAAAGAAAGAAAAGACATACAAATGGTCTCTCTGTATTAAGGTGACAAAATACAGGGTCAATTGCTTAGAAGAAATATGAATAAACAGCCTTATTCAAAAAGAATACAAATCAAAGCACTCCAGCACTTATATTCATGCAAATACCAAAGAAAAGAAACTATATAACTTACTATCTGATCTCTTTGTCCTTACACTTAGAAACAGAAGATTAGAAAACAGAAACTACTTCTCCAAAGCTCAGAGAAAGCAGGCAGACAGAAAACAAAGACTCAGACACAAAATTCCCTCCATCCAAAGTTGAAAAAATCTGGTTTCCTGATTGGTCCTCTGGTCAGGTGCTTCAGGTGAAAGAGACATTAACCCTTAGCTATCTGTTTATGACACCAGCTCAAATGGAAAACCTGTTGAAAAGCAGCTGCTCTTTCTTGGAATCATAAAGGACTCACTATAGCCAGAAAGAGGTGGAGTCAGCTAAGAAATATTTTGCCTGTTCATAGCTGGAAATCAGAGTATGGATCTGCCAACTTGTATATTGTTAGCCCAGATTTACATGAGCCTCTGCCAGGGTAACAAGCTCATGTATCTGTCTTTTTTTTTTTTTGCAGCACAATTGCAACATAAACCATCTATAGTTTTGGAGCTGGAACTCAGAACCCTGGCTCGTGAGCTCCACTACACAGCCCTCTTCCTCTTGAGCTAAGAGTCTGCAGTTCATTCCTTCTATGTAACAGAGGGGAGGGATAGCTCAGTGGTTTGAGCATTGACTTGCTAAACTCAGGGTTGTGAGTTCAGTCTGGGCGGTGGGGAGAACACAATTTAAGGAACTGGGGTAAAAATCTGGGGATTGGTCCTGCTTTGAGAAGGGGGTTGGACTAGATGACCTCCTGAGGTCCCTTCCAACCCTAATGGTCTATGATTCTATAAGCATCCTTGGTAAATTCTCACTGGGTAAAAAACAAAGCTGTCTTGTACCATCAATAGTAAGAACAGATTTTTCTTTCATTGTTAACATGAGTTAGGTGTTCAAAACTACAGCATTAAATTGGATTTTCTAGACACAAAGGCCTATAGACATTGGTTTTAGTACTAGATATCTTGTTCCTGAAAACACTGCTGCACCTAATGCTTACTACTCTGAGTATTCCCATGGACTTCAGTTCTTCAGGGAATGTTAGATGCAAACGGATAAGTACTTTAGGGAGTATTTTAATGGTCTAACAACATTTTGGTGTTTGTTTCAGTTAAGAGAAGCCTTGAATTTTTGCCCATTCTACCTTGGCTTTCTTGTATTTACTATTAGATCTATTCTACTAATACACGATGATTTGTGAATAAAAGCCACATTTGGTTCACAGTGATTCATGGGGTGATATTATTTATTATTTGGACAATAGCCAGTATTCATGAAAGCATTCCTAAATGCAAATAAGCATCATAATTTTAGGAAAATGTGTCTCAAATTTCATACGGTCTGCGCACTATCCATCATTGGTTAAATGTCATTCATTTAAAAGTTTCAGTAATCCAGTCAGGGAGCAGTCACAAACTCATGACTTTTATGTAAACAATCAACATGATAGAATGAACAAATTTGATTGAAGAATGCTTCATGTACCGAAAAAAGGATTAGGTCTGTCAGATGCCTTCATCACAATGAATGATTTGACCAGTCATTTAACATGTATGTTAATCTTGGTAAACGGATAATGCCATTCTTAAAAGTGGCTCCCAGTGTTGTTTGCCTAGGAAATTGCTTTTGTTTCCTACTCTTTTAATTAAAAGGGAAGGGGAAGTATTTTCTCACTTGACTCCTCTCCCCAGTCCATGTATGTGACACTGTTGGTATGCGACACTCCCTAAAAAAAGGATCATGCTACAGTCGATAGCTAGATGACAATGCTTATTAAATATAAAGGATCTTCTTCTATCCGTTGTTGCCACAGAGGATGTTGCTGGCTTGCTAGATTGGGTGGTAAAATTATTACTGTGGGCTTAAAAGGGAAAAGATCACAGACAATTGCCAGTAGAATCCTATTTCTGTTTTCCTGTGAGCGACTTAGCCACTCTTACCTTTGCAAATTTCACCTGCTGTTCTTTGAGACTGAAATGGGTAATGATGCTTAGTAGGTGGCAGCAAATTCTGAAAAGATTTTGAACCCAAAAACATACAGAGTAGGCCTTGGGAGAGAAAGTGTCTGAATTTAAAAAAAGAAAAGAAAAAAAAAAGACTTGTCTTGAAAATTAACCAGGTGATAATGTGACAATGAAATAACACAATCAATCTCTAGTAAATCCTGTGCAATTCCTATCTGTGTTGACATGGATTTCATTGCCTGAGGTCAGCCTTGGTTTGTTCAGTTGCAGATCCGACTAGCAAGTTTGCTAGCTACAATTCATAAATCATTAAAAACGTATTCTGTTATTCCAGGCACTGCTGCTCCACTTTGTTGATGCTTGTTTCATTCAGGGTCGCAGCACAGTAAAACAGGTCAGTGTTTGGCTTATGCAGCACTTCTAAGAAGAGTTTGGTAAAATGTTCAGAATCACTAATGCCCATTATCTAGCCACTGGCAATGACCCTTCTATGAGATACCCACAAAAACACAGAAGGCTATAATAATGATCTGCCAATCGCGGAAGCTGGCTATTATGGATAGATGTTATGCTGGATTCTTAATAATGGAAGGGAAGTTGTAGACCAGCATCCCTGTGAAGCTATAAATTCCCCACTACATCTCTTGGATGTGAGTCTTAGAATTTCCCTTAGGTATGCTCTGTGCTTCCAACTCAAATAAATCTGTTTCTCTTTGCGATGATTTGGGGAAAACATCTGTACAATTGATGAATTCTCTGTGAGATTACGAACTCTCTGTATGTATCTCTACCAAGCTGCAAACTCCATTTTGAATGGGCAGCTCCTTTGTCTTCTCTGTCCTCTCTACTGAACTGAAATTCCAGCAGGAGTAGAGCCCAAGGCCTAATAATAGAGGGTCGTTAAGTCACGATGGTCCTCTATTCAAAATGAAAGTACCCTAGACAGAAGGCTGGCTGCTGCCCAGGAGAACAGGTTTGTTACCAGAGAGGTCAACTGGTAATGAAGTCATATGGTAGGACTTTGGGGACACCGGTTAAGTCTTACCAGGCAGTCACCTAACAGAGGAGACTGGAAGATTACAAAGCACCGAAGATGCTCTGTTTGCACTGCAGTCACAGGGTACCAGCTGCTTAACCAGATTTACTTTATCTGAAGGACCTTGCTTGGTGTTCCCACACTATGTTGGAGTTTCATCAAGACAGCTGTTCACTTGGGAGTGTTGGGGGGAATGACTTGGAAAACTCTTCTGTTCATTCTGATGTGTAAACCAATTAGACCTCCCTATGAGTCATAAGTTTGCTTGTTTTATTTGTGTGAGAAGAAAGAGCTGCCTAATATACTAGACATTTAATGTCATATACTGATTTACCAGTGAAGTGATGTTTTTAGAGACAGATAGGTGGTATTAGATCAGGATTCAGACTAGGGTTAGGGCTTGGGATCAGGGTTTGAAGAAGATTTAAAACATGTTTAAGATGTGCACATCAGAAAACTACTTCCTCCCACATAGTGCATCTAAACTTCAGGGACCAACTCTTGAACAGTGCTGGCAGTGAAGAGTTGTTTTGTATGAAGGAGTTGTGGCAGGCACTAGAGACTCTGCCATAGACAGCTATTGTTTGTAGCCTCCTCTGTGTTTTGAAGGGGATTTAATTCATTCAGGAGTGGGGTCTCCAGGTGTGGTTGATGGGGCAAAGCCAATGAGTGACTTAGAATCATGGAATCAAAGAATATCAGGTTTAGAAGGGACCTCAGGAGGTCATCTAGTCTAACCCCCTGCTCAAAGCAGAACCAATCCTCAACTAAATCATCCCAGCCAGGGCTTTGTCAAGCCTGACTTTAAAAACCTCTAGGGAAGGAGATTCCACCACCTCCCTTGATAACCCATTCCAGTGCTTCACCACCCTCCTAGTGAAAAAGTTTTTCCTAATATCCAACCTAAACCTCCCCCATTGCAACTTGAGACCATTGGTCCTTGTTCTGTCATATGCTACCACTGAGAACAGTCTAGATCCATCCTCTTTGGAACTCCCTTTCAGGAAGTTGAAAGCAGCTATCAAATCCCCCCTCATTCTTCTCTTCTGCAGACTAAATAATCCCAGTTCCCTCAGCCTCTCCTCATAAGTCATGTGCTCCAGTTGTTTGTTGCCCTCCACTGGGCTCTTTCCAAGTTTTCCACATCCTTCTTGTAGTGTGGGGCCCAAAACTGGACACAGATGAGGCCTTACCAATGCTGAACAGAGGGCAATGATCACACCCCTCAATCTGTTGGCAATGCTTCTACTTATACAGCCCCAAATGCTGTTAGCCTTCTTGGCAACAAGGGTACACTGTTGATTCATATCTGGAGTCTCATCCACTGTAACCCCTAGTTCTTTTTTGCAGAACTGCTGCCTAGCCACTCGGTCCCTAGTCTGTAGCAGTGCATGGGATTCTTCTGTCTGTTGCAGGACTCTGCACTTGTCCTTGTTGAACTTCATCAGATTTCTTTTGGCCCTATATTCTAATTTGTCTAGGTTCCTCTGTATCCTATCCCTACCCTCTAACGTATCTACCACTCCTCCCAGTTTTGTGTTATCTGCAAACTTGCTGAGGGTGCAGTCCACTCCATCCTCCAGATCATTAATTAAGATATTGAACAAAACTGGCCCCAGGACCGACCCTGGGGCACTCCACTTGATACCAGCTGTCAACTAGACATGGAGCCATTGATCACTACCCATTGAGCCTAAAGATCTAGCCAGCTTTCTATTCACCTTATAGTCCATTCATCCAGCCCATACTTCTTTAACTTGCCTGCAAGAATACTCTGGGCAACCGTATCAAAAGCTTTACTAAAGTCAAGGAATAACACATCCACTGCTTTCCCCTCATTCACAGAGCTAGTTATCTCATCACAGAAGGCAATTAGGTTAGTCAGGCATGACTTTCCCTTGGTGAATCCATGCTGACTGTTCCTGATCACTTTACTCTCCTCTAAGTGCTTCAGAATTGATTCCTTGAGGACCTACTCCATGATTTTTCCAGGGACTGAGGTGAGGCTGACTGGCCTGTAGTTCCCTGGATCCTCCTTCTTCCCTTTTTTAAAGATGGGCACTATATTAGCCTTTTTCCAGTCACCCAGGACCTCCAAATGTGATTTGGCCTGCCTGACTTCACTCCTGCATGACTGAGCAATATTTTTATACTCCTCCCTTGTCATTTGTCCAAACTTCCACTTCTTGTAAGCTTCTTTTTTGTGTGTTTAAAATCAGCAAGGATTTCACTGTTAAGCCAAGCTCGTTGCCTGCCATATTTACTGTTCTTTCTACACATAGGGATGATTTGTTCCTGCAACCTCAATAAAGATTCTTTATAATGCAGCCAGCTTTCCTGGACTCCTTTCCTCCTCATGTTATTCTCCCAGGGGATCCTGCCCATCAGTTCCCTAAGGGAGTCAAAGTCTGCTTTTCTGAAGTCCAAGGTCCACATTCTGCTGCTCTTCTTTCTTCCTTGTGTCAGGATCCTGAATTTGACCGTCTCATGGTCACTGCCTCCCAGGTTCCCATCCTCTTTTGCTTCCCTTACTAATTCTTCCTGGTTTGTGAGCAGCAGGTCAAGAGCTCTGCCCCTAGTTGGTTCCTCCAGCACTTGCACCAGGAAATTGTCCCCTACACTTTCCAAAATCATCCTGGATTGTCTGTGCACTGCTGTATTGCTCTCCCAGAAGATATCAGGGTGATTGAAGTCACCCATGAGAACCAGGACCTGCGATCTAGTAACTTATGTTAGTTACCTGAAGAAAGCCTTGTCCACCTCACCCCTGGTCTGGTGGTCTATAGCAGACTCCCACCACAACATCACCATTGTTGCTCACACTTCTAAACTTAATCCAGAGACTCTCAGGTTTTTCTGCAGTTTCATACTGGAGCGCTGAGCAGTCATACTGCTCTCTTACATACAATGCAACTCCCCCACCTTTTCTTCCCTGCCTGTCCTTCCTGAACAGTTTATATTCATCCATGACAGTGCTCCAGTTATGTGATTTACCCCACCACGTCTCTTAACTTGTGTCTGCTGACTTAGATGTGTCCTTGACCTGTCAACAGCTTCCTGGAGACTCCAAATGAACAGTTAGACCCTTCACCATGCTTCTGAGCCCCCACCTGGACCACTCAACCCATCCCCCAAGCACTCAGGGGACTTGGATTCAAATTGCAAGCTTTATCTGAAAATGTCATGAGCCATAAAAGAGGCACGTTTTCCTGAGCATCCTTTTGAAAATTCTGGAACAAGCAACTTTCTCAAGCCACTTCCTGTTTTGCCTTTGTTCCAACAGACCACAAGACAGCTTTCTTTTGTATACTATCTTTCATACAAATTGCATCTTAAGATGCTACCCAGAGTTAGATAATAAGTAATGTCAGAGAGAGAGAAATCAAGGGTTTAGGCATGGGAAGATTTGGTTGCAAAGGTGACTTGCAAAATGAATGGAGAAGTAAGTTGATGAGGTGGAGATGTATCCCTGGTCATTGTGCACTCGCAGCAGCTTTAAACTGTGGGTCACTGGCCAGAAATGAAGTAACTCACGCTGAAGATATAATGGTGTGAGTTTGAGCTATGTATTTTACTCCTATTCATATTTTGTAATAGTAAATCACAGTAAATAAAGCTGACTCCACCATTAAATCAAGAGTCAGATAATCTGGTTATTCAGCTGGAAGGAAACTTCATTGTTAATTAACATAAATAAAACCTTGGGGGCTGAAAGGTGTCAAAGCCAAGGAGCGAGGGAGAAAGTGAGAAAGACAGACACTTGCGAATGGCAACATCAGAGGACCTTTTAAAAGAGTTTGAAAGTGAGCCTGTCATATTTGGTTGTGCTGATAATTTGATAATTTAAAAAAAATCAAATAAAATCTGAAGTCTAGGGAAATAAACAGTTCATTTTACAAGATTGGAAGGGAATTTTAGAACACAGTGGAAGGAGCTGCGGACTCCAGTTCAGTGAGCTGAAGGAAAAGCCATCCCACCCACCACTGGAGTGAGGTTCATTCATTTTGATCTTTAGACGAATTATATTGTCTTATCATCTTTCTTTTCTATTTGCCCCCCTCACACACACTTCTCTGCCTTAAAATAGAAGCCATCAAGCAACACTGAGGTTCCCTGCTTAGGCATTTGATTGGATCTGCTTGTTATAGGCCAGGTTGTGGGAGTTAAATTATGGCCCATGTTGTGGGTGACAGAAGAGTTGTAGAACCACAAGCCCTAGGTGGACCTGAGAGGAAGAATGGGTCAGCCCTTAGGGTGCTAGCTTAGGACTCAGGAGCGTCAAGTTTAATTCTCCGCTCTACTACAGACTTACTGTGTGACCTTGGACAAGTCACTTAGACTCTCTGTCCCTCAGCACTTCCCTACCTCATGGGGGGGGTTGAGGATAAATTTGGAACCCACAAATCTCCTTGGAGTGGTGCTCTGTCCCCTCTGGTGGCACTGTGAGATTAATGAGTCTGCTACAGCCTTACCTAAGAGCCATGTGGCTTTTAGTTCATGCAGTAGAGGCTCATATATTTAGTTCCAGAGGTCCAGGTTCAATCCCACCCACTGACAACTGGGGTCTGTTGGTGTTACAAATATATTGAAGATTGTGAGGTGCTCAGATATGACCATAATGGGGGCCATATAAGTACCATACATGGATAGGGGGAATACTGACTAATTTCTGAATTCCTTCTGAGGCTACAGAGGAGTGTACATGGCAGCAGCTCCAATGCCCTCTTGAAACAGGTGCTTGTCTCTTGTCTAAAAGCCCTTTGAAATTTAATAAGGCTGAAATATTATTTCTCCCTAGTGTCATTTGGTTGCACAGTCTAAGCAGCAGCTGGCCAAAAGTGCCCACTAACGGAGCTGGGAGCAGCTTACATGCCAGAGGCTGTGTGTGAACCTCCCTGGAGTGGCGGTCCTCATAGCAGAGCAGGGTAAGGCTGGCTTCCAGAGTCGAGGACTGGAGTGACCTAGCAGATTACTGGTTGAGATAACGCCAGGGGAACATCAAACATGTTCTGACCATCTCCCATTGGTCCATGTTCCCTCTGAAGCAAGGCTGCTTCTGCTGTTTTAGCCCATGAAGCAGGCTATGCCAGTAACATCTGGAAGTTCAGTTAATTCCAAAGCTGACCAAGCTTGGAATCAATAGGAAGACAGAACAGAATAGATCCTAGAAACAGTGACATCCCCAAGACAAAGGTCTCCATACTTCCTCTTCCTCCATAATGTGGTTGGCCAATAACTCTCATCTATAAATTCTGCTGACATATTTGACTCTGGTTTTGAGGAATTGAGTACCCAACCTCCCAACCACCATCCCTCTTGCTAGAGATAACATGGGATCTTCCCTTCCCACCAGCTTTAAACACTTCTTCCAGTGGTTTGTTTTCAATAGATGCCTGTGTCTGGTCAAAGGATCAGCAAAAGATGCCATCTCATCCACAGACTTTACATCTTTGTCCCATAGGCACTGCTTTACCTCTGCCTTACATATGCCTTGAGCCACAAGATCAAACATTCCCTCAAAGCATGTAACATCTTTGCCCCTCACTCATTTCCCATCAAATCTTTCATTTTGTTCACATATTCCCCATTACTCAGACCAATATCCCCCTTAAGAGTCCTAAATTTAACTCTATATGTTTCAGGGGTAATCTGAAAACTTTGCAAAACAGTATTTTTAAATTTACCATAGTCTAAAGCAGAGATCTCAAACATACAGCCCACGGGCCTCATCTCACGGAGTTATTTCTTGCGGCCTCCCATGGGTGTTGACTCCATAGGTGTTCCAGGGCTCCCCCTCTTTTCCCTCCCCCCAGTGCACCATGTCCCTGCTCCTCCTCCTATCCCAGTGCTTCCTGCCACCAAATAGCTGTTTGGTAGCATTTAGGACTTTCCAGGAGGGAGTGGGGGAAAAACGGGTTTGCTGCACTCAGGGGAGGAGGCAGGGAAGAGGCGAGGCTGGAGCAGGGATTTGGGGAAGGGGTTGGAATATGGGCAAGGAGGGGGTGGAGTTGGAGCAGGAACTTTGGGGAAGGGTTTGAATGTGGGTGGAGAAGGGGTGGGAAGAGGTGGGGCAGGGCAGGGCCCCGTGGAGTGGGGGCGGGGCCAGAGGGGGGAACATTTATGCTCTGATTATAATAGGAGAAGACACTTGTTTGACAGCACAGTTGGGTGAACTATTCAGTCATTATCACCTTCTTCCTGTTTGTGAATTTGTCTGCAAACATACTAAGATTTTTATTAATTGAACTTAAATGTCAGCATTGTCTGAACTTCAGCACCTTAAACAAGATACATTCAAATTCAGGTATGCTATTGTACATACTTGTAAATAAATCCTATAGGCTATAAGTTGTTCCAGTTGTTGTTTTATTATGTTGTTGTTTTTTTTAAAATAGTGACCATATATCAAATCCAAAGATATCAAAAGATTCATGAGTTTAAAAAAAGTTAATGTATTAACTTTTAATAGCATACTATATTACTCTTCATTTTTTTCATTTTTGACTATACTTTTGTATCGTTGTATGAAAAGGTTTCAGTGATGCAGCCCTTGGGGCAATGTACCAGTCCTCATGTGGTCCTTGAGGTTGTTTGAGTTTGAGATCCCTGGTCTAAAGCATCTTCAACTGGCATTCCACTGAATACATTTTGAGCTTTACCAGTTAATTTTGAAATCAGGGTAGGAACTCTTAAAATCAGGGATTTCATGTATGACACACACAGTCTTTCAAGGTAGTCAGATATTCAGCAATATCATCCTCCTCACCGTATGCAGGACATAAATGTTCCCAGTTTTGGATTTTTGGAGTGCTGGGAATCGTTGGGGTCAGGGACTTCTGGTTCTGCTTCTCTAGTAAGTCTAGTTGGTGTTTTCACTCTCTTTTTCTTCCCACTCTCCCTCTTTCTTCTCATTCTCTTTTTTCCTGCTCTTTTTCTCTTTCTTCTCTCTCTCTCTTTTTCTTCCATGGCCCTTCTGTGTGCAGCCTCCTCTCTGGCTGCCTCCGCCTCCATAGTTTCCCTGGCCGCAGCTGCTTCTTTGAGCCTCATTTCTGCCTGCCACATTTGAAAGTCATGGTCCTTTTCCTTCTCTGCTGCTTCCAGTCTGGCCAGCTCTAGTTTGGTAGCTGTCTCACTGGTAGTCATTTTTCTGCTTTCTTGTGCTTATTTCCCTCACCTGAAATAAGCAAACAGAAAATAACAAACCTGTGACCTCCTCCAGACTGTTCTTAGCCACAGCACTTAAGACTCACTTAAAATCACAAACATTAGTGCTTAAAGTCTGAACTCCACTTGGAGTAACAAGCTGCACATACACCCTGCTCGCTGCACCACTGTGACGTTCCCCTGGTGTTATCTGGACCAGTGATCTGCTGGTCACTCCAATCCTCGACTCTGGGAGCCAGCCTTACCCTGCTCTGCTGTGAGAACCCCCCACTCCTGGGATGTTCACGCACTGCCTCTGGCATGTAAGCTGCTCCCAGCTATGTGAGTGAGCACTTCTGGCCAGCCGCTGCTTGGATTGTGCAATCGAATGACACTAGCCAATATATCCGGTCCCAGACATAACCCTAGGAGCCTCCATCTTGCAGTGTCCAGTTATGCCTGCTGGACACTGCAAGCTTATATGAATTCATCAATTTAACAAAGAAATTGACATGTGCCAGGCTTGTTATCCCAAGAGGAGTCTCTGACATGCTTCAAACTAAATGCACTGCTTCAGGTAGAATAATCAAATAAATTTATTAACTATTGTCAGAGTATACCCCCCCAAATCTGATCTCTGGGGTACAGATGTGGGGACCCGCATGAAAGACCCCGTAAGCTTATTTTTTACCAGCTTAGGTTAAAACTCTTCCAAGACACAGTCTTCTGCCTTGGACAGATATTGCTGCCACCACCAAGTGATTTTTACAAATATTCAGGGAAGGGTCACTTGGAATCTCTATCCCCCCAAAATATCATCCCAAGCCTCTTTACCCCCTTTTCCTGGGGAAGCTTAAGAATAAAATACCAACCAGTTGCCTTAGCAATGTGAGCACAGACCAACCCCTTGTTTAAGGACTTTGGAATCAAAGGATTTTTTTTTAAAAGGTAGATTTTATTAAAAAAGAAAGAAACACATCTGAAAACTCAGGCTTTAGGGATTAAACACCAAAATAATTTTCTTGTGGTTCAGCTTAAAGGTTACAAGCAAAACAAAAGCACCTGGGGTTAGCACACGGGAGTCCACAAACCAAAACGGTTCCTAATCGCATCTGTCTTAACTTTTCCTGTGTTACTTACATATCTGGAGTTCCAGATGAGGAGTTTCTAGGTATGATGCAGAAGATTTCCCATACCTGGATTAAAGTTTACATCTTGTTGCTGCCTTCTCCTCTCTCCAGCCCGAGAGACAAAGAACCCTCCCCCCACAGCAGTTTTGCAATTTGAAACAGCCTCCCCATTGGTTCCCTGGTCAGATGCCAACTCAGGTTAAGCTTCTCTTACTCTTTGCAGTTAAGGCAATTAGGGTACAGTTCCTAAGAATAATTTTATAGCTCCTGACCGGCTGGCTGGGTGTCCATAAAAGGGAACTACCCCCCTCATTTATTACAACTACAAAGATAGATTTTAAGTGATTATAAGTCAAAGCACAACAAGTCAGATTTGATCAAATGAAATAAAAGCAAAGCACATTCTGAGCTGATCTTAACACTTTCAGTGCCCTTACAAACTTAGATGCTTCTCACCACAGGCTTGCTAGTTGCCCTTCAGCCAGGCTCTCCCCTTTGAACAGTGCTTTAGTCACTTAGTGGTTGTGTCTGCAGATGGAGGTGGAAGAGACAGGAAGAGCATTGCAAACTTCTCTCCCTTTTATCATGTTCTTTCTTCCCTCTTGGCTTTGCCCCCCCTCCCCTTCAGAGTCAGGTGAGCATTACCTCATCGTAGTCCCAAACTGACCAAAGGAAGGGGGGTGACTCACTCGAGAGTCCAACAGATCCTTTGTTGCTGCCTAGGCCAGTGTCCTTTGTTCCTGTGAGGCTGGGCTGGATTTGTCCCATACCTGCCCTGATGAGGTGTGAACTGCCCCTCTGCTCCTGGAGAGTTTTTGCCTGGACTTGTTTTAAGCCATGAGGACACATTTTCATTCTCATAACTATATACATGAAATTACATCCTATAACATCACTATAACAACAATGATCAGTGCATCATAAGCCTTCTAAAGACACCCGATATGACAAACTTTTCATTGGTGACCCTGCCAGCAGGTAGGGGATCTTGGGGGACAACTACTGCACTGGTGGGGTGCAAAATAAACTTTATTAAGAAAATGCAAAAACAGGGAAAATTCAATAGTGAGGGGTATGGCGTTTGTTAAGGTAGACAATTGGGGAGGGGTTTCTTTTAGTAAATAGTATAGGGGGTTTCAATAGTGGGGTACAATACAGTGGGGTACAATACAGTTGGTAACCAATTAACACTGAAGTATAAATGTAACAGGTAGCTAACAATTTCTATGTAAAGGGTGTGTCACAGCAGCATATAACCAACTAACAGTTATGGGTAAAATGTGTTAAATAACCAACAACTCTAGGTAAAAATGTGTCACAGTGGTGTAAATGTAAAATGTGAGGTGTGTCAGAGAAAAAAAGGGTAACCAATGGGATTTTATGCTAGACTTCAGTAATAAAATTGAGGTTTGGCAGCAGTAGGAGCGGGGTGAACACTTGGGGGAAGGGATTAAAAGAGAGAGAGAGAGAGAAAGGCAGTGGTAGAGGAATGAGGTTGGGGGATGGGGGAAGAGGAGCACGTGGTGGAGCAGAGACCAAAGGCAGAGGCGCTGCGGAGGGAGATTTAAACTCAGGGAGACACAGAGAGCAGACAGGCTGCAAGTTTAAACAGCAGAGAGACTGCAACGAGTGACTGGGGAGCTCGGGGGGAGACACGGGCAAGCTTGGGGGGGTTCAGGGCAGCGGGAAGACAGACTTAACCACAATTATACAGAACACAGCAAAATCTTATTTATGATCTAACTTAACCAAGACTACACAAATTAGCAAGTAACAGAACACAATGCAACAATTCTTTTTTAAACCTAACTTACAGAGCACAATACAAACAATTCTTTAAACCTAACTTAACCACAGCTATGCAAAATGAAATTACAACTTATCTAGACTAAGAACCTGATTCTAATACGTGCACCTTACACTATGCCGATTCTTTGATCGGGAGGGGAAGCAGTTCCAGAGGCCAGAGTGGTGTGTGCCCAGGGTACAGCCCCCGGGCGGAGGGGGTGGCTGCAGCAGTGGGGCGGCTGCAAGCCGGTGGCCCAGGATACAGTCCAGGAAGGCACAACTTAGCAGAGGCACAGGCTTATTTTTAGCAGTAAAGGTGCTGCGGAGCAAGAAACAGATTACAGATACAGACCAAGGAGTTAGCTTGGGTCTGTCTGCTGGGGAAACAAGGCCAGCAGCTAGGACAGGGGGAGTCTGCAAGAAGGAGTTCTTACCAATCCCCAGGACAGCAGCAAGCACATAGGCAGGAACAGCAGTAGCATCGGAGGATGGAGAGAGGACTTGATTCGCTTACAATAATCAGGAGATCTCCAGGCACAAATTTGTTGTTCGTGGGAGGGGAGTTTAAAAACGGGGGTACGCTCAAAAACAAACGAGAGCGGGGAGAGGGCCCCCCAAAGACCCCGAGGCTGATCAGACCAGGTAGCAAAGCAAAGACCTTCTCTGAGGTCTGATCAGAAAATGTCCGGCTTTAAAGGCAAACTCAGGCAGTTTCCCATCAGTACTTTTGATTGGCTCCTCTTGATACAGGGGAGGAGAGAAGGCAGGGAAAGGCTGCAGGTAAGCATAGGCATGCCTGGGCATGTTCTGAGCCACAGGTATGACTCATATGCTTAACTAGTTGGCCACTTCAGGTCTTGCATTTCTGGGCAGTGCCCCCCACACCGAGCCCGGGTCTGAACAAAGGAGCCAAACAAAGAAGCAAGAAGCCCCCTCCCTAGGCAGAGCAATGGCTTCAGTTAGTCTGTACAAGCCATTCCTATGAATAGGGCTGTGACTTTAGTTAGCACAATGGCTGGGAGGGGTGGCCACACAGGACAAACAGAAAGGAGAGGGGAAAAAGGAATGCAGCAGGGGGACAGCTGTAACAGACAATTGGATACCACACAATCATATTATAAGGATGAACATGGGGATGTAGGGTGTTCCCCTGAGATACAGAACATCACAACATGACAGTCAGATGTCATCCGAAAGTGGAGAAGAGCTGAGGACCATAGGCTACTCAACTTGCCTGTATCCAGTATCCGGCCTGCAGCGGGTGAATGAAATTAGTATTGGTGAGACAGAAATTGTGTATTCATCAAAAGAATGTCTAGGAATATTTTTAACAACTGTTGACCTAAAGGCCAAGAGTAGATTGATTTTTCTCTTCCCAAAGGAGAGACTCCTGGTACTAGAAAGTGATAATTCAAGCAATGATTTTCTTCTATAGAACTCCCCTGAATGTGAAAGAAATAAAAGGTAGCTTTCCAAAAAGACAAGACGTTTAACAGATTAGCAGGCCAGAAAGGACCATTGTCATCACCTAGTTTGACCTCCTGTATAACACAGGACATAAAACTTCCCTGAATTAATTCCTGTTTGAACCGAGCATATCTTTTAGGACAGCATCCAATCTTGATTTCAAAATTGTCAGTGATGGAGAATACACCACAACCCTTGGTAAGTTGTACCAGCGATTCATTACCCTCCCTGTTAAGTTTGTTGACTTTTGTATTCCAAGCACTGTCAATTTCCTCTATTTGTTTTTTTCTTATGTATTTAAAAATGTTTTAAAGGATTTATGAGAAGTGGTTGCTAAGGGAAAAGTTAGTCAGATTCCTTTTTCACTAATCACAATTCCTTAAAGTTTTAACAGTGAAAAGAGGGTTTTAGTGACTTTCATACCCCTGAGTGCACTAGCCCATCTCAACAGAGAAGGAACAAACCTTGAACATATGAACTGGGGTTGCAAATGATTGCAAGTACTGATGTTTTTTTCCAGGGTGAAATTTGTTCACTTCTTGCCCAAGCCACATGATGGAAATCAGTGGAAATGGTGTAATTTTGCTTGTGATCGAACCTAGTAAACTCTCAATTAGAGCTTCACAGAGCTGTAGATTGAACTGTTTTCTTGATGGAATCTCAATGACCCCTCCTTTCATAAACTTGAAGCTGCTTTGAGTGGAGATCTGTCAAGCTGTCCTTCTTTATTCACGAATGAAGATCCAGGATTGTCTCTCATTACTGTCTGCGGTGTGTGAACTGACACTTTAATTACAGAGCAGCCATAACCACTAGGTAACCTAGACAGGAAATGCCAGTTTATTGATCCTGTGATAATAGTGACAAACCTTATATAAGACCATCTCAGACAGAGCCTTTCATCCCAAGGCATTTATGAACTGTTCTCACAGTCCTGTGAAACTCGTACAGCCTGGCAGAAATCTCTTTCAGGACAAGACGAATTTAAAACCTCTAGACTAGATAACTGTAGAGATATAAAATAAAGATAGCTGTGATGAACTGAAGGTAATGTAAAATAACAGTATGGAAAAAACCTGTGGTAACATGGAAATCATCTAATGTGTTTGGGGTCTAAGTAACAGGCCATTGCTAAGAAATTAGCTCCGGAATACCACAATACTGGATTTAGAAGCTCTTAAATAGAATTTGGGTAGCACAGGGTGTAATATGCAAAGTAACTGAAACAAATGTAACGAACACAATGGCTCTCTATTGCCCTCTGACCCCAAAAATGAGCTGTAGGGGAAAAATTAGGCCATGGGTCATCTTCAGGGATAAGGACTCTATTCATCAATTAGCTTATAGATGGCTCTAGGGTGCCTAGGGAAGAGGAAAAGAAAATGTTATTCAAGGGGCTGAGGAAGGAAGCCAGAGGCCTGTGTGGGAAGGAGAGCAGAAGTCAGGAGCTGCAGCCTGCAAGGAAAGGTGAGGAGGAGGCAGTCTGGGGGATGAGAGCCAAGCAGGGGGCCAGCAGGGTGGGGGCAGGGGGTGTCTCACAAAAGCAGGAGGCAGCCTAGGGAAGCCTGAAGGCATGAGTGAGAGTGAAAATATTCTTTGGCAGGGGGCTAAGTGACTAGGCTCCCAGCTCTGTGGGGAAGGGCTCTCTAGGTGTGTAGGATGGGCAGGTCCCACTCCCCATCCCTGATACATGTGTGGCAGGAGTCCACTCTACTGTATTGGGTTGGTGATGTCACGCCCTTCTTTCTGGGGAATGTGCAAGGGGTTGGGGAGAGGTTTCACTGTGCAGTCTCCATCCTGGCCTGGTGGGTAAGGCAGGCTTGTGTGTGTGGGGGGGGTGTTGGATAGCGGGCCCACCCTGCTCCCACGTGGGGCACAGGTGGCTCCTATCCCATGGGGCTGTGGCCTGTTGGCTCTCATTGCTAGGAGGAGCCCACTATAGTGTGAGGCATGTCTCTGTGTAGGTAGAATTCTCCCCCCACACTGCCTGCCCCCCCTTTTCCTGGCCCTGGCACTGCTGGGGGCAAGGCTTTGTCTGCCCCATGCCCCTGGGGGGGAGATGATAAGGTGGTAGGTGGATGGGGGGTGTCTGAGACCTTTCTGGCCCTAGCTACCTGCTGCCTATGCCTGCAGAGGACTCCCTCAGGAGCAAAGAGGCAGCATCCCTCCAAGGGTGTAAAAAGGGCAGTAACCTGAAATCAGCTGTGTCAGCTATGTTACCCAGACATAGGAGATGAGCCTGGGGAAGGGGCCAGTAATGTGAGCTGAGTAAGTTAGGCTCTTAAAAGGGTGGGTGAGGGGGCTCTGTTCATAAAGGTAAAGGGTATGGAATATATAAACAAAGACTTTAGGTTGGGGCTGGTAGCCTGATTCCCCCCAAAGGGGAGCAGTGTGCAAGCAGTAGAGGAGACTGTAGCTTTGGCTGTAACTGGACAGCAATGCAGAGGCACTTCCTGTGAGACAGAGAACTGGGACTGAACCTCAGCTAGTTGGACCTGCCAACAGATGCCTAATTGCAACAAAGGAATGGACCAGCAAGGACACCTCAAGTACTAGGCCTGAGGACCCTCATGGGGCAAGGTTACCCTTGTAGCCTCAACTGGACTGGCACCTATAAGCCAGATATGGAACTATTCTGCCCTTTTTTGTGGTAACTCACTTATCAATTATATCAGAGGTATTTGCAGCCTCTCTTTTCTGCCAACACTAGTAGGGGTTCCTTTTGTTTGAGCGGTATGTGATGTTGCCCACCCTGCAGAGGCTAGTGGCTGAAACTCCTACAACACTTACATCTGAGTTGTGGGGTATCTGAAAAGGACTAGTGTCCCCCAGCACTCTAGTGACCCAGTCAGTGTGGACAATTACAGAAGCTTCCTATTGGAGAAATACTGTCATAACAAAGCATGTCAGACCTGCTCATTGTTCTTCTAATGCAGGCTACACAGAGTGGCTCACACAGACCAGAGGCCAGCCAGAGAGTTTTGTATGGTGGCCAACAACTGTCATCTTTAATGTAGCTGGAGAGACTGTGCTGTGAAGGGTTAAGCTTCAATAGGGAGCTGGTTGCCCACATGCTGCAGGACTCTATGTAGCATTGTACTACATGGACTCTTTCACACATATAGACACAGTTGTACAATTGTACAACAAAGTAAGTTGCAGAGACTGAGATGGGAAACACAGCCAGGTCAGATTATGGCAGTATCAGTAACATGCTGATTACAGCTGAATGAGTCCTTGGTTCTTCTTATCCGGCTTCCATCATCACTAAAATACATCAGAAACTACAGATCCTCCAACGAGCAAGGAAGGAGGTGAAACAGGTCAAGATGGATCACTGCATACGAAGCCTCTGCAAGTTTCATCTCCATGTAAAAATGAAGGTAATTGTAATCTACTACATATATTCAAATTAAGTATGATCTCTAGCCTCCTGGAAGATTTTATGTACAGCTCCTCAATGGGCAAAGTCAAGGCAGTGCCATAGTAACTAGATTAAAGAAACACTTCATAACAGCTCCTTAGAAACCTAAATGAAGATTTGATTTGTCATGATTTCACACATTATGGCCACTCTGAACCAGTTAAAATAGAATCACTACTAGTAGAAAGTCTGTGGCATACAGTTGAACTCCAGACAATAGAGGGCAGTGGTGGCACATAGTGACGCTCTATAGCTATTTACACTATAGAGATGGGCCTGTAGTATATAGAGATTTGGGTTCACATCCAAAATTTGGATTAGGCATTTTGGTTTGGACCCATCCTTAATATAAAGAGAGGCTTTTACAAGGCATTTTTAAAAAGGGGGTAGAGCAGGGGAAAGCAAATAAATATTGATGAAAAATAAAATTGAGCATATACCTTTGCATTCATCAGCCCTCCCCGTGAGTGCCTGTGATGTTTTATGCATTTTAAATTAGCCAGTTTACCAGAGGCCAGGTTAATTTCTAGCACCTGAAAATTCATATATATTTTAAATGCATTTTTAGAAGCAGAAGGTATTCATCTAAGTGTAATTTGTTCTGCAAATTTTCATTTTAAATTGAAGAATGTTTCATAAATAATGATTAGCAGCCTCAAGAACATTAGGTCAAAGTAACAGGAAAAAAATCTCAAGGAAAATAAACACATTTGCATAGAGCAAGAGAGAAGAGAACAACTGAGTCCAAAGAACACATTAAGGCAATTTCATGGCAACCCTTTTGCACTGCTTTCACTCAATGCTGATTAGAAACAACTCCATTCAAAGCCCTGCAGAGAGCTGATATTGTTTTTGTTTATTTGAAATTGATGTTTTAAATCATGTCTAGCAATCTATGCAGAGGACTGAGAACTGAGGTGCTCCTGTGTTCTAATCTCAGGTCTAGCACCAACTCCTTCTCTGGACTCAGATAAGTCACGTACCTAGCCTCAAACTTCGCAGTTTTAGGGAAGGTTGTGAAGAAGGTGATGATAAAGTGGCTCTAGTCTTGGCTGGTGCCCACAGTCAGCTAGGTTTTAGACATAGGTATAGCATGGGTATGGTACTGCTATCTTATTTATCTACTCCTCCTGTAGCAACGGTGACTGGATAGGAACACCTTATTTAGCTGAAAGCTGAGGGAACATTTAGGAAGGCAGAATGGGACAGCTAGAACCCTGACTGTGCTGAAGTTTTGGCCTTTTCAGGGCTGACAAGATCTTTCCAGTTTCTGTACACATGTTGCTGACTTAGACGCTGTTGTTTTGCATTTTGTGGGGGGACAATGTATTTCTTCCTCCTCCCGCCTAAATTTTTCACTGGAGGTGGATGAAGATTGAATTCTTGATTACTGGCCCCATTTTGAGTGAGATGCAGCAGGAAGTGATATTGACTTCATACGCTGGGAAGAACCAGACTCACTGTTTACACATATTTCCTTCACCTCACCCAGCTCAACTACTTGTGATTGTGTCACGATCCAGTTGCTAGTCCTAAAAGAGGTAGCTGTACCATACCTGTAAAGATTCTTCTTCTGGAAGTAATTCCAGAATATTTAAATATGTCAGTGGCCATTTACATTTCTTATTACACTCAAAGCTATGTGAAATCACACTAGATTTTCTGACTAGTCTTTGAGTTGGAGATATATTGGGTGCTCTGACCACCCTCCTAGATACAAGTTCCAGTAAGTATGGAGGTTCTTGTCTGCTGGTTGAGATAGAAGCATATTTTTGTCTCCATTTTTACTTCTAGAGTTCTTTGTCACCAATTCATTCCCCAGCTCTCTCTGTGACAAAATCTGAGTCAATTACTTTAGTCCCCACTTTGTTATCTTCACCTTGGAATGAAAGTCAAGTTGGCAAAGTGTTGAAAGTAGCTTCTCACTGCAGCTTTAAGACAAGCCCTCTGGCACTTGGTTTTGGTGCCTGGTTGCTTCTTTTCATGTCTCCAAAGGTGTAATCAGGCTAGTCATTTCAGGCTGTGTTTCCCCAACAGTGGCTCTGCTAGGGAGGCACCAGAGTTTAAAGCAAAGTATAATGGGCCTTCTGTTCCATGTTTTCCCAGGCTTACTTATTTTTTCCAGACCATACTTTCACTCTGAATTACCTATTTCAAATTAAGGGGAAAGAAACATAAAAATAAGGATCAAAAGCAAAGCTTCCATGAGAGACCATAAAGGGTGCGATGAGAGTGGCATAGCCAGAGCATTATTGCTCCTTCAGCAATTCCCAACTTGTTGGAATGGCTTGTTGGGGCCACTGCAGCTGACACAAATTAGAGCAGCCCAGAAGCTGCTTTGAGTTGGTCCTCGGAACAGGACTGAGGCCCTGTTTACAGCTACTATTGCCCCAAAAGGTTCACTTGAGCTCAGAAAAAAACAGACCCCATTATATGTGTCATCCTTTCCTCCTATTTGCATTTTCCCCACCTTCTCTGTAATTTAAAAAGAATCTCATAATAGGTATGTCATTACCAAAGGTAAAGGGCTAGATATAAGTCTCATTGCTGTTTCCGTGTGTTAACAAGTATCCCAGAGGTACTGTGCCTTGTCGATTTCCACAATGTATTGTATAACAATAGTCATGAAAAGGAGTTCCATTCAACCTTTGGCCTGAATTTACTTATTATAGAAACTCCCATCTACAAAACCCGCCATCCTGAGAAACATGACAGTCGAATACAACATTTAGCATTATTGGCTTAAAAGTACAGCGAAATGAAGTAATATTTGTCAAACCAAAACCATTGATGTATTTAAGCCTGGTTTTGGTTCACAAATTATTTGCAAAGCTTTCTCAATTTCTGTGAATATATTTGTCATTTGTAAGCCTTTCCTTAATAGTTTAAATGAATGATTTTCAGTCTGGGGTTGTTTGGGAACTGTTAATTTAAAGTATTCACATTTATCTTGCGTGGTGGGCCATAAGGCATGGTTCCTGCTTCCTGGTTGGATGACAGACTTTTTAATAGGAAAATAATGAATGGCACACTTTCAGAACAAGTTTGTGAAATGCTTGCTACTCAGAAATATTTCCTGAATAATAAGTGGTTCTCCTATTCACAAGTTATGAAGAATGTGACCTAACTAATAGCAGTGAATTGATTTTAGAGTCAATTAATCAGAAATATATTCATGAATCTGTTATTTCACTATTCAAACAGCTGTATGTAGTCAAATATTTATAAATTCAATTATGCTCAAAATTAGAAAAAGCTGCACTATGATTAATTCCAAACACTTATTCAAACAATGGAATTCTTTTCCATGTCCACATAATGGACATGTTAGAATCCTAAAAGTTTTTATTATTGTAATACTGAAAAACCACAGGAATTTATAATGCTTACAAGATGTACATGTAAGTGTTTGCAGGACTGGGCCTTAAATTGTGTGTATCTTTACTCATGTGAGTAAGTTAGTCTCATAAGTAATTACTGGCTGAATCAGGCCCTACTTTTTTATGCAGCCTATCCCATAAACTGTAACCCAAAATACTAAAATGGATAGTTAAACATAACCATATTTCATGGCTTTCAAATGTTCATGTTTTGAATTATTGTAGAATGTTCTAATGTGATTTTTCAAAGTTATTCAGAGAGGTTGGAAATCTGTTTGAGAATGTCCTTAGTTTTTAAATTTTGGTGGACTATAAAGGTCACAACTCAATTATTTCTTCAATAAATCATGTGAACATGTCTGACATTATAATCAGTTAGAGATGCCATGCTGGAACTGGAAATCCCAGTTCTCCTCTAACGCATCTTTGATGCATGATACACAATCCTTTTTTGGAAGACTGACATACTGTCTAAACAAATCTTTTTAGATCCTCAGACTTAGAACAAGCATTTCTCTATTGAATTTCCATTGCACGAAATGTTAAGAAGTCTGTAATTTATAGGTGAGAGAGGAAAAGTATATGTTTGTCTGGCGTTGTGGGGGAGGGATAAGAGCTATGAGGCCAGAAGGCCAGAGGTGCAGAGAAGAACATTCTCAAACCAACAGTGACCAGGTTGTGTGAAGAGAATGTTGCTAGATGAGAAGAAGAAGCCAAGAAGTGTAGTAGAAAGAAGGAAGATAAACTGGAACAAGTCCCCCCAAAAAGAATCAGAACTTTATTTTAATCTGATACAAATGACTTGTATGGGTTCCCCAACCTACTCTTCAGAAACATAAGCAAATGAACATTTTTAATCTCTTGACATGATTAACTTCACCTTCCAGTCTTATCTCTAGCCGCAAAATTATTACAGCAGTTACCAGAATCTTTTTAGCTAGATTTTTAAAGTCATAACAACAATTCTTTTCCGTTTGTTCTGCTTTTTGGCTTTTGCAATAAAGTACATTATCAGCTCCTGTTTTGAAGTTACATGTCCTGCACTTTCTTCAATGGCAGTAAATTCTATCTATCTATCTATCTATCTATCTATCTATCTATCTATCTATCTATCTATCTATCTATCTATCTATCTATCATATGAAATACCGCTGTAAAGGGAGATTCTGATCTGTGCAGCCTTCTTAACTTGAGTGGTTCTGAAATATTGCACATTATTTCATTATCCTTGTCTTTAGAACTTCCACATATTCTCTTAATAATATGGTAAATTTTTACAGTATATAAAACATTTCAACCTGAAGGATCTCAAAGCATGTTACAAACTACATATCTCTCTCATTCTTTGTGTCTACACAATGTCATTTCATGCACCAGAAGATGCCGCCACCTCTGGGGACAAATGTGTTGTCCACTTAACTGCTCACAATGATACCATGGAACAGCTTAGGACAAGCAGCAAAGAATCCTGTGGCACCTTATAGACTAACAGACGTTTTGGAGCATGAGCTTTCGTGGGTGAATACCCACTTCATCAGATGCATGTAGTGGAAATTTCCAGGGGCAGGTATATATATGCAAACAAACTAGAGATAACGAGGTTAGTTCAATCAGGGAGGATGAGGCCCTGTTCTAGCAGCTGAGGTGTGAAAACCAAGAGAGGAGAAACTGCTTCTGTAATTGGCAAGCCATTCACAGTCTTTGTTCAATCCTGAGCTGATGGTGTCAAATTTGCAGATGAACTGAAGCTCAGCAGTTTCTCTTTGAAGTCTGGTCCTGAAGTTTTTTTGCTGCAGGATGGCCACCTTAAGGTCTGCTATAGTGTGGCCAGTGAGGTTGAAGTGTTCTCCTACTGGTTTTTGTATATTGCCATTCCTAATATCTGATTTGTGTCCATTTATCCTTTTCCGCAGAGACTGTCAAGTTTGGCAGATGTACATAGCAGAGGGGCATTGCTGGCATATGATGACGTATATTACATTGGTAGACGTGCAGGTGAATGAATCGGTGATGGTGTGGCTGATCTGGTTAGGTCCTGTTATGATGTTGCTGGTGTAGATTTGTCGGCAGAGTTGGCATCGATTCCAGCTCTGCCCACATATCCAGGAGCGGCACCAGGGTTTTTGGCGCCCTAGGCGAGAGTCCTTCCGCGCTCCCGGTCGGCGGCAATTTGGCGGGGGGGGGAGGTCCTTCCTTGCTCCCGGTCTTCGGGGCACTTCAGTGGCGGGTCCCGGAGCGAGTGAAGGACCCGCCACAGAATTGCCACCGAAGACCCGGAGCGCGGAAGGACCCCCTGCCACTGAATTGCCGCCGAGGGCCGCAAAATGCCGCCCTCCCAAAGATCGCCTAAATAGAAGCACCGGCCCTGCACATATCTACACCAGCAACACCATCACAGGACCTAACATTGACATTTATCCAGGTTACTACAGCTACACTTGGAAAAAGTATCATGGAATTTTTAATAACAGGTGATCAGGCCTTTGGTTTCAGTGTCATGCAAAAGATGTGTGGTGTTGCGCTGTGTGGTGTTGCGCTGATCTATTAATGATTCAGACAGAGTTTATCTACTGATCCACCATCACCACATCTTGTAGCACTTAGTTTTCCCTGGAGATTTCCCATCCAGTTCCTGAGTAGGCCCAAACCTGCTTAGCCTCTGAAATTCCAGAAGATGAATAGCTAATTTTAAATATTCCTGATCCTAGACAGTGAAGGTGTTATGTCTCAGTCAGCTTCAACTTATCCAGCCTGCATTCAGGATCTGTGCTAATAATATATCTGTGACAGATATCCCAGCTGTGTAACTCCCCTGACAGCCAATGCCCAGTGTCTTTCCATGAATCAGCTGATGTTGTGAGGCCACAGCACTAACTTCCCCAGACCTTGAAAATAGAACCAGTTTCTGCCACCTTAAGTTACATCCTGAAGCTCAAACCTTCCATGTGATAACTTGACCATCTATTCCAGTGCTTGGAGACCAACTCACACTGCAACATTTTGGTAGTACACATGGCAGTGGAGAATCAGGCATGGCGGAGCTTCACACCACCATTCCCCATTCCTTCTTATCCCCTAACATGGCCCCTTCCTTCCCCACTCCTTATTCTCTTCACACTGGGTGGCAAAGCTAAGATTCAGGGAGTGAAGTGAACTTGGTGGCCCAGAGAATCCATCTGCAAGTGTTTATACACTAAATTCCAGCCTTTATTTTGGGGCTGAAATATCAAGAAATAATATGATCTCTGAATTATAATACATTTTGAAGGATCAACTAGAATCTGAGCAAGAGGAGACCAAATAGCCTAGAGACAGCAGATACAGGAGATATACCTGTCCCTGCTGGGCTGCTGGGGTGAATCCATTCTGAGTTAGTAAAGCTGAACCATCATTACCATCAGTAGTCAGTGCAAAATGAGTATAGTGCTCTGTCCAGTTCCAACGGCCTGATCCCACAGTCAAGTAGCTTCCGCAGAGAGTGCAAAGATTGAAAAGACAAGGAGGCTGAATTATTGTCATGCATACAGGAGAGCCCTCTCTGTAAGGCGTGTGGTAGAAGTTTGCCCTGCTTCGTTGTGTCCTGTGGATAAATAGACTCCAGGGATCATAACCTGGAACTTTTCACTCATACATCAATTCCCTTAAAAATGTAAAAATATCCTAGGCTCTTAGCTTTAATAAACTCGAACAAGGGCAAGCCATGCAATATGTTCACTGTCTTCTTCAGAATGCTGCTACAAAAGGGATATGTCTTTTTTCATTATGAAAAGAGCCATAGTCTTGTGTGAGCAAGCATTATTCATCAGGGATGTAATTCAATTCTCCCTTTCACGGCTGGCTGATAAAAGGGCACATGGCTATTTATATAATTGCATAGGAGAATGGTGGTTCAGAAGGGTTTTGGTGCCTTGTTTGCTGGATTTTCACTCTCTCTGCCCCAGCAGCAGCAACATAAGAGATCAAATATAAAACTGGTTGCTGAATTTCCAGGGCAGATCCAAGAAATAATTTGGATCGTCTGAGTAAACATGACAGGGCCTGAGCCTATAAGCATCATGGCTGCAGGTGTCACTGGTTAAATAATCCAGGATCTTGAGCATCTACAGCATTTAACAAGGCCAGTGTTCTAGTCGTGTTGTCCTTTGTACCGCTCGAGCGGTTTGCGTGGTTTTTAGTCCATGTTGCGGGCTTTGATCTCCACTTACAGCACAAATACACAGGTGCGGGGAAGGGAAACCTTTCACTGTAAAATGCTGAAATTATCAGCCTGGTAAATACTGTCCATTCGAATTGCTATGGTTAGAAACACGCAGCAGGGATTCAGGGAGGATCATTTTGCAAAGTTTTGAGTGTTGATTAGATTTTTTTAATGTAGAGGATGGTTTAATAATTACATCACAGAATAAACTACACATTAATTACAAACAAACCATACCATGCAGCTAACAAGGCAGGTGCTGGATGAGTGGCGGTGTTCAATCATTTGCTTTTCTTTGCATCTCATTCCCTGTCTCTCGTCTGATCATTGTAGGTTGAGACTATAAGTTCCTCCAGGCAAGAGCTTTGACTCTGTCTGTGAAATGCATTGCACACGTTGCATAAATAATAACCGGCCTGATTTTCCTCACCAGTGGCAGAGGAAATTCAATTCCACAATGTAGTAAGAAATAAATTGTAATATAATAGCCTTCATCAAAGGGAGTCAAAACACTTTGCAATCATTAATTCAATCTCACATCCACCTTGTGTGAGTTTGGTGGATACTGTATGGCCAGTGTTAGAGATACATAGGGATGGCTTAATGGAAGCACAGAAAAAGTGAACCAGAATTTCTTAATGATGAATGCACATCACATGTACCTGATTTGCAAACAGAGTTATCCCTATGACCAGGGCAATTGTATATGCAAAAGGCCTCAGCGATATAATTGATCATTGGCACAAATATTATTATTTATGATTTGCATTCTCATTGTGCCTAGGAGCCCGAGTCATGGGCCAGGATCCATTGTGCTCAACATGGTACAAACAAAACACAAAAAGATGGCAGTCACTGTGACTGCACACCCTAATTAGGCATATAAATACGGGCACAGTGCTGAGAGTCTAGCTGTGAATACCCCGCCCAACTGGAATCATCAAGTCTGTGGCAGACGCACAAGCAAAACCCAGGTGTTCTTGCTTCCAATCTTTTTCTCTCACCACTCTCACACATTCTTCAATGGTATCATTGCACAAAAGGGGGACGCTTTACACATTTTTAAATGGATACAAATTATTATTAAGTGTTTTAAAATATTGAATCCACACCATAAAGACACGTGTGTGAGAGAGTATCTGAAATGTAAATCTGACCCAGATTTGTTACATGTTAAAAAAAAACATTTCAGCCACGTTATTTCTATAAAAACTGTAATATTGGGAAAGTACTAAATCTTTAAGGAGCAAGTGAATAAGTCTCAGTTAGGGCTGAGTTGGTTCTCCACTCGTAATTCTACATTAGGAAGATCTGAATTGTGGAGGAAAGACAAAGGCCTATTTTGTATCTTGTTTGACTTGATACTTATAATGAGTGGACTCTCATTCCTAGACAACAGATCAGACCTGTAAACAGTGCACTTTCTGTAAGACGGGTACTTCTATGCTATTAGCAATGGGCTTTGGCCATTCAAGACAACAAGGCTGGAGTAACCATATATCATATTTCAGGGCATATGGTTATGATTCAATTCCACTCACCTAGTCAATGTATTGTATTGCACAAGTTGTTTGGGTGCATTATGAAGGTATTTCATCTTCTCTGATGCAGCAAATGTTGGCCAAGCAAGAATCAAGATAGTAGACTAGGTGGACCACTGCTCTGATTCACTAGGACAAACCCGGATGCATGCATGATTTCAACTAGAGCTATTTGCAGTCACACTCTCTGTTATTTTCATGTGGCTGGGAGGCCAGAGGGAGAGTGGTAATGGAGAAATCACATTTCTTCATTTGATAGTAAAAGAACCCAAGAGACTAATTAGCTGGTAAAGCAAGTAAATTGGCAAGAAATAATACATTTTTCTATATCAACTAGTAAATCCATTTCCAGGTAGCTTTTACGTCATTTTGCTTATGTAGGTGCATGAACATGCCCTTGCTTGCTGTTTTGCTCTGATTACATTGTCTGTGTGAGTTTCTGTGTACTTTTTTTTTTATCGGTGTAGGACTACAGTAATCACACTGGTTTTTATTTCTTTTTGAGAAACCAAATCAGCAGAACTATTTTTGGCACTTTTTTTTGGTCTTTTTCCCCATAAAATAACTTCTGTTGACAGGTTTCTAAACCTACCTTCTCTTATGTGCATAAAACATTGGTATGTTTTTTGTTGGACTTATAAAAGTTGTGCAGAGAGCAAATTCCAGATGAGAGTAGCACAGCTCTTACCAACACAGAAGATTGACCTTGGCTTAGGGGAGGAAATGACTGGTTGGACAGCATGATAGTTATCCTTAAGGCTGGCTCAATTACCAGGTTTTTCAAGAAGCATCAGCAAGTCTTTAGTTTACAGATATTTTATTTGTAGCTAATATGAAAAGTGACCATACAGCACATATATGTGTTGAGAACTCTTTTTGGGATAGCTGAAATGTCCCAAAGTTTAATTTAACCAGTCAAAATGGTAGGATTCTTTGTAACTACAAGACATTTGTTGAAGAGTTAGTGGTACACCAAGTAGAACTAGCTTTGTGTTTAACAGGAATAAACAGGCCAGTGGGGCGACTGTTCCATTTGATGGACAAGCTTCTGGGGTGAAAAGTTGAAGGAATACCATCAAAACTATTCCTTTGCTCAAAGTGAACATTGATAACCTATTCAATATTAAACTCATTCAGAGCACTAACTTCCCCGAAAAATCCTTCTGGCTGAGAAATAGGAACGTGCTGCAGTTGAGCCAGAAGCTGGCTGGCAATAGTGACTTTTTTGTGAAAAATTCTCCCATTCTTTTGATTCGCGATTGTGACAGGTGACTTGCCGAGAAGATAAGGGGGTGACCTGTGCAAGGTTCAACAAACTCTTTGGCCAGGACATTCAGGAAAGAGTCACAGGAGTTTTTATTAATCATGCCACCATGCAGCTCAGTCTTAGTCAAAATTACGATGGCAGTGGAAAGTGATCAGTCTCTCCTTTGTACCGTGTCCAGCTAGGAAAAATATTGGGACACTCCCTTAAAGTACGTTCAGACTCATAAACACTTTTATGAAATGTGGAGTTAATCTGTGGGATTCTCCACTTTAAATTATGGAGGTAAATATTGTGGCTGGTTATTTTTTAAAGAGGAACTGGATTATTTTATGACCATTCATCTCCAGACAGGAATTCTTAGTGAACTCCCAGAGTTGAGTGTCCCGGGTCACAAAGTCCAATGAAGTCAAGCATTGTATCAATCCTCCTGCCTTGAGCTTTGTAGCCCAATTTCTGCTCATGTCGAGACGTAGAAGAGCTTTCAAAGAAGAGCAGCTTAAGAAAGGAATTAGATGGAAAGCTCAATTTCAAGCCTTTGCAAAGGGCTACAAACCAGCTTTGCAGCGCAGAGGCCTCAGTAATTGCCCCACAGCTTATTCTTAATGCCTACAAATAAAACCTTTACACAGGTTCCAAATTGCTACTTTGAAAGCTAAATATTAATTCTAATGAAGCTTGTTTCTGGGCAAGCACCTTCGACCAGTCAGTCATTTATTTTTTTGCAATCCTAGACTACAGAAACTAAAATAAATGTACTAAAATAAACAGGGAAATTATATTACAATGCAAGGTAAAGCTTCCTGTTAGTCTATAAGGTGCCACAGGATTCTTTGCTGCTTTTACAGGTGTTTTAAGCTTCTCTGGGTCTGAGAAGACTGAATCCTTGGTTCTTCTCTTGCACATTTCCTGGGCACCATCTCTTTCTGTTGCTCCTCCATAGAAATGAAGCCCTTCAACCTCCTGCCATAGGTCTCCTGCTCTAGTGCTAATCCCCAACCTACTTCATTAGCTTAAACACACCCTCTCCCAGAATCCCACTGAAGGGTTTCAGTTTAAGACTTTCAGGAGGCATATGACATAACGCACAGAGATATTTTGTACAGATAAAGCACAGGAGTATATTGATAATTTAGCAAATGATCACCCTTCCCTTGGGAGTCCATCGGGCCCATCTGTGTTCAGGTAGGCAGGATTCCCTTTCCTCATCAGACTTCTGTAAGCTTGAGCTGGTAAAAAGTGGCTTGGGGTGGGAAAAAATAGATCAGCTCCTTTTATAACCCTCCAGCCCCACCATCTGGTAACCTCCTGGTTGGCCTCCTAAGGTGATTAGAGTGTCCTACCAGGTGACCTCTCCGTGATAAACCAGTTCTCCTGGTTGGGAACCTGTCTAACGTTTCCAGTGGTTCTATTTCAATGGGAGAGCACTTAAGTCATTGACTTGCTTTAAAAAAATGTATTTATTAAGGCAAAGTTACAATAAAATGTTAACACACTACATCAGACATTGTTTATTACATATTCAGGATCAGTTTAACATTCAAAGAACCTGGCTAAAGATTCTTGCTGCCTTGGAGCCCTCCTCCTTTGATTACTCTAAAAAGAATGACCAAATCTCTAAATACCTATCCTCCCTTTTTTTGCACTTCTCTTGTGAATGTACTTGGTGTGAAATCTTTTCCTTTACAAGGACAGTCCATATTTTGCTCTACCAAAATTCCATAGGAGAAGTTATGTTTTTCCAGTAATGTGCAATACTAAATCTAGCTGCTAACAATAAAAAAGAAATTAATTTTTCATTCTGTTTAAAATGTACATCCTGTACTGGAACATTAAGAAAGATCAGAGGTTCTCTAGAAATCTGGCATTTTGTCATAAGATGAATTTCTCTAATAATTTCCGCTCAAAACAGTCTAGTTCCTGGACACAACCAAGCATGTTTCTTTTTCCTCACAACCCCTCCAGCAAAGTGCTTCCCTTGTAGCAAAATTATGATGGCTCTTAACTGGAGTCAAATGCTATCTCTGCAATAATTTGTAAAAAAAAATTCTTTGCCCTACTCAAAATGAAAATGTATATCCCCTTTCCCATATAGAGACCCACTCAATCAGATTGATTTCTTTGCCCAAATCCCTCTTCCATCTTTTCATCTGGGTTGTTTTCTTAAAAAAAAATTCAATCAAAATTATATATGTTTTAATAATTGAATCTTTTGTTCCAGCTTGTTTCTGAGTCAACTCCTTCAATGTTGTTAAAGGTCTAGATACAGCTGCCTTGTATCCAGATTTCGAAATAAAATATTTGATTTGTAAATGTGGATCATCATACATTGCTTACTACATATTCAGGTTCACCTGTCCAAACTGAGTAATCTCAGCTTTTACCCACAATGTTATCCCTTTGTCTTTGGACTTTCAGTTTGGCATTGAGGCAAACACAATAAAGGAAGCAAAGTGTTGCACCTTCAAAATGATTTTATAGCTCAGAAAAGATACATGCAGAGAGTTCCTAATCTGACACAGAATTCATAAATTCTACAGACAGATATCTCAAATAGTCACAGTTGGGTATAGTTGATATTATTTATTTAATAGAAAATAAAGTCTTTATATAAAACAGTTGCACCTGTTTTGATGATCTTCTCTCCCACGCTTCATATATGAGTTTGTCTTCTTAGTTTACAAACTACTTGGGACAGTGACTGTGAGTGTGAGAGAAAGAGAGAGCTAGAGAGAGAGAAAGAGTTTTGTAGGCCAGTGGCAATGCTATTACTTGGAATTCAGGGGCTAGGTGGCTAGGACAGCTATTTGGCTTTTGTACATTTGCCAACTTTCTACTTGCACAAAATCGAACACCCCTGCCCCACCAGCTACCCTGTCCTCCTTTAAGGGCCTTCCCCTGACCCGCCTCTTCCCTGAGGCCCTGCTCACTCCATCCCTGCTCCCTCTGTTGCTTGCTCTCCCCACTTGCTCATTTTCACTGGGCTGGCTCAAGGAGTTGGGGTGCGAGGTGTGTCTGTGAGGGCTCTGGCTGGGGGTGCAGACTCTGGGTTGGGGCTGGGGATGAGGGATTTGGGGTGTAGGAGGGTGAGGATAAGATAATGCTGGGTATTGCACTACAGAATAGATTGGAATACATTTACCTCAGTGGAAATAATGCCTCGTTAACAGGAGACAAGTGAGGCTTGAAGAGGTCAGGGAAATTTAAAAATTATTAGAATTCAATAGGAACTGATTGATAGTAAGCGGAGGCAAGTGTAGGAGTATAGATAAATCATTAATATGGGTAGTTTCTTCTGGGCCTGCAAGGTTTTATTGGCCCCAAAAGTAGGGGGGTGGGGAGTTGGTGTTCTGAATTAATGCACTAGCATTGCTTTTCTGCAGACCAACATTCATTTCTGGGTTAGGCCACCAATGAAGAGTTTTTTCATTTGATTCTGCTCCTATCACAAAAATACCACACAGTCTGAGTTTCACTGGATGAATCCAGGTGTGCCTTACCCCAGGAAAAGAACTTGGCTTATGGATGCTGTACGTGAATTTGTTTTCTTTTCCAGTTGGCCATTTGCAAAATGGACAAACTCTGAGACAGCTTTAGGCCCCAAGTTTAAGTTTGGGCCTTTGAAAGAAAAAAGATGTACAAAAACCACTAAGATGTTTTGTAAATAATTTTATGAATTTAAACTAAATATAAACTTTTTTTTTCAAGTCAAAGGGACACATTCTTTACAGAGAAAACTCCATTACCTTCAATGGAGTGTTCCATCAATGAGGAATCTTGGCCATTCTATGCTAAAGTAGTGTCAGGGCCAGGATGTAGGTGGCCAGACCCAGTGAGTAGCATAGGACAGCAGGGAGTGGGTCCTTATGCCAGCCAGGGTTCAGAACTAGAAGGTCAGGAACCAATAGTCAGACACCAGGAATCAGTCTGAGTCAGGTCCAGATCTGGAGACAGGAGCAAGTAGTACTGGGTGAGCAGTCCAAGACAGGGCGGAGTCTAGCTGCATGGACAACTTCCTGTTTCTCTGTGATGTTAAAAACCCCTAAATGCCAACTGTCAAAGGGTTTACTGTTCTGCAGCAGCAACTCCTGACAATCCTGACAAACTCAGTCCACTCAGCATGCTGTTTTCATAGCATTTATCCAAAAAATGTCTTGTCCCGTATCAAAGGAAGGACAGTGACACCCTGGTCATTAATATCATTGTGACATGTATGTATTGTATTGTGACATTATCTGATAAAATATGACCATGTAGATCATTGTTGCTATCACTGTTATATAATTGCAACAAATCTTGTATAAATTATGTCAAGTAAGGTGTCTATGCAAATGTTATGATTTGCTGAATATGATTGTGCTATTTGTATGCATGTATCATTTTTGTGTTTGAAGTTATGAATATTGGCTTTATACATGAATTTCAAATGTTTGCTCCTGGGGTAACACCCACAAGGTATTTAGCCTGCACATCTTGAAGGAACTATTTAAATTAAGTGATCCATCAAAAAAATACTTAACTCACAGTGGACCATGGTAGATGCCTATCTACACTTAATGGACTTTCCTGCTATGACTAAGCAAAATCATGCATGGACATGTGACTTGCCTATGGGACTCCAAACTCCATCTTTTACCTGTAATTTTCCACTAGCTGTGCTGAGGGCTTTGTTTGAAACAATGGGTTTCCCTCTATATGGTAGAAGCTATAAAAGGCACTGGAAACGTCTCCATTTTGCTTCTTTCCTGCTCAAACCTCTGGATTATGAACATATACTAATGGGAGCATTTTAACCAAGGGACTGAGGACGTTCCAATGATTTGGAAGCAACCAGAGACTTAACAAACCATCAGTTTATTCCATCACTGCTACAAACCTGATCCAATAACTTTGCATGTATTGTATGTATTTGATTCCTTTAGCCAGTTTTAATTCTGACATTTCTTTTTTTTTATATAAATAAACCTTTAGATTTTAGATACTAAAGGATTGGCAACAGCATGATTTTTGGGTAAGAGCTAAGTTATATATTGACCTGGATTTGTGACTGGTCCTTTGGGCTCAGAAGAACCCTTTTGTTTGATGTAATTGGTTTTAAATAACCACTCATCTTTAAGTCTAGTGTCTGGGTGTTGAATCCAGGACTGGAATGCATAAGGAAACTGCTTTTCTATCTTTTTGTTAGCCATTGTGGTGAAACAGATGTTTACTTTTTTGCTGGTTTGGTCTATCCTATGGGAGAATAACCACCAGTTTTGGGGTGTGTCTGTCCTAATTCTCAGCAGTTTGTCCTGAATTTGGTATTCTCAGTTGTGACCCCTGGAGGCATGGTGACATGTATACCTACTGACATTATGCTTTAAAGTCTGTAACCAAAGGGAGAAACAGATTTCTTCCAAACTAGAGGGAAGATAGTTATTGCTGTGTCTCTGATGTAAATTAAGCATTATGAAGCCAGCATAAAGAAAGTCCCATTTGCATGTATAGTCAACAGGAAAAACAGGCTAATGGAAGGATGTGATCTCAGCATGGTACCACACAGAGAAGAACAAAGAGCATGAATGCACTCAGAGAGTTACTAGACTATAACAGGGAGTTCAAGGACAACACCCCATTATTCGTTTCACTATGAAATATCCTTGGCATAGGGGAGTGATTCATGACTGAATGAATCCTGGACTGACTGATATCCAGCAACAACTGCAGAAAAACTTTGTGGGTGAGAAACTGCTTTAGACAAGGATTGTAGCCTGTAAAGTCAAGTTATAGTTTCCAGAAAGCGTGTTATACTTTTTGTTTTATTTGTGATCAATTCTGTTTCCATTACTCAATATCCTTATCCTTACTCAGTAGCACTTAAAATTCTGTCGTTGGTAATGAACCTGTTCTCATTTTATGAGAAACGTCTCAGAAAACATTTGACAAATACATTAAGAGCAAGAGGAAGACCCATCACAGAGTAGGTCTGTTACTCAATAAGGGGGAAAAGACAATAACAGAAAATGTGGAAATGGCAGAGGTGCTTAATGACTTATTTGTTTTCGTTTTCACCAAGGAGGTTGGTTGCTATTGGATGTCTAATATAGTGAATGCCAGCGAAAATGAGGTACAATCAGAGTCTAAAATAGGGAAAGAACAAGTCAAAAATAACTTAGACAAGTTAGATGTCTTCAGATCACCAGAGCTGATTAAATGTATCCTAGAATACTCTAGGAGCTGACTGAAGACATATCTGAGCCATTATTAATTATCTTTGAAAAGTCATGGAAAATGGAAGACATTCCAGAAGACTGGAAAAGAGCAAATCTATAAACAGGGAAATACGGACAACCCAGGGAATTACAGACCAGTGAGCTTAACTTCTGTAAGATAATGGAGCAAATAATTAAGCAATCAATTTGCAAACACCTAAGATAATAAAGTGATAAATAACAGTCAGCATAGCTTTGTCAAAAACAAATTGTGTCAGACCACCATGATAGCTTTCTTTGACAGGGTAACAAGCCTTATGGATGGGGGGAAGTGGTAAATGTAGTATATCTTGACTTGAGTAAGGTTTTTGATACTGTCTCGCATGACTTGCTCATAAATAAACTAGGGAAATACAACCTAGCTGAAGCTACTATAGGATGGGTGAATAACTGGTTGGAAAATCATTCCCAGAGAGTAGTTATCAGTGGTTCACAGTCATGCTAGAAGAGCATAACGAGTGGGGTCCCGCAGGGATCAGTTCTGGGTCAGGTTCTGTTCAATATCTTCATCAATGATTTAAATAATGGCATAGAGAGGACACTTATAAAGTTTGTGGATGGGAGGTGTTGCAAGTGCTTTGGAGGATAGGATTAAAATTCAAAATGATCTGGACAAACTGGAGAAATGGTCTGAAGTAAATAGGTTGAAAGTCAATATGGACAAATGCAAAGTACTCCACATAGGAAGGAACAGTCAGCTGCACACATACAAAATGGGAAATGACTGCCTAGGAAGGAGTACTGTGGAATGGGATCTGGGGGTTATAGTGCCCCACAAGCTAAATATGAGTCAACCTTGTAACACTGTTGCAAAAAAAGCATACATCATTGTGGGATGTATTAGCAGGAGAATTGTAAGCAAGACATGAGAAGTAATTCTTCTGCTCTACTCCACACTGATTTGGCCTCAATTGGAGTATTGTGTCCAGTTCTGGGTACCACATTTCAGGAAAGATGTGGACAAATTGAAGAAAGTCCAGGGAAGAGCAACAAAAATGATTAAAGATCTAGAAAACATGACCTGTGACGAAGATTGAAAAAAATGGATTTGCTTAGTCTGGAGAAGACTGAGAGGGGACATGATAACAGTTTTCAAGTACATAAATGGTTGTTACAAGGACCAGGGAGATACATTGTTCTTAACCTCTGAGGGTAGGATAAGAAGCAATGGGCTTAAATTGCAGCAAGGGAGGTTTAGGCTGGACATTAGCAAAAACTTCCTAACTGTCAGGGTGGTTAAGCACTGGAATAAATTGCCTAGGAAGGTTGTGAAATCTCCATCATTGGGGATTTTTAAGAGCAGATTGGACAAACACCTGTCAGGGATGGCCTAGTCGTATGATCCAATGATTCATTTGTGGTATTAAGCAAAGTATGAATCTTGTGTTGTAGTCTTCCAGCTGTGAGTATACTCTTTTTGGGTGGCAATTTACCTGGTAATTTCTGTTAGTGTCCCGTAACAGAGGCTGGATGCTAGAGGGGAACATTCTTCTAAGAGGCTTTGAGACTGGAATACACCTCATGTTAACCTATAAAGAAAATAGAACTGACAGTGTCCTGAAGAGAGTTTTTGAGTGGCAAGACAGTTGCTGCAGTTAAGGCGCTTAGATACCACAAGATACCACATCTTCACACTGGAAGCAAGGGGGTAACAAGGTGAACCATGATCCTGGGCACCCCAAGAAAGTGTCATGTCCTCCTTCTGGTGTAAGTAAGGGGAGTGGGCCAGTCAGGACCTGTCGTGTTTCACAACTTGGAGTTCGGGGGGGACCTTTCTATCTGAACTGGGCTTCAAGGAATCCTGATTCTAACTAATGTCAGCAAGCTATTGGGTGGAGGATAATAGCATGATGACTCCCAGAAAACCTGTGGCTCTGGGTTCAAGACTTGTAGGTTGTGACAGATAGTGGATATATGTATATAGACACAGAGAGATGTAGCAAAGAAGATTTTATTCCCCCCCACCCCAGAAGGACTTCAGGCCATGTCTACACTACAGGGATTATACTGGCATAACTAGGCCAGTATACCTCACAGTGTACATGCAACCTACACTGAGGAAGGTGCATTTCTTTTGGAACACCAGATCCCTGAGAGATGGAAGCATTCGTCCATCAACCTAGCAGCATCTACCCTGGGATTTAGATCAGCATAGCTACAGTGCTGAAAAGTGTGGAGTTTTCATGCCTCTAATGGAGGTAACTATGTTGACCTAACTTTTAAGTGTAGACCAGGCCTCCATCTTGAACGTATTCAGCAGCTGAGATAGCCGCAGGTTGATAGAGCTAAGCCAGTGGGTACAAGGCTAAGGGAATGAGTCAAGGGGTATGTAGTGCTGGGAACTGAGTATTACAGGGATGGCCAGCTTTGAAGGAAGAAATGAAGAAGAAGAGAAAGCCACAGACAGAGACTTGAGGAATTCTGTATTAGAAATAAAAATGGAGCTGTGATTATTTGAGTTCCTGGAGTTTTAGAAAACACTCAATAAATATTTAGCATTTAAATTCTCTTTGCACATGATTCCCTTGGCAATGGAAAGGGGTTGCCCACGGCAGCATGTCTGACTGTCAGTGTGTTGAGGAGTTAAAAGGTGGGCATTTCATCTGGGGCTAAGAAAACAATTTTCTTCTCAAATCCCACCGATGCTACCGAAAGTGACATAGCTGTGTCTGCCTTAGCTCTCATTAAATTTGATTTCAGGTAAAGCAGAAGTTGATGTGCTCCTCTGAATTTTAAGAAATGCGTCTAATTGATTTTTGGACCAAGTGATTGACATTTATCAAATTTGGTGCAAAGACTGCAAGTTATTCTTCTACACATCTTTGATGCTGAATGTAGAGCTCTGCTCATTCCCACAACTGAGAAATGCAGGCCTGGATAGTTTCCTTTAATATTGCCATTTGCTCTATTAGAGGCTATTACTATAATACAGAAAATGCACTTAGGGCTGCAATTTGAAATGTCCCCAAAACTGGGCCGACATCAAAGCTTGTGAGACACATGAATGAACAGTTTTAAATGCATGCCAAATTGGACTAAAAGAAAAGGGCACGATCAATAGCAAATACCACGGCAAATGAAAACACTGCTTTCTTGTGTGAGGAAACACTAATGCTCAGGAAAGATCATTAAAGTTTGCATTGGATTGTGCGGTGAAAGCTTTTCATTTTGTTTCTGTAGAATTTGCTTTTGTGAGTGCAAGTTATTTCACTGGGCCCTGACCAAAAGGACATTTAAAAACATCCGAAAGATTCCTTCCGCACATTCTCCTTGCTGCTCTTCCATTGCAGGGGACATATTCCTCCTTTGAGAAACATAACCTCTACCCTCTTCCCACCTGGACCTGATCCAAAGCCAAATGAAGTCAGTAGAAAGCCTCCCCTTGATATTAATGGCCTTTGGGTCAGACCTAAAAGCAGCCATCATCTCCTGACCAAGAGAAGGAGCAGGAAATCTTCTTCCAGGGCAGATGCCAGTGCTGCTGCATGCATTGTCTGGTGGCAGGTGATCATGGAGGAATAGCTGCCCTTACCTGTCTGGGGCTCAGTTCTCTCCATTGCAGGATACAGGTGGCTCCCATTCAAATGCCAATGTCAAATGCACTGACCAACCTGAGCTCTGCTGGCCAGAGGTATGAAAGACCCAAAGCTCCTGGTCTCTGATACCTCCCCATTGTCTCCAAGTTGATCACGGGGGGGGATTTCTCTTCTAGTTTCTTCCCACTCATTCAAAGACAAGACAAAGAACTTGAATACCAGGTGTAATGCACCACATCTGCCTGTTATCTCAGCTCATGCAGTTATTCCCGTGTCCCTCTGTGCAGGTCAAACCTTGCTAGTGGGACCGATCACATGCTTAAAGTCCTCCAGTTAGACTAGGCAGAGCTGAACACCACCTCAGCAGGAAAGCAAGTCAGTCGTTTTTAAAGCATGACCAGGAAGCAGGGAGCCCAACTGGCTTCCTGAAACTGTCATCCCATAATTTACTAGTCTGAGGGGACGTTAATCAGAAATGAATTTGCATAGTACAGATGAAGTCAGCCTGGTGGGGTTAGTTTGTTGGCATGTGTTCACTCTGTAGCAGATACAGATTTGTTTAAATTACGTAAGTGTCTCGTGAACACAAATCATTAGCAGCCATTTACTTGTAATGCGGGGACACTTGGGAAAAGCCTCCTACAAAGAGACAATGGCACAGCCACAGCTTGTCTGTGTTCTCTTTCCTGTTTCTGAAGACACCTGAAGAGCTGTTTTGTTTTACTTTCCCCATCCCAGCATGATTTCCCTTCGTGCCTGAGATAATAATCCTGACACAACCATCCTCAATAGATCCATGCACAGAGAGGGCCTTCTATGTGCAGATTCCCCCCTCTTTTGGCACTTAAAGCAGCCAGCTGCATTGATCTCCCCTCTAGCGGACCCTGTTGGGTCTTGGGGAGTGTGCCTCTAAGGGCTGAGCTTCCTAAATAGACTTCCTGGGTTGGGTGCCGTAAAGACCTTGTTGTGTTGGAGCACTGCACAATTGCAGCCGGAACCCAGCACTAGAGCTGGGAGAAATGTTTTGGGCAAATGGTTTATTTCTTGAGCAATGCAGTTTCAGTTCCCCTGAAACTATCCACATCTTCATGTAGAGTTTGCTGAATAATTTGGATCAAATTAAAAAATTGAAAGTGTTTCGGTAATGAAACAAAACTGATAGAAAACTGTTCCATCAATTGTTTTTTGACCGGCTCTAACTTTTACTTACTCCTTGGAGGTATTGAGATTGTGAGGCTTAACAAAGTTGTATACACAAGGGCAACCAGAGGTGGCACTAGAATAGCTAGGAGCAGAACTCAGGCATCTTATACCCTGCTCTGTTTTCAGTTCTCTAAGCCACATCTTGTATAGTGGAAAAGTAAACTACTCTTCGCGAGCAAAACACTGTGCAAAAGGTTTGCTGTTGGTTTCTTTGAGTTTGGTTTTAGTTTTCACACACTGCAAATATATAGCTCTGCCACATGCTCTCCGTGTAAATTTGGGTGCATCCCTTGATCGCCCTCCGCCTGAGTTCCTCATACGTAGGATGGGGATAACAGTGCCTTTCTCCTACATCTTGTATATCTTGTCTATTTAGATTGCAAGCTTTTTGGGGCAGGGACTGTCTCTTGATATGTGTTTATACAGTGCGTCGCACAATGGGGCCCTGACCTTGGTTGAGAGCTCCAGGGGCTATTGTAAAACACATAATTAATGATTATACTAATTGAGAATGTTTCACCTAGAACACCAGCTGGCATATATCAATATTTAGAAATCTGGCCACTCCCTATAGTGCACTAAGTGTACTTTGCCTGTCCTCTCTTTCTGCATGATACTCACAGCATGTCGATTGCTGCTAGTTTCAGATCTTTACTCTTTAGAGGACTTCTCTTCCTCATTCATAACTTTACACTTTTTCTCCTCTTTGTCCCAGCTACTTGTTCTGATGTGACAGGCATGAAAGCTCTCGATTAACTTTATAGAAATGTTGTAACAGTCCTTCCACTAATTCTAATTAAAATGCAAATCACCATTCAGAACTCCATGGCATGGTTAAATATGAAAAAGGGAGAGCTGATCTTTTGCTTTAAAAAGCTAGAGTGAAAATAAGGGTTCATAATGCTGATAGGACATTTAAACTAAATGGTACCTGCCCTAAAGCTTAGGCAGCACTTTTTTGTTGTGGTGTCATCTTTAAGTAGGACAGGAGAGTCAGGCTGCAGGGGACATTATAGCAGTGTTAAAACTAAAAGTAAATCAAGAAGAGTAATAAAATACTGACCTAGTTTGTTAGTGGTGAGTACATACACCTCTGCCCCGATATAACATGACCCAATATAACACAAATTTGGATATAACGCGGTAAAGCAGTGCTCGTGGGGGGAAGGGGGGTCTGCGCATTCCGGCGGATCAAAGCAAATTCGATATAACATGGTTTCACCTAGAACACAGTAAGATTTTTTGGCTCCCCAGGACAGGATTATATTGGGGTAGAGGTGTACCAAAATATTAGGCAGATAACTGGGTAACCCAGGGCCTTAAATAAGTGTGTTCATTACTTGAAAAACACAATAAGGCTTAAAGAGTCTTAGATTTAGAGAGAGATGGAAAGCATGTGCTCCCCAGTTCAGCAAACTACTTCATTTGGTGCTGATTTTTAGGCATACACTTTAGTTCCATTGAAGTCCCTGGTACTTAAATACACATTTAAAGTCCAGGGTGTGCTCGAATGGTGTGTTGAATTGGGGCCTTGGCAGGCACATCCTAGAAAAGTGATGACAAAGGCACGAGATGAGAAACTGCACTATTGAGTGCCCAGGCCTGCAAGGTGCAGAAAACTCAGCTCCTATTGAAGTTCATGATAATTGAAAGGGCTCCTATACCCGATGATATCAGGCCAAACGATCCATGAAGAAGTGGGAGGGATACTTAAGATAGGTGTGTGCATTATAACAAGGAGTCAGACCCTTAAACTAAAATTAAGTTAGTCCTAGGAAACATTTCTAAAAAAACACACGATCAGAAAACAGGAACTTGCCAGGGGGGAACAGGTAAATAGTAAGTAACAATGGAGGGGGACAAAGCAGAGCTGATTAGATGGATCTCATGAACAGGGCAGGTGGTGAATTAGATGACTTTGCTGGTGCTGTCTACTGCTCATCTATCAGTCCATCCTCTGAGTCCAGAGTTGTGAAAATATGTGGTGTCTTTTACCAGGAAACACTCAACCCTCTGAGTGTGTGTGTTTCCAGCTACACCATTTCTGTTTCTCTCTGAAGTATTTATATGGACATAACATGAATGCTCAACTTAGAAACATCAAGGTCTAATTTCAGCCTGTAAGTGTAAACTGTTCTAAAAAGTGAAAAGTGAAATGATGAGAACATTAAGGTTCTTGCAATGCTTATTACGAAATACTAAGACAGTTACAGAACTACCTGGAAGCAGATTGGAAGAAGGGGAATGAATAGAGTCATTGTTGATTGGAGAGGGCTTTGTCTAGTGGATGGGACTATCTGCCATTGGATGTTGAAGAGAGGGGAGTTGTGAATTGTCAGAGGGATATGGGTGACTAGAATCTAGAAACTTCTGAAAGGCGGGTAAGACAGCTCATAACATGATTCTAGAGAAGACTGGCTAGATTATCTTATTTTACAGTCTTTGCAGTTTCTAAGCATCAGTGTAGGAATTTTTCTGACACTATATGCCTCACATTGAAGGAAGTAGTAGAGAATAAGCACTTGAAGGGATTCATTTGAATTTTAAAAACAGGTAATTGTTCTGAAGTATTATTTGCATTGCTGTAGCATTTAGGTGCCACAGTCATGAATCAAAACCCCATTGTGCAATATGCCATACAAAAATATTACAAGAAGACAGTCCTTCACCCTGATATACTCCTCCAGATAGATTTAAATGCACAAGTCCATGATTAGATGTTTCAGATGAAGAAAGAGAGGAAAATTTTTGTTACAAGCTGAGGGCTCATTAATTGGAAGTGACAGAGGAGAAAAGAGATCTCAATGTGTTGGTTGACCACAGATTGACTATAAGCCACCAGTGTGATGCAATTGCAAAAAAAAAAAAAAAAGGCAAATGCCATCCCAGGATATATTAGGTAAGGCATTTCCAATAGAGATAGAGAAATATTAATGCCACTGTACAAGGCTCTGGGAAGACCTAATTTGGAATACTGTATACAGTTCTGATCATTCATGTGCAAGAAAGATGCATTCAAACTAGAACAGGTGCAGAAAAAGCTATGATGATAATCAAGGGAATGGAGGGCCTATCTTATGAGAACAGACTAAAAAAAGCGTGGCTTGTTTAGGGTAGAAAAATAAAGACAGTGAGGGGATATGATTGCACTCTATAAATACATCCTAGGCCTAAACATCAGGAAGGGTGAAGAGCCATTTAAGCTAAAGAGCACAAGGAGAAATGGATATAAACTGGTCAGGAACAAATTCAGGCTGGAAATTAGAAGAGGGTTTTTAACAATTACAGGAGTGAGGTTCTGAAACAACCTCCCAACATGATATGTAGGGGGAAACGATTAATTATTTTTAAGATGGAGCTGGACAAATTTGTGAGTGGGATTGTATGATGGGGTTGCTTGTGATGGTGGGGACCAGGGCTCAGAAGTCCTGAGGGTCCCTCTCCCTTATGGTTTATGTCTGACGTTCCTAAAAGCTTATCCTTCAGGACTTCAGCCAATCACCTGCAGGTGTCAGGTAGGGATTACCCCCCATCCCCATGTATTCTGGGCATTACTTGTTTGTCTTCTTCCTGTGAAGCATCAGAGATGGCCACAGCTAGAGATGGGACATTGGGCATGGTGGCCAGGTCTCTGAGGTGGCACCAAGCATTCTCTCTCTCTAGTGCTTTGCTGGCTGGTTCTTGCTCACATGCTCAGGGTCTAACTGATGACCCTGTGTGAGGTCAGGAAGGAATTTCCCCTCATGTTAGACAGGCAGTGACCTTAGGTCTATTTGTGTCTTCCTTTGCAGTATGGGATGTGGGTTGCTTGTGAGAATCATATACGTATATCTCACTTAATCAATTCCCTGCCATTGCGAGGATCTGATGCACTGGTGCACCTAGGTGCCTGGTTCTCTGCCTGTGGTACATAATAGTTTAGTCTCCTGAGGGTTGTAATACCTTGGTCTAATTTCAGTTGTTGGGTTTGGTATGCAGGTGCTGGGTGATGTTGGCGGCCTGTGATATGAAGGAGACTAGATGATCTATTGATTGCTTGTGATCTTAAACTCTGTTATTCTATTTTTCTGTGTAGGTCCTGAGAGAGACCTCAGGCATCTTTTCCACAATCACCCAGGTAGCCCCAAGGTGACCCTGACTGCAGGCAAAGGAGTGGCTGCCTCCTTTCTCGGATCCCCTTTTTTGGACAAAACCATCCCCATGGCCTCTCCTTTTGGTCCATCCTTTGGACACACATAGTAACACCTACTTGTTTAGACTTTCTTTATACCCATATATTTCCTGTATTTAACCTTTCTTTGTTTGTGCCATGTTTAGCAGATCCACACAGTTATTGCATCAGATCTCACTGGAGGTTTCCAGCACTACTTCCTGGAAGGGGGGTGGGGGCATGTCCCTTGGGTTGAGGAATTCCTCAAAGTTCTCCTTTCACCTCTCAACAATTTCTGCAGTCGAGGTCAGCATTTCATCACCCTTGTTGAGTACAGCCTGGGCAATGTCTTGCTGACTCCTCCTAAGGTGACAAATAGTTTGACAGAACATTTTTGAGGCCATCTGGTAGTCATTCTCCATGGTATCTCTAAACTCCTCCCAAGCCTGGGCTTTCACTTCAACGACCGCTGCAGCTGCAGCCCTCTTAGCCAGCTGGTACTTCTCAGACGTATTAGGAGTCTGGTTCACGAGCATTGCTCGGAAGGCCTCCTTCTTTGACTTGACAGCTTCCCTCACTACTGGAGTCCACCAGTGGGTCCTAGGGTTGCCACCATGACAGGCACCAATCACCTTCAGGCCACAGCTTTTGGTGGCTGCCTCAACAGTTGAGGCCCTGAGCATGGTCACTTGGACTCAATGTCCAAGACATCACCTGGAATGCAGGAGAAGTTCTTCCGTAGATGGGAATTGAAGTCTTTCCACACAGGGTCCTCCACCAGACGTTCCCAGGTGACTCGCACTGATCATTTGGGCCTCCCATGTCTATCCAGCTGTCATTGGCATTGGCTCCACTCACGACCAAGTGGTGATTGGTTGTCAGCTCTGCCCTTCTCTTAATCCAAGTGTCCAGAACATATGGCCTTAGATCTGAGAAGACAACTATAAAGTCGATCATCGATCTTTGGCCCAAAGTACTCTGGTACTGAGCACATTTATGATCAACCTCGTGTTCGAACATGATATTTGTTATGGACAATCCATGACTAGCACAGAACTCCAATAACTCACCTCTTGGGTCCAGACCAGGGAGGCTGGTCCTCCCAATCACTCCCCTCCAGGTATCTGCATCATTCCCCACATGAGCATTGAAGTCTCACAATAAAACTACAGAGTCAGTAGGTGGCACTCTATTCAGTACTGATTCCACCATCTCTGGAAAGGCTGAGTACTCTAAACTGCTGTTAGGTGCATAGGCACAAACAACAATCAGGGTTTTCCTCTCTGATACCCAAAAATGACCACGCAATCCTTACCTGGAGTAAGGATACCGGGATCTACCCTGGGGGATGGTGTCAGGCAAGAGCCTGGAAAGGTGATGTGGATCCATCTCACGGGCTCACCGCCCACAAGGTGAAGGGTGGAGGTCAGGTGTGATGCCAGAATGGCAGCAAGAGGGCAGACCATGGCGGACTGGCCCTCCGCAATGGAAACTGGCTCTAGGGATGTGGAATGTCACTTCACAGTGTGGAAGGAGCCAGACTTGGTGGAAGAGGTGGAAAGGTACCGACTAGCTATAGTCAGCCTCACCTCCACGCATAGCATTGGCTCTGGAAACAAACTTCCTCGATTGAGGGTGGTCTCTTTCCCACTCAGGAGTGGCCCCATGTGAGAGGCCCTGGGTGGGTATGGGGAACTCACAAGTCCCCGGCTGGGTGCTGTGCAGTTGGAGTTTGTCTTGATTGACGAGAGGGTCACCTCAACGAGATTTTTGCAGGCCAATTTTAGTAATTACTTACAAGAGCGGAGCTCAAAACATTTACTATGAACAATAAATAATCTGAATTCAATTTCCCTGTGTTCATGCCTCTGTTGGGTTTTGTTTGGCAAATATTCTAGTGAATGAGTTTACTGGCATGTTTGTTCACAGAGAGTGAATTTTAAGCAAACATTTGACAACTGAAAGTGCACTTCAAACCAGCAAACACAAGTACTGACATTGAATTCTAAGAGTTGTGTCATCCAAGATGGGAAACAGATGGAGAAAGGATGAGGTTTGTACAGTGATTAGGGCTAGTCAGAGACTCAAATCTGACACAGAGCTCAGTTCCTTGTTCTACCACAGACTTGGTCAAGTCACTTAGGCCCAGAATTGGAAAGGTATTTAGGTGTCGCTGCGCACAGTGTTGCAATGCCTAACTGATTTAGGAGCCCAAATCTCATTTTCAAAAAGGCACTTAGGAGCCTAAATCCCATTAACAGTCAATACTGAGCACAGCAACACCTAAATACCTTCAAAAATCTGGGCCTAAGTCTCAGTTTCCCAGGTATAAAGTGGAGATAAAAGTACTGCCCTATCTAACAGGGATGTTGTGAGGATGAATACATTAAGCCATGATGAGATCCTGAAATATTATGGGAATGGGGTCCATGCAAGTATTTAAGAGAGATATAACCTGTATATTCAGTCTAAAACCTAACAGAAACAGCTCATATTTTGAATTATTATTCCTATGGCAGCAACAGGTAGAGGTCCCTGCTCCACCATTCTAGGCCAGTGGTCCCCAAATGTTTTACCTTGTGCCCCCCCTTATGCCTGTTCACACCCCCCCACCTCTGGTGCTGATGCTGGGAGCAGGGCTGGGACTCTGGAAGGGGAGGATGGGGATGGGGGCAAGGAGGCTGTGACCACAGCAGGGGGCTGGGGCACGGCCAGCAGCCAGGACCCTGGACATGGGGCCAGGAGCGGAGAATGGGGCCGGCAACCAGGGCCCTAGGGGTGGAGCAGTAGCTGGGGCCCCAGGCACAGGGCCAGCAGCTGGGGCCTGGAGTGGAGCTGGGTGACACTCTCTCTCTGCCCCTTGTTGGGTCTGGCCTGGGCCCCAGCTGTGCCCCCCTCTAATGTTCCTCCATGGCCCTCCAGGGGGCCGTGCTCCACAGTTTGGTGTGCTAGGCACTGTACAAACCTAAGACAAATAGAAGGTCCCTGCTTACAGTCGAACTATAAAACTAGAGACAACAGCTGCATACAATACACAGGTGGGGAAGAACACGACGTCCCCACAAAACAGTCATGATAAGCAGTATATAGAACAGCTGTGGGCAAACTATGGCCTGCGGGCTACATCCGGCCTGTGGGAGTGTCCTGCCCAGCCCTGAGCTTCCAGCCAGGGAGCCTAGTCCCTAGCCCCTTCCCCGCTGTTTCCCCTCCCCTAGAGTCATGCCACCGTGTGGGCTGCACTCTGGCCCGCAGCTCCCATTGGGCAGCGTGGAGAGCATGGCTGGCTCTGGCCGGGTGTCAGAGCTGTGAGCTCCTGCTGTTGGTAAGGGAGTGGGGAGCAGGGGGCAGTTGGGGAAGGGAGCACGGGTTCTGGGGCAGTCAGGAAGGAGGGGGCGGTTGGGTGGGGCAGAGGTTCTGAGAGGGCGGTCAGGGGATGGGGAACAGGGAGGATTAGGAGTGGGAGTCCTGGGGGCCTGTCAGGGGGAGGGGATGTGGACAGGGGTCGGGAGGGCAGTCAGGGGACAGGGAGCAGGGGGGTTGGATAGGGGGTGGGGGTCCTTAGAGGGGGCGGCCAGGGGACAAGGAGCGGGGGGTTGGTGGATGGGTCAGGAGTTCTGAGGGGGATAGTCAGGGGGTGGGAAATGGGACGGGGTCAATAGGGGGCAGGGGCCAAGCTGTTTGAGAAGTCACAGACTTTGCTACCCAGCCCTCCATACAGTTGTGCAACCCTGATGTGGCCCTTGGGCCAAAAAGTTTGCCCACTCCTGCACTAACAAGATCTCCTCCCCAAAATATTTTAGGAAACATTTCATCTATTTTGTCCAGACCAGCCATCATGATTGCACGACACCATCCTCTCACCATTAAACCCTGGCACAATTTGATTTTCTCTACCCATCAGATACCCTGTTACCAAAGAAATATGCTGACTTTTTGCTTCTGACCCTGTTAAAATCAGTTTTATTTTATAGTGCTTGAGTCTCACTGTAAACAAAATTCTCCGCCCCGAGGATCAGGTATAAAAAGAAAATGTAAAATATTATTTTCCTTACAAATAAATACTACAGTTAAATAGTTAATATGTTTTCATATTGACACTCTCTACTAGATGGAACCATCGGTGTGCCACAGTCGTAGCTGGGCAAACGATTTGTAGCATACCATTTGCTGGATCATTTTTGCTCTTCGCCTCTCCGTGAGCTGTTTGTGAGCAGCCTTGGATTTTGTTATATGAGTGTGTGCGTTGGTCAAGTGACTGATGCAAGCCACATTAAGCCTAAGGTTGACACAAACTCTGGGTTTGCTGTGGCTGTTCAGTGTTCATTATTACCCTTGGTGACAGGTCACCTGAGTCACCTGGGTTTTCTTCTGTTGCCTGACTGAGGCTATACCTACACCTCAGTCAAAGCTGTGATTTGCAGCTCAGGTTGGCGGGCATACCTTCACTAGCTTTAGTCTAGCTAGCATGCTAAAAATGGTAGTAAAGTCTTGGCACGGTAGGCTTCAGCTGGGGCTGACCAAGCCTACCTGCTGCCTCTGGGTACATCCCTATGGCGCTACCTGTGCTGAAGCTCATGCTGCTACATCTTCCCTGCTATTTTCAACACACTAGCTAGATTAAAGCTAGCACAGACATGCCTGCTTGAGCTGCAGTCATTCCTTCAACTGCTGTGTAGACATGGCCTAAGTTTAACTGTAATAGAAAGGGGAAGGATGTGATCCAAGGACTGGAGCCATTGAGTCTCTCCAAGAGAGAGTGGGGGGAGTTCATAGAGTTAAGAAGAGCTGGCGTGGTTGGATTAGAGGAACTTTTAGGACTGTTAAATCTTTCCCTTTATGGGCTACTTGAGCCAGGACCTACATCACTGCTAGAAAAATTAGACCATTATAATGTTAGTTTGAAAATTACTGTTCCCCCATCAGATTCACTGGAAGCAATTGTGTGCTCATGCATAGCCACACAGTGTTTATCTGCCTCATTTAGTTTTCTGTGTCAGAGCTCTGGTGGGATGGGCTGCACATTTTTCGAGCTGTGAAACATCCAATCTCATACGCCTGTCCAGCTCTGTTAGCTGGGTTAGTGCCAGAGCTCTAGGCTGAAGTTTTAGCAACATTCCTCATAGTTTGGTGCTGCTTTGTGTCCCAGCTGGTGAATATATAAATCATATATCCACCAAGTGCTTTTAATGAGTGTACTTGCCTCCACTGTCCTATGAGATATCACTCTTCCCCCCTTCGTCCCCACCCATTGTCACAAGCTGAGTAACTCTGTAATTTCAGTGTGGATGTATGTGGGTAATGCAAGCTGAGACAGGTGCCCTCAGATCCTGCATGTTTTGAATGCACTGGCCTCCAGCTTTAAGTGAACACAGTCAGCATGGTCACTGACCCAGTAACTGTGACACATATGTACAGATGCAGTTCTAGCTAGGATCCCAGTAATGCCTTCTGTGTCAGGACCCTGCTCCGGGACATGGGGAACTTTTCAACAGTGTGTCCGTCCCTCTGTGTTCATTAAGCAGTGTTTTGGTTCTAGCTGTTCTTCCTAGTAATCAACACATGCCATTAACAAGAGAATCAGAAGTGGAGGAAGAAAGGGGTTTGGCCCAAAGATAAATATTAGGCCACACAGAGATCCAGGGAGAGAGAGCTGATATGGGCTTCACAGAGCTGAAACCAAAACCACAGGGGTGGATTCAGATTCAGAATGATCTCTCCTTACCTGCAGTTTAGAGGGATTTGGATTCAAGCTTCTAATTCTGGACCACTCCAAGTTTCTACAGCATAATTTGCCTGTGTCTTTTCCCCTACCTCTCCTACACATACAGCTAGAAGGACTAAATCTTCATACAGGGTACTCCCTGTGACAGAAAAATATATGGAGTCAAGTTATCTATCATCTCCTTCCATAACCCACTGCAGAACTGATTCTTTGCACTACATTCAAGGTCAGTGAAATTTTCTGGACGAATAGTTTATTTATCCCCAAAATGGAGTTTTCGTTAACCCCAAAATGTCTTTGAAGGTGACACAATTCATTTTGGCAAGAAAAACGTTCCAGGGCAGCAAAGCAAATGTATGTATATTAGCCCCATGTGTATGGGCTGCAGAAGACCCAGGTTTGAATCCACCTTCTGGAGCAGATACTAGAAGTCAGATCTTCCCCTTCCTGTTGATCAGCCTAGTTGCCAGGTTATAGGATAGTCTGGGGTAGGTTTTGTGCAATCTCTCCTGGTGAAGCTGGTCTCCTTTGCATAAAAACTTCAATATTCATTGGGCCAAAGAAAGAGTAAGAATGACTCTATAGCTTGGTAGTTAAGGCACTCTGCCTGGAGATGTAGATTCAAATCTTCTCTCTACCCAACTCAGAGGAAGGATTTGGTTCCACATCTCCTAGGTGAGTGCTTTAATCACCAGGCTATAGAGTCATTCTGTCTTTGGCATAAATGTGCTTGTACAAAGCACAATAACATCAACAGGAGAGATTAAGAGCAGAATAGTCTATCGCCTAGAATGGTTGGTGGGAGGGGAGATCAAAAGTCCCTGCTCCAATCAATACTTAAGTGCTTATACAAGGTGTCAAGTATCAGAGGGGTAACTATGTTAGTCTGGATCTGTAAAAGCAGAGAAGAATCCTGTGGCACTTTATAGACTAACAGACGTTTTGGAGCATGACGTTTTGGTTGCATCCGACGAAGTGGGTATTCACCCACGAAAGCTCATGCTCCAAAACATCTGTTAGTCTATAAGGTGTCACAGGATTCTTTGCTGCTTACACAAGGTGGAATGACTTCTCTAGAAGAGATTGTCACCAATCCAGCCCGGAATCACCTATTTCAGTGGTCCTCAACCCGCATACTGCTTGCAGTCCAATCAGCACACAGCTGTGACCCACGTGACATGCTCAGGGCCATACAGGTAGTATATATATTGTGTGGATGCAGCCCACAATTATTTGCCCAGCTCTATTCTCCATTCTTAAGTGCTTTGTCCTTCTGATCTAATGGTGCTGCACTACCCACAGGCGCAGCCCCTCCCTCAGTGATTACTGGCCCACGCCTAACCCTCCCCAATGCAGGTTCACTGTCCTACAGGAACGTTTTTCCCCAGCATGCCTTCCTGGAGCCTGGCTCCTGAAATTTGGCAAAAAACAGCTATTGCAGCCCGAATGTGCTGCTTTGGGTCTGGATGCTGCTTGCTGCATTTTCCTGTCTTCCAGCTGATGAGCGTGCTTCACTCCTGCTAGGTTTTTCTTTGTTATCTTTGAAAGGCACAGCACATTCTCACAGACTGAAGTCCTTTCAAAGGACTTGAGAGAGGGGCTTCTACCATTTCCATTGAAAATGCCACTGGGGCTCCCTAGGGAATGGCTCCTGACTTACGAGGAGAGGCTGAGGGAACTGGGGTTATTTAGTCTGCAGAAGAGAAAAGTGAGTGGGGATTTGATAGCAGCCTTCAACTACCTGAAGGGGGGTTCCAAAGAGGATGGAGCTCAGCTGTTCTCAGTGGTGGCAGATGACAGAATAAGGAGCAATGGTCTCAAGTTGCAGTGGGGGAGGTCTAGGTTGGATATTAGGAAACTCTATTTCACTAGGAGGGTGGTGAAGCACTGGAATGGGTTACCTAGGGAGGTGGCGGAATCTCCATTCTTAGAAGTTTTTAAGGCCCATCTTAACAAAGCCTAGCTGGGAGGATTTAGTTGGGGATTGGTCCTGCTTTGAGCAGGGGTTTGGACTACATGACCTCCTGAGGTCCCTTCCAACCCTGATATTCTATGATTCTAAGTGAGTAGGAGTTTGTCTAGGGGCTTCAAGTTGGTAACACATGTCCTTCACTCACCTCATTCCTCCCTCCCCACAGCAGTTGCTGTAATACCCCTAACAGCTTTGGCCTGAAATGTGACAGAGCCAGATGGACTTCCCTGCTGGCAGCATTAGCCTCACTACTAACTACCCCTATCCCCCTAAAAGCAATAACTAATTATCAATGTCTTAATAACGAATAACCCAGAATTACTTAGGAAATATATTTCCCCTTCTACCACATAGAGATCAGAGTGGAGAAGAGTATTTTTTCTCTCCAGCCAGCGTTCTATTTACAGATTGTATTTCACATACTGACTGCAGGGGATTTAATGATCTATTTATAATAATTAAATCTGTCATGTTTTTATTCCTTCTGCGTTTTGTGAATGACTAACCGCAGTACCTCCCAACTGGCTCTGATAATGCTTGATGGGGCTCCTTGCCTTGCTAAGGCTGCAAAATTTCATAAAAAGAATAATTTCAGACAATGCGCATAGCAAGGTGGTGTGTGTGTCTCTGTGGGAGAAGCTGATGTCGCTGTACAATTCATCTGGCCTATTACAGAATTGCTGGAATAAGGATGAAGAATGTATGGGGTGAAGAAATGTTAAATTATCTTTCACTGTCATTGTTTTATTGTACAATGATTTTGTTTTTTAATATCTCTGTAGGACTCACATTAAATCCTAATGGAGATATATATTATAACCTGGGTCTGTGAGTGCCAGTTGAAATGGATCAGAGCTCCTGTGGGACTACTAGATGAATTCTCAATGGCAAAACTATAGGGTAGATAGTCTGAAATGCAACTGACCATCTCTCAAAGGCTGGGAGAGAGGAGCATAAGCTATACTGAAAATGCAATTGGGGTTTGCTGGGGGTGAAGTTGAAGGGGTCATATAGTAGAGGCTTGTTGGGAACCAATGAACTTGTAGCTATATTTTGACTGTAACTGTATGTGCCTCATTGTTTGTGTGACCAACTCAATGCACTTGTGTCTGATTTCCAGAGGTGCTGGGCACTTGCTGCTCTCTGGCTGACAGACACCCCCCTCATCCGTTTGCGTGAATGTCTTATGCCTTCCCACCAGTATTTATCTCTCTTTGCCTTGCTGTGACTGCAAACTCCTTGGGGCGCTGTCTGTGGCTTCCCCTGTTTCTTGAAGTCACCTGAAGCTTTTGGAGGGCCTTAAGGAGGAAGACTTGTAGTTTATGTTTGATAGGATGAAAAAGGGGGGAGCTGGCAGAGGAATGCAAAAAGGGGGTGGATATAGTCAGAGCCATGAACCAGGAAGATGATTTCAGCAGCCGTATTTTGAATGGAACTGAGGGGGGCATTATGGAATGTCAAGACCAGAAAGGAGAAGACAAGGCATGATGTGATGAAGGTCTGAGCAAGAGCCTGAGCTGTGTGGACTGAGAGAAGAGACTGGATCTCTGTGATGATGTAAAGAATGAAACAGCAAGTTTTAGACATAGCCTGGATTTCCCTTTGGGGATGGGACTGTCTTTTAATATGGGTACAGCATGTAGTGCAGTGGGGCCTCAGTCCTGATGGGGGCTTTGGGTGCTACCAAGATACCATAGTGCAACTGTTATTATGGCTGGCACCACCAGAATAGGGTGTTTTCTCCTACAGCATATATGGAGGTATACCTATCTCATAGAATTGGAAAGGGCCCTGAAAGGTCATTGAGTCCAGGCCTCTACCTTCATTAGCAGGACCAAGTACTGATTTTGCCCGAGATCCCTCAAGGATTGAACTAACAATGCTGGATTTAGCAGGCCAACACTCAAACCACTAAGCTATCCCTTTCCCCCAAGCATATCTTGGTATTGGGCAGATTAGTGCAAATTGAATTTAATGCTAAACTGCCCTAGGCAGTGAGAACCCCCTTTTTAATTAGCATTTAGTGAATTACGGTAACATAATTAAAAATATTTTCACACAGTGCATGGCTACAGCAAAAATGACTTTCTATTGATATTAAACTGCGTCACAGTGACTGTATATTTATAGGCAGGACTAGTTCGCCTGTATATCATAAGGTTGCCCAACACTTCCCATAAGTCTCTGTTATCAGTTGCCTATAACTCTGCCAAACTTTAACCATTTGGACTGAAATTTTTCATGGCAGGTGTCTATCTCAAGCTGAATGTTTTGGAGATTATTTCAGCCAAAACAGTGTGGCCATTTCCAAGAACAAGGCTAGGGAAAAATATGTTTTGCCTATGTTAAAAAAAATTCTAACAACTGCTTCTGTGAGAAGTTTTCATGCCCCCATGTTTTAGAGCAGGTATTTGAAATTTGGGAGGGAGTGGCTGTTGTGTCCAGAATGTGCCTTTTGCCAATCTATGAAAATTGGTCCAGATTTGACTGTGTGATAAGCCTTTGAAAAAAATCTCAGGTTGCCTATGCTCAACCTTACTAGATCTTTGCAGATAAATCCATGAAGGTTCTCTCTGCACTGGGCTGAACAGGACTTTCCCTGCAGTTGTGACTCTGGGCTGCTTTAGGCCAGGGCTGGGTACTGAAACAGAAAGCAGGAAGTTTGTATCTCCTGTGCTGTCAGTGCCCTGGCTGCTGGGCCCAGGCAGTATGGAGGAAGAAGTTGCCTGAATCACAGGCAGAGGGGATGAGCTCCAGATCAGGCAGGACCTCCTGGGGGAGGGGGCAAGTGGGGCAATTGGCCCCAGGCCCCACAGAGCCCCCCATGAGAGTTTTTCGGGGCCCCTGGAGCGGGGTCCTTTACTCGCTCCAGGGGCCCCAAAAAACTCTCGTGAGGCCCAGGCCCCTGGAGCTTCTTCCGCTCCGAGTCTTCAGCGGTGAGGAGTCCTTCCGCCCCAGGGTGGAAGGATCCCCTGCCACTGAACTGGGCCCCGCAGCTGAAGTGCTGGGTCTTCGGCGGTAATTCGGCGGCAGGAGACCACGCCACGAGTCTTCGGGGCACTTTGGAGGCGGGTCCCAGAGCGGAAGGATCCCCCACCACCAAACTACTGCCAAAGCGGGGGCCCCCGCTGCTGAAGACCCCAGGTCCCCTGAATCCTCTGGGCGGCCGTGCTCCAGACTTATGTAGCAAAAGGGAATAGATTAGATCAAAGAGCTGGGATGCAGAGAGCAAGGAGACTGGGACTGGGACCTTGGGGAAGGAAATGCTGGGGGACGGGATTGGGAGCCAGGAGGTTGAGCGGGGACACTGAAATCAGATGAGGAGCCTGCGGGAGACCGGGATTGGCGGAGCAAGGAGACTGGGACAGGGATCTGGTGGGATGGGGGAAGGAAGTGGGCAGAGGAGGTGAGATAAGTCTGACAAGGAGCTGGGCTATTGGGGGGTGACTGGGGAATCTCTCTCTGTAGAACATGAATTCTGGTTGACAGCATGAAGTTGTTACTATGAAAACTGCTCAATTAAAAAGCTCTGTGTGTATGTGGATTTCACCCATGTCGATGAAGGTCCTTGCCAGACCAGATCACAAGTCAACGGCTGCCCGTTCCAATGGAGGCATTAAGTTAGCTGAAGCCAGGATAAGTAGTTGTGTCCCACTTGTCTGCAGGCGGCTGATGTTTAGGACAGTGGAAAATCCCCCACAGCAGAACAAAGGAACCAGGTGGTGGTGGTGGGACATATACACTTGAGGGGAGCCCAGAAAGATACAGGAAGCTTTGAGCAAGAAGAGAGGGAAAAAGTGGCATACATTTTTGTAGTGGGAGAGGGAGTGGCAGCTTAATTGTGGGACGAACCCAGGTCAGAGATAGCAAGCCGACCTACAGGGAGAGAGGTTTCGTGGTTCAGATGCTATGTCATGGGCTTCAGCAAGAGGACCCTGTATGCCCCAAGAGGACCCTGGCATCAGACCAAAGAATGTTCCAGAGTGGGGAGGAAATGCATGTAGAATTTCTTATTTTTGTATGGAGGTATGTACTTCTTGTGCTTAAGTAACAAGCAGTGGTGTTTTCGAATCCATTGCAAAGTCTGGGTGTGTTGCATTACAGTCCTCATGTGACCTCAAAGAGGTAACCTGTGCACGCAGAACTCCCACCTGACTGGAGTTGTGGGAGAATGCATGTTTAAGCCATGAGGGAGTCTGGGGGGTCGGCACTTGTCCTCAGGGCTAGACAATTGGCACATGAATTCTCAGCTTTCAGGATGGGGGTGCTAGACAGAGAATCTGCAGCCCCAGAGCATGCCTAGGAACACCAAGCTTGGGGCAATTCATAGACTCTGTTCAGATTCTGGAAGCTTAAATCACACAGGCTCTAGCAGTGGGATCTCCTCACAGCATTCTAGTGAGTCTCCAGGGGCTGGAGGTGGAGCTCAGCTATGCAACCTTAATTCAATGCCCTTGTGCATATGCATTGTGATATGGTCTTTAATTGCATGATCATTTGCTATTTTTTTCCCCTGTCTCGTTCAGTGCCCAGGATCTTCCTGCTCTGGAGATGAATTAGGGTTGTATAGTGAAGGGGACTGTTAACTGTAGGATCCCAGTTTAATTTCTTGTACAAGTTGGAAGGTGTGTAGTTCAGGAAGCAAGAGATCACAGGACAAGAAAAGATGGTCTGACAGCTAAGGCTGTTGAATGCTGCCCTGGAGAACTAGATTCTATCCTCTGCCACAGAGTTCGTATGTGATGCTAAACTACTCATTTACACCAAACTTTTCCCAGGTGGTCACTAATTTTAAGTTTCTCATTTTCTGGGTGCCTGACTTGAGACCCTGGGGTCTGATCTGCAGAAGTGCTGAGCTCTCATTTCTGCAGCTGAAGTCAGTGGGATCTGTTCTTTGAACATAAAAAGCACAATATAATGTTATGTATGCTGAAAAATATTGAACTGGTATTGCAGTAATTGTCATTGCTGTGTAGATAGCCAGGAGCCTCAGGAGGATGCAAGAGAATTGGATCATGACAACTTTCAATGCTTCTCTTCTAGTCTAGAACCAAAAGACCCCTGCTCCCCTCCTTCACCCCTCCCTTCCCCAATCCAAAAGTACCTTAAATAGATGCTCTCCAGTATAACACTCCCAGGGCTGGGACCTGTGTGTATTGCTGTTATTTGACTGAGTATTACAGTGGGGAGCCACTTGAGGAAGCTACTTTTTGACACTAAATTTACTGCTTTTTTGAGCAGCTCGTTTCGGTGACTACAAGCGAGGCTGTGCGTCTCAAATTAACCTTCTGTAGAGGCTCATTCAGGAGGTGGGCATGGAAGCTGCACTTGGCAACACTGGCTCAGATGAGTCCTCCAGTTCTCCAAAGCATCTCCCAAATATCACCATTCTCTAAGAACTGAGGGTATTTCCATATTCTTTGTGACTCCACTGTCCCCAGCCCAGAAATATGAGCAGGTTTAGAACCTTTGCATTTTCATATGGTCTCTGTTAGGTTTAATCTTAATCTGTGTTTGCTGCTTAATATAATGAAAGGGACAAACCAAAGCCTGCCTTGGTGTCTATTGTTAAGCATGAAGTCAATAGTGATTGTGCTGGAGGGTCGAGCTTGGCCCTATCTGTTGGTGACGGATAGTTGTGATAGTGGCAAGGACTGCCTTCCTGCAGGTAAACTGCAGGTGTGATTCCAAAAGAAAGCAAATTTGCAAACGGTCAGGCTAACATCAAAGAAGCCATTGAACGGGACCTGCTGCTAGATGAAAATGAACGGCATCATAAGGAAATCATTTAATGGACTGGTAACTTTGCTGCCCAGACAGGTCCTCTTCATCCTTTTGACAGTATGACTCTAATGGCCTCTCCACTGAGCATATATATGAACTTCTTGTGAAACAGAATTAATTATAAAAGAGAAACCAGTCCGTGATTCCATCGTAGCTACAAAGGATGTGGCAATGCAGACTTTATCTTTATTGATTTTGATCTCATTTTTTAAAAAATGGAGTTTGGAGAGCATAAAAGAGAAGCAACTGAAATATCACAGAATGATTAAGGCAGAGTTCTTTGAGATGGCTTGCTTTGATAGCAGGTGGGTTGTGTAACACCGGTCTGCTCTCCATAGATACTTGGACCCCCGGTGAAAGTTCCCTGCACCCATCTCTGTCGGAATGTAGGAAAAGGGTTGATAGAGAAGTCATATCATCAGCTTCTGTAGGCCAAATCCTGCTTCCTATACAAATGCAAAACTCCCACCCAAGAGATATAGCGCACTGAGTCAGGAAGAGTTTTGAAGGGAGCAAGATGGACCCTATAAAATCGCTTTCAGTCTAAAAGCTGGCTTTTGGGGACTGTGAGTAACGGAGTGATCTTTACTGAATATAAGTACGTCTGTATTATTCACACGGCACAATGGTAATGACCTCATCATCAGCTCCTTCAGCCCATGTGGATGACTTCCTTTCTGCCCAGCTGCTCAGATGGATTGAGCTCCAGAAAAGCTGCTGGTTAGGTGGACACCTGTGCTTTGTTGGCTCCACAATGCGAAGAATATGTTTTTTCCCGGTAGTGCATCCTGTTCAATGCAGGGCAGAAGAGGAGGAAAATCACAGTGGAAGGATGGCAGAGATCACACACTCGGTGTCAGGACTGTGAAGTTCACCTGTGCCTGATTAGAGAGTTATTGTTCTGCCAAGAACCACGAGGGCAAGAAATATTGGCCCTCAACCAAATTGCATCAATATGCCACGTTCTTGTGCACCTGTCACAGGGGAAAACAAAACATAAACTGGTGTATGTTTGATTCATGCTCAAATCAACCTGCGAGTTTTGCATTCTTTAAAGGGGCATGATCCTGAGAAGGTCTTCAGCCTCCACAGTTCTTATTGAAGCCAATGGGCTGAGAACCCCTCCAGGCCTTCTATCCTCTGGGATGCAAAAGCGCAAGGTGAGATTGACTGAGATGTAAGAATAGCATTTTTCAGGGGATCAGTTTTGGTTTTTACAGGTGTTTGCAGTTACAATTTTATCCTACACATTTGCTTACTATCTAATCTTGTTTTTACAGTATTTGGTACATTATTAGCTTAGGACCTTCCAATAGTCTATTCATTTAGGGCCAGGCTTGCCACCTTTACTCATGTAGAATAGTCAGTTTCTCCATTGAAAATAAAGGGAATACTCATCAATAAAGGTACAAATGTGGGTAAGGTAGGGCATTGAGAACCTGGGGTCCTGAGAATTAGTTTATTATTTCTGGATTCTGATACACAGGGACTGAGAGCTGTCTTTGAAGTCCACATGTTCTGCCTCCTAACAGGAGGAATAAAAAGCATATAAACATAGCCAGCTTGCACACGTTTGATGCCATGCTTTCCATTTTGAATAAACTATATCCAACAAAGCCAGTCACAAGGGACCACTCGGGAGATCTACAAAAATAAGATGTTTAAAAGAAGGAACCTTCTAACAGAGGCGATGTAGAACTGTGCTCACTGCATGTGAAGGTTCTTGGAAGTGCCTTCTGAACTTGATAGGTTGCTTATTTCTTGCAGAGGTTTTTACTGTACTTGAATTTTTTAAAAATCGAGTTGCTAGAGAACATTATCAGATGTGTTACCTGCTTTGAAAAGAGTTTGAAGCGTTGTTTAGCACTGACTGCTATGTGCAGAATTATCTGAAGTAAGCAAGGAAAAACAGCAGACAAGCGACATTACTTTCCCCTTTCAGTTACATACAACACCCTGTGTGCTAATGTAAAATACAAGAATCTTTCCATTTTGCACCATGATCTCTGCGGAGTGAAAAGCTTGTACTAAGATGCTTTTAGTTTTGTTTTGGATGCCTAACTTGCGGGTGGTCTTTTGAATGGTTCCCTAACCGAGGATCTTTATGGTCAAACATCGTATGACTGATTCATTATAAATAGCTATTAAGCATTAATAAATAATTAAATTCTATAAACATGCTACAGACATGAGCACTACTTGTTATAGATGTTTATAGGCGCTTTGGGAGAAGGTGTTATAGACGATTATAAGCCAGGGCTATGTGCCACCTATTGACCTGTTGTACTTTATAACAATTGATTTAACAATTTATTAAATTATGTGTTAACCCTTTATAAATGGATCCTGAATATAAAGTGTGACCACATTTAGCAAAACTAGCACTTCAGGCTCTTGTGGCTGAAGACTTCTTCATCAGCCATCAATACCAGTCAGCTGGGTGCATTCTAATGGGCAGTGGGAATTGGGCTGCTCTGAAGCTCAGTATCATAATCCATTTGCAGCAGCATGGGCTCCATTGCCGGCTGCAGAAGGAACAGTGGGGTGGGAAGTGATGGCCAAGGCCTTGATCTGGTAAATGGCAGTGTCTGTTCTGTCACTGGGACTTCCCACTGAGGAAATGAGAAAATAAAATACGAGGACATTAAATATGCTTTCCTCCCTATCCCTATCCCGTGCTCTGTTCTCAGCAGCCAATTCAACAAAATCACTATTCCAAGCGAAGGATTGATTCCTTGGGGAGAGCTGCTCTGTTTCCTTGAACCCTGAAGAGCTCATTACAATCAAGCGCTCCAAAACAAAAGTAGCAGGGCTTCTCTGAACAGCCCAGCAACCACTGCCAAAAGCAGCCTTCATTAATGAACGCTTTTGCAGCAGAGGTCAATTCAAAGGCACTGCCTAACATGCTAACTGTAGACTGGTGATTGGCCTGGAAAGGCTGAGAATCACTGTCCTGTTTTAAACCTTCATTTACCCACCTGAACATCAGATCTGAAGTGTGAACTTAGGGAAACCAAGTTGTTTTTGCATGGCTGCGGAGGCTGTTGTGGTGTCCACCCCCTTGGCATTATGGAGCGAATATTTCTGTTATAATAAATCTCTTTCACATGTTGATAAATGGCCACTATTTGGGAACCTCATTGAAAAATAGGTTCTTATCTGCTTGAAAAATTGCTTCCCAAACAAACTGTTACCCATCCCTCTGCCGTGCTCCTCATCACCTTGCTTAGCTGTATTTGCTTATAACTGGTGCTTATCTCTGGTGCAGCTCCCCTCTTGACTCTAGAGCTGCATGCTGGGCACTAAGTCAAATGACTGCATGTGTCACACAAACAGGTCAGCCTGAGTGTTTTGCATGGTATCAAAAGGCCTGATGCTGAGAAGGTGCTCAACCTCTGCAGCTATCATTGAAGCTGATGGGCTGAGCACCCCTTGGCACCCAGGTCCTTTGTCCTCGGGGATGCTAAAGTGCCAGATTGACTGAAGCTTTAGAAGCACAGTTTCCTGGAGGTCAATGATATTCAGATAATGGTGCAATGCCCCAGTGCTCTCCTCCTAATCCAATCAAATAACGTAATGTTACCAATAGGGCTGTCAATTAATCGCAGTTAACTGACGTGATTAACTCAGAAAAATTAACTGCGATTAAAAAAATTAATCGTGATTAATCTCACTGTTAAACAATAGAATACCAATTGAAATTTATTAAATATTTTAGGATGTTTTTCTACATTTTTAAATCTATTGATTTCTATTACAACATAGAATACAAAGTGGACAGTGCTCACTTTATATTATTTTTCATTATAAATATTTTTACTGTAAAAATGATAAACAAGAAATAGTATTTTTCAATTCACCTCATACAAGTACTGTAGAACAATCTCTAGCATGAAAGTGTAACTTACAAATGTAGACTTTGTTGTTGTTACATAACTGCACTTAAAAACAAAACAATGTAAAACTTTTGAGCCTACAAGTTCACTCAGTCCTACTTCTTGTTCAGCCAATCACTAAGAGAAACGTTTGTAGGAGGTACTGCTGCCTGCTTCTTATTTACAATGTCACCTGAAAGTGAGAACAGGCCTTCTCATGGCACTTTTGTAGCCGGCCTTGCAAGGTATTTACTTGCCAGATATGCTAAACATTCTTATGCCCCTTCATGCTTCAACCACCATTCCAGAGGACATGCTTCCATGCTGATGATGTTCATTAAAAAAAAAAGCGCATTAATTAAATTTGTGACTAAACTCCTTAGGGGAGAATTGTATGTCCCCTGCTCTGTTTTACTCACCTTCTGCCATATATTTCATGTTATAGCAGTCTCGGATGATGACCCAGCACTTGTTGTTTGATTTACGAACACTTTCACTACAGATTTGACAAAATGCAAAGAAGGTACCAATGTGAGATTTCTAAAAATAGCTACAGCACTCGACCCAAGGTTTAAGAATCTGAAGTGCTGGCCAAAATCTGAGAGGGACGAGATGTGAAGCATGCTTTCAGAAGTCTTAGAAGAGCAACACTCAGATGCGGAAACTACAGAACCCCAACCACCAGAAAAGAAAATCAACCTTCTGCTGATGGCATCTGACTCAGATGATGAAAATGAACATTCATCGGTCCTGTCTGCTTTGGAACATTATCGAGCAGAACCCATCATCAACATGGATGGATATTCTCCGGAATGGTGGTTGAAGCATGAAGGGACATATGAACCTTTAGTGCATCTGGCATGTAAATATCTTGTGACACCAGTTACAATAGTGCCATGCAAACACCTGTTTTCACTTTCAGGTGACATTGTAAACAAGAAGCAGGCAGCAGTATCTCCTACAAATGTAACCAAACTTGTTTGTCTGTGTGATTGGCTGAAGTAGGACTGAGTGGACTTGTAGGCTCTAAAGTTTTACATTGTTTTATTTTTGAACGCAGTATTTTTGGTACATAATTCAACATTTGTAAGTTCAACTTTCATGATAAAGAGATTGCACTACAGTACTTATATTAAGTGAATTGAAAATACTATTTATTTTGTTTTTTACAGTGCAAATATTTGTAATAAAATATAAAGTGAGCATCATACATTTTGTATTCTGTGTTGTAATTGAAATCAATATATTTTAAAATGTATAAAACAGCCAAAAAATTAAATAAATGGTATTCTATTATTGTTTAACAGTGCAATTAATCACAATTAATTTTTTTAATCGCACATTTATTGTGATTCATTTTTTTAAATTGCTTGACAGCCCGAGTTACCAAATAAAGTTCAAGGTAAGAACATGAAATGTGGATACTCCTTGGCTGTTGGCAGCTTTCCTAAATGCTAAAGATTGGCTCAGGGAGAGAAGAGAAACACATCCTCAAAGCGGGATTTTCACACAGCATAAAACATACTTGGGGAGCTTTTTTTGGTATTTCCTTCCCTCCCCCTATTGTAATTGGTTAGTTTTTTTAAAAAAACTTTGAGTACCCTGGTTCTGAGTGCCCAGTCTGAGGCATATTGTGAAAAACCAACCCCCTTTTAAGGCATCTCAAGTTGGATACTCAAAAGTTGAGGCAATCAAAATCACTAGTGACTTTTGGCAATCTTGGCCTTAAACTTTAGCTTTGTTCTATTTTCTCACTAATGTCACTGACGTAACATGAGCAATGCAAAACTTTAAGATCAATATATATGAACTCATGCAGAGTTCATCTGGTATAGGATACATCTTGTAATCCTGTTTCACTGGAAAAAAACTGAATCTTTCAACAGGTGGTTAGAGCAACAAAAATTTACACAGGTAACAAAGCCGCGCACCAGCTATTTAGCCTTGGTTCACCTCCTCTGTCCTGTCTAAGCTCATCTACACCTTTTCCAGCAGTTCCTCTGCATATTTCACACTCCAAAATATGCAGCTCTTTTGTTCTTGAGGTTGCTTCACTACTATGAACCTGGAATGAATATTTCTCACATTGGGCTGACTAAGTTTGGAAGGAAGCAGATCCTTTTGTTTGATTTCTTTTTGTTTCCTGACTACAGCAAAAATTTGCACTGTTGGTTGCTAGTCCATGTGATTGTTTCCTTGGGCCCTCCTTGAAAGATGCCAAGGAGGAGAGCTTTGCCATTTAATTCAATGGCAGAGCAAGAACCAACCTTTAGGCCTAGTTTCTTTTGCTATTTGTCAATGCTGAACTTCTGACCTTGGTTGTTTCTGCAGCAGCAGACCATGGCATCATCAGCATGGGGTTAGGGGGCTTCACTTCAGAATCAGGATCAGGGCACTTCTTAAAATGCAAATATCTGAATCAGTAACAACATATGCAACAAAGACGCATTAGAGAGGATCCTGAACCAAACCCTGTACCTGAAACCCCATCTCTATTCAGGAACAGATAAGAAAATGTACTATAGGAACTATTCTGCAATGGAAGGGAGATGAATCAAATGTTCTGATTGGTCGTTTCCATTCCTACAGTGTTGTTCCATAATAGGTCAAGCCAACCGTGACATTCTCTTCAGGACACCCTGAACTTTAAGCCACTCTGTTACCCCTTTGTCTCAGCAAGTGAGAGCTTTGCTGGAGACTAGACCGTGTGTCAGCTCCCCACCAGAAAACTCCTCAAGACTACCACTTTAAATCTTGCCTTGCAGGTAACAAACACTGAACTCCAGTTCCCAAGTTTCCCAGAGATGCATCTCGGTAGTGTCCAATTCCTCTCCCTGTGACTCTCACAAATAATTAAGTTCACTGCCTGCAAAGAGACACTACAATCAACAACCTGTTAGGTTAGATGAAGACTCACACTTCACTTTAATACACAATGCTAAAATGGTTTTGTATTAAATTAAGAATAGGTTTATTAATAAAGAACAGTGATTTAAGTGATACTAAGCAAGAGAAAAAGAGACAGGTATAGTTACAAACAAAACTAATTAAAACTCGCTTTCCAGTATCTAAATTTTAACAGATTACAGTCTTAGTCTCGGGCAATTTCTCACCTATAGTTAGTTCCCAGAGATTTCAGCTGGGGTGGTTGAAGAATCCACCATTCACAGATTCCAAGAGCTCTGGCCTCTTTTGTCTCTTAAGTGATGGGGATAACTAAAATGTCCTTTTCTCCCCTTTATATTACCCAAAGTCCATTGTCTCTGCCTCAAGAACCAGGAAGGATTCCTGGGGTGCATAATCTGCCCCCTGGTGTGCTCACTAAGCTACCAGTTGTTAGTTTGATGGCTTTGCTTACCTTATATGTAAATGTACTTTCATTGTCCTCTGCCTATAATCAAGGCAGTCAGAGAGGTGAATTGAACATGCCTTTGTCTAGGGCAGGCTGGATTTATGTACTGTCTCCTAAACACATTTTAAGAACATATTTGCAGCACACACATATAAGTCTTTGTACTCAGCTTGTACATACACCACACAATGCTATTCATGACCAGCATGTTACCAGTTTTAATACAATAATACTGTACAATAATATTATATACAATCAGTCAATATGATTGCTTTGGGGTTAAGATCCTCTGCTTTTCCCATGGAGCGTCTGAGCTCTGATTGTCACTCTATCTGTAAGAAAAATTCAGGCCTGGTATGTTTCTTTGGAATACATCTTCTGAGATATTGCTTTTAGTTTATTCCAATGTCAAAATCATGCTTTTAGGGAAAAAATTACATTTAATGGTAAATGTTGCCCTCAGATGTATCAGTGCAACATCCATTGCCTAAGATGAGCTGCAAACACAGGCATCTGGAGGCAGAAATTGGCTCTCACTTCTGGGAACCCATTGATACTATGGTAATCTCTGGTTTATTTTTGGGAGAAAATAACTGGGACAGCTTTATATTGCTACAAGAGTCATTCATGCACATGATTTAAATCAAGCTGTTCTGCTGACAAGCTGAAACTTACTAGGAAATGGGTTTTACTTATCTGTTAAGTGGATATATTTGGAGGGGGGGATAGTGAAATGAAGGAAACTGACAGGAGCAGCAGTTCTGATGATGACACAGGCAGACAGACATAATCAAATATCAGCTCCATCGGTTTGCAAGACCAAACAATCCTATATAAATATATTCTGCTTTCTGAATAAAAGTGATTGTTCCAGTATCTCTCTCTAGATGCTTTGGTAGATGTCTCCTCCTCTTTTTTTCTATGATTTTCGAATTTTATGTGACAGTTTCCCCCTCTCCCTCTTATAATCACAGCATGATGAAAGGCATCAAGTCATGGTTTCAGAGAGCCAGGCATGATCATTTTGTTCAGAAAATGGACCGGGATTCAGGAGGCCTGTTTATGGCTCTGCCACAAACTGCATGTGACCTTGGGCTAGTCACTTAATCTCTCTGTGCCTTAGTCCCTCAAATGGGGATAAAAATACATCCTTTCTCCTGCTGTTCATCTGAAACGTAAGCTCTTCAAGGCAGGTACTGTGTGACAGAGTGAGATGTCTACATCAAACTGTGAACTCTGTTTTGTATGAGGAACTCCATTTTTGTTTACATGCTGATAATATGTCTAAAACTTGCACAAATCAGTTTATTAAACTGCATTCCAGACAGACTCCCTGCTCAGGAAAAGAATTTAATACCTTGTTGACGGAATATCCCGGAAAAGGCATCAAGATGACAATCTGGTGCCATTGCTCAGATTGTCTCTCAACAACCATCCCAACCCCATGGAACAATGGACTTTCTACCCAGGAGCCCACAGTGGAGCAAGGACAAACATAGCAGGTCAAGTATACGAAAAAAAGGGAAGAGACTCTTTTTAAAAAGGGGCTTTGCTCTGTGCAGGGTGCAACTATTCCCACACATCAGAAGGACTTGCAGATGGGGAGGGGGCATCTCAGGACTTTTGTTATTTTGCAAAGATATGTAACCCTCAAGTGCTTTTAAGAATGAAGCGACTGTGGTTAAGAAATTCCTTTGCTAAGCCTGTGTTTCTTGCTTCCTGCCATGTTCTTCATGAAAGGGTTAATTTAGATGTCTCCAGTGCCAACAGCCTAGGTGGAGTCCTGAGGGAGCATGTGTAAGCGATTCGTGGACTCAGGGGGCTCAGACACTGATTTTGGGGATCAGGATTGCTGAGCATTGTCATACAAAGGAAGAGCTCAGAGCCTAGGATTGTGCCCTCGCATCCCAGAGCTAAAAGCAGTGACTATACTCTACCCAGACCCAGTTGGCTTAAAAACACATGGGATCCAGCACTTGGGTCTATAGTTGAAAGAGAGAGCCTGAAGCATGGGCCTGGTGCAAGACCTGAGGCCTGAACCAAAGTCAGCAAGTGTTATGCTAGGAGCAACAGTCAGGCCCTGTCAAAAGCAGATGCCAGTGTCCAGTACAGGCACTTGGCACCAACATTGCTAGCATTATTAAAACACACTGAATGTATAAACACATTCCAGTAGGCCAGCGCAAGAACACCACAACCTCACACACGATAAAATGGTTTGACAAAAGTGATGAATATTTTGTCTGAAACAGCAGGAATAAAAGTACAATGACAGGTGGTCAATAGGAATGTTTTCTCTGAAATATCAAGAGGAAAGTACAAGGGGAGTTAACAAACGTCATGAAACATGTAAGATGATACGTACACTGTTCAACCCATATTGTTTATCTCAGTCTATTAATGTTAGGATACCTCACCGTAACCCTTTGTCCAGCCTAGAGGGCAGTGGAAAGTCCCGCCACTGACTGAGCTGTGTCCATTGTCATGGGCATACATGTGCTAGTGTAACTGTAGATATTGATCCAGGGAGTTAGGACTGTGCTTCATTGGTAATCAACCTGGCCGAGTGCCTTTGCACCTTAATGGATCCTGAAGTCATTGGGCAATTTGCTCGAAGTCTGGTGTGCCAACTGTCTGCACAGAACTGGGACAGCACATGGGGAGAACACACACACACAGCTGAATATCTGACAACAGTGCCCACTCGCAACTGACTGGTAATCATCCCGAATGGATTACTGGGTCAGATTGTGACACCATATAAACACATAGCAAGAGACAGTGTTTACCACAATGGAGTCCTGATCTATATCAAGACCTCTTGGCAGGTCTATGAAAGAAATAATTCATAAAAATAATAATTCTGAGAGGGTAGCTAGCTGAAGGAAATCAGCTTGAGTGAGCTAACCTGGTGGTGATCAGAGAACCACCATGTCTGCTGATTTTTGCAAAATGTGTCCATTTCACTGTTGTTCTGTCCTCCCATCTACTGTCTGTTGCATCTTGTGATAATCCTAGACTGTGAACTGACTAGTGCAGGGACTGTCTTTGTTTTACTTGTTTGTATAGTGCTCAGCCATTGATGCTTGACTGGAGCCTCTAGGCACTGCATTAGAAACAACAAAAGTAGGATGGCCAGGTATCTTGAGAATATTCAGGATAAAACTCTCAACACAATATCTATCTTATTCAAAATATTATGGTCACCTTATGTACTGGTTCCTCTTTCCTGGACAGCAAGAAACAATCTGCTAAAGAAACATGCAAAACTGCGTGCTATTACTCTATGACTTTCAGAGATTTCATTTTACACTACTGACTGAGTCATATGGCCAAACACTTATGAGCGCAGACCCAGTGAAGTCAGAGAGGACGGCAAACAAGATTTGGCTCATAGTACGCAACACATTTCACCCAGTGATTCACAAAGATTTAATTAAATCCCAACTGTCAGTTGGTTCAGATGGAACTCAAAGAGGAAGGAAAGTGAAAAAGGTCAGGCCAATTTTATTAGCAGCTGGCAGCAATAATACTGTCTCATCAAGATTTCACCAGCTATGAAGCATTAGGACTGTTCTGTGTGTGGACAAGAGACCTCCAAAGAAGCCAGAGATGTACAGGAAGTGATATTGGTATGTCAGTAGTTGATGTGCTTGTTTTTGGGGCAATATTCCTCGAACTTGTTCTCCAGACTACTTTTAGGAAGGAAGATGTTGCTCTTCAGATAAGTTCCAGGCCACTTAGTTATTACATTCCTGTGGCACTTTATGCACAACTAGACTAACCCCAGTGTCTTTGGACTTGCCCAGCTTAGTGTCTATTTTGTATAGATACATTATGCTGACTCAGAGCCGCCCAGAGGATTCAGGGGGCCTGGGCCCCCGCCACCGAATTGCTGCCGAAGACCCAGCACTTTGGCAGCGGGTCCCGGGGTGGAAGGACCCCCCACAGTGGGTCTTCGGGGCACTTCGGTAGCGGGTCCTGGAGCAGAAGGATCCCCTGCCGCTGAATTGCTGCCAAAGACCCGGAGCAGAAGAAGCTCCAGGGGCCCGGGCCCTATGAGAGTTTTCTGGGGCCCCAGGAGTGAGTGAAGGACCCTGCTCCAGAGGCCCCAAAAAACTCTCGTGGGGGCCTGGGTCAAATTGCCTCATTTCCCCTCCCCTTGCTCCTGTAGTTTAAACTGGATACAGTATTCTTCCCTTCCTGTCTGAAACTCTTGTGCTTTGCTAAGGAATTGTCATGTTTTATTCCAGAGGTGGCTGCATTTTCTTGGTGATTTCTGTATATGTAGATGTTTGTGATTCACTTTGAGATGAAAGGTTTTAAAAGTGAGAGATTATAAATGCAAATACAGTGCTTCCCCCTGAAAAGTCTCTTAGTTCTGAGGCTACAGGACTGAATATAAGCCTTCACTTTGATTCCACATGCATTAAAATTTACTATAAGCACCATCAATATGATGCAGAAATAAGGACATTGCAAATACAAATGTACAGTTTATGAAGAAAACTGGGATGACCCAATTCTGTGATAGTCCAAGCGCCCCCATAGAACAGAATGGCAGTGATCACTGTGGTTTTTTCCCTCACTTTCTTTTAAATAAACAAAAGAAGTTCAACAGACTTTATTAACAGTGCTATAAAACGTCACAAAATCAGCGCAAAATTGAAAGTCAGGGCTGAATTTGGCCCACATTTTGCCCTTATTTACAGCTGTACAGCCTGACTGACATCAGTCGGATTGTATGGGTGTAAACCAGCTGGCACAGCTTGGTTTTGTGGAACTGATTCTCCTCTCATTTACACTATTGTAAATCTGGAGTAACTCCACTTACACCAGTTTCAAAAAGTGTCAATGAGCTCAAAATCAGACCCTGCCTTTAAAGTTGAAGGATGCAATGCTGATGACACTTACACCAATCTTACGCCTCTGTAATCTTGTTAATTTCAACAGATTTACGCTTGATTTGCCCCAGGTATTAGAGATGGCAGAATCAATCCTGAATTTCTATGCTAAAATACAGGACTGATTTCAAGAATGAAATGACTGTATTCAACAAGAATGAAAAATAATCACATTTTGCTAAATATATGTTGTTACCCTGTCAATTTCAATGGGATTCCAAATTCTCGTGGCCCTATTCTGTTCTTCAGGCAAAATTATTTCAAAAAGGCATTTTGACTAAATAGAGAGTAGCAGGCTTCAGTATTTGACCCTACATGCAGATGTTTAAACACAGGGCCCAATTCTGATAACCTTGAATAGTCCTTGGGAAGCCTGTAGTCAGCTGCTGTAAATTGTCAGAGCTGTGATAATTTACACACATTTAGGATCTACCCTGTAGTCCTCAAATAATCCCACTGAAGTCAATGAGACTATTTCTATGAATAGCTGATCACTAATGTAAGTCAATGGTTGGCAATCGAGCCTTATAATGACCAAACTGGTCATATCCAATTCTGATTTCTATGAAACCGTCATAGCAATGAAAATGTCGGGGTTCCTTTAAGCACTCATATAATAAGTGTTGAGGGCACTGACAACAAGGCAAGTATTATCTTTTCTTTGAGGAATCGTGGCATTTTTTGCAGCTGCAGCTCCAAGCAAGTGTTTAGTAAGTGGGAGTCACTGAAGTGCAAGTCCCTTTATCCATCTCATTACCCCAATAATTAAACTGTCAGCCAGGGATGTCAAGCCTTTGGAAAAAAAAAAAAAAGGCAAGCCGACTCAAACAGTGGTAAAAGAATTGTGACTATTCCCATTGCTAAGCCTATAATTTTTTTTATCTTAATCATTGTGTTTGCTTAAGGCATTGCTCAGAACATGCATTTTAAAATGTTTTAAAATCCTTTTTGCATGTTTTAAAATAACAAGGAGTTATTTAACCACTATCCATTGTTCCTATGACTCCAAGAAACAATTATCTTGAGAATCATCTTTTTTTTCTTAAGCCTTATTTCTAACACTAGTGCAAAAGGTGTTTTCTAGCATCTGCAGGCACCTTTTCCTCAGAAAGCCTGGATTAGCTGAAGCTCTGTTTGTCTTGAGTTTTACTGTATGTGAGGTTGATTGGATTTAGTGAGATCTTTATCACATTGTTGCAGGAGGCTTGGTAAAGTCCAGCCTTGTTGTGGGAAGGAGTGAATTGTTATCTGGTGTGGAACTTCCTGGTGTTTTGTTCTGAAGCTCTTTAGGAGTCTTGGGTTCTTCCCATTTTATTCTGCTTTCCCCTCCCCTCCAATAGGGATCACTTTGGGCAATGGAATCACCTTCCTCCATGGTATAACTCCTAGAGGCTTTAGTACATTTACATGAGAGAAGAATTGAATTTTCCCATTAAATCTAATCTGAAAGGCTCTGTTTATCCATGGGTCAGGCACAGCAATAGTAGCAGTAATGCATTCATTCCCAACACCCTGCCCTGCTCTGGTCTAGAGGGACCATGTCTTGACAGGAGAGCATAATCCCAGCTCCGTGGCCCGTTCAGTTTTTGCTACCCCTGCCAAGAATGCCAGTTGCTGACACTTGCGATTGTGACTTCAGACATATGGTCAGTTGTCTGTTAGAAACAAACTAAAGCGCCAAGTCATTCCACACAAGGAAGAAGACAACGATTTCCACAGGTAAATATTATCAGTATTTCCTTGTGTAGACAATAACTGTAGGGTCCATAGATACTGTGCTGTGGTCCCTGTTGCAAAACGTTGATTTTTTTTTAATGGCAACCAATTTTGGTGGCAGTCAGATTGCAATAACATTTATCCTCTTCTGTCTTGGACCAGACTGGAACAAGTGCAAGGCGTAGTATCCCTTTACCAATTACATTTTCTGAGCAACAGAATGGCAAGTTCCACTTTACATTATAACTTTAACTACAGTATAGATTTTTAAATAAGCCTCGAGCTTCCTATTAGCATGATCTGTCTGCTCTTTTGGTGCTCTCTCTTATCCTGTTTTGATCGACCCGTGAATGGGGATCCTGTATTATTCATTGTACACTAAATTAAGCTTTTAGTGCTAAAGGCTTTCAAGTGTAGCATTCCTTCCGTGGAACTCATTACCTGTGTCAATACACAAAGCAGAAGGGCTTAACAGATTTAAAACATCTTCTATAAACCCATTTCCCCATCTGTTATTGAGACCAGTGAGCATTTGTTATGTTGATAATATTCCTTATTGTCCTGATGTTAATTTCATTATTTAATGAGTGCACTGTTGAGTTCAAAAGTGCCTTTGTATCAGTTTGAACTTCAATTAGTCTTGAGGTTTTCTGGAAAAGATTGGGTAAATGAGAGTTAATTTGGCTGGACCTGCCTTTTTATTCTTTTGAACATTAAGATGATGGTCTTAATTCCACTAGTGTATTGAGAGGCAGAGGCATCAGAGTGTAGCAAAGTGCAAAGATGGTAGAAATCTTTATTTAAAAACAGGACCACCCTGATTTCAGGAAGTTCTGCTGCCCGTGTTATGCAGGAAGACAGACTAGATGATCATAGTGGTCCCTTCTGGTCTTAGAATCGATGAAATTTATGCTTTGCACAAGCATAAAGATACATTGCATCAAAACTGTCTATTATCATCACCAGTGGAAAGAACTGTATCTATCACCATGGGGAAAAAATGGTGCTGCTTCCAAACGCTGCCCACAAAATAAGCCCCAGCCACATGAGTGGCCAAAATGAAACACTGTTGCAGTAGATTGTGCATATGTTCAAAGGCTGATCTTAGGTTGCTTTGTTTCACTGGGCTCCTTGAGCTTGGTTTCCCTTCATTAAGGCTTGAATATGCTCATTGGTTCTGTTAGGCTACTTGGGCTCAGCTCCTCCAGTAGTGAAAAGAAAAATAAAACGGTGGTCTCTCCTAAATGCCATCCCCTTGGGGCAACTGAATAAGATGTCACCCAACGAAAATTGTGCAGATCTGTGACCCTCCTTCGCCTTTTTTACAGGAGGGATGACATCATTTAAATGTCAGCTTTGTGATCTATCCTCACTTGGCATCTGAGTTAATACCTCACTGAGATGAACGGAGCAGGTCTCCATTGCTCCGGGCTCTCTGCAGACTCAGACATCTCTGCACTGGGTGCACTCTGTTCACATTCTTGAGGTTGTCTTTGTAACTAGACTAGCTGGAGACTACTTGAAGGCTTGTGTTAGTTTGTTTTTAAATGAAAGCTGAGATTCGGGAGAAGAGGTGGCTTTTGGACGATGGGTGCTACCGGCTGTTTCAGAGCCCTAGTGTCTACTGGTTAGAACAGGGAACTGAGAAGCTCAACAACTGGGTTTTACTCCCAGCTCTCCCAGTGCATTGCTTAAGGGGTGGGGTCCTGCTTCACTAATAGGCGTCACCCTTTTGGCCAGCCTCAGAACTGTGACTAAGAGCTCGTGTTGTTGGTCTGGCTCAGCTGTGCTTGGTGTACAACCCAGGGATATGGGGGCAAGGGTGGCTGCTCTCTGGCACTTTTGAGGCTCCCAGACTCTGGGCTCAGAATACTATGCCTGGTCACCTGTGGTCACAAAGGGGTCATTCCAGCAGACAGGAATAGCTGGAGCAGGCCCACCTGCTTCCTCTGGCCATATTGCTTACTTTATGGGCTCCCAAGGGATGCTGATGGACGGCTGATGCTGTGGCTCTGTGCCACCCAGGGATTCCCCTTAAACAAGGGGAATCTCCTGATGGGCAGATCTGCTGGGTTTCTGGCCCCTTCACACCATAGGAGCAGCACAAAGTGTCCATAGAGGACCAGAGAATTGGGCCCAAAGTCTGAATGGACAAGGACACTAAAAACTCCCATCCTTTGAGCTCTTTTAGGTCAGGGATGACTGTAGTAGAAGCTTGCACTGATGTTGTCTGTGCTGTACCTGTCTTGTGGCTAAAGAATACTATTTCCCAGGATACACCTCACTCTGACCCTGCACCTTTGCTTCCCCCACTAACTCCCACTTAACTGACCTCTGTTGCTTAGCTGCTGCTCCTGCTGCACTTACGGGAGGAAACCATTTGTTGATTTTGGGGATTGGAGGGGAGTGGGTGTCTCTACAGAGGACCCTTTAAGACCACTTTTTACAAAGTTACCTGCCTGCGACAGATGCTTACACTAGTGTGAGATAAGAGTCCCTGGAGTAACATGGCTGTCAAATCCGTCTGAGGGAGCATCTGGCCCTGACTTTTCCCAGATGTTCCAAGTTGGATTAACAAGTGGCCCATGAAACATTTCAATAGTTAATACAAGGATCATCTTCCTTTTTTCAGTCAAAAAGAAGAGAGGGGAGAGAAAACATTGCTGGGGCAGGGGCAACACTTAACTGTTTTCTTCTCTGGAGTCGATAGCCAGGAGCAGCAAACTGCAACAGAGGAGTTAACGCAGGAACTGGGTGTACTGTATTCCTCTGGAGTGGGGAATGTAGTTCATGCCTTCTGGCTGCCAGATTATCTTGAGCAGAGGAAGGAAATAAAGAGAAGCCAAAGATAATGGTGAATTTGGCTCTGCTGCTACAGAACAGCTCCATCCTATCCCTTTCTCCCCTCCCCCCCATCTTCTCTCTAAAGGTGAAAATAAAAAAAATCAGTGAGCCAGGAGTAGTCTCGCTGTGCAACATCTTCCCGGCTGCCTTTGTCTGCTTGCTAAAAATAAAAGCCTATTTATAGCTCTGTGCAGAGCAGGGAGAGTTTGCTGTGGGTGACAACGTGATGTGGATTTCACAGTCCATCAGTTTGGATTTGGAGTTTTACAGTCCCTTTTGGATTAATGGAGAACTTGCATAGGGTTTCAGAAGGTTATGGGCACCATAAATGGGGCATTTGGAGGCATGGTTGAATGTTTAGCAGGTACTCAGGAGTCAGGTCAGCTGAGGAGAAGTCACAGCACTTTCAGATCAGTCACATCTTGCTCAGGCTTCAGAGAAAACCTAGCTCCCACTGCACATGATTAGAGGTTTAACTTCCATTATAATCATGTGCAGTGGGAGCTAGGTTTTCTCTGAAGCCTGAGCAAGATGTGACTGATCTGAAAGTGCTGTGACTTCTCCTCAGCTGACCTGACTCCTGAGTACCTGCTAAACATTCAACCATGCCTCCAAATGCCCCATCTCACGGCCATGGCTGAGAGCTTCCCGTTAATTATAATGATTACTGATTTGTATTACAGTAACAGTTAGAAGCCCTGCCCAAGATCAGGATCTCATTAGGCCAAGCCCTGCACAAACACAGGGCGAGACAATCCCCTCCCCAAAGAGCTTACAGTCCAATTAAACAAAGGATGTGAGGGGAGACAGAGCAGTGAAGTGACTTGCCCCAGGGCACACAGCTGTTCATTGGCAGAGCTGGAATTAGAACTCCTTAGTCTCAGTCCAGTACCCTATTCAGTAAACAAATTCTTAATGAATGTATCCTTCCAGCACCCCAGTGCAGTAGGTGATGCCATTACCTCCTTTTTACAGAGGCGGAACTGAGGCATAGAGAGACTTGCCTAGAATCACGCAGAGAGTCTGTGGTAGAGATAGAAATTGAGCCCAGATCTCCTGAGTTCTGGCTCTATGCCTTAGCCACAAGACTATCTCTCCTCTCATTAGTATAATCACACCCACACTGAAGTATATGATCTTATTTGCATATCAATTGCTAGGCTGGTAACACAGGGGCTGATTCTCCTCATGTACAGTGGTGTAAACCAGGAGTGGTGCCCTGGGAAATTATGGAGTTACAATGGTGCAAGAAGAGAATCAGGCTCACAATACCTGTCCCTACACATATGGAATACAATTAACAGGTATAGAAAATATTCAGAAGGGATTTTCAGGGGTTTCTAATTGTTCCTGATCTGTGTAATCATTGTCTGTAGCCAGTGCTGGGCTGGGACTTATATGTTTCCAGTAGCACAGACTCTCCTGTGGCAAGCTCAGTTCCGCAGGCTTAGTTTCACCATTTGCCTCTCTCTGCACATATTCTCAGTGAAATGCTGTCAGCTGAATGTGCCTGCCCCGTAGCTAACCTTTCCCTGTTGCTATTTCCATTGTAAGCCCCAGTCCTCAAGGGGTTAGAATGCACTCCTAGAAATTCTCAGCAGGCTGAAACACAAGACTTCAGATGTGAACCCAGGTGATAGTTTTATTGTCCCACACATTGATTTCATAGCTCTTTTTATACAGCTAGTAGAGGGTGTGGCTCAGAGCAATGAAACTAGGACTGAGAGTCAGTATTGCTGGGTTCTCTTCCTAACTGTGCCACTGATTCACTGTGTGACGAGTTTGTTAGGAAAAAAAAAATCAAATGTGAGTATCTAAAGCTAGCCATTTCTATCTCTTGAAATCAAGGGTGATTGCCAGGGGCTCAGCCTCTCTCAGAAGCAGGCCTCTAATTCAAATGCCTAAATGTGGATTAAGGTTTCAAATTTTAGGCATCTAGGTTTGAAAAGTTTGGCCTTAATTTCTGTGCCTCGGATTTTCCCTCTATCGAACAGGTGTAATATTATCTACCTGTGTCATCAGGGTGTTGTGAGGCTTAAGAATCTCAGATGGAAAGGGTCTCTGCATTGCCCTGTAAGTGCAAAGCATGAATTCATTTAGGCGTTACTGCCAAATGTACTTAGTCCCCCCTGAGGTTTTAAATGAAGGGCAGCTTTGCTTACATTGAACTGTGGTAGAGTGGCTGCTACTACAAATTTCATGTTAGCAGTGCAGCTACTAAGGGCCTGATCCCTGTGAGACACAAGCAACCTCAGCTCCTAGTGACATCGGTGAAGACACGTACTGACCAAGAGCTGAAATTTGACTTCAGTTAGGGATTCGGTCCAATTTCCACTGAAATGTTAATTTTTGGCTTGGGACAGGTATATTAGCCATAAGCTGAATCGTCAGAAAGAGGTTCCGTTTTCCTTCTTCTGCCTTATCCTTCCACCAGTTCTCATGAAGGGGGGTGGGGGAGGAGTAGCTGCTCCCCCTTTCTTCCAGGCCCACCCATGTGTTGGCTCTGCCACCTCTTTGTACGGTCAAGAAAAGTAAAAGATGAGTAGGTATCTGCTAGTTTAAAATCACTAGGTCTGCAAAACTAGCATCCAAGAATTTTAAAACAACTGGCTGAGGAGTGCACTTGGACTGTTACTGTGGTTTGTTTTTCAGTAACTCTTGGAACACTGCGGAAGCTCCGGAGGACTGGAAGAAAACAAATTTTCTGTAAAGGGGCTGACCCAGGCAACTACAGACCTGTGAGTCTGACATTGGTCTAAGCAAAATGATGGAATGGCTGATATGGGACTCAAATAATAAAAATTTAAAGAAGGTGTCATAAACGGATAGTTAAAAGTTAATGGAACAGAAGTACTTCATATCTCTTTTGCCTGTAAAGGGTTAACAAGATCAGTGAGCCAGGCTGTCACCTGACCAGAGGACCAATCAGGGGACAGGATACTTTCAAATCTTGAGGGATGGAAGTTTTTGTGCGTGCTGTTAGATTTTGGTTATTGTTCACTCTGGGGGCTCAGAGGGACCAGACATGCAACTAGGTTTCTCTCCAATCTCTCCAATACTGGCTCTTATAAGTTCAGAATAGTGAGTACTAGGTAGGTAAAGCGAGTTAGGCTTATGTCTGTTTTCTTTATTTGCAAATGTGTATTTGGCTGGGAGGAGCTCAAATGTGTATGTGGCTGGAAGGAGTTCAAATTTGTATTTTGCTGAAAGGATTTTAATTTGTACTTGTATATTTAGGCTGGGTGGGTATTCCCAGTGTCTATAGCTGAAAGACCCTGTAACATATTCCATCTTAAATTTACAAAGATAATTTTACTGTTATTTCTTTCTTTAATTAAATGCTTTTCTTGTTTAAGAACCTGACTGTTTTTTTATTCTGGTGAGACCCCAGGCGACTGGGTCTAGATCCACCAGGGAATTGGTGGGGAGAAAGGAGGGAACGGGGTGGGAGAAAGGTTAATTTCTCTCTGTTAGGATTACTTTCTTTCTCAGGGAGAGTCTGGGAGGGGGAAAGAGAAGGAAGGGAGGATGGTGAATTTTCCTCTCTGTTTTAAGATTCAAGGAGTTTGAATCACAGTGATCTTCCAAGGTAACCCAGGGAGGGGAAGCCTGGGAGAGGCAACAGTGAGGGAAAGGGTTTACTTTCCTTGTGGCAAGATCCAGAGGGTCTGGGTCTTGGGGTTCCGTGGACAAGGTCTTGGGGGGACCAGAGTGTACCAGGCACTGGAATTCCTGGTTGGTGGCAGAGCTACAGGTTCTAAGCTGGTAATCAAGCTTAGAGGAATTCATGCTGGTACCCCATCTTTTGGACGCTAAGGTTCAGAGTGGGGAATTATACCATGACAGAAGGGTAATATAATTAATTCCAATCAACATGGGTTTATTGAAAATAGATCCTGTCAAACTAATTTGATATGAGATTGTAAATTTGATTGATACAGTTAATAGTATTGACATAATATACGGAGACTTCTATAAGGTTTTTGACTTGGTGTGGCACAACATTTTCATTATAAAATGTAAATGATATAAAATTAACAATGGTACTCATTACATGGATTAAAAACTGGCTAACTAATAGATCTCAAAATATAATTGTAAATGGGCAATCATCATGGAACAGGTGTGTTTCTAGTGAGGTCCCACAGGGATCGGGTCTTGGGCCTATGCTATTTAATGTTTTAATTGATGGCCTGGAAGGAAACATAAAAGCATCACTGATAACGTTTCCAGATGACACATAGATTGGGGAGTGATAAATAATGAGGAGGACAGGTCACTGATACACAGTGATATGGATCACTTGATAAGCTGGGCTCAAGCAAATACTAGGAATTTACTATTATTTACTATGCCACTACATGCATCTGACGAAGTGGGTATTCACCCACCAAAGCTCATGCTCCAATACATCTGTTAATCTAAAAGGTGCCACAGGATTCTTTGCTGCTTTTACAGATCCAGACTAACACAGCTACTCCTCTGATAATAGGAATTTTGGTACTGTCAAATGTAGTTATACATCTCAGAACAAAAAATGCAGGCCATACTTACAAGATGGGGGACTCTATCCTGGGAAGGAGGGACTCTGATAAAGACTGGGGATCAGAGTGAATAAACAGCTGAATGTGAGCTCCCAATGTGATTCTGTGGTCGAAAGGGTTTATCAGATCCTTGGATGCATAAACAAGATATATTAAATAGAAGGAGAGAGGTTATTTTACCTCTGTATTTGACAGTGGTATTACTGATACTGGAATACTGGGTTCAGTTCTGGTGTCCCCATTTCAAGTGGATGTTGATAAATTGGACAGGGTTCAGAGAAGACCCACAAGAATGGTTGAAGGATTGGAAAATATGCCTTATCGTGACAGACTCCAGAAGCTCTAAAGCAAAAGTTAAGGGGTGATGTGATTGCATTGTGTAAGGACCTACATGGGGAACAAATATTTGACAATGAGCTGTTCAGTCTAGCAGACAAAAGTATAACAAGATCCAATGACTAGAAGTTGAACCTGGACAAATTCAGACTAGAAATGAGGTACATATTTAACAGTGAGAATAATGAACTGTGGGAACAATTTGCCAAGGCTTGTGGTGGATTCTGCACAACTGGAAGTTTTGAAGTCAATATTGGGTATAAAAATATGCTCTAGTTCCACCAGGCACTAATTCAGGGAAGTTCTGTGGCCTGTGTTATGTAGTGAGCTCAACTAGTTAATCATAGTCATCCAGTCTGGCCTGATGTGTGAGGCCGGTCCTCCATGCCACTATATATGTCCTCAGCTTTCACACTGGCTGAAGAAGGCTGGTAAATATGTAACGATTCTGCCAGTAGCTGATCAGATTTGTAAAGAATTGTAGGTTTCATGATAAAAGCATGATATGTGCCAGAGTCTTAGGGCATGACCTAATAAAGATTTTCAGGTATGCGGTGATTGCTAACTTCTGCCAGGTCGTCAAGTGCATTCTGAATGCATTTTTTCTACTGATTTTTTTTTCTACTGATTGTTTATGGTATCAAACCATCCCAGAGGGTTTTTATTTTTGTACATTTATATTCCTGGTGTCTTAGGTGTCCTAAAAACTAAAGTAATGTATTGTGATGGCTTGAGATGATACAAAAATATTGAGTTAACATGCATGTAGCATGTCACCAGAGAGCTTCTACTAAAATATTAATTATGTAGAAAATTATGTAGAAATATAACATAAGTTTACAAGTTTCTGTTCATGGATAGAAAGTGACATTTCTCTTGGCTAATAATGATATATCAGACTGATCTATGTATAACAGAATATTGCTGTGTCTCAAACAGATTGAACATGCAGCCTAAAATGAATTAAGAAAGAAGAGTCTTTCAAAGTGTTCAGCATGTTGAAAGATTGCATTCCCCACTGCAGTGGCACAGGGCAATGCAAAGCAGTGTTGCCTTGAGACATTTGCACCTTGCCTGGCACCCCATTTTGAAGTCACATCATAGGCGGTCATGACAATAATGACTTGTTTCTGGGAGGGTTGTCCACAGTGGATTCCAACCATCATAACCCACAACTCATCCCCATTCTCTGAGTGAGGTGAGCTCAGCAGCAGGTGTCAAGGCCTGACCCCAGCAGTGTCCTGCTTGGTAGGCAGCTCACCTACTGTGTTGAAGCAGCGGCGCTTTGGTTAGTGGGAGGCATTTCATAGCTCTGCCCTGCTGGGTGAAAAGCTGCTCGCAGGCATCATCAGCACTTGTCCTGCCATACAGGATGCACAAAATGGGCCCAATTCATCACTGCCTTGCACCTCGTGCTGTCATTTGCACCAGGGCAAAGTCAGCGTACAAAGCTATTAAATCATAATGGTGGCATTTTGGAGGCACTTTGCACTAGTTTAACTGGACAGCACAAGGTGGACGGTGATGATGAATCAGGCCTGATGAGTTCTGCTCAGAGTTTTCAGGCTTGCTTAAACACAACACCCAAGCGGCACAGATTCTAGAATCCACCCTTTTTTTCTTAGCATGATTCAGAGTCTCTATTGTCATCATCAAATGACCTCTCACTCCTTCCTCTGGGTTTTCATTTAAAGTCACATCCCTCTTATTTGGATTTATATGATTCAATTTACTTGACATATTCCTGATACTATGATGATAAAAAAAACAAACCTTTGCACTGAGGAAAATAGATTACCTCAGTCTCCTGATGTTTCTTCTCTTTCTCGCTCACATGCATGCACACACATGCTGCTGCTGAACTATTTTCATTTCATGAGCTACAGATTGGGTCATTTATCTAATAAAGCATTTCTTCCTTACAAAATATTTGGTGACAAAATCCTGAATAACATTTGGATCGGCCGGAGAAAATGCAGGATTGTTCTGTGCGATAGCTGTGGGCAGAACACACTAACAAAGGAGAAAAGATAGTCAGTGGGGCTAAAAATATATTCTTAAAAAGAAGTAGATTCCTAAACTGTTGTATGTTCTGATAAGAAGCAGTCTGAGTGCAACATGTTGTCACTTGTCAGAAGCAGTTTGCTTCTTTCCTTTGCCTTTTAGCCTTTGGGTTCTGTTTCTCCGTTGGCTAAATTCATCCCATATCATCTGCCTGATGGCTGTGCTAAGCAACTGTACCATTTCCCTTCTATTGAAGAGTGAAACAGCTCCCTGCCTGAAGAGAAACATGTTAGCCTCAAGCTTCCCAGTTTTATTAGATTCATTCCAGGCTCGTGAAATCTCTGCCAATAGCAAACAAGGTGAATATTTATAAGGCTCCTCTCTTTACTTTGAGATCTCAGGCTATGCTGGTAAATAACTTGTCTTCCAAAACCATGGAGGGTTAGTGAGTTTGTGCACTTTACATTATATAATATCCTGTGCTTGAGCTGTTGACTGATTTTTAATCTGACCAGGAAATCAGCTTCGATTTGCCTCCCTAGCCCTCTTCTGTCATCAGGTTCGTTAGCCCAAAGAAAATGTACCAGGATAAGGTAAGGCTAACACAGCAGCTTTATTTATAACTCAACAGTTAAAACAGTAATAAAAGGATAAACATTAAGGACTTCCGAGCTATAATTATAAAGGACTAAAATTAAAACCCAGCTATGGCTGTAATAATCAGGGGGTTAGAGTCCTGACCCAGAACTGTATATGTGGCAGATGATTAGAGCCCAGGTGTCTCTTTACTATATCTGGCAGCTTGGTCGCAGACACTCACTGACACGACAGGACAGAGCACTAGACAGCAAGCTTCTGAGGAGGAACCTTCAGATAGGTAAGCTGACAACTCTGTTCTTCTCTTCACAGATCTCCCTCCTTGTGTCGTGGTGAGTGTGTGTATGAATTGGAACTAAAGGATAGCAACTGGACAGCTATCCTCGCATGAAGGTATGGATCTTACCCCAGCAACCCTTAGTGTGGCATGCACTGTCTCTCTCTTGGATGGGCAGCCCCGTGTGACTTGAGGGCTGGACCTTTAAACTGTCTTGTTTCTGGGCAGATTACCAGTCACATAACCTGCCCCTTTTCCCACCTTTAGTGAAAAGGGTACCAAAGGATGGGGAGGAAAGGCACCAGACATGGATTCCCAACAGCAATGCAGAGGAATCCAAGATGGCTACGTGGGAAAGATTGAAAAATAAAGAAAGTTCCCCTACAGAGCAGTATTTAAATGTATTTAGAATGAAGCCCCAGGCAGAGAAGGAGCCTGGTTAAGAACGTGGGGGACCTTCTTGGTTCTGATTCTTGGAAGCATGAGTTAAATTTTGCTTATGACAGATCTGCCCTTGGTTCCCATGTGAAAGAGGGGTCAGGATGTGTTTCTACTGGGTTCATAACTTGCATAACCACTTTCTTCTCTCTAGCAACAATGCAACATCTGGCCATTGTCTTATACCACCTAAATTGTTGTCACTCTCTCTCTTCTGACTTCCTAGCAAAACAACTGTTGCTCACTATGGCAAGCATTCATGAGCTAGGAAACCCATCTTCATTTTCTGGTGGAGTAACAGCTATGCAGTCATTTACAGATTGCTATCCCACCTAAGAGAGGCGGCAGGGTGAATGCATTCAAATGGTCTGCATATTTCCAGGGAAGGTCCCACCCATGGAGTAGTGACAGGACACTGCATTTCCACCACTAGACCCCCTCACTTGTGGAGTTCCACATGGCTCACCTATATCCACTGTCCTATTTATCATCTACATGCAACCACTAGATGAACTAATCAGATAACAGGGACTCAAGAGCCTGCTATGCAGGCGACACGCTGCTCTACTTCACTTTCAAGATGATCCCACTATTGCCAAGATGTCCCAGGGCTTGGATGAGATCAGCTCATGGACAAAAAACAGGTGGTTGAGCAAGTCACAGGTGATGCTGGTGGGCAAAGGAAAGCATTTTGAAGTGTTTGTAGCCATGGTGAGGGTCTCCTTTGGTTGAAGGTACACACCCACAATTGGTTAACTCAGTTCATAGTTTAGAAGTATTCTTGGATTTCTTGCTGACACTAACTTCTTATATAGTGGCAGTAATACTTTCTACTGCCTCCAGCTGGCTTGGAGACACTATTCTATCCTACTGGGGTATGGTCAAGTCAAGCTCAAGGTCTCAATCTTTATCTTCAGGTACTCAATGGGCTGGGCCCAGGTTACCCTGAATATCACCTGAAGTGCTGGGAAGAGGACTGGTTGACAACTCTACCCCTCGAGCACAAGGATAAAGTATCATATTGATTCAGCATAGACCCAATGCCCTAGCAAGACATAGTGCAGTAGAGGATGCAATTGGAACAGAAGTAAATCCCCGGTCCTGACTACTTGTGATCATTAAAGAGTTGTTGTTGTTTTTGATAAGAGAATAGGAGAGTGTTAACTCCAATCATATTCCAGTAGCAGTGGCAACATTCTGTGTCCTCAACTTTGCCTTTCATTTGGATACAGTCTCCTCATCACTTCCTGGCCTAGACTGTTACGGCGTGTCGCAGTGCACTATTAAACAGCGATTGCATTAATTATGCCCCAGAAGTGGCAGCATTTCATTGGCGGATGAATGTATTCCAGTATAATGTGCATTATGCTTAGACAGATGCTATAAATGTAAGATGATTATTATCATTGCTTCTGTAATAAATCGAACAATTAAAAAGGCTCCAAAGCACTGAATTTTCATGGTGGAGCAATGCAGAATTATTGAGAACAACTGTTTCTTTAACACAGATACTGGGAAAATGTGTTCAAAGGCTGTTATCCTTCTAAGACCACCTGTGTGATGTGCTGTGCTTGTTTTCCAGGCGGTAATAGGAATCCGCTCAGCCTCGAGATCTGCTGAAGGTGGCTAGCTTATGTGCCGAGGGATTCTCTGTTGATGTCCGAAGACAGGGAAAGGAGACTTTAAACAAATTAATACTTGTTACCTACTGAAGGAGGTGAGACAGAACAGAGCTGGTGTTAGCCCATTGGAAGCCCTAAACAGTGATATTTTTGGGCTCCTCTATACTAAACCAGGCAAGTTCTTATAAAAAAAAGGAAACAGAGCTGCTGAGGACTAAGCAATTGCTTAGTCTGCTTATGCCTAGCGCTGGCTCTGCAGAGCTAGCAAATTAAACTGCACTGCTTTAGAGAGCGCTGTCAGCTCAGGGAGAGGCTTGCACTTCCCCCTACTAGAGAGGGACCCTCTGAAGTCAATGGCAGTGGCTGCTGCTCAGCACCAGTGAGGAGCCAGGCCCCTAGTGATTTCCATCTTGGGCAAGATTAGAATTACTGACCTAGAGGCTCAACCCTGCTGAGCACCTTCTACAACAGGGGTGGGCAAACTTTTTGGCCTGAGGGCCACATTGGGTTTGTACAACTGTATGGAGGGCCAGGTAGGGAAGGCTGTGCCTCCCCAAACAGCCTGGCCCCTGCCCCCAATCTGCCCCCTCCCACTTCCTGCCCCCTGACTGCCTCCCTCAGAACCCCCAACCCATCCAACTACCCCTGCTCCTTGTCTCCTGACCACCCCCTCCTGGGACCCCTGCCTCTTATCCACCCCCCCTGCTCCCTATCCATACTCCCGCCCCCTGACAGTTCCCCTGGGACTCCCACCCCTATCCAACCATCCTCTGCTCCTCATCCCCTCACCACTCCCTCCTGGGACCCTAACTGCCACCTGGGATCCCACCTCCTATTCCAACCCCCCTGCTCCCTGTCCCCTGACTGCCTTCCCAACCCCTATCCACATCCCCGCCCCCTGACAGGCCCCCCGACACTCCCACTCCCAACCCTTCCTGTTCCCCATCCCCTGACTGCTCCCCAGAACCTCCACCCCATGCAACTGCCACCTCCTCCCTGACTGCCCCCCCCAGATCCCTTGCTCCCTTCCCCAACCGCCCACCACTCCCCACCCTCTTACCAGCAGCAGGAGCTGGCAGCCGCGACACCCGGCCAGAGCCAGCCGCACTCCCCATGCTGCCCAGTGGGAGCGGTGGACCAGAGCGTGGCCTGCATGGCAGTGTGGTTGCTGGGCAGGGGAGAGAGCAGGGGAGGGGCTGGGGACTAGCCTCCCCGGCTGGGAGCTCAGGGGCTGGGCAGGACAGTCCCGCGGGCCATAGTTTGCCCATGTCTGTTCTGTGAGGTAGACAGGGCCCTCCGTTCCATTAGCTTCAGTGATGGGGCAGGGAGCTCAATGCTGCATAAGAGCAGTCATCTACAGGTAAAAGCTGCTCCGGGAGTTGCCCCCTGACTTTCCATAGCTCCTCGCCAGCTGGCACTGCGGTGTCCCTCCCTGCTCTGCAGGGGCTGCTTTGAGAGCAGACCAGGCCAGGTTGCCTAATGGCCATGACATCAGCTCAACTCCCCTCTGCCCATCAGCTGCATAGGAAGCAGCAGTGGTGGCCTGGGCTGGAGCTGAGCGTATACACACAAACTCCTGCTCGCTCCCTCCCCTTATTCCCTGGGATAGAACTGGCATGTCACCTCCCCAACTCCCTCCAGGATGGGACCAACCCACCTCGCAAACTGCTGTGGCCTCAGCAGGAAGAGGAAGCGGGAAAGGTGGCATCACTCCCACCCCCTGAAATTTTCTGAAATACCACCCATGCTCAGCAAGCAGGATAGACTTGTGGTAAAAGCACTGGGCTAGGATTCAGGAGACTGTGGTGGCATTTCTGGCTCCCTTGGTGACCATGGGCTGGTGACTAAGGGCTTGTATTCATGCACAGAGGTGGTAGTTATGTTGGCAGGGAAAGTGCTCCCACTAACATAGCACTGTCTACACAGGGGGGTAGATCCACAGGCGCCCACCGGCAGCTCCCCACCTCGCCATGCCAACCTCCAGTCCGCTTCCACCTCCTCCCCTTAGTGCACCACATCCCCGCTTTCTCTCCCTAGCTCCTAGCACTTGCCGTCTCGCTCACCTCCACTTCCTCCCCTGAGTGTGCCACATTCTCACTTCTCCTAGCTCCCAGCTCTTGCCTCTGAGAAACATCTGTTTTGTGGAGGCAAGCACTGGGAGGGAGAGGTGAGGAGGGGGAGTGTGGCGAGCTCTGGGAAGAGGTGAGGCCGGGGTGGGGATTTGAGGAAGGAGTTCAATGGGAGTAAGGAGAGGACAGAGTTGGGGCAGGGACTTTGAGGAAGGGGTTGGAATGGGGAGGCAGGGGCAGAGTAGGGGTGGCGCTGGGGGCGAGTACTCACCGGCACTGGGAAAAGTTGGCACCTATGGTTAGATCGGTATAATTATGTTGCTTTGAATGACATAGTTATACTGCTATAGGTCTGTAGCGTAGCTCAGGCCTTAGCATCTCTGTGCCTCAGTTCCCCATCTGTAAAATCAGTAAGGATACTTCCTGGCCTCTCCAGGAGGGTACTGTGAGTCTCCTTTGGTTGAAGGTGCATGAAGAGAAGGGAGATGCTCAGATATCATAGTGATGGGCTGCAGGGGAGAGCCAAGGCAGATAGATTTCTCAAATCTCTGAGCCCCACAGTCCCCAAATGCTGCAGGTTTCCCAGCAGGAGCCAGTGATGTTCGCACAGGAGTGAGAGGCAGTCTGACTCTGTCACTGTTTGCTCTGACCCAGCTCCCATTCTCTTCTGTGTGTCACTTTGAGGCTACTGGGCTGGTATGGAGCTGCTGCCTCATGGTCGGTCCTGGACCAGCCACTGTGGGGTTTTCTGTTCTGCAGAAGTCTAGGAAGTTTGTCCCAGGAGGAGCAGGGGGGCATTTTGAGCATTACCAATGTCAATGAATTTGAAAGGGTTCAGTGTGTCTCAATGTCTCTATTTGCATCCTAATGCTGTCTGTGCCATAGTGGTTTGGAAAGAGCGATTTGATGTGCTTGGCCCGCGGAGGCAGGTTTGGCTGCACCTCACCAAGAATTAATCTTCCACTTCCATGCCACCTTGGTTTTGATTTTATTTTCCAATTTTGTTTTGGGGGAGCAGTGGGGGTGGTCGGAGAAGGGCCCAGAGAGAGCTGGCAGAGAGTGAGTAATAACATAGTCAAGCTATCAGAGATGCTAGTGGCATAACTTAATTAACTAATGGCCTATATGAAGCTGTAATGGGATCCGAAAACAGAAAGCTTTTAAGCAAAAGTCAAAGCCAGTGGCATCAATAACAGTGGACTGAGGACACTTTCTTCATCTTGTTCTTTTTTCCTGTAAGGCTTGTGACACAGTCCTCCCTCTCCCCAACTGGTCCTTGCTGCCTGTCTGTAACAGCATTACCCCCCCTAGTGTCCCAGATCAATGACTGCAGTTGGTTTAGTCATGATAGTGTGTGTTGGCAGCGATGCCAAATCACATGCCCATGTTTTCCCATAGGGAAACTGCAGAGTCTCAAAACAGAGTGAAAAGCGAGGCTGCTCGGGCTTTTAAGAGTTAGTCTTGGGTCTCTGAATTCAAACCAGATCTCCTGGATCCCTCCAGCCATCGGGGCTTTGGAGCAGTCAGAACTGCTGTTGTCCCTTGGGATTTTGAGGCAGATTCTGGGGATTTTTAATTTATTCTGCCTGAGAGCATTGTGTGTTTGCAAACTGAGCTTATCTGCTTCCCGTTGCACAATTTTCACCCTGCTAGAGTTGCAAACGTCATTGTTAAAGGTCCATCTTTTTGGAATAGCTTTAATGGGATTTCTGCTTTGGGGATCAGTTCTGACCCTCAGGGACAGTCCCCTGCAGCTGATGACACTTGCTCAAATATCAGTCTATAATTTCATTATTGTATTGGTCCACATGGCAGGTCTGGATGTAACTACTATGTTGTGCCTTCTGTGTTTTAACTTCCATATGAGACAGGTGGGCTTTTGTGGCTGTGGTGCTGTTGTGTGAAATTTAGGAGCCTGGCCCCTTAAATCCAGCTCTGTAATATGAAGAAGGGACAAGTAAATTTAGACCCACATGCAGGGCATAGGGAAACTCACTGGCCCCATCTGTCCTTGGCCTGGAATAAGTATTTCACCTCCAATGTAGGTACTGTGACCCCTTGATCAACATAAACATGGGCCCTGTATAACATCCCCTAGACCAGTGGTTCCCAAACTTTAACAACCTGTGAACCCCTTTCACTAAAATATCAAGTCTCATGAACCCCCCCATAAAAATGAATATTTCCAGGGATTTTCTTCTTTACTTGATTATAAAAGCAGTGATCTCGTAAATATAAAATTTGTTTTTATGACATGCTTATTACTCACTATTTATGATTAATTATTATTTATCATTACAGTATTTTTATCACATTATGAAAACAGCAACACTCTTCCAAGATCTCAGTTTTGTAGCTTATATCATTTTGAATAAGCCTGTTATAAGACAAGGCTCCTATGTTTCATCAGGGAGTATCAGATGTGAAACAGAATGAAGGTATTTAAGAAGCCAACTCAAAGAGTTCCTCCTACACAAGCCTTCAGCTCTTTAGCAGTCCAGGCAAACAACTCATGTTACAACAAAGCTTAAATTTGTTCTTCATAATAATTTAAAAACCAATACTAGCTGCCTATTTAATTTTAAAAACAGCAAAAAATATCCACTTCCCTTTCTATTTTTTATAAGGAGTCTTGAAATTCAAATCTCCTCCATGTGATAGATATGCTTGCTTTGATCTGCTTAGCTCTTGGAAGTCCAGGGGCTCTGGGCTGCTGGCCCCGTGCTGCCTGGGGTCCCTATGGACAGCTCTGTCCGCCATTAGGGAATTTTTTCCCAAGAATCCCCGTAACATTTTGTAAACCCCCTGGGGTTCATGAACCCCAGTTTGGGAACCACTGCCCTAGACAAAGTCAGCACTGGCCCCAGCTGTACCCTAGTGTTAGCTGTGAGGAATCCCCAATGCCTGGGAATTCCTGCAGGTGCCCATCCTCATAGTAGATCTGGTGCACAGGAGACCTTCTGCAGCCTATGAAATCCACTGTTCATGAAGTCCAGTACCACAGGTATCTCAAAAGAAAGGCTGCAAAGTCCTGTGACTAACACTGCTTGTACTCAAGATGGAAGCATTTAGATGTTTTGCTGTGGAATGTGGTTTCCTCTCCGCAGCAGCAGTGCACCACAGGACAGGTGCCATTGTGGGTTTTGCCTCCCCCTGCACCATCAGGTCCTGAACACTGCTAAGCAGGATGTCAGATATGATGGTCCTCAATGAAAGCAAAGCTTCTACAGTTGGCTTGCTTCTTTTTTGCTGGGCTTTTAATATGAGTAATTAGACTGTGGTCCTTGTCTGTTCCCCTATTTTCCGTCCCTTGGCTGGCAATGTTGCCTAAGTTCTGCCAGGCAGAGAATCTCTGGGCTGAGGTGATGTCCTCAACCATCCTTTGTTCCTCCAACTCCCACTTTTATCCTGCAGTATAACTTTAGCACAGTTCAGGCAGATGTGCTGCTTTCTTCTAGGTCAGCTGCAAATGCTCTCGCCCCGTCCCCCTAATATTCTTTAGCATTTTAACCAACCCTTGATATAAACAAAACCCTGTAGCTCATCTACCATGTCCTCTGAATCAGCTTCTGTAGCCAATAACTGGAAGATAGCTAAATAAAGGCTCTAGAGGTGATCCCGGCAATTACAGACTGGTAAGTCTAACGTCAGTACAGGGCAAATTAGTAAAGAATAAAATTGTCAGACACACAGAAGAACATAAATTGTTATGCAAAAGTCAACATGGTTTCTGTAAAGGGAAATCATGTCTTACTAATCTATTAGAGTTCTTTGAAGGGGTCAACAAACATGTGGATAAGGGGGATCAAGTGGACACAGTGTACTTAGATTTCCAGAAAGCCTTTGATAAGGTCCCTCACCAAAGGCTCTTAAGTAAATTAAGTTGTCATGGGATAAGAGGGAGGATCCTTCCATGGATTGAGAACTGTTTAAAAGACAGGGAACAAGAGGTAGGAATAAATGGTAAATTCTCAGAATGGAGAGGGGTAACAAGTGTTGTCCCCCAAGAGTCAGTCCTCAGACCAATCCTATTCAACTTATTCATGAATGATCTGGAGAAAGGGGTAAACAGTGATGTGCAAAGTTTGCAGATGATACTAAACTGCTCAAGATAGTTAAGATCAAAGCAGACTGTGAAGAACTTCAGAAAGATCTCACAAAACTAAGTGTTTGGGCAACAAAATGCCAAATGAAATTTAATGTGGATAAATGTAAAGTAATGCACATTGGAAGAAATAACCCCAACTATACATACAATATGATGGGGGCTAATGTAGCTACAACGAATCAGGAAAAAGATCTTGGAGTCATCGTGGATAGTTCTCTGAAGACGTCCATGCAGTGTGCAGTGGCAGTCAAAAAAGCAAACAGGATGTTAAGAATCATTAAAAAGGGGATAGAAAATAAGACGTAGAGTATTTTATTGCCTTATATAAATCCATGGTACGCCCACATCTTGAATACTGTGTACAGATGTGGTCTCCTCATCTCAGAAAAGATACTTGGCACTAGAAAAGGTTCAGAGAAGGGCAACTAACATGATTAGGGGTTTGGAATAGGTCCTATATGAGGAGAGATTAAAAAGAGGCTAGGACTCTTCAGCTTGGAAAAGAGGCAACTAAGGGGGGATATGATAGAGGTATATAAAATCATGAGTGATGTGGAGAAAGTAAATAAGGAAAAGTTATTTACTTGTTCCCATAATACAAGAACTAGGGGCCACCAATGAAATTAATGGGCAGCAGGTTTAAAATAAATAAAAGGAAGTTCTTCACACAGCGCACAGTCAACTTGTGGAACTCCTTGCCTGAGGAGGTTGTGAAGGGCTTAAAAGAGAACTGGATAAATTCATGGAGGTTAAGTCCATTAATGGATATTAGCCAGGATGGATAAGGAATGGTGTCCCTAGCCTCTGTTTGTCAGAGGGTTGAGATGGATGGCAGGAGAAAAATCACTTGACCATTGGCTGTTGGGTTCACTCCCTGTGGGGCACCTAGCATTGACCACTGTTGATAGACAGGATACTGGGCTAGTTGGACCTTTGGTCTGACCCAGTATGGCCATTCTTATGTTCTTATGACTGTGCTTGTGTCTGTGATATGGGGACACGCAACGCTCATAGTGAACGTGCTAGCTGGGCATTGGCAATGGTAATAGCGGAGAGCATGCTTGGACAGATGGCTGTTGGTCATGCCTCCTGTCTGTCAATGGCTGACAATTTCTCTGATGTCTGCAGTGTTTCTCAGGGAGCAGGAAGAGCACTGCCATGGCCTAAATTCAGTCCTGCTGCTTGACCCATGCCAGGGACAACGTATGGCACACGTTATCTAAAGTGACATTTGCTCAGGAGGCCCACAAATCTGGGGAGTGAGTCTCTCGTTAGGACTCTAGTCTGACACTGCAGGATGGTACTCATTGAAATGCGGCACTGAGGGAGATCTCATTTACCAGAGTTCCCCATGTATCCATCCAGATGAGTGTTAAAGTCACCAGGGCACCTACAGAACAGAGCAGGGGAACAAATCCTGTGTCCTGGCCTGCAGTACCTCCTTCCACCAAAGACTTCTAACGTCCATGCTGTATATGTACAGTGCTGCGTATATGATAAATAGCAGCTGCTTTTGCCTGCCCAGGTACTGTGATCTCAATGACAAAGGCCCAGATCTTTAAAGGTATTTAGGTTGCACTGCCTAACTAATTTAGGCACCTAAATCTCATTTTCAAAAGGGATTTAGGCACTTGAGCCTAAATCCCATGGAATAGGTTTTAGGCTCCTGTGTGCCTAAATCACTTGCGAAGACAAGATGGGCTCCTAAATTAGTTAGACTTTGCAACACTGAGCACAACAGCACCTTTAAAAATCTGGGCCTAAATCGCTTTTCTAATTAATTGGAAATAGCTTTTTCAGTACAGTTTCCAAATGTAGACAAGCCCTAAAAGACATGATAGTAAACTGAGTCTGATTTACAGAGTGCTTATGTGCTTATGTGCATCTTTGAATATTTCAAACCAAAATACTTTGCAACAGACCAAAAAGAAATACAACGTATAAATTCTAATCAGGGCAAATTTATGAGCACTGGAGAGAAATATTGGCTGGACGATTTTAGATCCACAAGAGCAATTAGGGGCACAGGTCAACTTGCTCAGGAGCATTAAGAATTGCCCCCAGCTCTGCCAACTTATGAACCAAATTCAGTGTTATCAACTCCCTTGGTTTTATCTTGAGTCTTGGGATACTTGAACTTTTCCTTAAAGCTGCAGCTCTTGGAGTTATGTGATTAGGTGAGAATCTCAGCTTTTATTAAAAAACAAAACAAGACTCCAATTGGAAATCAAAATTTCCATTTCATAAGGAATTCCATTAATTTTTACATTTGTTTTCATCCCTAACTAGAAGGAAAAAAGCTGAAATATCATATTTTTCATTATATGACAAGTTCCAAAATATTTTTTTAATTTGGTTTCTTGAACCAAAATGAACTGTTTACTTTTGGCTTGGTTTGACATTAGATTGTGTCCACCTGAGCTGCACACTGCCTGCTGGGAACTGGAGTTTGGGTACCTCACTTCCCTATTCCTGTAGTCTGTAGTGCCTCATGGCAGATCTAGTCCAGGCAGGGAGATTGGCTCATAGAGGAGAATGTGTACAAGGCACCTGAACTACAACTCCTATGACGCACTGCAGCAGGTCAGGCAGACACAGGCAGATAAATATCAAACTAACCTCTAATACAATGTTTTAATTCGGTTCAACAAACCCAAAGGTTCAGATTTGGAATGATCCAGCCAGACCCATTTTGTTTCAGTTTTTCACAAAGAAAAGAAAATCAGGAAAATTGACATTTTTCCCACCAAATATTTCAATTTTGAGGAAACCATTTTTTCTGTTGGGGGAAAAAAAAATGGAAAATTCCCAAACAGATTTTTTTAAAAAGTAAGTTTCTAGCCCTAATGGTTCAAAAACATGAATCCTAAACTCAAAAACCAGAAATCAAATAAAAATTTAGTGAAATAATTTAAAATTTATTTTTTTAAAAGCCCTCCTCATTTTAAAACCAATTTCATAATATTTTAACACCCTGCAAACCCAAGCTTTTTGAAGTATTGAAAATAGTCAGTTAATGTTTTTGTATTATGCCTTTCAGTTTCTCAATACATGTGCTTCTCCATGCCAGCTGAGATCAGAAGTGGGAAAGCTACCGTCACAAGGTGATTGACTCGCTAAGGAGAGATGGATCTGAGACCCACATGTGACACAACCAACACTCCTCTCCTGATGGTGAAAATGAAGGCCATATGACCCAGTCAGGTATCTGGCATAGATGAGGTTGAGGTCTGGGGACAGACTTTTGGATGAAGTAGAGGCCTGAGTTAGAGGCAATGCAGGAAGGAGTCCTTGAGACAACAGGGGAGAAAGGACGGAGGTGGTATGACCTCACCTCCTGATCTGAAGAATTTAGTCAGTAATCTTGCTGGAAGCATGCAATAAGAAATTTTGCTTAAAACTAACATGGCTTGTTAAATCAGGCACTAGTAAGTGTTTTATCTTTATTTTTCTTGTAACCATTTCTGACTTTTATGGCCCATTACTTGTACTCAATCTCTCTCTTTGTACTTAATAAACTGGTTTTATTGTTTTATTAATCCAGTGTGTTTAACTAAGTGTCTGGGTAACTCTATTTAAGATAACAGACAAGTATATTTTATTCCCCTCAAGGAAGAATGGGCTTAATATATTTGGACTGTTGAGGAGAGTGCTGAGCAGTATCAAACCTACATTTCTGTGGGCAAGACCAAGACGGGGAGGGTGTTGGGGTCACCCTGCAGTATAACCAAGGCTGTTGAGAGCCAGGGTGTGACTGGCAAACTGCAGCTACACAAACACATCCAGGAGTGACCAGTTTGGAGGCTACAAAAGCCAGGCATTGCAAGGTAGTCCAGGTTACAGGGCAGGTGTAACACAGCCCCCCACTGGTCTGGCTTGTACCCCGGTAGGTCACAGCTGGAAGAGGCAATTCAACAGGACCAGGGAGAAGTGCAGCACAAGCCCCAGGAAGCGGGCTATGGAATCTCTTAGCCACAAGGGAAGGGTTTGGGCCACCACATGCCAAGACTGTGGATGTTCTGGAGGGGGCATTCCCTGCTACAGCCAAGATAACGTGAGAGCAGCTGTTCTTGTAGGATAAGATGTGCCAGAAATCTCATAGCATCCTCCTCCAGTGTGAGTTGTTCTAGGGCAGTGCTTCTCAAATGTATTTATCATGCCGCCCTTCTTTGTGTCTGTAGTAGTTTATGTCCCCTCCCCATGGACTCCCAGCCAGTGGCTGCCACTCTCCAGCTGCCCAGCTCTGAAGGCAGATTGAAGAGCGGTGGCTGCTGGCTGGGTGCTCAGCTCTGAAGGCAGCGCTGCCGCCAGCAGCAGCAGCAAAGTAAGAGCGGCATGGTAGGGTATTGCCACCCTTACTTCTACGCTGCTGCTGGTGGGGTGCTGCCTTCAGAGCTTGGTGCCCAGCCAGCAGCTGCCATGCTCTGGTCTCCCGGCTCTGAATGTGCACAGTAAGTTTTTGGTTTTCTTCTCCTAAAGCTTCTCATGCTCTTCTGCCCCAGAATACATTCTGTGCCCCCCAGGGGGGTTGCCCCCCAGTTTGAAAACCTTTGTTCTAGGTTAATTGTGCAGATCTAAGCAAAATGGCTAAGTGCTGGATAGGAAAGAGCACTTTTTGGTGCCTCCCCAAACCTCCTGACTACTGCTAGAAACAAGTCAGCACCAAGGGCTCATGTGTGTCATCATGATCCATGGTAGGTGACCACATGTGGGACTAGGGATGGAGATCAGCTGCTTCCTCAACAATGTCTCACTGCTTTGGATCCCCAGAAAGAGCTCTACTTGGCGATTCAGGATGTATGGGCGGGGGCAAGCTTGTCATTTCCCGGACCAACAGCGTTGATTCTCTCAGACAGCCTGAGTGAGCTGTTGCACAGAATTCTATTTAAGGTACAGGAAGACCTGGTCCTGTGACTCCAATGGTGCTGAGCTACCCAGGATCTATTGGCAAGGTCAAGGGGCCCCAGAACTGGCCATACATCTCTAATGGATTCTTTTGTATGGATCTGAAGGGATGCACAGTGTTTGGAGGTCAAACAACTGCCTATTGCATAGGGAAGCAAATTCTGTTCTGCTGATGGACTACTTTGGCTATGACCCCCATTATGCCTTCCCATAGGAAAGGGGAATCTGGCCCTAGAATACCACAAACTCCAGGGAAATTTAGGCCCAGCCCCGAATTTCATAGCTAATTCCTATCGCTGTTGTAGGCTGAACCAGAGTTCTGAGATCTGAACTTCGCGGAAGTTTGGATCCAGAGCTGAATATGGAGCCAAACATGGTAGTTATGTGACACAGCATTAAAGAATACAAATTCCTCAGGCTGTAAAGGGGAACAGCCATGAACTGAACATGTGGAGAGCTTTCCCTCTGCAAACAAACAGAAAGCTTAGAAACAGCTGCAGTATTACATATTATAAATGCTCAGTAACAAGAGCACAATGTCTCCCTCAAGAGATCCTCACTTATAGGTGTGAACTGGAGGGAATTTCTCTCCTACATCTAAAACCAACTGCAATGTACATAATTCATTCTCAGTTTCTTGGTCAGGCAGCTATGTGATGTAGTGGATGAGGCACTGGACTGGGACTCTGGTGACTTTCCACTGACCTGCTGTGTAACTCTGGGCATGTCACTTTGCTTCTCTTGTGCCTATGTTTGCCTTCCCATGCTTTCTCTAGCTGGGGCCTGGACTGTCTCTTGCTATGTTTATATACCGTACCTAGCACAATAGGGCTATGAACCTGGTTAGTTATAATGCTAATAAATTATTCTAGTAATTGTCCAGGATCAAACAGATCAAGACACGCTGTCCCCAGCTCCCTGCCACTCCCCTCTAGCTGTCATTAGACAGAAAGCGTTTATATCAGCAAGGAGCTCTCTCCTTCTAATACAATTGCACAATGTTAAAGGGAGCTAGTTTAGAGTTAATCATGATTTCCCCATGAAAGATTAAATACTAATTATTTCCCCCGTAACTGTTCTAACTGCTTTAAAATCTTCAGAGGATTCCAATATTGGCATGACCTACAGTTTACAGGGACCCAGATGACTCCCACATACCACCTAATTAGTGATGACTTTGCACAGAAGGCATCACTTTGAAACTTTACATTTTCCACATGTGTTTTCAGGTTAAAATGCTGGATAATAACCATCCCTACTTGCTACAATAGATGAGTCAGAACTTAGAAGCACATCACTGAGGAGCACCCAAAACCTTCCCCAACCAGAATACTCCTTGTAACACTTGCTAACAAGTGAAAGACTTGGAGGGGGTCTGTTCTGCTCTCCCTGTCAATGGGAGCTAACCGTGCGTAGGGAGAGGAGAACACAATGAACACGAATATATTGCATTAAATACACATTAAAATGAGTAAGTATTAACAGTTGGGGAATAATTTTCCAATGCTGTTAATAAGCAGGTTATGCTTTGGTCAATGTGACTTCATTAGCTCGCACAAGCTCAACAACCTTGGTACTTGGGAGACAGCCAAGTGGAAAAACAGTTAACAGAAGCACTGCTGGTGATTCAGTAGGTGGTACTCTTCCCTCTGGCTCCCTGCTGACCACTTTGCCCCAACATGGTGTGAACAAGTCTTGTGCAGCTGGAGGTGTGCGGCCTTCCAGCGGAGAGAGGAAATTACAGTTGGACAAATACTGCAAAGCAGTTTCCAGAACTACTTTGTTGGAATTTTAAAATCAATTTACTTTTACTGGGTCTGTGCTGCATTAGTATCAGCTTCCTGCAGGAATCCTAGAGGATGAGGTTTCTGGAATACGTGACCCAACAGACAATTTAAAGCAAAGACATGCATTAATTTTAAATGTGTATCTGCATTGGAACACTGATTCATAGTATATCAGGGTTGGAAGGGACCTCAGGAGGTCATCTAGTGCAACCCCCTGCTCAAAGCAGGACCAATCCCCAACTAAATCATCCCTGCCAGGGCTTTGCCAAGTCTGACCTTAAAAACCTCTAAGGAAGGAGATTCCACCACCTCCCTAGGTAACCCATTCCAGTGCTTCACCACCATCCTAGTGAAAAAGTTTTTCCTAATATCCAACCTAATCCCCCACCCCCCCACTGTAACTTAAAACCATTACTCCTTGTTCTGTCATCTGGTACCACTGAGAACAGTCTAGATCCATCCTCTTTAGAACCTCCCTTCTGGTAATTGAAAGCAGCTATCAAATCCCCCCTCATTCTTCTCTTCTGCAGACTAAATAATCCCAGTTCCTTCAGCCTCTCATCATAAGTCATGTGCTCCAGCCCCATAATCATTTTTGTTGCCCTCTGCTGGATGCATTCCAATTTTTCGACATCCTTCTTGTAGTGTGGGGCCTAAAACTGTATGCAGTACTCCAGATGAGGCTTCACCAATGCCAAATAGAAGGGAATGATCACATCCCTCAATCTGCTGGCAATGCTCCTACTTATACAGCCCAAAATACTGTTAGCCTTCTTGCAACAAGGGCACACTCTTGACTCATATCGAGCTTTTCATCCACTGTAACCCCCAGTTCTGCAGAACTGTTGCTTAGCCACTTGGTCCCATGTAGCAGTGCATGGGATTCTTCCGTCCTAAGTGTAGGACTCTGCATTTGTCCTTGTTGAACCTCATCAGATTTCTTTTAGCCCAATCTTCTAATTTGTCTCGGTCACTCCGTATCCTATCTCTACCCTCCAGTATATCTACCACTCCTCCCAGTTTAGTGTCATCTGCAAACTTGTTGGTGCAATCCACGCCATCCTCCAGATCATTAATGAAGATATTGAACAAAACTGGCCCCAGGACTGACCCTTGAGGCACTTCGCTTGATACTGGCTGTCAACTAGACTTGGAGCCACTGATCACTATCCATTGAGCCCAATGATCTATCCACCTTATAGTCCATTCATCCAGCCCATACTTCTTTAACTTGCTGGCAAGAATACTGTGGGAGACCGTATCAAAAGCTTTGATAAAGTCAAGGAATAACACGTCCACTGCTTTTCCCCTCACCCACAGAGCCAGTTATCTCATTATAGAAGGCAATTAGGTTGGTCAGGCATGACTTGCCCTTGGTGAATCCATGCTGCCTGTTCCTGATCACTTTCCTCTCTTCTAAGTGCTTCAGAATTGATTCTCAAAGTTACACTCTTCCACCCAGGAAGAAACATACCAAGTGATCAAGATGGTCAAACAAAGAAGCTCAAATTTCAAATAATGTAGAACCTCAGAATTATGAACACCAGAGTTATGAACTGACCAGTCAACCACACACCTCATTTGGAACTGGAAGCACATGATCAGGCAGACCAAAATAATAACAAAATATACAGCACAGTACTGTGTTAAACATAAACTACTTTAAAAATATAAAGGGAAAGCAGCTTTTTTCTTCTGCATAGTACTGTTTGAAAGCTATAGTAAGTCAATGCTCAGTTGTAAACTCTTGAAAGAACCACCATAAAGCTTTGTTCAGAGTTATGAACATTTCAGAGTTATGGACAACCTCCATTCCCAATATGTTCGTAATTCTGAGGTGCTACTGTAGTCAAGCCAGAAGAGACGTGGAAGGTAATTCTGTTTAATGCCAGAATCCCTGGGTGAAATGCTATGGATTGTTTCACAGGAGATCAGACTAGATGAATCTTAAGGATCCCCGTGTGAGTCTAGATGGTTTGAATACATCCCCAGCAAGAGGTCTGAGGCAAACGATGCATGACTGATCTCCAGTATATGCAGGAGAGCGACCCTGATGTTCACATTCTGCTGGTGACGCTTTAAAAGAGAAGGGAGCGGGAGAGGGACCGAAGTTCTGCAGGTATAAAAGACCAGATGATATCCCAGGAAGCCCTGCCTCTTTGCACATTGCTTTGCCTGAAAGAAACACAACCCGCTGCTGGTCAACCCACTGCAATGGCAGCCAATTCTAAACAAAGTGGTAGGTAGCCACCAGCAGGCTGATTGCTGGGACGTGCGGTACCATTGTCTCTCATCCTTGTCTGTCCACTTCCAGCTTCTGCTAGAACAAGGGGTGGATGCTGTCTTCTGCTTGGCCTTAAGTGATGGCCTGAGCCTAAAAGAGATGTTGAGCAGTGCAGTAGAAAACACACTTTGTCCATTTCCAACTCAGCATCTCTCTGGTATTCATCATTTTTCATACCTGCTCTCAGATGAAATGCTTCACACTGGGCAAGTTTCTCTTTTCACTTAAACCTGTTTTACACTGCACCTGAATGGACTTATTCCAGATTTCTACCAAGGTAGTATTACCCACACACCTCCTGGGTGTGGTGTTCTGTCCTATCTAGGGGCACCGAGACCACTTCAGGAGAGATTAATGAGTCTGCGCTACAGCCTTAGCTAACAGCCAATTGGCTTTTAGCTCATGCAGTAGAGGCTGACGTATTTAGCTTCCGAAGTCCCGGGTTCAATTCTGACTGTCAACGACCATGGTCTGTTGGTATTACAAGTGGGGGCTCATCTGAGATTTCAACTGGGAAGTCTCTGAAGCTTGGGATGTGCTTCCTCAGCTAGGGAAAGTATGTAACCCACACACCTTCTTGGAGTGGTGTTCTGTCCCATCTAGTGGCACCGAGACCACTTAGAGAGAGATGAATGAATCTGCTCTACCACCTTAGCTAAGGGCCAGGTGGCTTTTAGCTCATGCAGTAGAGAATAATGCATTTAGTTCCAGAGGTCCCAGTTTCAAACCCCGCCACCAACAACTGAGGTCTGTCAGCATTACAGTAGCAACAAGGTGAATCAGGCCCATTGCCTCTCGAGAAGGTACTGGCATCGCAGAAAAACTCCCCTGTGAATTAGCTAATCCATAGCTTGTTAAGATACAGAGCTACTGATCAGTTCCAAGAAATAAAACCATTGGAAAATGGAAGTCTAGCCCAGGAGCACAATAATCAACTCTTCAGCCAGAAGTCAGCCCTCCCATATCCAGTAAGGGCGATTCTTAATGCATCTATCACAGAATAATGTCATCAGTGCTATAGCCACTGGTAACTTGAGAATGACCAAGTATTCACAGGCTATAAGCCATCCTAATAGCAGATTGGATTTCAGTTTAATGATGTTGGGATCCTTCTTCCACCTTCTGCCTCTTACGGACTAAAGACTTGGCGGAGCTTATGTGAGAGTATTGTATAAGTCATATCCTGCCACTCATTAACATCTTCACAGACTCAGCAGTCACCAGTTACAATCTCTCTCATATGTCATGTCAATTAGTATTGTTACTGTATTCCAGTAGTGCCCACAGTACATGGTGCTTTAAAGATACATAAAAAAACCTAGGGTCCCTGCTCCTAAAGAGTTTACAATATAAATCAGCTCCCAGTTTCCCTGGACATACAGAAAGGAGGCAGAAGGTGTCCTTTGCCCACCATTGGTTGTATCAACCCTTTCAATTCTCCTGATTCCCATCTATGGCTCAATCAACAGCCCAGACTTATGCCAATAAGACATTCATACCTCATCACATCATAGGTTCTATTTATACACACACATACATATATCACACCCAATAATATTGTGCAGCCATTAGATGTTTCCACACATTGTACAGAATGGTAAACAAGAGAGGCAAAAGTGGAAGTCAAGCTGTGTGGAGGTCTGTTGATTATAGTTGTTTTTTTCAGTAAAGGTCTCCTATGTAAGAGACAAAGAGTCCTGTGGCACCTTATAGACTAACAGAAGTATTGGAGAATGAGCTTTCGTGGGTGAATACCCATTTCGTCAGACACATGCAGTGGAAATTTCCAGAGGCAGGTATAAATATGCAGGCAAGAATCAGTCTAGAGATTACGAGGTTAGTTCGAAAAGGGAGGATGAGGCCCTCTTCTAGCAGCTGAGGTGTGAACACCAAGGGAGGAGAAACTGCTTTTGTAGTTGGCAAGCAATTCACAGAGAGAGAAGATCTCACAAAACCGGGTGACTGGGCAAACAAAATGGCAGATGAAATTCAATGTTGATAAGTGCAAAGTAATGCACAGTGTAAAAAAAATAATCCCAACTACACATGAATAATGATAGGTTCTGAATGAGCTTTTAGCACCCAAGAAAGAGATCTTGAGTCACCATGGAAAGTTCTGTGAAGGCATCATCTCAGTGCACAGTTCAGAAACAGTCAAAAAGGCCAACAGTATGTGAGGAACCATTAGGAAAGATATAGATAATACAACAGAAAATATCATAATGTCACTATAGAAATCCATGGTACACTTATACCTTGAATGTTGTGTCCAGTTCTGGTTACCCTATCCTAAAAAGGTTATAGTGCATGAAGTTCAGAGAATGGCAATAAAGATGATCAAGGCTATGGGACAGCTTCCACATGAGGAGAGACTGAAAAGATTAGTGCTGTTGATCTTAGAAAAGAGAGGACTAAATGGGGGGATATGATAGAGGTCTATAAAATCATGACTGGTTTGAAGAAAGGGAAAAAGGAAGTGTTATTTACCCCTTCACATAACACAAGAACCAGGAATCAACCAATGAAATTAATAGGCCGCACGTTTAATACAAACAAGAGGAAGTACTTTTTTCACACAGTGCAAAACTAACCTGTGGAACTCATTGCCATGGGGTATGGTGATGGTCAAAAGTATAACAGGGTTAAAAAAGAACTAGATAAGTTCATGGAGACTAGGTCCATCAATGGCTGTTAGCCAAGACAGTCAGGGATGCAGCCTGATGCTCGGGATGAACCTAAACCTCAAACTACCAGAAGCCAAGCATGGAAAACAGGAGTGGTTGCTCCATAACTACCCTGTTCTGTACATTTCTCCTGAAGCTCTGGTAGTGGCCACTGTCAGAATACAGGATACTAGGCAAGAGGGACCATGGTCTGACCCAGTATGGCAGCTCGTAAGTTCTTATGTTGTATATAGACCTTCTCTGTCAGTGGTTGGCAAATGTTTAGAGAAAGCCATAGCTGGAGAGAGACTATGGATCAGACCTCTCTACCATGAAGCAGTGGATGACAAAATAAAATAAAAATTATAGTAATAATACAAGTGGATTAGGATGCTCCTGTGGGGGAGAGTGCTTCTCACTGCCATACTGTCATGCCCCTAAAGAGCTTACACTATGGGTATGTCTACACTACCCTCGGATTGGCAGGCAGCAATTGATCCAGCGGGGGTCGTTTTATCACGTCTAGACTAGACGAGATAAATCAACCCCGAGAGCTCTCCCGGGGACTCCTTTACTCCACCACCTCGAGAGGTGCAGGCAGAATCAATGGGGGAGTGGCAGCAGTCGACTCACCGCAGTGAAGACACCACAGTAAGTTGATCTAAGTACGTCAACTTTAGCTAAATTATCCACCCCCACCAGCGTAGACCAAGGCTACGTATCAGCTCTCAGCTGATCAGGATCTGCAAAAGTTCTCAGACTGCAGAGAGGGGGCTGCTCACAGGAACAGCTCCTTTCCTCTGAAATACACTCTGGGCTCCCTTTGTCTAAAAATAGCCTAAACTGATTGATCCTCAGGGCACATCATTTTAGGACAGCTGCTGCTGAAGCCAATGCTCCTGGGGCAGGGGGTATATTTAGTGAAAATGGGGAACTTGGATTATTTTGGGGTTGCTGGATTATTTAGCAGCATTAGATATCCTGGGATAGCTATTTATCCCTCTGGGGGGTCAGGCACGTCTTCATGGATCTCAAGGAATAGTAAATAATAAAATAATTAATTATAGGCCAATAAGAAGTCAAAAGAGAGAGCAATATTCCTGCTGTTTCTGGCCAATACTCTGAGCTGCTCAGAGCTACAGTAGTAGGGGCCATATAAGCACTGAGGCAGGGATGTTCAAGGAAATCAAAGGGCAGAGTATATTTAGAACTGATAGAAAGGAAACATTTCTATATGTAACATCACTCAGTCCAGGACACACAGGACACTGCCACAGGAGAACGGCTTGTAGAAATCTACCTTGTTATCGGGACTGATATTTCTTCCACAGAAAGGACCAGCCTATGGGCCCGATCCTGGAAGTTGTTTCATGTGGTGATGGTGGGCCTGAGGGTGAGGACGTTGACTTTCGTGGGGATCTGCATGCATATAACAATTCTCCAACATAGCTGAGCTTGGAGGATTGGAGTCTATGACTGAACAAGCATGACTCCATGCACTTCTTCTGAGCAGCACTATGAAATTAACTCATACTTTTATAACTAATGAGCATTAAAAAGTAATTCCCAGGGATTATTAAAAGGGGTGATTCATGGCAACAAACTTCCTGCTAGCCAATGGCAACTGGTCCTAAGGATAATACTTCTAAGGAAAAAGGGGCGGTAATCCATAAAACAGAGACAAATGCTTCCACAGACTTCTCTGAAGGGCAATTGTGTTGAATGCACAGGTGCCACCTGCTAGCAGTTTGGGAATAACTCCATGGATGCTGCCCTCTGACTGTATACTAACAGAACTGGGAGCATATTATGTGATGAAGGATGTATTCCCCATGTCTTTGCCATTCTTCAGCAAACAGATGATTTGATGTGCTGTTAGCTTTTCTCCGTAGCTGGTTGAATGCTAGTTTGATGACTAATTGACAGCAAAGTTGAAGTAGATAATATCTGGAATTATTTTTCATGTTATTCAACTTGCTCTGCTATGTGCCACAAGCCGAGAGGGTTATAGCTATCACATACAACAGCTTTTAATCCACTGATCCCTCCCTACCATGGATTTCAGGAAAGGAAGAATTGCATTGAGCATTTAGCACAGGGCCATTAATCATAGCCTGTTGATACCGGAATTGGCATTCCATACCATAAATTGCTTATATCGCAGCTTTCATGCAATGCATCACAAAGCTTAATGAAACACAATAGAACAACAAATCATTACCAGAGCCAAAGGGCACCTCATAAAATCTACTTGAACAACGCAAGCTGTATCAAGCAATTTAAAAACGAATACAATCAGTGATCCTGATACTTCCTAGGAGAAGACAGTTCCATCCACAAGGTGAACAGCATCTAAAAGGCATCCTAGTCATGCAGATTTCAAGCAAACTTTGAAACAGGAAGCTTTTCTTCTGATCTCAAAGGATGCCTGTAGACTTAAAGGGGCAGATACTCCTCACACCCTGTCAAGCTTCAGGCAGTTACTTCTGATTTCCACCAGCAGGAAGCCATGATGATAAATCTCAGAAAGTTAAGAGAAGAACAATAACCCTGGGCCAGAGCAATGTAATTCCCTTATTATTATTATTCATTATTTGTATTCAGGTAGTGCTAGATGCTCTGATATGAATTAGAACCTATTTACTGTGCAAACACATAGTGTGAGACAGTTTCTTCCACACAGGGCTTGGAATTTAAATGGCTAAGACAAATAAGTGTTATCCTCAGTTTACAAAGAGGGAGCAGAGGCCCAGGGAGTATCTAGCTCTTCTGAAATGCTTTTCATCAGTGGATCTCCAAGTGTTTTACAAAGGACGGCAGTACCATTATTCCCCTTTTACAGAGGGGGAAACTGAGGCATAGAGAGGCAAAGTGACTTGCCCAAGGTCACCCCACAGGCCAGTGGCAGAGGTGGGAATAGCATGAGTCCCAGTCCAGTGCCCTCACCAGGCCTTATTTTCTTTTAGGGAAAAAATGACGAATGATTTTGAAATCCAAAATATGTGTCTATCCAGGAATAGCTGAAAAACTTTTGGGTGGGGTGAGTTCTTTCCCAGTGGCTGAGGAATGTGCTGCAGGAGCCAGCTTGGCAAACCCCCTGGAGAACTGCCCTACAATACAAGTGGAATGTGTTTGAATAATCCTTTCAAGTCGCAAGTGAGATGTTAACAGTCACCGGGCAATCTGACTTAAATAGTACAACGTCCAGCCTTCAGTTACTCTGGGGCGCCCCCACTGCCGGGAATGGATTAATAGCCCAACGTTAAATATAGAATGGAATTCCTCTGTCGCTGCACCAAGGAAGAGGTGGACTTGCCTGAGTCTGAGAGCTTTGTTTGTCATAGGGTTTGGAAAAGACAGTCAAGTGATATTATTATCCTTTGTATTGCATGAGCACATAGAGGCCTCTGCTGGGATCGGGGCTCCATGGTGCTGGGCAGGGCACAAAGTCCTGCTCCAGTGGGCAGAGAAATAGAGGCACAAAGAAGTGACGTGTCTTGCCCAGAGCCACACAGCAGGTCTGTGGCAGTGCTGGAACTAGAATCTCGGTCTTGTGATTCCCAGCCCAGTTGTCTAGTCACTAGGTCATATTGACTCTCTTGCACATATAGCACAACAAGACACCCCTCAGAAGAAAGTAAAGGAGAGGGAAAGTGAGCCTGATTCTCTAGTCTTCAATCAGGAAGCAAATGGGATATGTGTGGTGAGCCAGGACCACAAGATCTGGCGTAGTCTTATTTACAACTAACAGTAAATAAGTTGTAAATAATAGTTGTAAAGATCAACAGCTGAAAAGCTCTAGATAAGAATGGGTTGTTATTTAAATAATGGAAACATCCAATCTCCTAGAACTGAAAAGGACCTTGAAAAGTCATTGACTCTAGCCCCCTGCCTTCACTAGCAGGACCAAGTACTGATTTTGCCCCAGATGCCTAAGTGGCCCCCTCAAGGTTTGACCTTACAACGCCAGGTTTAGCAGGCCAATACTCAAACCGCTGAGCTATCCCTCACCCATTGTTGAAGTAGATCTTATGGTGATAGCTTAGCTGAGTTTTCTTTCAGCTTGACAAGCATTTCCACTCTCCAGAACATGCTAACCTGTATTACACAGTTATATTTGCACTCTACCGTAAGTATATTTGCAAATGTTGGTACGTTGGTGGATGTCTCCCTTAAAACATGTGATAAAAGCACCTAAATTCCTTTACCTCACAGCACTGCAGAGTCATTGCCCAACTCTGAATAAAACAGCAATGTAATGTAGAGAGGCGGCATGCTGTAGCCTTGAAAGGAGCCAAGAACATCCAACAATATAATATATTCAAGGGCTAGTAGCAGGTAGTATCTTCAAGAACTGGTACAGTAGTGTAACTCACACAAACAGGCCTTTTAGTTTTATAGCTTTCCATTATGTGCTCAGCTTACACTGGGCACACTTGATAACTTTATCTGCATGAATTCCAAAATGATGGTCCAAGTCCAAACGTGATAATAAGGTAACAAAAGATGCTTTAACAAAGTCAAGGGCAATGAACTCGAAGTCGTGATATCAAAGGAAAAAGAAAGTTCTCCTAGTTTTCCTTTGCCTCATTTTGGATTCAGGAAGTGCCCTCTGTGTGTATGCTTTCAATTCAGCACCAGATAATTTCAAACAAGCTATGCCCTTATCAAATCCATTTTTAAGTAAATGGGATTCAACACTCAAACCCAAAGCCGGGATTGAAATCTCCTGGTGACTGGGCCACGTGTGTGCTGATGTGTAGGACTGCCATGGTCTATTTGGCCCAGGTCCTCAAAGAACATAAGAACGGCCATACTGAGTCAGACCAAAGGTCCATCTAGCCCAGTATCCTGTTTTCCAACAGTGACCAATGTCAGGTGCCCCAGAGGGTATGAACGGAACAGGCAATCATCAAGTGATCCATTCCCTATCACTCATTCCCAGCTTCTGGCAAACAGAGGCTAGGAACACCATCCCTGCCCAGCCTGGCTAACAGCCATTGATAGATCCATCCTCCATGAATTTATCTAGTTCTTTTTTTTAACTCTGTTATAGTCTTGGCCTTCACAACATCCTCTGGCAAGGAGTTCCACAGGTTGACTGTGTGTTGTGTGAAGAAATATTTTCTTTTGTTTGTTTTGAACCTCTATTAAATTTTTTATATAAAATGTTATATATAAAATTGATGTGGTCCAGTCTTGGTTGCTAACGATAAAAGAGTGAGATAAGAGTAGTCTAGTCTGATAGCCCTCCTTGTTATGTACTCTTTTTAAATAATAAAGGCAATCTAATACCCAATCCTTATGGAACCAAAACTGGCAGCTGATGACATTCTGATCCCAGTGCTGTCCGGTTTAGTCAATAACTCAAATTGACATTCTTTTATAGACAGATAATTAACAAACTATAACTCCCCTTTTTTACATTCGTGCATCTCCCCTTTTGTCTGATACATACTGCAAATTTCCAAGTACATATGGCAATATTCAAATTTTTCATACTAATGCAATTAGTGGTCAGAACATTTGTTCTGATCAGCATAATATACTCTTTAATATTAAGCTTTCCACTCTTAATAAGCATTACAAATTACTCACAAAGCTTGACAGGAATCATAGAATATCAGACTTGGAAGGGACCTCAGGAGGGCACCTAGTCTAACCCCCTGCTCAAAATAGGACCAAACCCCAAACAGTTTTTTACCCCAGTTCCCTAAATGGCCCCCTCAAGGATTGAGTTCATAATCCTGGGTTTAGCAGGCCAATGCTCAAACCACTGAGCTATCCTTCCCCACACCCTTAATCCACCACTCGACCACACTACCTACATATGCTAGGGGGCTGGTTCACTTGAGACTAGGCCTGTACTTAGCAATAGGCCCTTTGGCCAAATGGTTAACAATATTTAAGCACCTAACTCCCAATGGGAGTTGGGTGCCTGAAGGATCTAGGCCTTGGCCCCTTGCCACTTACGTTTTAAGGAACTCACCTTGGGTAAACCTCTTGTATTCCTAGAGGCACTAGGAAGTGCACTAATGGTGAGGGTTGCCAGTGCAGGAGAAGGTTAGTATATTTTTAGCAATCCGGTTTTCTTGATGTTGCAGCACTGTGTGGGGATTGGTGGGAGCTGCCCCCACATAACTGAGACCATTATGTAGTCTATCATGTAACTATTTGTACAGTCATGGGTGTACCCAAGCACGTGCTTCCCCTCCACTCACCACTGAAATGAATCTGCTTCAGTACTGAGATGCACTAGCAAATTCACAGGTTTTGAGCAACGTTACATGGCAGCAGAGTGACCAGATGTCCCGATTTTATAGAGACAGTCCCAATTTTTGGGTCATTTTCTTATATAGGCTCCTATTACCCCTCACCCCCGATTTTTCACGTTTGCTGTCTGGTCACCCTACATAGCAGTTAGGAGCATATGTCCATGAAGTCCAATACACTGTGATGGGAGTGACTTATGCCTGATCTTTCAGAGAAAGGTGGGAAAAACCCATAATGTACCTCGCCAATTCTGTACATATCCCAACAAGGACATTCCTTCCTGATCTGTCTGTCTATCCACTGGTGCCCTAAAGCAGGACAGGAGAATGAAAAATACCTAATCCAGCTGAGCTGATACAGGAATTTTTTGAAATAAGCAACATGTAACGTACCCATCTGGAATGTAGCTATTTTCCATCACTACTAGAATCATCCATTCTCTCTGACCACTGACTGGAAAAGGTGCTAGGAAGTTGGTGCACTTGGGCTACTTTGCTGGTATCCGCCCCTACAATACACAGGTCTGCAACATGGAAAAAATACTGTTATTGGCAGATATAGGACCAAATGCATGTGCTAATGAGAGCGTGTTATCATCATGACAGAGCTGATCTTTCAGTTTGCAAAATGATCAGTGGAAATTCTCTATCAGAATTGTGGTAAAAAAAATAAATAAGACAAATCCTGGAGCCTTCCTTGGTTTTTACTTGAATGGGAGGTTAGCCTGATTAAAGAGAGGTTGGGTTAATAACAGCAGCTTTGCATTTCTATTTCATCTTGGCTGCTAAAGAATCCTATAATGCTTTACTAACTATGATCCAAATCCTGTCATCCTTAATCAGTCCTTCACAAGAAATGTCTCACTGAAGTGAGTGGGAGTTTTGCCAGTATAAAGACTTCAGGACTTTTTGAATACATACAAAAATCTTTAAACCACTGCAAAATAGCCACTTCTGACATAGCAAAGGGCAGATGAGCAAGAATTGTGCGCACAGCACACTACATAACAAAATGGGAGAGAGAAAGGACAACAGAACTAAAAGAGAAGAGCCACAGGATGTTTATTTTGAAATCTTTTTATCTTGGTCATCATTAACATGCACGACCGGAGAGAATACAATCATTTACATTATACAGATGTTTATCCTTGTTAGCATTAACCTAATCAATTCCCATCTCCACACAGCTATAATAAATCCTATCCATAACTATAAAACAATATCCATAGATCTCACCTATTAATTTCACTTTATTTAATTGGCAAAGCATTAAGAGCCCTCAGGACTTGAGAGGACAACAATATAAATACCAAGTTAGAAGGGACTAGTTAAGAGTTCGCAGTGCACATTGTCCACAGGTAAATAGTTACTCCATTGCCATGAAATCTTTAACGTCCAGGCACAGCAGGTAGGGCTATGATATTTTTATTGATCTCATCCACAAGACACACAAAGAATAAATAAAAGTCAAGCTCAGTCAACCACAGCAGAATTTGAACCTCTACTTCTAGGCAATCTAGTTATGCCAAATCCTGTGCATAAGCTGTTAAGACTTCTCCCAATGAGATATAGTCACTGCTGGCAGGGGGACACAATCATTTGCAACTACCAAAGAGTTGTTTCAGGCGAGGACGTGAAGAATAATTTGGCCAGTAGAAATATAGTAGGATTTTTAGGTAGGCAGAATGCAAGGATAATGCTATGATTAGGGAGGCTCTGGTTATTCATTTCTGTTCTGGGAGAACAGACTCAGACAAGAGGTATTGAGCTGTCACTCATTGCCATGAATGGGAAATATGTCTTGGGTCTTGTTTGAACAACGTTAGGTAGGTAAGAGAGTGATCGCATTATTAAGGGCAGACACTGTAAGTCTCTTTTGCTCTGCCATTTATTATTGCCCAGCCTTTATTCTCTCCAGTTTCTAGGAAGACAGAAGCAGAACTAACCATGCAAGTGTCTTCTCACTCTGCCTCCAGCTAAAAGCCGAGCAGGCAAAGGCCTGCAGAGAATTCTTTCCAGGAAATCCCCTTTAAAGCTTGCTAGCTCAGTGGCTCAGACAGACCCTTTCAAAAGATATAGCTGGTCCAAACATTGGTAAGGCAGTGGAGGAGCAGAGCAGAGTTTTGCCACCAAATATAAATCCATGTTCTTGGGTGCAGAGTGTTTCCTACAACTTTATCTTTAGAGCTGAATAATAATTACATTATTGTTATAAGAGAGAAATTGAAGCGAGGGGGGGAAGATGTGTATGGGGCCATGTTGTACTCTTGCTAATGTTCCCTTCCCAGCTCAGCAACTGACTTGCTGTGTATCCCTGGGTAAACCACTTAACTGACTTGTCCCACCATTACCCCATGTTACCCATCACAAATGGTGCTGGGGGATTTTCTTGCCATGTTTGGGGCCCTTCAGCAGCTTCTGACATCATGACATCAAGCTTGCTGCAAAGCTACCGATATATAGAACCACAGTTACGCCAACTCTGCTGCATGGAGGTGAGACGTGGGTGCAGAGGGAGGCTGAAGGACACCGGATTGATGTTTTCATTTCACATGGTCATCATCAGCTGCTCTGTATCAAATGGCAGGATCAGATGAGGGCGCCAGTGAAGTTCCTTGTGAAGTGCCTTGAGGGTTTATAGGGGCAAAGTGCCAGAGCAATGGCAAGGGCTCATCACCTGAGATTTGAGAGTAGATGGAGAGGTGGCAGGCAAAGTAGGAAAAGCAGCTCTCAGACTAAGAGTGGAGAGATTATGTGAAGGTATATAAAGGAGACCAGTGCTAGGGGAATGGTGGGAGCCAGGAGAGGAGAAAAGACCATGGGTCTGGATCTAATGTGTCTGAGGGAGTTGGCTGATGTGACTGTAGAGCCATTGGCCATTATCTTTGAAAAATCGTGGTGATCGGGGGAGGTCCTAGACAATTGGAAAAAGGCAAATATAGTGCCCATCTTTGAAAACAGGAAGAAGGAGAATCCAAGGAACTACAGACTGGTCAGCTTCACCTTAGTCCCTGGAAAAATCATGGAGCAGGTCCTCAAGGAATCCATTTTGTAGCACTTGGAGGAGAGGAAAGTGATCAGGAACCGTCAACATGGATTCACCGAGGGCAAGTCATGCCTTATCAACCTGATTGCCTTCTATGACAAGATAACTGTCTCTGTGGATATGGGAAAAGTGGTGGACATGATATATCTTGACTTTAGCAAAACTTTTGATACTGTCTCCCACAGTATTCTTGCCAGCAAGTTAAAGAAGTATGGATTGGATGAATGGACTACAAGGTGGATAGAAAGCTGGCTAAATTGTCAGCCTCAACGGGTAGTGATCAATGGCTCGATGTCTAGTTGGCAGCTGGCATCAAGCGGAGTTCCCCAGGGGTCTGTCCTAGGGCTGGTTTTGTTCAATATCTTCATTAATGATCTGGATGATAGGATGGACTGCACCGTTAGCAAGTTCACAGATGACACTAAGGTGGCAGGAGAGGTAGATGTGCTGGAGGGTATGGAAAGGGTCCAGAGTGACCTAGACAAATTGGAGGATTGGTCTAAAAGAAATCTGATGAGGTTCAACAAGGACAAGTGCAGAGGAATCCCATGCACTGCTACAGGCTGGGGACTGACTGGCTAAGCGGCAGTTCTGCAGAAAAGGACCTAGGGGTTACAGTGGACAAGAAGCTGGATATGAGTCAGCAGTGTGCCCTCGTTGCCAAGAAGGCTAATGGCATATTGGGCTGCATTAGTAGAAGCATTGCCAGCAGATCAAGGGATGTGATTGTTCCCCTCTATTCAGCATTGGTGATGCCAGCTGTGGAGTATTGCATCCACTTTTGGGCCCCTGACTAAAGAAAGGATGTGGACAAATTGGAGCGAGTCCTGGGTCCAGTACTATTTAGTATGTTCATTAATCATTCGGATAATGGAGTGGAGAGTATGCTTATAAAATGACATCAAGCAGGGAGGGGTTGCAAGCACTTTGGAGAACAGGATTAGAATTAAAATGACCTTGGTGAATTAGTCTGAAATCAACAGAATGAAATTCAGTAAAGACAAGTGCAAAGTACTGCATGTAGGAAGAAAAAAAATCAAATGTACAACCACAAAATGGGGAATAACAGGTAGTGCTGCTGAAAAGGATCTGGGGCTATAGCAGATCACAAATTGAATATGAGACTACGTGTGATGCAGTTACAAAAAAGGCTGATATTATCCTGTATTAACTGGATTATTGTATCTAAGACATGAGAGATAATTATTCTTCCCTACTTGGCAATGGTGAGGTCTCAGCTGGAGTATTGTGTCCAGTTTTGGGTTCCATAAAGATGTGGATAAATTGGATTCCAGTGGAGGGGAACAAAAATGATCAAAAGTTTAAAAAACCTGACCTCTGAGGAAAGATTTAAAAAACTGGGTATGTTTGATCTCGGGAAAAGAAGACTGAGGGGGACCTGAAAATAGTCTTCTAATATGTTAAAGGCTGTTCAGAGGATGGTGATCAATTGTTGTCCAGGTCCACTGGAGATAGGACATGAAGTAATAGGCTTAATCTGCAGCAAGGGAGATTTAGGTTAGATATTAGGAAAACCTTTCTAAATGTCAGGGCAGTTAAGCACTCAGATAAGTTACCAAGGGAGGCTGTGGAATCACCTTCATTGGAGGTTTTTAAGAACATATTAGACAAACACCTGTCAGGGATAGTCTAGGCCCTTCCAGCCCTGCATTTCTACGATTCTATAAAGCAAAAAGCAACTTTGAACTCTGCCTGAAAGGGGCAAATAGCTGCTGTAAGCCAACAGAGACTGATGTCCCAACTGTAGTTCTGTCATTTGCTTTTTAACTTACTACCTGATCCATTGAGACTAGAGCCGTGAATTAGAATCAGGGCAGACACATTGGATGAGATGAATTAATGTCCCCACCCTTGCCCCCAAAGACAAAGCAAGCCAGTTCCAGGATTCACAAACACTGGGGTGACATTTCCCCCCATCAGAGGGGTAGCCATGTCCGTCTGTATCCACAAAAACGAGGAGTCTGGTGGCACCTTAAAGACTAACAGAGCTATTTGGGCATAAGCTTTCGTAGGTAAAAAACCCCACTTCTCCATGCATCTGAAGAAGTGGAGTTTTTACCCACAAAAGCTTATGCCAAAATAAATCTGTTAGTATTTAAGATTTCCCCCTGTTTTTTTCCAGTGGCCGTGTGGCCCTTCACTTCCAGGTTCTAGCTGAAACTATCTGTGGGAGCAACTAAGATTTTGCGGCAGGGGAAATAGAAAGGCAGGGTATTCTGCTGAGAGATCCCACCTGGTTTTGCACGCTCAAGTATGTTCAAGCAAGCAACCCAGCCTTTGGGGGCTTATCTTACCAGCACCAAAACTTTCAAATGTATGTGGGTTCTCCTGCCATAAATTAGACGTGACTAGTTTTGCAAAGGCTTTTCTTTCTCTTGGTGAATATTGGTGGCAATCTGGCCTTCAGGTTCCTGTATTCTGAGTGTTTTCAAGGAGGGAAAGAGAGGCACAGAGAGTTTAAATGACTTGCCTGATGTTATGCACAAAGTCTGTGACAGAACTAGAACCCACATCTCCTAGGGCCAGTGCCTAGAGGTTACTTTTCAAAAAGCACCAAAGTGGTTTAGGAGCACAGGTCCCATTGACTTGGGGCTCATTCTCCTAAATTTCCTAGGTGCCTTTGAAAATCCCCTCATTGTATGAACCAGTCCTTATCTGTTACTTTTCACCATATTCTGAATCAAACAAGTTGTACTAAAAAAAAATTAAAATTCATAACATGCTTTTGTATCTTTCTCATGGTAATGAGTGTTTCCTAAAATATTGATGACTTTCTGTAGGATGGGCCCTTGTCTGTCCTTAAATTAGCCATGTATGGAGACTTATTTATACAAACCCCTTCAGTGCTGGCTGGTGGCTAAAATAGAATGACAATCCACCCATAGCAGTGAAGCAATGATTTCTAGTTGCATATGCACGTGCTAAAGTATTATCCAAACAATACTTAACATATTTGTATTAATTGCCTGGGTCTCTGTGCGTGATTTGAATTCTGATACTATGGGCATGATTAAAGTGGCAATGCTTTTTTGAATGCTATAATGGTTTTATTTTTTCCTATAGCTTATTTTGGTATTTGTTATGAGAAAGGTTCCATCACAGTTAGTTGCCTTGGTTACTAATGATTTTCTTGTATTCACATGTAGTTCCCTCTATTTAAACATAGCACCTAATCTCTCTGCTGTTGTGTTATATAATGTGACAAGGCCAGAGGCTGCAGTATGCCTGAGGTTATGGGTCTGATTGCATGAAAGGAATTTCCAATTTTTTTTAAGTAGCATTCAGTTGAGAGATTCTGCTTGATGATTATCCATATTCCTTTTTCCTTATATCACTGTGGAACCTCTATGGCTGGAGATGCAATTAAAGAAACCAAAGGCAGCTACAGCTATACCTGTGTGCCAGTGTTTGAAAGCTGTGAACACAGAGTAGCATTCATTTCTAAGTTGTATTAGAGTAGTACCTGGCAGCCCCAGTGGAAATCAGGGGCCCTATCATCTTAGGTCCTGGGCAATAAGAATGAGTCAGTGTGCAAAGGAGCTGCACTATAAATAAACAAGATGGAAGGGTGAGAGGCAGAATGGTATCTTTGTTTTACAGATGGGGAACGGAAATACAGAGAGATTCCAGCAACTTGATCAAGGTCAGACAGCATCTGCAGCAGTTAGGAGACCTGAGTTCAGTTCCTGAGGGTCCTGCTAGTGCCATAGCCACAAGAACAACCTCCCTCTCAGCGGCAGGGGTAAGGAAGAAATTATCTGGGGTGGCACAAAGAGGACCATCGAGCAGTGATTAGACGATAATTTATTCAAAAGAAACTCTGGAGTGACTGGTAGAGAAAATACAGATGAGGAGGAAGAGATGGGGGCCTGACTCGGAGATGGTGAGCACCTCCTGGGAGAGGCGGAATGTCCTCAGCACCCATTCAAACAAGTGGGAATTGAAGTTTCTCAGATCAGAACTGGAGTCAGGGACATTTGGATTCATGACCAACCGCTAGAGGTGGACAGAAGAGAGATGCTTGAGGTGGAGAGAGGGGTGAAGGAGTAGCAGGTGGATTAAAGGGGGAAAGAAAGGAAACTATTTATTGTGGACCAGCTGGACCCAGGTAATAAATCAATATTAAGATGCACCAGACTGTATCAGATGCCAGGGACATAGCTGTTTAAGGGAATGTAGCCTCAGCATGATAAAATAATCCAATTTTTCTTAGGCCTATTTTAAGAACTTGCCAAAAATATTCTGAAGAAATTTCTGCAAGTTCTTGACCTCTGTAATCTTTGTGTCCAATAAGGCTATTATGCACTGCTATAGCACCCTCCATCTCTATCGAAAACCACTAATATTAATGAACTTAGCATCAGAGCACATGAGAGAGGTAGGTCATTATCATTAAACCCTGCTTTTAGAGGAAGCAGTGGCAGAAATGGAGGTAGAGAGAGATTCAGGAGTTATGCTTAAAGTTAAGCATCTAAAACAGTGGCTTGATTTTTCCCCATCCGACCCCTGCGATGTGAAGCAGCTGCAATTTCAACTGAAGTCAGTGGGAGCACTTAGTACCTCAGAAAAATCAGGTCACTTCACATGAGCAAAGGCAGCAAGTGTTCTAGAACAGTGCTTCCTCAACCTCTTTGATGCCAGGGACAGACTTCCCACCTTCCTCGACTGTGTCAGGGAGATCTCAGGGGCTAGTGCCAGTCCACAGACTGGTAGTTGAGAAACACTTTTCTAGAAGATAAATGGGCACTTTTTGTCAAAACAATGACCACGACTATAGCCAAGCAGGTATCAGAGGCTATGTCTACGCTATCGCTTACACCAGTTTAATTTAGGTTGTTCAGGGGTGTGAATAAGGCACCCCCTGATCGACTTGAGTTACACTGATCTAAGTGCTAGTGTGGACATAAGAACATAAAGAACGGCCATACTGGGTCAGACCGAAGGTCCATCTAGCCCAATATCCTGTCTTCCGACAATGACCAATGCCAGATGCCCCAGAGGGAATGAATAGAACAGGTAATCATCAAGTGATCCTTCCCCTGTTGCCCATTCTCAGCTTTTGGCAAACTGTGGGTAGGGACACCCTCCCTGCACATCCTTCTAGTAGCCATTGATGGACCTGTCATCCATGAACTTCTCCCACCATAGATGGACCTATCCTCCATCAACATAGCTGCTGCCACTCGTTGGAGGTGGATTAATTAAATCGACCATAAGCTCTCTAGTGTAGCCAGAGCCGGAGTGTCTCTGCCAGCAGCATCTGTGCTACCTGTTCTGTGCTTTGGTTTTATGCAAGTCCAATTTTAGATCATTTGAAGGAGAGGGAGGAAACTCTTTGGCGTGTATACCGCATGCTGGTTGAAATTATTATCAGAAGCAATGTTAAGGCTGGGCTAAAAACATCCCACATTGTATATCACCAGTACAACTCATCCATCATGCTCAGAAATAAACACAGTGCTTGGCAAATGGAAAGCACGCAGCAATAGAGATCTCAACTGCTGTGATAAATCCATCGCTGTCTAAAAACGGTTACTTGTTAAATCACATGCTGTTGTTTTGTCCTTCGAATCTTATATGTACTCTCAGTTGTATTCAGTTTGATAGGCTGGGTATAGACTCAAGGTTATGGTTTGGCCATAGGTACCAGCAACTGTAAGGAAACAGAGTCATAGGGTGAAAATGTGGCCTCACTGAAATTGATAGGGATTTTGTCATTGCTATCAGTGTGGCCAGGATTTCACCCATTGATTTTAAGGCCAGAAGAGGGACCATTACGATCACATAAAATTTCACCCAGTGATTCCTGAATCTCACCCAATAAGATGTGGTTGAACCCAGAGCATTTTTTTAGAAAGGTATCCAGTATTGATTTGAAGACCACCATCACATTTGTCAGTAATCAGTTCCAATACTGAATGGAGCTATTGGAACATGCATTTTATTTCTTGTTTGAACATTGTTAACTTCAACTCCCAGCGATTAGATTTCATTATACCTTGTCCCAGACATTGGATGTTGTTACAAATTACATGTTGAGATCTATCAGTTATCCAGTTTTTAATCAATTTCATTATGCCAAGTTAAAAAAAAACTAGAAAGAGATACAATTATCAAAATGTTTTGTGGTACCAAGTCAGTTACCAATTGCAGGGCCAAGAAACCAGTATCCCTGTTTTTGATCTCACTAACAGTGTGAATCAGAAGTAATTTTCTTCAAGTCAAAAAGTTTACATCAGTGTAAAACCAGTGTAAATGGGACTGGAATCAAGCTCAATGATGTTAGCTGAGGGTAGAATTTCATTCTGATATAATTATGTCAATGATGCAAATGTCAGAATGGATCTCAGCTTGACTCTCAGATCCTGTGCTAATTTAAAAGATGGGCAGTCTTAAACCAAACAACGTTTGATTTGTAATGTAAGAAAATGTGTTATATCAACTATGGAGATGGAGACCTCCAATGCCATTTCTACAGTGCCACTTTTCAGAATATTCCAACACTTTTGGTTAAAAAAAAATCAGGCCAAATTCCACAATTGCTTCCTCCCCTTACAATCTCATTGATTTCATGTGCAGTATATTACAGCTATCACATGCTGTATTATGCAGGGCATGCCTGCTGCATGAGCTACAGAGTGGCTGGCTGGTCAACAGAAAGTATTTGGTTCAGCACTGCTACACTCAGCATATATGATGCAACGATTTCCTGCTATCCACCAGCCATCACTCACCACCCTAACTATCCATCTAATGACTGCCCTAAAACAGGCTCCATTAACAGTGAAGGGCCTGAGTCACAAAGTTCAGATCCAATTAGCTCAGTGACTTTCTTTTTCATACCATAGTTCTGTCACCTCATTAGGACAGTAAGTAACACCATCTGTGTCACTCACCTAGCGGTTCAATCCAGACCAAAGAGGGGTAGTGTCACTGTCAGCCCTATAGCCTTGGGTGCCTCACAATGCTTCACTGTTGTAGCTACCAACCCGGGCTGCTCACAATCAGCCTACCAGCATGCTGGTCAGACCCCAAGTGTCTGAGTGCTAGACACCCTGGTTCAGCAACTCTGACAGCAGCCTGTCTACAGTCCCTCAGTGACTTTTACCACCTTAGTTACTACTTGCAGTCCCAACATACTTCCAGTCCTGAATTTTCCCCGAACTGAGTCCTCTGTAATATCTAGCCCTCTCCTGGACAGTTCAGAGAAATACGATTCATTTGTTCCTTTAGAGACACAAAAACACTTTGTAGCTTATTAACGTAACTGAGGTGAATACACACTTCCCTGTAAACCCAGCACTGAGTTAGTTTATGGTAAACGTGAAATAAATGTATTAACAAATTACACATAGGGTTAAGTCAGTTGAAGTAGGAGGAATTAAGATAGAGTCACAAGTAAAACAAAATATGCTTCTAAAAGTTTTTTTAAAAAAAACTTAATCTAGCAAGACACAGGCTTTCTTCAAGATTGACTGGTGAAAGAAACATTCATCTTCCCAGCCATGACTGACTTTCCCACAGTCAGGACTTTTCACAAGGGAAGCTGGCACCTTGTTCTTTCTCCTTCTTAGGTAAAAGATCTCTACCTAAGTAGGTTTCTCACCTATATTCAAACTTCAACCACCCCCCACCTCTTGATTGAAGGGCCCATGAGGGCCGGTGCAAGGATATTTCAAGCTCTAGGTGAAACTTCCACCTTGCAGCCCCACTCTGGCCCAGGGATCCAGGGCCATCCCTAGCTATTTTGGTGCCCTATGCAGCTCCCTCGCGGGGGGGCTGTGTGGGGCCCCAGGCCTCCATGAGCGAGGGGGGGGGCTGACCCCAGGCCTCTGCAGGGGAGCTGTGTAGGGCCCTGCCCCAGGCCTCCGCGGGCTGTGTGTGTGTGACCCAAGACCTCCAGGGGGGCAGGCGGGAGGGAGACAGGCTACTTCCTGCAGGAAGTGAAGTGACCTGGCCCCAGCCTGCTCACCTCCCCTGGCTCCTCCCAGCCACGCCGCCGGCGAGTGCTGGGGCGTGGCTCCCCCCTCCGTCCAAGCCTGGGAGCCAGAGGAGCAGAGCAGGCTGGGGCTGGGGCCGGGTAACTCCACTTCCTGCAGGAAGTAGCCAGGCCCCTCCCCACCCACAAGCTGAGCAGGCTGTGGCCAGGTCGCTCCACTTACCATGTGGTGAGTGCAGGGTCGGGCCTGGCTACAGTCTTCAGGTGAGTGGGGGCAGGACTGGGGTGGAGTGGGGACGGGGCTAGGGTGGAACAGAGGCGGGAAGAGGAGGTGCGTTTGGGGCGGAGTAGGGGCAAGGGCCATGGGGAAGAGCTGGGGAGTCCCCCCGGAGCAGCTCCCCGCCCCCCCTCTACCTGGGCAGCCCCCCTGAGGCAGCTCCCCACCCCAGCTCACCTCCACTCTGCCTTCTCCCCTGAGCACACCGGTGCTGCTCCACTTCTCTCGCCTCCCAGGCTTGCCACGCCAATCAGCTTTTTGGCACGGCAAGCTGGGAGGGGAGGAGAATTAGAGCAGGGGCGGCATGCTCAGGGGAGAAGGCGCAGTGGAGGTGAACTGGGGCGGGGAGCAATTCCCGTGCATGCCCCCCTCCGTTACTTGATGTGGACAGCCCTCCCCACTCCTCCCTGCCCCAACTCACCTCCACTCCACCGCCTCTCCTACGCGCACTTTTTGGCACCCCCAACCACTTGGCACCCTAGGCGGCCGGCTAGTTTGCCTAGTGATTGCACCTGCCCTGGGGCCCATCTTTCTCAGCTTGCAAGAGCTCTGGACTCTTGAATCTGTCTAAGGATGGATGCCAGGATGATTTCTGCCCTTGCTTGTATCTTCCAAAGTTCAATGAACTTGCTTCAGGAGGCAGGAAGCCCCCCTGAGTGCTCAGTTTGCTGTCTCCACCAGAAAGCCCTATTGCCCCCCTCTGCAGGCTTCTCATCCTCCTGTATGTAAATGGGGCTTGCATTGTTTTGAGTCTAGCATGCTTAATAACATGCTTAATTGACACAGAGACAACCCTAGTGTTGTGCCAGTAAGGCAGACACAATTTGGCCTGTTATGTACCAGTGGTGTATATTTCAGCAGGCCCTTTTTTGTATTGTTGTTTTGATTGTATAGTATGAATGCTGGGAACTGAAGTTTACGGGTACCTTACAGAGAAATTTACATTTCACAAGGAAAGAGAAATGCCTGCCACATTTTGAAAACAGATCTACTGTATCTCTGCCTTGTCGTGCAGAGCAGCCGCTGACAAAAGCAGATGGAAAGGTGACCAGCCGTGAATGGGCTTTTCGACAGATAAGAGTGCACTTGGCTCTAATTTGGTGGCTACATTACGTTATGTCACTGTCTGGACAGTGCTGCAGACTAACGTAAGCTATTAGCACAGGGAAAACATTTTAAGTTAAAAAAACAGAATTTGAAAAGGAAAATGTGTTTTGGCAACTAGTTGGGTGGAATTTAATATTTACAGGAGTAGTAAATGGGCAAAAAACTGGGTTGGAAATCAGGAGAAAGCATCTCTGTTCCTGGCTCTGGCAATCACCCGCTGACTTGGCCCAGTCACTTCCTCTGTGCCTCAGTTTCTCTATTTGTAAAATAGGTAAATATTATATCTCGTTGGTCTATGGATCTGTGGATGAAAGTCACTATATTCAAGGTTCGTATTACTAGGTACTGCATAGGTTCACACACCACCCCCCTTAGTTTTCATTCTAAAGCAATGACCTACTCTACACGTATATTGAACCTCTGTTCAGCACAGTGTTTCTGAAGCAGGCATGCAGATAGCATCAGAACAGTCCCATTAACTCATCATTTAGGAAGTCATTGAAGTGAAAGGTCTGTTTAATCAACGTGTGCATAAAAAACCGCAATGTAACATGTCATCAGCATCTACTGGGGTTCTGCATTGGAAACCACGCTTGTAATGCTGCATTGGGCAGTGCTGTCAAGTCAGTTTTGCTGGCAATGGTAAAAAAATATATATATAAAGTGGCAATCTTAATTAACCTGTGTAGCTATTGCACACCAAGGAACTCTATTTTAGTAAATAAAGACAGCTGGAGTCTACATATTTTACCCTTTATTTTCTCGCTGCTTTAGGATGGGCAAGGCATACTCAGGCTTTGGGGTGTATTTGCTGTTTCATCTGCTAGAAGGACTGTTGATTTAATTCACCCTGCCATTACACTTGGAATGATAGCAGAAAGGACACCAATCTTCAGTAGTAACCGATGTATCATGAAGATGGGTTAGGTAGGCCACATAGCAGCCAATAACCGTGTGACTGAGGGGCAAAAGAGTGTTACAGTTAAAATAACTTTCCAGGCCAAATTCAGCCATGATGTAAGCAGTTCGTGGATGGCAAGTCGCACCAGGGGTAAACTGAGGAGGAGACAGATGTGAATAACAAAACACTGTAACTTACATGCACTTGGCTGTGCAAATGAGTTTCTCCTACACTACCATTTATATCACCTGCCCTAACCAATATTTCTCCTGCTGTTGATGAGGGCAGCCCTGACATTTAGCCAAGGAGGTTGTGCTATTTACACTGAAGTGTCAGTGATGTCATCAGCAGAAATAGAGAAAGCATAGAACCTTGAACTCAGACCTTGACAACAGCAAAGAGGAATGGATATGGTTTCATCATTTTCTGCTACAATCTATACAATGGTAGTTTTTATCCTGCAGCCTTCCAGTCCTGGGTGGAGATAGAAGACGCTGTGCTGTCTTCGAGGTGGACAGTAAAACTGCAGCGCTAACTAGTTCTGATTGTTAAAGATGCCACAGCTGCATGCACAAGTATTGGGGTGTTAATGTCACTGTCCTGGTTACATTTCAGTGTAGACAATTACATCCTGCCCACCCTATTTCCCCCGTATTGCTTCAACTGGATAAAGAAGTTCTCGTCTCTTTTATGCTATGCAGTAGGATTTACATGCACTGTTAAACAGCTGCTGGGATAGCTGCACTTAAGTAGGGTCTCAAGTACTTTCTTATAGACAGAGGGTCAACTTTTGCCCTCCGTTACATTGGTGTGAGCCTAGGATAATTTAGTGGAGTTACTCCAGATTTTCACTGGTATAAATGAGAGCAGGATCTGGCCCATAGTTCTAGTGCTTTGGGATGATATGCTAAATACATCCTTTGAGGTTCAGGTTCCAGCAAACCCTGAACCTCAAAGTGAAACAGTCACAACTGCTGAGTATCATCTAGCTTCACCTCCAAATAGGCAAAGCTTTCGGTTTTCCAGGATTTCAGTGCAAAACTCTGAAATGGCCCACACTGACGTGGAACGTGTGTGGACTTCAGGAAACCTTTGGATCCACCTGAACCAAATTTTGAGTTGGTAGCAAGCTGAAATTCAGAGTTTCATATAATATGGGGTTTAATAGTTAATATAGTACAGGTGTGTATATGGACCTTTCCTGCTGTCACTGAAGTTGAAAGAAAAACTTTCATTGACTTTAACAGGAGCAGGATCAAACCCTATGTAGTTAGATGCCACAAGATAGTTAAGATGCCCCTTAAATTGCTTTATCACAGGTTAAGAACACCAGGTTCTTATTCACTGCCAGACTCCTACTTAACTGCCTGGGCCTTTAAGAAAGAGAAAAGAGAACTAAACAGTGTGAAACGAGGAAGCATTAGAGATGATTGTACTTTAGATCTATACAATTGGCTCCTTTGACATTTCACCTTCATCTTTCTAACAAGAGAACTCCTGGTTTCCCTCTCCCTCACTGATGAATATATTGAATGCGCTAGGTAAGCTATTACGCACGCTGGAGTCTATCCATAAGGGACATTACTTTAAATGCTTTCTCCATCATTTAAACAAAGAGGTCATTTAGATCCCATTGCACAGTGGCAGGGAATACCACCATAATCTGCTGAATTGATTGCCTGTGAGCTAATGCTCTTTCTAATTGAAGTGGCTAGTGACTAACCAATGAATAACAGATGGCAGCCCTGGCTTGGCAGAGATGCTAGGGAGTGCATTTAAATATATTTGTCCATGGTATTTGTGGATATTTTCCATAGGGAACGAGGCGGTAGGTTGATGTTATGGCATGGAGTGAGGGGTGTATTTACTGCATTTATTTTAGCACCTTCTCTCACACGGTATCTGAAGGCACTGTAAAAACTATGGGCCTGATCCTAGAAACTATTGCTCAAATGAGTAACTCTTGCTCATGTTAGTAGCCCCCTTAGGGTCTGAGATTACTTGCAAGATTAGACTCCCTAGTGTGGAGAATTCGGGCTTTATTTAGATTGTAAACCCCTTGGGGCAGGGACCATTTGTTCTCTGTTTGTGGTATGCCTAGCACAGGCAGATTTTGGTCTGTACAAACAAATAGTAATAAAGAAGGGGTGTATGGCTGCTATTTAAATACCCACATATCCAAGAGCACCAATGGTCCGAGTCATAGACAAAAGGCCTTTCAGCTGAACTGCAGCCCCCTGTCAGGAAGGAGACGGCTGGTATTGTTTCTAACAAGGTAGCTAAAGTCGATGTATCTCTGGCTTGGTCCACACTACAGCGTTAAATCGATTTAAACAGCGTTAAATCGGTTTAACGCTGTACCCGTCCACACTACAAGGAACTTTAAATCGATTTTAAGGGCTCTTAAAATCGATTTCTGTACTCCTCCCCAACGAGAGGAGTAACCCTAAAATCGATATTACTATATCGATTTAGGGTTAGTGTGGACGGAAATCGAAATTATTGGTCTCATTCTTTTACTGAGCTACCCAGAGTGCACTGCTCCGGAAATCGATGGTAGCCTAGGACCATGGACGCACACCACCGAATTAATGTACCCTAGTGTGGACGCGTAAAATCAATTTTATAAAACCAGTTTTATAAAACCGGTTTTAATCATTTCGATTTTATGCTGTAGTGTAGATGTAGCCTTAGTTCGACTTACCTAGCTGTCCTCATGGCAGTGAGTCAATTGCCACGGCTCCCCCGTCGACTCCGCTTACTCCTCCTGCTGAGGTGGAGTACGGGCATCGATTAGCAGATCGGTTTATCACGTCCAGATGAGACGCGATAAATCGATCCCCGATATGTTGAACGCTACCCGCTGATCCGACAGGCAGTATAGACATACCCTTAGTTAGGAGATGTTTGAATGTAACATTTTATTTGAATGGATTGTATGGCATTTAAGTACATGTTATATATATATAATTCGGGTGGTGTTTTGGTAAAGATATTTAAAAAAGGGATAATTTAGAAACAAAAAATCAGATCTATTCCTGGAATGGAGGAATAACCATAGGCATGGAATCAGATGCCCCATGTCTAGAAAGGAAAGTAGAATAGCATTGTCACTCACCAAGAGGCTAGACCCCAAGCCCCCCTTCTATAGCTGGAGAGATGCTGCCCACTCAGTTCCCCACTCCGAAAAGGGAGTCCAACTGGTGACTTCAGGTCTCAGATGTATCTCACAGTCCTTTATACCCCACAGCCGGGCACTTCGCCCTAAAGCTCCGCTGAGGCTAATGCAAAGGTTCTATTTAGGCTCTTGCTTAGGTGACCGAACAGGAGCACCGTGCAAAAGGAGGAGAGCACATATTTGCCTGGAAGCATGGTGGGATTATGGAGCAGGGATCCAAAGGTGGGATTGGATGTCCTCCCACCGTTGGAAGCACCCAATCTACTTGCGCTGGCCCTGCTGGCTTAACTACTTGGACATTTTCCTTTTCATTTGTTAACATGTGGCGTGGGAGAGATTAACCTGGGTCTTCCCCTCCAGGCTGTGGAGCCACAAGACTCTCATTCACAGGCTGCCTGCATTCCTCATTCAAAAAGGCTGCTCAGTCAGCAAGTGTCCTTCAATCCTCCTACATTCCCACACCGCAGCAAGAGTCAAGCTGGCAGCACCCCACACCTGCCTTTTTGGTGCACGAGTTCTCTGCTGCTCTTCCAGCCAGCCAGGATCAGTAACCAAGGCTCACTGAATGGGAACAGGCAGGAAACTGCCTGCTTCCAGAGCAGCTGGAGCAATTTGTAGAGGGGGTGCTGAGAGCCATTGAACCAAACTGTACACCCCTGTGTATGATGTCAGGGGGGTGCAGCTGCACCCCAACACCCACACTCCAGCACCCTGCCTTCTTAAGGTGCAATTTCACTGGCCAGGAAAGTCAATTAGAACTAAACTGAATCACCTGCTCCTAATTATATATTTGGAGAGTGGAAGGCAGAGAGCTTACTACCATAGCAAAGTGGATCCTTAATATTGCTAAGCCTTGGCAAACATCTCACAATGGCCTGGGAATTTCTGGTACATTCCCTGGATTGAGTTCCTCAGATGCTGCTCAGATAGAGATGATAATGCCAGAAGGGACCATTGCAATCATCTGTCAGGATCCCAACAAGGGCAGTCAGAATCAAGGGTCAGAGCAGAGACAAACCTGAGGCTGGGAGTAGTGGAGGAGTTCATAGGCAGGTTGCAAGCCAGGGTCGATACCAAGGGTTAGAGTCCATGTCAGGTTTCAGGGTCCAGGAGGCAAAGTCCAAGTCAAGCCAGGGTCAAAGCCAGGAGTTTAGGAGCAGAAATGGTCATGGCAGTTACAGAAGACCCACACCTGTTGCCTGGACATTTTCTAGAACATCTGTTGAGTTCATATAAGGCCTGGGGCCATCAGGAGCCATGAGGCTGCTGCCTGTCAGACCTTTTGAGGTGGGTCTGTGTGATGGAGTAGGGTCTGTCTGTGTGGGGGATGGGAGAGCTGGGGATGTCTTTAGGTGAGGGACAGTATTTTTAAGCCTGTAACCTGAGCCAGGTAGGGGAGAGGGGGTTAGCACCTTGGCTTGGGAAGCTGGACAAAGGAATCGGCCGGCTGGAGGAAGGGCAGTTCAGTTTCGGTTTTGGGCTGGGTGATGGGAATTCAGGGAATCCTGGGCTGGGATCCAAGTGCCCTGAACCCCGAGAAGGACTCGATTGAGGGGTCCTGGTTGGGCCTCCAGGCTCTGCTGTAACCTGCATTCCTGTTGTCCAATAAACCTTCTGTTTTACTGGCTGGCTGAGAGTCACTGTGAGTCCCAGGAAGAGGGGTGCACGACCGGACTCCCCCACACTCCGTGACAGTCTGTATCCACAGCAGGTCCTCGGGCCATTGAGCTAACACTGGTTACAGCTGCGGCTGGGGGACAGTATGGAGCTGTTGGTAGCAGTGAAGGCTGGGGTTCTAGACCTGAGTCTAGTCCATCCTCTAATCTGACCTCCTGTACAATTCAGGCTATGTTAGAACCAGAGCAGATCGCTTAGAAACACATCTAATCTTGATTTTAAAATTGCCGGTGCTGGAGACCCCACCCCAACCCAGGGCTAGTGCAATCATTTAGGTGACCTAGGTGGTCGCCGAGGGCACTAGGATTTGGGGGGCGCCATTTTCTTCAGCAGCGGCCAGATCTTCGGCCACCTCTGTTGCCGCCGGCATTTAGGCAGAGGGAGCTGGGGCAAGGGAGCACGGGGAGGGTTACCTGCAGCAAGTAAGGGGGGGGCAGCACACAGGGGAACTCCCCACCCCAGCTCACCCCTGCCCCTCCTTCTCCCTGAGCACACCATGGCTGCTTCACTTCTCCCGCCTCCCAGGCTTGCGGCGCCAATCAGCTTAGGCACCGCAAGCCTGGGAGGTGGGAGAAGTGAAGCAGCCACGGCGTGCTTGGGGAGGAGGGGGGGCAGGGGTGAGCTGGGGCAGGGGGGTGCCTCAGGGCAGAGGGTAGGGGGTGGGAAGCTGCCGTGGGGGGGGCTCAGGATGGAGGGGGAGAGCTGCCACAGGGGTTTGGGGAGGGCGCAAGGCTGCAGGGCCAGAGAGTGTCATGCACTAAAACCACTCCCTGAAGTACAGTGTCCACGCTTCATGCAGCAAACTCGGGTCCTGGTGCTGTTTCCACTAGTGTAAACCCTCCATAACTCAGCTGAAGTCAATGGATTCGTAACAATGCAAAACCAGTGTGAGAGCAGAGGCGTGCCCATTTCTCCCTCAACAACTGCCTTTGGAGACAACAAGGCTTATTAGCCACTGTCTGGGGGAGTCATTTACACCGGTGCAAAGTGGGTTTAAGATGCTACCAAATCAGAAAAAGCCTAAGGTGCAGCAGAGGGTTGTAGTTTCTGGGAGCTATATTTAACCCATAATGCAGTAGCTTTATCTGCTCCTCTAGCTTTATCACTGCTTAGAGGCTATCTTTTTTCTGTACATTTGCCCAATAGTGCCATAGGTGTGCATGGCCCTTTACAGAGGGAATATAGACACTGACCTGCCACCACACTGCTATTGCATCTGTGTAACTTCACTTAGTGCAGTTCCTCCTGATTTACCCGTCAGGGAGGGTAGGGTGCCATTTGCATCACAAAGGCTCAACTGGAGCAGGGCAGCTTGAAAATATAGCCAGGGCGCTATAGGGGTGGCCCCTGTGCTCTGCCCACACCCCTTCTCCTGCCAGGACAGCTTACTTTTAGAACTGTGATGGACAGCAGCAGGTCCCCAGATGGAGCCTGAGTTGCAGCTAACGTGCATTGCTGCCACCCCTTCAGGTGGACTTTCATTCTGGGCTAGCGCAGGGAGAATCTGGCCCTTTATACACGGGGTTCACCTCCCACTGAAAAGCAGCCACCTCTGGGTGGGGATATGGCAGCTGTTTAACTGTGCCTGGTGACACCACTTACGCAGCGCAGATGCTGGGAAATAAAGACGAAATCTGCCTCCACTGGAAACTGCAAAGAGATTTTAGGCAGTCAGCCGAATTGCCCAGACTGGGATTTAGCCTTGGCACCATGGCCAACACCCCCATGTAATGCACAAGCAGAGGCAGGTCAGTCGAATTATTGGCACTGCAGAATATTGCAAACAAATCCTCACCCCCCATAGCTGGAATGTCACTGGGAAGGTGGGTCGGTTTTTAATGATCTTTTCCCCACTCACCAAATCCATTACTGAGCCAGTATTAAACAACAATCATCCATCATGTGCTTTCATTGAGGGACCAGGCAAGCACTCAGTGTGAATCAGATGGATGCTGTTTTAGCCAACAAGTGAGTAAACACTGGCTTATTGTGCAGCCTTAGGAACAGCCAATAACAATCAGTGTTATTTTTACCAGGTGGAAAAGCACACGACGGGTGTGCCCAGAGCCTTTTATTTGAAAAAGACCCTTTACATAGTAGGCCAAAATCTAGCACATCTCCCTAAGGGTTAACCCATATGTGGGGTGCCCCCAGCTGGGGGAGAACTGGCATAGCTGGCTCCTGATAACTTCCCTCGGTGCAGGAGGCACACTAGGCACAGGCATGGGTGGGGTCTGAGGGCAATTCTCTCCCCACACATGGCCCTTTAGGGCTATTTTAGAGGAGAGGATAAGTCCTAGACCCAGGGAGTTGCAACTGGGGTTGCTGCAGTCCTCCCCATCTCTGTACCCCATAGATACTGGACACAGTCGCCTCTAGCCCATTATTTTCAGGCTCCATTAGGAGGACAATGGGAAGTGATAAATGACTTTAATGGGATTATAATTATGCAAAATAGTTTAGAAGTAATTACTTTATCAACTCTTCAGAGCAGGGAGTGCCTCTTGTTACGTCTTTGTACCGTGCTGAATACGACGGGGCTGCGATGCAGATGAGGGTTTCTGGATGCTATTGCAATTCAAAATAAATACATTAAATTAAAAATAATTATAACTGATTTCCCTTTAAACAGACAGGAACCGGGGCTGCAGTTTGCAAGATGACTGTTTTGACATGCAATGTGCTTTGTGTGTCAGATTGTGTGAGTGCTAGTGCCCCCTTGTGGCTGGGCCAGAGGGAGAATGCGACACCCATTATTAGGACACACTTCCTTTAGTGCAACTTGTAAAGGCATGTGTTTTTGGAGCCGGATGCCCAGAGCTCTGATCCCAGTTCTCGGACCATGTGTGATGGGGACCTGATCACTCTTGCTCACTGCACATAGATTTGTTTCATGAGACTGGAAATCGGGGCTCCGGGACATCAGTTACAGCTCTGCTAATGATTTGCTGCAGCATCTGGAGTAAATCACAGTGCCTCTCTGTGCCTTGGTGTATAGATTTAGTAGCGCACCCGTTTTCTGCTCTGGGCACTCTATAGTCACTTCATAAAACTTCCACTTCTCAGCTCCAACAGACCATAACAAAAAAGCTCTTCCTCCCCCCACAAAAAAACCCAGAACTGCTCTGCACCCACAGCTGTAAACACTCTCCTCTGGCCAGAAAAAGCCCACAAAATACACAGAAGCCCAGCAATCGGCCTTGAAGGTAAGCACCTCTGGGCTATGCTAGACCCAAAGAGGAAAGATCATTGCAGAGTGAAGGAGACACCCACTAGGAATGTTCCCCCACCCTCACCATTCAAAGCAAGGGACTGTTTACTCAAACACCGCGCTCTGATGCCAGGAGAGAGGCAGAAACCCACGTAGTCAGAAACCTAACTTCTTAGGGGTTTATTGCATGTAATGATACTAACCTACCTCACAGGGATCAGATGAAATCTGTCTATACAGTGTCTAGTACAATGGGCCCTAATATTGCTGATGCCTCTTGCCGCGGGTCCCGAATTTGAGAGGTCGCTCTGCTCTTCCCATACTGCTCAATGGGAGGAAAGCCAGAGCTGGAAAAGGTTAAGAGCCCCTGCTCTTGGCACTGCAACCAAGCAACCAAGATAACAGGGCTGTGGTTGTCAGGAGCTCTGAGATGGTGGTGGGGGCTGTTACAGAAGTGTGAGGTGTTATTAACAAAATACAGTCAGAAATTAGAAATTGACTCCTCATGTCCTGTTCCACTGTCTGGAGTGGCTCTCCACTGTGAGCGCCAGCCTCAGGACCGACCAGAGGCACTGGAACAGGGGGAGCCAGGGGGCCAGGCCCCATCACTTTTTACAGGCTGGAAGAGTGAGCAATGATGGAGAAGGGGCGGAGAGGAGTGAGTGGGGGAGTGGCCTTGGGAGAAGAGGCAGCACGGGAATGGGGTTTTGGGGGAAAGGACGGTACGGGGGTGGGCAGGGCCACAGTTCGGGGGCCAGTGTTCCCCACACACTTTTCGGGAGCTTCCACCGCTCCTAGGACAGACAAAAAGCAGGGCCAACGCCCCGAACCAGAGGGTCTCATACGATTTTTTGTAATCGTTATATGTACTTCTGTGGCAGGAGAAGGGGCAAAGAAGGGGGTGCAATCAAATAAATTTGAGAACCACTGCCCCAGAAAGCAGGCAGAGTAGATGGGGAAAGCTCCAACAGCACATGCTATGTGAGTCTAGGTTATAGGGAAATTATGTAGCAGGGAACGATCAGGCCTTACTGGTTATGACATTGCTACATGGAGATTTAACGCTAGCAGGAATTAGCGGAGGTCGGTGCTTCTTTTACCAATCTTAAACCATGTCAACACTCAGTATATTAGGAGTTTAAATGGAATGTCAATAACTTACACAAGTTTAAAACCTGAGGGCATTTTGTCTTCAGCTGTTACCTTTTAAGACATCATTAATTGAGATTGAGCTTGGACCCCTCTAGGGAAAATGCAGGTGCTTTCAGCCCTGGTCACTGGGGAGGCTGCCCCTTCCGAGACCCTTTTCCAATCCCCCACTGCCCCTTCCAATCCCCCACTTCTCTTTGGGGTGGGATCCTGCAATCCAGACACACTGGCTGGCTGGCTTTCCAGGTTCTAGCCCTTGGCTGGCAACTCTGTTACATAGCAGGCCTAAAGCGTTTGGCACCTGCAAGAGTTTCCCTTCAGGAGCCTCAGGGGCAGTAACAGCCTGCAGTGACACAGAAGCAGCTTCTTCAAAACAAAGTACAGTTTGTAGTACCCAGAGGTGCACAGCGCTCCCAGTGGCGATTTCAAATAACAAAGAGACCTGCCTGCATAATCTTAACTACATTCGGCATTCCCCTCCAGCCCTTAGACTTGCTGCCCCTCCATTCTGCTGGGCATCCAGTTTTTAGCTGGCTTGGTGTAGCCTCCTCATTCCCAGTCAGTCTCTCAGTGTCAGCCTGCAGCAGCTGACAATTTCCTCCCTTCTGCCCCTCTCTGGAGGGCCTGCCTTTTAACAGATCAGTGTCTGTGATCCCCCTCTTCTCAGCCTTGCAAACATCACTAGGGATGGGGCTGAGGAGTTCCTCTTCACTGCTATCTACGTAGCTACTGTGTTTGAGGGGATTCTCCTTCTCTAGCCCATTCTTTCCTGCCTGGTTTCTCTAACAACCCCTTTTGATCTAACCCTACACATCTACATGGGATAATACCACTGAGGGGCATATGACACTTATAAAAAAATAATATAAACATTTCCCGTTCTCCACACTCTAGCTGAGATTGTCAGCTCAATGGGGTCGGACTCTTTTTTCTCTGTTTCCGCAAAACCTAGTGACTACTGTGATAAAATAAATATATAATACTAAAGTGCTGCAGGAAGTGATTGAGGTTAATGATACAGTAAGTGGCATTCTTCTCTCTGAGTTACTACTGAACTCAGACTACTTCTTAGCTCTTTTATAGCTCTTTTCCTCAGTAGACCTCAAAGCACTTTTACAAAGGAGGTATAATTCTCCCCATTTTACAGGTGGGGAAAACTGAGGCACAGAACAGGGCTGTGACTAGTGGCTTACCAATGCTACAGGATACTGTGCTGCTGAAGATGCTAGTTTTTAGGATGAACAAGTTATACCAAGGCTCTGACTGTTTGTGGACCCAGGGTGCTCTTTGCAACCATCATCAAGCTAGGCAGTGCAGGCATAGTCTCCTGTAAACTGGCTGTTTTAAAAAAATACCTGTCTCATTTGGTGCTTTCAAAAGGCAAAATATTTGCTCTGCAGAGGAATCTTTATTAGCCAGCTTGAAACGTCATGCTTGGCAAAGATGGCTCGGCAAATTAATGAGTTAACGTTTGTAAACTGCCTTGAAGATTTAAAAGGCTCCCTGGGTTCTAAGAATTAATTATTATTATTATCCAGAAAAGGTTCTCCAGTGAAGGCGAGATGACCATTCTTTCACCATTTCCTTCGTCAGCTAAAATACTGACAAACCTCATCTTCGGTTTGGTAGGCTCTGCTCCGTGTATCATATAGATGTTATCTTTATTTATTAGTCATTTATGGTAGCAACCACTATGTGCTAGGTGCTTTGTCAGCAGACCAGAAGGGATGGTCCTGGTACTAAGAACAGACAGACAAGTAGGGGGGAATGGGAGACACTTTTTCCTCTCATTTACTGGGACATGTCTCCACAATGAGCTAGGGCATGTCTACATTTTGAGCTGGGGGAGTGCTTCTCAGCTTGACGTGAGTTGGTGTGTGAATCTGCAGCTCGCTAGCCTGCAGCATTTGAAATGGGAGCACAGCAGAGTGCACCATGGAACTTTTAATGTAGAGTTCACACGGCTAGTTGGCATGCAGCTGGCTAGAGCACTGTAGATTGGCACCCTGCCTTGCCACATCATGTAGGTAAGGCCTAAGTCCTTCGTATACACATCTGCTCCCTTCACTATAGGCAGCACAGCAGATGTGGGCCTTCGAGAGGGTCTGCATGTGGATAAGTTCAGGAAGGTCACGTCCTGCATAGGGGGCAGTGTGGAAGTACATGGAGACCCTGTGGATGGGAAGATGACAGACAGGTGGGAGAGGGTGGAACATTGAGCAGAGAGGAAGGCGGCAATGTACAACTAGGCAAGGGAGGATAAGTAGGGACGGGTGGAGTGATGAGGAGGTTTACCGTGGTGACAGAAAGCTGGAACTTGATGTGATAGTGGATGGGGAGTCAGTGGGTCCATGCACAACTACAGGGAAGGACAGAGTCCTGTGGTTAAAGCACAGGTTGATGCAACACAGATTCTATTCCGGGGTCTGCGGACTCACCACGAAAGCTCTGGCAAGCTACTGAGCTCTGAACACTGATCTCTGGAAAGCCGCTGATCTGCTGTAGGCATTTCCCCACCTGTATGAAGGAGAGAATAGATATTTGTCTAGCTCATCTGGGGTTGGGAGTCCAAGTTCATTAATGAGCGCATAATGCTTTGACAGCCTGGACTGGGAGATGCTACAGAAGTGCCAAATATTACTGTCACGGGTAAGTGTGTGCACGTGCGTGTTCAATTTGTTAGGATCAGAAACTAAACAAATTCCCGTCTCAGGCCAAGGCAGAAGAGAGGAGAGAATGGGGGAGCCATGACAAGCCCAGCACAGTAAGGCCTGGTCCACACTACAGCGTTAAATCGATTTAAACAGCGTTAAATCGATTTAACGCTGTACCCGTCCACACTACAAGGCACTTAAAATCGATTTTAAGGGGTCTTAAAATCGATTTCTGTACTCCTGCTCAACGAGAGGAGTAACCCTAAAATCGATATTACTATATCGATTTAGGGTTAGTGTGGATGGAAATCGAAGTTATTGGTCCCATTCTTTTACTGAGCTACCCAGAGTGCACCGCTCTGGAAATCGATGGTAGCCTGGGACCATGGACGCACACCACCGAAGTAATGTGCCCTAGTGTGGACGCGTAAAATCGATTTTATAAAACCTGTTTTATAAAATCAATTTTATTAATTTCGATTTTACTCTGTAGTGTGGATGTGGCCTGAGACTGAAAATGCAGCACATTACGCTGGGTTCCTATGTTCCCAAAGGGGCATTTTAATGCCAGAGATTGCTGGGGGTTAGGGATGCCCCGGCCATCCCCCAGTGATGTCACTATGCTGTGGGCTGGAAGTGGGAGGTGATGTAGGAGCTGCATGGTGGATGTTACTGGGGAAGAGGGAGCATGGCTGGGTTTTAATCTGGTTTGCTCTGGAGGAGAGGCACAAAGGGGAATTATCCCATGAGAGGATCAGGGCCTTCCTATCTCGGAAATGTTTCCACTGGCTTTAATTATAGGTTCACTTAGGGCTTCAGAGCTTTAAAAGAGAATGAGAAAGCTCATGGGAGTCCAGAGTTTGTGAGGAGATGGTGCTCTCTGGGATTGGATATTTTCCACTAGGATTGTAGATCTTCAGCCACCCGCTGAGTCCAGCATGATCCTCTCGCATGACACAGGCTATGCTATCATATAACCCTAGAGAGTTGGTCTCCATCCCAGAATGTCCGTCCATCTTTGCAAGGAATACCCCAGTGGCATTCCAGCCCTCAGTGTGAAGAATCAGACATCAGCACCATATGGAGCAGCAGCCATGTCCAGCAGGCAGAGCCAGGAGGATCCCCTCTGATCAGTGCTTGGTTCCCTGTACTGCCAATGTGCTTCTGGGCAGAACAGAGAAGCTGTACTTATTTAGATTTATATAGGCATTAAGAAGAGGCACCTATCCAGTGCTCTGGGTGCCTTTGCCATATAGTAAAAATACAGGTTGGGTGGAAGGCAGCTGACTCTGGCATGGAAGCAGCATGATCAGCCATCCCAGGCTGCAGGCTGGATGGGGATGAGAAGGAACAAGACTCAAAACACATCTTACGGAAAAGTAAAAATGAAAATAAATCACAGCCACTCCCATTCCCACCAATACCTCCCCCAGCGGACATCACCTTCCATTATTCACTCTCCCCTCCAAGCTCCTCCGTGAATCCCTGGCTTGTCTGAGTCCTAACAGGACCCTCCAAGGTTTTCAAACTTGGAGGGTGGGAGGGCAGGTTCACTTCATGCCAGAAAGTGGAGCCAGTTCCTAACAGAACCCACTCCATGGGTCCACGCCACAGTTAAACAATCTAGCCATACTTCTGCACCTGCCACTGTATTGCTACGTGGAGATTTACAGCAGAATCAGGATAAATGGGGGGGAGGGAGCTATTATTATCAGGCTTCAACCACGCATCCACTCTGGGGGGGGTTACCGTGTGACAGCGAGGCCTGTTCAATTCGTCCAGCCACCTGGAGAAGCCAGCTCCTCAGGAAGTCAATAAAAAGCAAGTGCATGCCTCTGCGGCTGGACCAGAGATGGAAGGAGCAGTTTCCCCAGTGGACAGCATTTCCAGCACTGAAAGTCAGTCACCCCCATGGAATTTAATGAAACAAACACAACTGGCAAGCAGAGCTTATAAAAAGGAAGAGGAAACTTTAAGCAAAGAGAGAAAAGAGGTTGCCAAAGAGCAGTGGGGAAACAGGATAATGCTGCCTACCTAGCCCTTGGAGATGCTATAATAATCAATGGAGATACACCGATCTCACAGAGCTGGAAGGGACCCTGAAAGGTCATTGAGTCCAGCCTCCTACCTTTACTAGGCAGGACAAAGTACTGATTTTGCCCCAGATTCCTAAGTGGCCCCCTCAACAATTGAGCTCACGAGCCTGGATTTATTAGGCTAATGCTCAAACCACTGAGCTATCCCTGCCCATATTTAGGACTAATAAGGTACTCCTAGATTACGAAGCTCAGGCCCAAACAGACATGGCAGAGGTATGAGGAATTGTATTATCCCTATAGGGTTAGAGCTCTGGGAATATCTGGTGCACTCTGGGGAAAGGAGAAAATGTACCCGGCCGACAGTTTATTGCTGAAGTATTTAATGAGGTTCATAAACATGAGAGGACCCCAGGGACTGAAAAAGTTCAAGTTCTCTGGCTGTTTGCCCAGCACACAAGCCCCTGTGAGCAATTATAGCAAGGCTTATGATACAATGCCCAGTCCTGCTTCCACTGAAATCAATGGGCAAGATTCTTAGGCTGGTGTAAATCAGAGTAGCTCAGTGTCTATTGGCTTTAGTGAAGTGCTGAGGATCTGCCTCCTCCTCTGTGAAACAAGACTGAGCCCGAGGGCACTATTTTAAATCAGGCCGGAAACTACTCCTAGAAGCTATTCTCTCCCCAGCAGCCCTGGGGACTCTCATGAGGAAGGATCAGCCCTGGTGAGATTTAAAATGCTGAGTAAATATAATTTGGATTATCCTGGAGGACCTGGGGTTTGGCTGAATCAAAATTAATTTCATACCCAATTAGAGAGCAGAATCAATCCCTTTGGCAAACTGCCAACCACCATCAACTTTAATAATAATCATAAAGAAAAATATTATATTCAGAGGTAAATGCAATAATATCTTAGTAACTTTTTATAGATATTAGGGGCTGATCATGGGTGGTCCTGAGTGCTCAGCTCTCATTGACTTCAGTGAGCCAAGGAGTTCAGCACCCTACAGAAAGCACTCAGCACCTTACAGGACTGGGCCCTCGATAGGGACTAGGCAATTGGTAGCTGAGCAGATACACTCAGTGCTTTATTAGCAAGCGCATCAGTATGAGTTAAGAAACTCAGAGTCATTTAGTCCGGCATTGTCAAAGGGACCGGGGGGCAGGAACCCAACTGGTACTGGCAATGGAGCCCCTGAGGTTCTGTGGGAAACCCCAGACATAATCTTTATTGCTGCTGTCACAAGGACAGAGGAATTAACCATCATTTAAAGGGTCCAGTGGGATCTGTGCATGAACCCATTCAATCAATATATTTAAGGAGATTGATCAGTGAGGAGTACTGGAAATAGAGGTAACCACAATGGTTTATTTTTCTAACAGGAGCAGCCAGGGGAGATAAGAGAAGCCTCGCAGGTGGCTGATCAGTCTCATGCGCAGATGTCTGGAGCCAGGTTCTTTGTTTCTGTAGTAGTGCCCAGAAACCTCAATCAGACTCGTGGTTCTGGGCACAGATAGGACGAGAAGCACTGGTCCCAATTACAGGGCTCCTTGTGCTCAATATGATATTGGACCCCTCAGGGCTCTGAGCAATGCAGGGTGTGTTCCAAGCAAATTAGGGCTCAATCCTGCAGCATGCAGTACACCTTGGCCCTATCCAGAAAAGCCCCTAAACACTACAGGCCAGATTTTAAAAAGTATCTAGGCACCTAACAGGATTTTCAAAAGCATGTACGTGCCTCCCACTCCAGTGTGCTTTAGGCACTGAATTGCTTTTGAAAATCCCAGCAGGCACCTAGATACCTTTCAAAATCTGGCCCCAGGTGCTTGACTTGAAGCAAGTGAGTAGTTCCTGCTGGCGTTAATGGGATGCCTCATGTATCTTAAAGTTAATCATATGGGGGAAGTTTTCAAAAGCAGCTATGTCCCATTTTCAAAAGTGGTTTAGGCCCTCAGGAGCCTGAGTCTCATTCAGTGTCAATGGGATTTAGGCTGCTCAGTGCTTCAGTCACATTTGAGCGTGGGACTATTCTATTCGATATAGGTTCTTAAACCACACTCATCACCAACATACCTGAACACCTTCCAGCAGTGAACTAAGCCACGGCTGTCACGTGTGTGTTCTCTCCCCCTCTCCCCAGGGAGACAAGCATGTGCAGTGGAGTGTCTGGTTTGGACATGTTGCTGTATGAAGGCTGGTCAAAGAAATGCGCCTTGCATTGGGACTGGAAGGTGGTGAGGTTGCCAATAGTCCTTGGTTCCTGGGCAGAGTTCACTCCACAGTCTGGGATTAGCCGCCAAGAGCTGTCTCCTGTACAGATGAGCTTTACCTTTATTGGAGAAAGCTCCTGGGAGCTGCGTTGTTGACCACAGTTTTCATCCCAAAGCTTTATGCTCTTCAGTCACGTAGGTGCTTTTTGAAAACGTTGGCTACGGTGCTGAATCAGGTGGAGAGTGCTCAGTGCATTGCAAGGTTGGACATGTAGAGTACAGCTACACTGCATCCAGGAGCATGCCTCCAAGTCCAGTCACACTAGCTTTGCTCAAGCCAGCCACCCGAATCCAAGCCCCTGAGTCCAAGCTTCGGTGGCGAGTCCAAGTCACCACTCATGCCACAACATCCACACGGCTAATTTTAATGGACTAGCTCAAGCGAAGATAGCACAAGTCTGTTTACCCAGGCTGGGAGGTTCACTCCCAGCTGCAGTGTAGACGTGCTGTTAGTGCCAAAGTGTCTCTTCCATGTGAAAACCTACAGGAGGAAATAATCCAACACCAGCACAACTGTGTGATAAAGATGTTACAGTTGCTGTCTGGAAGGGTGGCTGTAGTTTAGGTGGCTGTAGTTTGTGCGATTACCCAAACTAGTTTTGACTGAGCTGGTTTGCGTAACGATAGCCAAGAATCCACGCCAGTGCAGGCTGCACAGGTCTGCCCAAACCCTGGTAATACTCAAGTGGCTAACCCCTGCTTTTGTGGCTTCACTGCTATCAGTGCGCAAGCTAGCCAGATTCACGCTAGCCTAGGTAGGTCTCCATGTGCTGCAGCCACACATCTGGTTGCAGTGTAAACATATCCTAAGGTACAGATGGAGTTTCTGAAAGTGGGAGGGGACAGGGCATCTTAAGCAATGAACCCTGTGAGAAACAGGACATTCTAGTGCTTTGTGGGCTAACCTGAGACTCAGGAAACCTGGGTTCAAGTCTCTGCTCTACCACATGGTTCCTTCACTTAATCTCTGTGCTTCTGTACCTTACAGGGGTGTTGTGATGATCTGTGCATGGCCTGAAAGGACCTTTGTGATCATCTAGTCTACGTACCTGTATAACACAGGCCATCAACTAATTCCTAGAGCTTCTCTTTTTAGAAAAATATCTAGTCTTGATTTAAAAATCGTCAGTGATGGAGAATCCACCACATCCCTTGGTCAATTGTTCCAATGGTTAACTATCTTCACTTTAAAAAGTTTACATATTATTCCCAGTCTGACTTTGTCTAGCTTCAAGTTCCAACCATTGGATTGGGTTATACCTTCCTCTGCAAGATGGAAGAGACTATTATTAAATATTTGTGGAATCATTCAGCTAGTCAGCTAAGTATATAAATGAATAACCGCGCCAAGGAAAAACTCAAAATGGAGAATAGCAAAATATAACTGCCTCTTTCCCCATCATCACATTTAAATAAGAAAAGAGCTGGTGATCCAGATTCATTAAGACAATTTGACTAAAGGCAAATCACATCCCAAGCATCTAATTAAAACAAAACAAATTAGTTTGCCCTCCCAATTTCCTCTTTCTAAAACTAACACTGCCAGGGCTTCCCTGCGTTGGGAAATTAACAATAGCATTCACCCACTGCATAATGCTTCGGAGTTAGGGGGAAACAGTCTTCTGCTTCCTGCTCTTGCAGCTGAGCTTTGGCCAACCCAGGCAGGTCACCTGTCCTTTTGTAAAGCAGGTGCCTTGACTCCTCACTCTCAATGGAGTATGTGGGTCCGGCTACAGGGAGTCATCTGCCAAACTACCACACCCAATTCCAGAAACTTTGGGAAATGGAATGCTAGTTGTGCATCTGCCTAGCAACAATGACTCAGACACAACTCATCCCCCCCCGAACCCCTATCTCTTTTGTAGGTCTCTTAAAGAGATAATTTCTTATTAGACGTGAGCAATAGTGACACAGCCCCTTACAGGTTTGGGTGCACTCCCAAAGCATCACAACATCTATGGGGTTTCACCACAGTGTTTTGTTGCACGTCTGGTGGTTGTTCCCTTGCTGTCCTCTTTCTGCCCACCGGTGCAATTACCTGCATACTGCTGGGGCTTCCATGGGCTGAGAACTGCCACTCCCCATGCTTGCATTTGCTCTGGCTACTCTTGAAAGTGAATTTCAAATGGTAAAGTTTGCAATCTGGGTCTGGCCGGTTACATGCTGTGCGCTAACCATTCTCCAAGCAGCAACAGTATCATGTGACTTCCGTAGTCAAGCAACGCAGAGCAAATCAAGATCAGCTGACAGCAGTGGAGTAGGATCAGACCCACTGTGAATGTTCACAATGAACTGGCCACAAACACAATCTGCAGACTAAGAACGGGTTTCCTTCGCTCACCACTAACTGCAAAAGTAGCTCCTACTTGCACCTTTAAAGGTTCAGAGGAGAAAGACTTGTCTCTCTCCACACTTTTCCTTATTGTGCTATATAAGACCCACTCTCGTTTGCTTTCTCTCTTGGTGCACCTATCCAGCAGAATGTTTAAAACAATGAAGATGAGATTCTAGGACAGCTAAGTTATATTGTGAATAAGATTTAAATAAAAAAGAACAACCGTTAAATTTATGAAAGGGGACTGGGGTTTTAAAATACCATCAAGCTGTAGAACTGGTTTACAGCCCAGCCAAGTTCCTGTAAGCAGTTTTATAACTGTTTCTGCCTGATTAATTTGCCTCTAAGAGGAGGTTAATAAAACCCCAGAAAAGTAGAGTAGAAATTCCAGCAATAAAAGAGGTACCAAATCCTTCATCTCGCCTCGCAACATGGTGACATTTTCTATTAAAGTCGCCTGGGCTGCCCTGATTCATTAGCACTGGCCCAGCAGTGGTTGTGATGTCACCAGCAATCCTGCTGGGAGAAAGGCAATCAGAAAATCGTTCTGGGCATGTGTCGTTCTTACAGAGTGTGAGGAACAAATACTAGCAATGTGCCCCAGGCCCTTTACACTAGGCCAGCAGCGTGCACCCAAATGTGCCATCAGGTGCATTCAGCTCAACACAGCCCTGCACCTATGGGCTAGCTTGGCATGCTGCAGGGTGCCTGCAACTGGTGCTTTCTTTAAGAGCAACATGACTGTGGCTACTGGACCCACCTTATTCTGGACAGCAGCTTCCGGAATTTAGGACTGTCACTTTTCCTGCATCTCTGTTGTGATCATGGTGCACATTCCAGAAGGCTAGCTGTACTATATGAGTTTTTATGCCATGCTCATTACCATGATTTGTGATCACCTACGGGCATATGCTGTTGTATTGGTTTTATTAGGGCAGCATCTAGCGGCTTCATATGAGAACAGGGCACCATTGTGTTAGGTGCTATACAGGCTCATACTGAAAGATGATTGCTAATCCCAAAAGCTAACAGTCTGTGTGTCTATGAAAAGCAACAGGTGGGAGAAAGGAAGTGTTATTATCCCATTTTGCAGATGGGAAACTGAGGCATGGGGCTGTTAAGTGACTTGAACAAGGACACACAGAAAGCCAGCGGCAAAGCCAAGAATTGAAGCCAGCTTTCCTGAGTCCCAGTCCAGTGCCTTAACCACAAGGCTATCCTTTCAATACCTGTCTCGCTTCCCCAGCAAGTGGCTTGTCTATTAGAGGATTACAGCCTACTAATGCTGCCAGTTAATGGAGTTTCTCTTTTAGCCCAAGCAGAGATCTCTGCTTTGGTGCAGAAGGTCCCAGGCTCAACCCTGCTGATGACCTGGGATAGGAATTGTAAGCACAACTGCTACCACAATCTTATTCACTATGGAAGGATGTCACGTGTAATCCACATGGCATGCACTGCTGCTCCTCTGCGGAATACATCCTTTGCTGCCCCACACAGTCCATACTCAGGTTTGGGACAAAGAATCCTGTGGCACCTTATAGACTAACAGACATATTGGAGCATAAACTTTCGTGGGTGAATACCCACTTCATCAGATGGCGCTTTTTACAGATCCAGACTAACACGACTACCCCTCTCATACTCAGGTTTGGCTCACTCTAGGCTCAACTACACTTAAATCAACCTCGAAGCAGATGCCTCTTGAACATTTGATTTCTTTAAAGCATAAAAATAAAATGATTGCAGGCCAAATATAAAGGAGCTAAGTGTTGTGTGCTACCCAGCATGCCAAGAAGATTAATTGAAGAAAACCTTATTTAACGCTGGGCAGAAATTGTCTGTGTCTACCATATTTAAGCCTCAAAATTAGCACCTAGATCTGCCGCTGTTATCTGACAGGGTAAATGGCATGCAGAGCAGTTAAGAGACTTCCCATGTCTTAGAGAGAGCCAGTGCTAAACCCAGAAATAGAACCCAAGGGTCTTGGCTCCCACTTCTGTGATGAAGCTACAAGATAAAAGTTCTTTCAGACCAGTTCCCCCTGTGGTGGGACATCCAAATCACAAGGATGTTGCTTGTGAAATGGAAGGATAGTTTTCCTCTTAAGAAAAAAAGCTAAAGCCAGTCGGAAATAGGATCTGATCGATCATTTTGCATGGAATAATCCAACAACAGATGAACCAAACAAAAATGAAGAGCTGAAAGCAAGATAACATTTTTGTGTGCGGTACACAGCATGCCTGTCACTATAATGCCAGATCACCAGTCACCACTAGTAAGAGATTTCCCCCCGATGATTCTGCAATAGCAAAGAGCTTGGCTGTGCCAAAACCAAACTAACATGCATACTGAATAGTGCAATTAAAGCCAAATCATCAGCTAGGCAATAAGGGCTGCAATACCTGAAGGTTGAGGGGGATAAAGACACCAGACTAGACAAAATCCAGCCCTAGATTTAGAATGTTAATTGTTCCTTAACACTGAAAAGATGTCACAAGTGAAACGAAATCCCTGAATTACCCAGCTGTCAGTGTGATGGAAGCAGAGGTCTTGGAGCAGAGTTGTCTATTAAACAGCAGTTTGGGGTGGGTTTTTATTCAGACATCACCCCTGCAAGGCTGTAGATATCACTCTTCACCTGTTGGGATGGGGAAACTGAGGCTCAGATCTCATGGTACCTGCCCAAGGCCGCAAAGTGAGTCAGTGTCAGAGCTGGGGCATCAGCACTCAAGAGCTCCTGACTCTCAGTCCAGTGCTCAGACCACACTTTGACTATTAATATGACTGTAGCACCCAACTGAGATCACAAGCCCATTTTGCTAGGTGCTGTACGTATTAATAATCAGATACAATCCCTGCCTTGCAAATCTAAATACATCTAAACAGAGAAGACTAGGGATAGGAAAAAGGAACTGTCACCTCCTCCATTTCACACATCAGGAATCCAGGCACAGAAAGAATAAGTGATTTGCCAAAAGTCAGGATTTGAACCCAGATTTCATAAATCTCAGGGCAGTGCTCCAAAGACAAGCTTGTGCTTCCAGTTTCATCTCCTGCAATTCATTATTTGGCATTTTAGTTGCAGCTTTGGCTGGTAATTCTTTCCCAATTCTTCTTTTTTTTTAAAATCCCCTTTGATTTTTTCCAGTGGCGACTGTCATATTTTTATGGGATTTTTAACGACTTGTTTGGCATGACATAAATCACTGAAGATTTAAAGTGACTTTAAATTAGATATTTTTTCCTCTTGAAGGCCAGCCACACATTTTTGTTTACAGTGAAATGTGGGGGAAGGGGCAAAGATTCCTTCAACTTCTTTTTCTCCATGCTATTGAGGATTTATTATTGCTTCATTTGCTTACAACTGAGTGAAACAAAAACCCTCATTCCAATTTTATGATGCTGCTAATTGGATTGAGTGGGTTATAATGACATTATTGTATATACATAAATGAATACTTTTAAGGCAAGTGAATATAAAACAAAAGTGCCTGCAGGATTTAAACACAGAGGGACTGAGGAGCTTCCTATGCCTGTTCTGAAGTTCTGTTTACACATATTCTTAAATGATCATGGCCCAATTCCGCCCTCAGCTACACACACAGAAATCCAGTTACAAGTGGTCCTACTGGAACAGAATTAAGGATGGGGTTTTCCAAAGTACGTAAGGGAATTAGGTGTCTATCCAGGGCCGTCCTTAGGATTTATGGTGCCCTAGGTGAGATTATTAAACTGGTGCCTCCTGCCTGTCTTGCTCTTAGCAACACAAACATAAGCTTATAGTACTGAAAAACTTGCCACATGCATGTTATTAATACCAGTTTAACTTAATTAAGCACACTATAATGCTGATGGACTAGCACTAAAGAAGTAGCACTATAGAAAAAATTCTGATTTGACAGAATGATACAAATAATATTTTTTTTAAGTTGTCAACATTTTATTGGAAATTTCTATGAAGAGGTATTGAAACAAGGATTAGTTTTTAATTAAAAGCAATCTTTCTGGCTTTTTTGGCTGCAAAATCAGTAATAATGTCATCGTATGACAAAGATAAAGTGATGTCTTGTTCGATTGCAAGAATAGCAAGACCAGTCAACTGTTCCTGACTCATTGTAGAGCGAAGATATTTTTAATGAGCTTTAGTTTTGAAAAACTCCGTTCTCCTGATGCTACTGTTACAGGAATTGTCAGTAGAATACTAGTGGCAATGTTCACATTAGGATATATGTCAACAAGTTTGCTGGTATGAATAAACTGTACAATGTCCATCGATTTTTTGATGTGGCAACAACTCAATTTTTCGTACAGTTCAAGTCCATTTAAATCAAAATGATCACGGTGCTTCAGGAGGCTCTTTAGGTCAGGGGTCCCCAACGCGGTGCCTGTAGGTATCCCGGCACCCGCAGGGGCCTCTCAGTGCACCCACGTACTGGCCGGAGAATGAGCATCTGCCGAAATGCCGCCGAAATTCGGCATCATTTCGGCAGATGCTTGTCCGCCACCACGGTCCCTTATCTGGCGCCCGCCAGACAAAAAAGGTTGGTGACCACTGCTGTAGGCTCTTGCACTTTGTCATTAGTTGCTCTTGTTTTCCTATTTCGTTGAATTTAGTCCCGCTCAGCCCGCTGCCAGCTGAGTGAATGGAACCCCAGGCCAACAGTGGGTTGATTGGCTCAGCCGGGGTCTCAGCCGCCGGCAAGCTCAGCCGCTGCCAGCCTGGGGTTCCTTGGAGGTCCCCAGGCCAGCAATAGGTGCTGAGTGGGGCCGGTGGCCGGGACCCTGGGTGCCAATGGGGCAGCAGCCGGAACCCCAGAGCAGTGGCGGGCTGAGCCGTTCAGCTCGCCGCTGCGTGCCATGAAAAATCAGCTCGCGTGCCACCTTTGGCACGTATGCTGTAGGTTGCCAACCCCTGCTCTATACATTAGTAAGGAGATGAGCATATTACAGTTTTTGGAGGGCTCTATTTAGCAGTAACAGGGCTATAGGAAAGTCAGTCAACATTTTTTGTTTCTCTGATGAAAACTGGCCCACTCCCTTCCCCACACCAAACTTGTCACAAATAATTGTCAACAACTTAATTTTCTGTTTTTGGCTAAGATATGGATTTAAAAAAAATATTGAAATTGAATTCAGTATTGTTAGCCAGCATTTTTGGCAAACAAAGTTGTTAAATGACACTTTAAATGGCAACACAGTACTGCTCTCATGCTTGGCTCACCTCCCAGCCTGCTGGTCCAACAGCTGCAGCAGAGGAGGAGATAAGTGGAAAACTGCAGGATCCCAAAATCCACCTCTTGGGGTGCAGAGTGGCAACAGCAGCAGCAAACCCTCAGGTCCAATCACACGCCAATGGGCACCACCACCAGCTCAATGGACCCTGGTGAAGTTAGCACAGCATCTGATCTCAGGGACGGGGCCCCCATGGAGCCACAGCAGCTCATCCTGCCCTGTGCAGCTCCCCCTGGATGAGATGGATCACTGCCAGCCCAGGGAAGAGATGCTCTCCCCAGCTAGGGTGATCAGATCCAGATGTCCTGATTTTATAGGGCCAGTCCTGATATCTGGGGCTTTGTCTTATATAGGCACCAATTACTCCTATCTAGGGTGACCAGACAGCAAGCGTGAAAAATCAGGATGGGGGTGCGGGAGAATAGGAGCCTATATAAGAAAAAATCCCAAAAACTGGGGCTGGTCCTATAAAAGTGGGACATCTGCTCACCCTACCCCAACCCCCTGTCCTGATTTTTCGCACATGCTATCTGGCTATCTCCAGCCCAGCCCTGTGCGACCCTTCCAATCCTGGCTGCCTGTCAAGGAAGTGAGTTACTTTCACTTTCATTCCTCAGCAGGCAGCCAGCCTCCCCTCCTCCCCAGCACCTCACCAACCCAGCCCTGATGGAGGGGAGGGGGAAGAGAGCGGTGCTTCATGGGGGGGAGGGAGAAACAGCAGCGGTGCTCCGTGGGGCAGAGGGGAGAAGAATGGACGTTATGGGGAACAACAAAGGACACTGCCAGAGCCGCAGAACCTGCCTCACCTCACGCCAGGGGAAAGAGTCACACTCACAGGTGATTTCCTTCCCCCACCCCTTCCCAGAGACCCCAGCAGCCAATCCTCTCCCTCAGACTGTGCTGCATTCGGCTCTCTCTAGGACCCAGCAGCCCTGCTCTTACATGCTTCACTGCTTCCCATCTGTTCAGGCTCTCGCAGAGCTGTGCCCCTAGACCTAGTGGTGCCCTAGGCGGCTGCCTATTCTGCCTATGGCTAAGGACGGCCCTGTGTCTATCGTCCATTAAATCTCAATGGGATTTGGACACCTACTTTTACACACCCTGGAAAATCAGAGTTTCAGGCAGATGCTGTAGTGAAGTTGGCCTTGCAGCTGCCCATGTTAAACAAGGGACTTCAGGCTGTAGTTAAATCCAATCCACCATCTTTCACTAGCTCTCAACTCAGGGTCTGTTTTCTTTAAGTTAACATGTAAACCAGAGGATGCTGCCTACCCCCATTCATCACTTAATGTAATAGTTTGCAAGATGTATTTGATACAATTCCTACCCAAACAGAAACAGCATCTGAAGTACAAGCATCTCTCTCTCTTCCACACCGTACTCAGAGAGTAGTTATTAATGGCTCCCAATCCTGCTGGAAAGGTATAACAATTGGGGTTCCGCAGGGGTCTGTTTTGGGACCGGCTCTGTTCAATATTTTCATCAACGACTTAGATGTTGGCATAGAAAGTACACTTATTAAGTTTGCAGACGATACCAAACTGGGAGGGATTGCAACTGCTTTGGAGGATAGGGTCAAAATTCAAAATGATCTGGACAAATTGGAGAAATGGTCTGAGGTAAACCGGATGGAGTTCAATAAAGACAAATGCAAAGTGCTCCAATTAGGAAGGAACAATCAGTTTCACACATACAGAATGGGAAGAGACTGTCTAGGAAGGAGTATGGCAGAAAGAGGTCTAGGGGTCATAGTGGACCACAAGCTAAATATGAGTCAACAGTGTGATACTGTTGCAAAAAAAGCAAACATGATTCTGGGATGCATTAACAGGTGTGTTGTAAACAAGACACGAGAAGTCATTCTTCCGCTCTACTCTGCGCTGGTTAGGCCTCAGCTGGAGTATTGTGTCCAGTTCTGGGCACCGCATTTCAAAAAAGATGTGGAGAAATTGGAGAGGGTCCAGAGAAGAGCAACAAGAATGATTAAAGGTCTTGAGAACATGACCTACGAAGGAAGGCTGAAAGAATTGGGTTTATTTAGTTTGGAAAAGAGAAGACTGAGAGGGGACATGATAGCAGTTTTCAGGTATCTAAAAGGGTGTCATCAGGAGGAGGGAGAAAACTTGTTCACCTTAGCCTCTAATGATAGAACAAGAAGCAATGGGCTTAAACTGAAGCAAGGGAGATTTAGGTTGGACATTAGGAAAAAGTTCCTAACTGTCAGGGTAGTTAAACACTGGAATAAATTGCCTAGGGAGGTTGTGAAATCTCCATCTCTGAAGATATTTAAGAGTAGGTTAGATAAATGTCTATCAGGGATGATCTAGGCAGTATTTGGTCCTGCCGTGAGGGCAGGGGACTGGACTTGATGACCTCTCGAGGTCCCTTTCAGTCCTAGAGTCTATGAATCTAGGAATCATTAACTATCCACTATTCTCTCTCAGGCTTTGTCTACATTCAAACATTTCTTACCTATTTTTCAGCAACAGTGCAACGGCACCAAGGCTAAAAACGACAAAGTAACCCAGGTGCATGTGTTACCACTGCGTCATCTGATCCTTAACTAAATAATATGTATTGGCTATCAGATCAGATTAAATTTATACTTAACTAGGACTGGTGCCTGACTAAAGCAAACACAAACCCCTCATAAATGAGACCTGCTGCACGAGACCTTTGAACCTTATATATAAACTTGTGGAACAGGTACAGAAATGAGGAGCATGATGCAGCTATTTCACCGACACAATGGACCAAATTCTGCTCAAACATAACTTGGTATTAATTCAGAGTAGCTGTCAATGGAGTTATTCTGGATCAGCACCAATGCAAATGAAAACAAAATTGGCATTCTCTTTATGCATAGTGGGAGGCACTGTCTTAACTTAGTAGGCATTCCAGATCACTATTTCCTTCTGGCCTCGTGAGAGAATGTAGCTTTTTTTTTTTTTAAATGATGATGCAGCATATTTGTCAAAAAAGGAATATACAACTTGAATATAAATTAAAACATCACATTAAATACATTACAAGCAGATTAGCTTCATGGAGTTTGCTTGTCACTTCCTACTGAATTGCTAGGAGAGAAAGTCTATTGGCGACACTTTATATTTCACTGGAACTGCAATCTAAATAAGATGTAATATAGCTCATTGACTTTTCATGTCATTACCTGTACGTTCATAATAAAGCATGAGTTATGACATGGACGTGGCTATGTACAGTAGTTAAGTAGCTGCTTTTATCAGTTTTAATAACATGCAGCATAGAAAGATGCTGCCTGAGTGTTTCTGTAAATAAGTATTTTAACTCAATGTTCTTTATTACATTAATTATCTGCAAGCCAGACGTGATTTATTACCCATCTTTCCGCACCTCAGGTGCATACACAAATTATTTAGTTATTGTAGGGTTGCTCATCATGAATGTTAGGCTGCTGACACTAATTTTTTTTTAAAGCAGCAAGACGTTTATTTGAAAAGTTACGCACACCTGTGAGAACAGATCTAAAAGGAAACGGGGTTCTGCAGCTGATTTCCTATGTGACTTGGGCAAGTCATTTACTTTCTGTGTATCAGTCCCCTCTCTAGAAAAGAGCAAGGATAATATTTACTTTCTCCCACTGGTTTAGCTCGTACAGCTCTTTGGGGCAGACCATATATGCATATACAGTGGAACCTCAGTCTCAGTGGGAGCTTCTAGGCACTACCACAAACTACATAGTAAGAATAAAAAATGTAGTTTATATTTTTGGCATATACCAATTTTGGCATGATCCTAAAATTTCAATTACTTGATTCACTTTCGGAAAAATCCTCTGACACGTTGATGCGCCACCATCTGGAGATCAGGAGCCTGGAAGCGGGTTCTGAGCATTACACTCTCCCATGAGACTCTGTTCATTGTGTCTGCCAAGCCAGCAAGCTGTCTGTAATTTTTATCTGATGCCATGAGCCAACTCTTGATAATTACATACATCAAATGTATCAAACTCTTATTTCTGTTGGAATGTGGTTCTGGCCGGTGGTCGGAGCACAGCCTGGAAGTCAGGCTTTCCTGGATCTTCACTGCAGTTCTCACATTGACTCCCTCTGTAGCTTCAGATAAGTGGCTTGCCCTCTGTTCTTCGGTTTTGAGGATGATTCTCACTCACCTACCTCATTAGAAGCTCAGAGAGATTCACATTTGTAAAGTGCTTGGAAGATTAAAAGTGCCAAGTTTTATTTATTTTGTTAGGCTTTTCAGAAGCCCTGAAAGCTAAATCTCCCTCCAATATTTGCTATACTATAAACATTAGGAAGCGCTATTGAGGGGGGGGATCAAGTCTCTATAGAAAAACCACAGGAACCTGCACATTTAGAGCACACCTTTCAGATAAGGACCTCAAAGCGCTTTAGAGCCAGTATTTAATTCTCACAACCATCCTGCTTTGGAGGTAACAGTTATTATACTCATCTGGACTCAGACACTGAGGTAGATTTATTTTAGGTCATCTTTCAAGTTTGGGATGCTGGCTCCAGGAGGGGGTTCAGGGCTGGGGCAGGGGGTTGGGGTGCAATGGGGAGATTGCAGCTCTGGCTCCAGGAGGGGGTTCAGAGCTGGGGCAGGGGGTTGGGGTACAGGAAGGGGTTGTTGGGGTCCAGAAGGGAATGTGGGGTGCAAGCTCTGGGAGGGAGTTTAGGTGCTGGAGGGGACTCCGGGCTGGGGCAGAGGAATGGAGTGCAAGAGGGGTGCAGGCTCTGGGAGGGAGCCTGGGTAGGGCTGGGATGCTTTTTGTAGTGGTGGTGCTGAAAGCCAGCAAAACTATCCTCCAACTTTTTACCTTGTGCCTGTCCCCCCGCTTCCCCTGAGCTGAGGCTGGGAGCAGGGCCATGTCACCAGGGACGAGGGGGAGGACAAGGACAGGAATAAGGGGGCCGAAGTTGGGGCCACAGCTGGGGGCAGGCTCAGGGCCAGGAGCAGACCTCCGCATGCAGGATCGGCAGCCTGGACCCCAGGCACAGGGCCGGAAGAGGGGCTGGCAGCCGGGACCCCAGGCACAGGGACAGTAGCTGTGATGTGGGACCCCACGTGCGCAGCCAGGAGCAGACCTAGAAGCTGTCATCCCCAGGCACAGGGCCAACATCCATGATGTGGGACCCAGCATGTGGGTCCACGAGCAGGGCCGGCAGCTGGGACCCTGCCCGCAGTCTGGAGTGGGAGTGGGGGTGGAAACGGGGACCCCACATGTGCACCTGGCAGCCAGGACCTCACATGAAACTGCAGCACCTTCCGCAACCCTACTGCCCATGCCTATGCCCAGCAGCAGAGAGAAGCTTGGTCTGGGTTTTACTTTTCAAAGAATCCATTCTAAAGGTTTACTGAGCTACACAAAGGTGGGTGGGGGGTGCAGTGTGAACCTCACGTGATAGGCAATTGAATCAACTGACTGCATACAATGTTACTGTATTATAAAAGGGCACAGAGAGTGAGATCTTTTCTGAAAATGAATGACACACTGGCGATAACCATCATTGTGAAACGTATGCATCAACACTACCTATGGAATTATGGATACTCATTGATACTGTGTTTCAAAGTGTGTGGCTGAACAAAGGGAACAGTTCCCACCCAGACAGAAGGGGGGCAGCTATGTAAAGGTGTAAAGGGGAGTAAATCCACTAAAATGATACCACTTTAAAAGAGATCAGAATCAGGCCCCCTACTGTACCCTTGCTCTGCCAACCCAGCATGCACTGGCCCAATGCTGGTGAAAACCTCCTAGGCAGTCCTGTTGAATTCCATGGAATTCTGTGCTGGCACTAGCATCTTATTCTCAGTGCAGGATCAGGGTCTTTGACCCTGTTTCTAATGCCATCCTGCTGCTGGGAGCACCGTCTCTGATCGGGTCCCCGACGTTACCTTATAATCCTCCTTCAAATCGTTCCTCAAGGCCCTCACTTTTTTCAATCAGACTTTCAAGACTGACCTCCGCTCCACAACTCCTGCCACACTTTGGATCCTCCCTCCCCGCAAGCTTCGACTCTGAAGGATGGGGGATCTGAAGTGCCTGTTTTGTCCCATTTTTTATAAAAGGGAAGAGTGGAGCAGAACGGTCTCAGAAAGCGCCAGACTGCGGAAGTTACAAGGGAGTCCTAAAATGCACTTAAAATAGCCTATTACTCTCCCCTCTCGTTGTTGGTTGGATTATTATTCTGTTGTTGTGCAATGTTTATGTGTGTGCTTTTTGCGACTGAGACTTTGGAGGAAATGCCCCTGCAGCTGTGTATTTATCATTGCAAAGCATCTCGTTCACTTTGCGTGCTATTGCAGCAAGCTGTCTAGCTGACTCTGCGACCTTAACACTGGTTTTTTGGTGGGTGGGGACTTCAGAATTTGTAAAGTCAAATAAGATTGTGCATTGTTTTCAGCAGGAAATTGGCATCCAGCAGTGATTATCCACCTTCAGGGTAGTATAGCACTAAACACTCTCATTCTGATCATCAATGGAATCTACATTTTCATCAGCACAGGCCTGTAATATATACTTATATAATATATACTTACTCATGAACATCCAGAGGGGGCTGTAGCAAAGTCCACTGATCAGCAGAGAAATGTACCTGCTACTTTCAGGAGGAGTGAAAGGTTAAAAAGTCAAGAGCAACTGGGATTCAGGAAATCTGGGTTCAGTTCATGACTCTGAAACAGACATCTTATATGACCTTGGCCAAGTCACCTAATCTCTCAGTGTCACAGTCACTCACCTATAAAATAAGGACGCTAATATGTCCTTTGCCCCACCCTTTATCTGTCTTGTCTATTTAGATTTGAAGCTCTTCAGGGTAGGTGTAGGTAAGCTCTTCAGGTATAGCTCAGTCTGTGTAATGAAAAGGGCCTGCTGTTCATATAGAAAATATTAGGCATTACACTGTAGGTTTGCTCATTGCGTACACCCCCCATCTATATGCTGGAGAAGGACCCACAGTGGCCAATGACACCATAAAACATGAACACACCCGTTAGCAGACTAGGGTTCCATTGAGTCATAGGTGTTTAGTTTAGCCCAATGGAGCAGGAGATGGTTCCTACAGCACACAACATGCATTTATTTTCAGCTTTTCAAATATATTGCTGGCAAACCCGCTACAGGCATGACAAGTGCAAGATGCCAGAGGTGCTTGTTACTTGTTCTCACTTCGCACAGTGTAGGTACCGACAGGAGGAATAGGCCTTTTTGGAGTGGTGTGCTGGGGTCCAGGTGGTACTCGGTGAGGATGGCAAAGCATGGCTGAGATGTAGTAAAACCAAAATGAGCTTTCCTGGCTCCTGTGGGTAGAGTGCACTGCTGTTCAGGAGCCACAAAGACCAAAGATGCCCTTGCAATAACAAGTCTGGAAAGCTCTCTGGTTTGTCTTTCCAGCCTGGACATGCAGGAGACAAACCACTGCTCTTGTGATTCATGAGCTTCTTGCTGTATTGAGCCTGGTTTACTGGATTTGTGGGCTAGACAGCAGTGGGCAAGGAGACAGCAGGAAGAAAGTATCTGCTTGATTAACCCCTCCTAAGGCACAGGAGAACAGATTGCACCCATTTTACTAGCATGGACAATTGTGTCTGGAGGAGAATTCACCCTCAGGGAAGGGCTGATGGTGTTTCCTGGCCATGTCCTCCTCTTCTTTTCCTTCTAGCATAAGAACGTGTAGCCTGACAAGGGACTGGACACGGTGCCAGCATCTGCCACCAGCTTTCCCCATTCAGCTTCTCTTCCATTTCATTGTTTCCTGCTTGCCTGCTTCTGGCTGCCCAGTATTTGACTGGAGCAGGAATCCACAAGGGAGGAGAGGGCATTTCTAGAGCAAGCTCCTCCCATGTGTGTAGGGTTATGCTATTGAGAGCTGGAGCCCAATATGTACAGCTTTGGCATGGAAGTTAGTTAGTCTGAAGAAGGGAGGAGTTGGAGAGATCAAGCTTGGTCAAAGCCATTTCTCATTGTGTACCTACTCTGTGTGTAGTGTGGCAAATTGCCGGCACTATTATGATGGGTCTCACACTTTCTCTTCTTTGTGTGTGGGGGTGGGGGTGGGGGGTTCAGGGCACCATTTCTTGCCCCTGCAGTGGAATGTTAACTGCCCCACTAGTCTCCTAGAGCAGGGGAGTGGAGAGGAAGGGACCTGGGCCCATCCTCTACTTCAGGTCCCAGCCCAGGGGTCCTGAGGATAGTGGTGAACCTCTTGAACTAGCGGTTCCTTCCCCTGGGCTACTTCCCTCTCCTGCCCTTCAGCTTGTGGGGGGGCTTCCTGCCCTTCCTCTGTACAAGCCAGATGCCCCTTTACCTAGGGTCTTGGACTTAGCTCACCACAGCACTTCTCCAAACTGTACTGTGCTCCAACACCAATTCCTCTCTGCTCCAACTCCCACACTGTCTGATTGAAGCAGGGGTTTTATCATGTGACTGACTGCAGGTGCTCTAATTGGCTTCAAGTGCTATAGTGAATCTATAGCAAACTTTCTTCTCCTTACAGGGAATAAGGCTCCCTTCTAACCCTCTCCTGCTGCCTTCTGGCTTTGTTGTATCACAGAAGCTAGTGAAATTCATCATCTTGTGTGTTCCCTCTATTCACGCTCATCTGTAGTCTGTAATCAAATCTTACATTGAAGTGCCTGGTGCACCCAATGGATACAAGACCATTCTCCAGGCAGTGTAAGCGGGACAGAGGAGTATTTGTTCTGGGCCATCTCTAACAACCACTGAAGTTACACAGCCTGATGCTAGAAAGTGAGACGTGAAGGGAAACCTTTGTTAACTCATGTTCAGCTAAGGCTCGGTAGGAGCCTGAGAGGTGTTGAGGCAAGACAATGGAAGCTGAGGAGTATTAGGCCCTTTATAAATTATTGGTGATTTCTTTATTGTACAAAAGCAGCTGATGAGCTTAAATCTCCCTCATTCTCTTTCCCTCATCACTGATTGATTTTGCTGCCACTTTTGCTACATTTCTATTTTATAATTTGGTCTCATAGTTTTACTTCTTTCTGAAAACATAAACCCTAATATCTGTGTACTTCTCTAGTTTTTCCCCAAACAGATGTTCTTAGGAGAGCCCAGCAAAATCCCTATGGAGCTGGTAGCCTCAGTAGCACTCTCTCAGGCTGCATTCTTTGAAGGCTCATATTCCCATTGTGCACCTCCCTAGTTCACTCGGTACAAGCCCCAACAATCCTTATACTGCAGGTAAATGAATGGCTCTGAGAACTAGCAATGGGATAGGGCAACATTCGCTTCTGGCCAACTACTTAAAATCAGGTTCGTATCAGTTGATAGTTGCCAGCTGATATTGGTTCAATAGACTATGGAGTTGGTTGGTTTTGGATAGCCCTGTGACAAAACCACCAGGACAACTACCTTCAATTAGCAGTTACTTGTATGATAGTCTGCTCCGAATTGGAATGAACCTGGAACCATCACTACCCTGTCACTCCTAGAGGGGATTCCTATAGGTGTGGATTCAGATATAATGGCATGGCAGAGTGTTGGGATGGGGTTCATGATGGGTTGGATCACAGAAACCCCTTTGTGACTGCCACCTGATGTGCTGAGACTACCTCAGAGCCTGTTTTCCCTGCCAGCTTGGGACTTCAGTGCCCTGCCTGATCGTGCCAGACACACTAGCCTGCTACAGACACAGGTCCAAGTCTGAACCATGTCTCCCGCAAGGTGCAGGCTTAACTGAAAACAGCTTAAGAAGTGCTCCTGTCTCCGACACTCAGATACCCAACTCCCAGTGGGGTTCAAATCCCCAAAAAATCCCTTTTACCCTGTATAAAGCTTATACAGGGTAAAACTCATAAATTGTTCGCCCTCTATAACACTGATAGAGAGAGATGCACAGCTGTCCCCTCCCCCCCGGTATTAATACCTACTCTGGGTTAATTAATAAGTAAAAAGTGATTTTATTAAATACAAAAAGTAAGATTTAAGTGGTTCCAAGTAATAACAGGCAGAACAAAGTGAATTACCAAGCAAAATAAAACATGCAACTCTAAGCCTAATACAATAGGAAAGTGATTACAGATGAAATCTCACCCTCAGAAATGTTCCAATAAGCTTCTTTCACAGACTAGCCTCCTTCTTAGTCTGGGGCCAGCAATCACTCACCCTCCTGTAGTTACTGTCCTTTGTTCCAGCTTCTTTCAGGTATCCTTTAGGGGTGGAGAGGCTACCTCTTGAGCCACCTGAATACTAAATGGAGGGGTCCCCCAGGACTTTATATAGTTTCTCTCTTGTGGGTGGAAACCCCTCCCTCCCCCAGTGTAGAATCCCAACTACAAGAGGAAGCCTTGGAGTCACATAAACAAGTCACACGTCCATGCATGACTCAGTTCTCTACAGGGACATTCCCAGGAAAGCTCAGATGTGGATGGGCATCTATCAAGGTCCATTGTTTGCCAAGTACTTCCGTTTACTTGAATAACCCCTTCACACTATGTTGACCAAATCTGCCTTAGGTGCTTTCTACAGCAAACACTTTAAATACAAGCATAGAGCCAACGTTCATATCTTCAGATTTAAAAATGTTACATGCATACGAATAGGATGAATACATGCAGTAGAACATAACCTTTGCAAAGATATGTTACATGGCATGTCTAGCATAAAACATATTCCAGTTATGTCATATTTACATTCATAAGCATATTTCTTTAAAGCATTATGGGGTGCAACATCACAGGGATGACTGCCTATAGTTGTCCATGTTGTACATGTGCTGTGGTATGGAGTAGACAGAGCTGTCCAAGAGAATTAGACACATCTTCCATCAACCCCCTAGACTGCTTTGAAAATTTCAGCTGCCAGTCTCTGGGGCACCTTTTATCTCTACTCCAATGAACATTTTAAATCAAGATATGCATATTCCAGACATCTAGGGTGGGATTTAGGAATCAAAGGAGACTTACTGGGACATATGCTCCTAAGTCACCATCAGTGCACCAAGATCCCTCCCAAGAGGTTTTTAACTAGTATGTAAAGTAAACTCACAAGCAGACTATTCTGAGTCTGGTTCTGATCCTCATTCGAGGTGAGTTGAAGGTACTCCACGCCCTGAGATCATTAACGTGGTCTGCGGTAACATTATAAAAGTGTGAGTATGGACTTGCTTATTCTGGCAATTCTATCTCATGTGTTCAGTCTTTCATGGAGACTAACCAGAGTCAGCTGGGTTGATCAGGTATACAATCACCATCCACAGGATAGGGAAGGAAAAGGAGAACCGAGAATGTTAGAAACAACAATTATTTAGGAGTTCAGCTCAAAACTGGGAGCTAGTGTGGTTCTGTGGATTGGGCACTGGACTACGAGAACAAGAGACATGGGCTATGCCATTACCTTCCTGTTGTGTCCTTGAGCAAGTCACTACCTCATTCCGTGCCTGAGTTTCCCCTTCCCCCCTATGTCTTATCTATTTCAACTGTAAACTCTCCAGGCAGGGATTGTCCCTTAGGTGCTCTGCATGTACATGATAACACAATGGGGCCAGTTTCACGGGGGCCTGTAGGTGCTACTCTGATACAAAGAATCAGAAAGAAATGCTGGAAGCAAATGTAGTGATCTTGCATGAGCTAACATATGCATGTGCAAATGCTGCGTTTATCCATACAACAGACACTGGTGGGTGCAAACTGAGTAACTGTGGACCTGACCATAGGTTCTGGGTAATCCTACTCCCCATTCTATCTGACTCAGTTTGCAAGCACGCTAACCTAGTTGCAAAACCAAATGTGAGCTTTGCAGGAACCTTTTTATAGGCCAGTTGAATTGTGGACCCATAATTGACCCATAATTGCACCTGGGCAACGATTATATGCAACGCTCTGAAATCTGTATTCAGAGGCCTAATTTTAAAAGCGTTGAGGCTCTGAGTCCTGTCATCACCGGCCTTGTAAACAGATCGGAATTGGCATGCTTCTCATTGAAAAGGCAGCTTTTACCTTCAGTTACCACTCAGAGCTAAGCGAGATTTCACAGTTCCCCTGTATGCTCAGCCTCAAGACTGTCTCATGCAGGGCTCTGTATGGTAATCGATGGGAAATACTGATGCTTTAACGGTGACCACTGAGAGCCCTCTATTCATTCACAAGGCTGAGCCCAGGGTAGAAAATAAGCAGGCTCGGACATTCTGGGGGCATCAGAGGCACTGCAGGGCTGGCAGGCAGCAGGGAGTGAACACAGCTACCAGTGCAAATGCTGTTGCTGGTTTCAATACCTGCGATGGGGGAATGAGTTGAAGCAGGATGGGTGCCCCCCTGTTCTCACCAATGGCGTCTTGCTTTCTAACTAGACTGATGTCAAATCCTTCCTGTAGAATGTGGCCTGGTTCCAGGACCCAGCCTTAAAGTAACAGTAACAAGGAGACACCTGCCTTTGCTGTCTCTGGAGCTGTAATGGGGATTACTGTCAAAGCAGTAACTGTTAGGGTCCCCACTTAGGGCCAAATCCTGAGAGGGGACTGATTTCTCTGGGAGTTCTGGGCACCAAGTGCTGGCTGGGATTTGGCCCTCTGTGAGCAAGGAGAGCTGCCATTGGTCATTAGCTGCTCCGTGCGCCTATGGTTATTACTGATATGGTTCTGATAAGCCAAATCTGTGGTCCCCTTCTGCAGGGCACATTCCACCCACAGTATCATACAGTGCCCTACCTGCTGGCTCATTACTGGGCACCTGTTAACCCGCAATGCAACATTCAGCCAGCAGAGAACGCCATAAGGAGGCACAGTCTAAGGGGAACCAGGTGCGGCAGGGCGCTAGCAGGTATGGTGAAAAGGAGTAGCAGGTTGGAAGCAGCATCCTGAGAGCTAGGACTGCATGGCTGGATGGAACTGGGACCTTGTTTCCTTTTGCATGGCTGGATTGGGAGGCCCCTAGGGGCTGGGCTGGGGACTGTTTGCTTTTTATGTTGTAATTTGAAGCAATGGTGCTGTGGGTATCTGCACCTCTTCTCTCTGGTGGCCCTAGTGAAGGAGTCCTCTCTGTTACTTGTCACCTAGAAGTGTTCCTGCTTATAGCACTGTGCCACTTCATATCTGGAGCTCTGTGACACCTGGCTCTGGGGTGGGTTACAGTATAAATGGCCTGATTTTCAGAAGTGCTGAGGACTCACAACCCACTGAGAACTGCTGGGAGCTGAGCACCTATGAGAATCAGACCACTTATATGTAGGCGCTGAAACAGGGGTGTAGAATCATAGAATCATAGACTATTAGGGTTGGGAGGGACCTCAGGAGGTCATCTAGCTCAACCCCCTGCTCAAAGCAGGACCAAATCCCAAACTAAATCATCCCAGCCAGGGCTTTGTCAAGCCTGACCTTAAAATCCTTTCAGGAAGGAGATTCCATCACCTGCCCCCTAGGTACCCATTAGAGTGTAGAAGACTAATTTTAAAAATTGTGACCTGTGTGACTAGAGGTTGTTCCAGTAGCAAATGGAAAGAGAGACATGATAGAGGGAAAGCAATTGAGGGAGAAAAGAGAGAGAACCGAGAAGGGAAGGGAGATAGAGAATGAGAGGACAGAAAAGAAACCAGGAGAGAATAAAAGGAAGAATAAGATAAAGGGGCCGGGGAGAAAGACGGCATGGGAGCAGAGGGAGTATTTAGGGAAATCAGAGGAATACACCGTTTTCACACTTGTCTTTTTGACATTCAGAATCCACCCTAGACCAATTTTCCTAAGTGCCTCTATAAACACTGACCCTAATCCTCCCATTACTTATCCCTGAAAGCCCTCCTTGATCCCCAGTGAACAGAGGTGCTCTGTCGCAGCACACACTGCAACGGCAGCTCCAACACAGAGAAGTCCATAAATCTCGCTGGCAGCCGGAGACGCAGCTGGGAATGATCAAACAAAGAGCAAAACAGGAACTGCCAGGCAGGCTGGTGAGTATCGGAGCGGCTGGGGTCTTGTTGATGAGCTGGGCTTCTTGCCTTAGAGAAATGACAAAATTTCACCTTTAAAAATGTTGCCTTGAAAAAAGCTGAGAGCAAGACAGGAGCCACTGGCTGATAAGAGTGATCAGTGCAGAAGGGCCTTAAAAATTAATCATACCATAATTGGTAAATGGGGCACTGACCCAGCACTTGCAATACCATCGGAAGGATGAGATAAAGATCTGAAAGTGCAGCATATGCAGGAAAAACAGACTAATCCCTTCCCAAAAAAGCATCGGTTTAAAAGGGAGCTTACCAGGGTGGCTGGAGCAGGAAGAACCTCTGGGGAGAAGTGTCTCCAGTGGCGTAAAAGAGGTTCGGGTTGGGCTCAGGTGGAATCCGGGATGTGATAGAGTGCTCGAGTGCTGGCAAAAGATGCTGGCTTGACAGGCCTGAAGTCCACTAGCTATCCTGAAAAGGGTGATTCTATAGCAGCAAGTGTAGGACTTGCCTGTGCATTCCTCCACCAATGTCCTCACTTAGCGGGACCATCTCTCAGAGTACGAAAGTAAATTGGTCTCCATGGCCATTCAGCCTTTGGCATCCGCCAGGAAGGATACCAGTTAGTGCCAATCCTTATGGAAAAGATCTACAGAATTTAACAGGACATGATAATTAATTTGTGAACCATCCAGTACAATGTAATGAGTCTCTAATAAACTCATTGTACGTTTTTAGGATCATTTCTATAGAACCCAACTAGTTTCATTCCTATTCAGTTCTGTAGGACTTCTCCATAAAGGAAACATCCTAGTAACTTTTTTTGATGTGGATATCTGTCCTCAAACTCCCAGAGAAAAAAATCACCATTGCTACCAAAATGGGCCAGGTTAAAATCAGTGCCTTAGAGGAGAATAGCTCTGCTGCTATCCAATCCCCCAGATTTTGATTACTAAGAAAAGGCTTAATGGGGACTTTCAGCCTGATTCTTCCTATTGTACTTTAGGAGACCTCAGGGCTAAGAGGACCACACTGGATGGTTTAATGGTGGGGCAGATGGAGAACGATTGCATCATTTTTCAGCATTTGAAAGAGAACTAAGGAAGAAAAAAGCCAGAAGAAAAGGGCACAGAGAGGGCAGTAGAAGCCAAGAATCCCAATGGAATTTGGCGTTTCCGAACTACAGTTCCTCTGATTATCAGCTTGGCTCTTCAGAGGCCAGTTATGCCACTTTGGGAAAACCAGTGTTTACTGTTTAGGTTTTGATAAGTCTAGTCCCAAGGTGGGCAAACTACGTCCCGCAGGACTGTCCTGCCTGACCCTTGAGCTCCTGGCTGGGGATGCTAGCCCCCAACTCCTCTCCTGCTGTCCACCCACCCCCGCAGCCTCAGCTCACCGTGCCGCCCAGCGGAGCTGCAAGCTCCTGCCGGGCAGTGCCGCTGGGGAGCCGCCGGCTTGCCCCAGTGATCCAGACTGCATGGCAGTGTGGCTGGCTCCAGCCAGGCAGCATAGCTGCCAGTCCTGATGCTCTGAGAAGCATGGTAAGGGGGTGGGGAGCAGGGGGGTTGGATAAGGGGCAGGGGATCCCAGGGGGCAGTCAGGGGACAGGGTGGAGAGGGTGGTTGGATAGGCATGGGAGTCCCAGGGGGCCTGTCAGGGGGTGGGGGTGTGGATAGGGGTCAGGGCAGTCAGGGGACAGGGAGCAGGGAGGTTTGGATAGGGAGTGGGGTTCTGGGGGGCAGTTTAGGGACAGGGAGTCCCAGGGGGGTGGTCAGGGGACAAGGAGCAGGGGAGGTTGGATGGGTTGGGGGATCTGAGGAGGGCAGTCGAGGTTGGAAATGGGAGGGGCAGATGGGGGCGGGGGCCAGGCTGTTTGGAGAGGCACAGCCTTCCCTGCCAGGCCCTCCATACAGCTTCAGAATCCCGATGTGGCCCCATGTCTTGTCACATTCCTTTTCCACTATATTCATAGAATAGGATTAGAATAACACCTTGAAAGTGCAGCGAGTTGTGTAAGTGCATGGACTCCCAAGCTGGAACTTTTCCTTTATTAGCCAGACAGCCAAATATTGTGCCTCTGTATGCTATGAATCGCACACGCCACGCTCTGCCCCAGAAACAATAACAGAGCAGCGCGGATTTCTCATGGTGTGGCAGAGCAGCCAGCGTGCTCTGTACCCTGCTGTGCAGCACAGACAATCGCAGCCTGGCAAAGCAGCGCCTGGTTCTGTACAGTGTGGCGCGGTAACGGGTGAAGTGTGGCATGGGGTAGTGGCGACTGTACAGCACTCTGTCCTGCAGCAAAGGGCAGCAGTGACTGCATGGCAGAATGGTGAGTGCAGAGTGTGCACTGTTCTACACAATATACCCTTACAGGGTACTGTGAAAGCCCAGGACACATGTTGTACCTCAGCGGCGACACAGCGGCACATACACACTGTATGTGCATCCCATGGCACAGCAGTGACTGCATGAATCATTGTAGCTTTGGAAACATGCTGCTGGTTTCTCACAAGTTTCTGGGTGTGGCAAAAGACCCTCCACATCAGTATTAGAGTCTGAAGAGGTGGAGCGTTGATTTTAGCCTTCAGATGGCAATTATATCTATGTCTATTCATTCTCATTTCAATACCAGAAGGATCTGTACCATGACTGGAGGCTTTGTTTGTTGCCATCTAGATTTAGGGTGACCAGATGTCCAGGTTTTATAGGGACAGTCCCAATATTTGGGGCTTTGTCTTATAAAGGCTTCTATTACGCCCCACCCCCATCCCGATTTTTCAAACTTGCTGTCTGGTCACCCTATCTGGATTTGAACACTGCAGCTCAGGTGGTCATCTTGACCAGCCATCAGAAGCAGAGTCTAGCGGCCTAAAATAACATCATCAATATCCAGATACAATATCTTCATCCCTGCTACTCAAGGTGCTGCTTGTCACATCGAAGTGACCGTAGATCCTCTTGAATGATGCTAACAACCTCACCTGACCCCTTTGCAGTTCCTCCTTCTCCAGTGAAGGAGCTGTTCAAAGTGATCTTTAGTGAAGTGGAGCATGATCTTTAGTGAAGGCCACAAGAAGCAGCAGGTGGCATCAACTGTGCCCATCTAATCACTGCCTCATTTGGCTGCGAGCTGCAGAGATAGGTGCAGAAACCAAACCTGATCTGTCAGATAGGGTAGGAAAATGAGTAATAGTTGAGATTCGTGAATTAAGCCCATTAGGGAGGTTGGATTATCAAAAGCATCAAAATGGATAAAACTCACTCGCTCTGACGTGGTTGGGACAGAGGGTGCAACTGGTAAGATGGAGCAGGGCAATGGAGAAGAAGATGGTATATGGAGCTAGGACCCAATTCTGCCACTAACTCAGAGTGTGATGTTGGAAGAGTCACTTAGACTCTGATGCAGCAAGGTCAGCGGGACTCTCACCTGTTTCAGTCCCTTGCTGGATCAGAGCCACGGTCGCTCTGTGCCTCTGTTTCCCCATCTGCAACAAACCCAACATGAATGGTGGGCAGTACTGTACTTCCACTCAGTGTAGACATCTGCCGCCGAGGAGATGGTCTCAAAAACAGAGAGCTGGCAGCCACATTATCCTCCTCCTATCACAGTCAAACCTATATGGCACTTATTCACATGGACCTACACTATTTTGGCTTCCGAACCAATTGGGTTGCTCACGATATACATGTTGATGGGGTACCTACAGCAGCCAGAGAGGATCTAATATTTCACCTCCTCCCCATTTTCAAGTCATGATTCAAGAATATGAGACAGAAGCAAATCAGAAACCTCCCTTTGCCCTCTAACCACCAGCTAAGACAAGTCCCATGCAATAGCTTTAACTTCCTTTACATAAGCATATAATGTTCTGATAAACTTTGCCATGCAGTGTACTCTGATGGCATGAAACAGCAGCACAGGAAATGTGAATGTGTAACATTGTCAGGGAAGAATTAATGCAGGTTTCTTGGGGTCTGGGTTTATCAGATGGAGATGACCTGATGCACCTTTCAGTCACTGAGAAACCAAAAGTCTGTCCAGGTCAGCCGGGAGGGGAAGAAATTGCCTCCATCACTGGTGGAGTGTGGAAGCTCGGAGGAGAATCTATCTGGAAACAGAGTGGGAGGAGCAGCAATTTTCAGGTGCTAGGAAGTAAGGTCATTGTATGCTGAGAGCCAGAAAGGTCTATGTGTGATCTTTCTGAGAGGGAGCAGATTTCTGGTAAATCACTGACACCGAATATCATATTGTTCGACTGGAATGAGAGGAATGGCCTTGCATAGACCCGAGAGCCAACCCTGCAAGTGCACACGTGAGTACTTTACTCACATGGGGTGAAATTCACTCCTGTGCCAGAGATTCAGAACAAGGCCCTTGTGTTTGCCCTCTGCCACTCATGAGTAGGCTGTCTCAAGCCAACAGGACTATTCACATCATCACACACATGGAGTTACTCACATGTGTAAGTGTTTGCCAGACTGGGACCTTAGTTCAAAGACTTCTTTCTCCAGGAAGGCACACAGCACACCCAATAAATGGGAGTTGTAAGTGAATGCATGATGAAGATGGACCTCCCATAAACTCAAAGCAAAACGTTACATTGGCCACGGAGTCTCACAGTGGGCAAAACGCTGAGGTCCTCTCTTCTCCCCAAAAGCTTGGGGACAGAGGAGAACTCTCTTTAAATTATTTGAAGATAGTGTCCAAGATTTTCACAGGTGACTAACAATTTGGGGTTCCTTTGGGGGGTGGAAGGAGAGGGTTCTGAGCTTGAGACACCTGAAAGGGCCCTGGTTTACAGGGAGTGCTGAGCACCCATCCTCTGAAAACCAGTCCACTTTAAGTTGTCCCCAACTGGGTACCAAAATATTGAAGCACCCAAAATCACTAGTGGCTTTTGAAGAGCTTGACCGTGATTCCCGGAGGGAGATGGGCAGTGCCCAGAGGAACCTCACAGAGAAGAGTCTGTCACGTGGGCAAATCTCTGAAAGGGATTCTGGCACCTTGAAGCACATGGCTCTGAATGAGGCTACAAGCATCATAAGAGTGTAGAGTCAGGCCCTGTGTATAATACGATTAGGCTGGGCTTCAGCACCAGCCTTCTCCTTTAAGGCACCACAGAGGTGTGCTCCAGATGCTAAGGAGCTGGAAATGAGCAGGACACAGCCTGGCAGTATCTGTAGGAGGAGGAGGAACAAAAGCAGGAGCAGAATTTGGCCCCAATTGTTTCACAGTAAAAATGTCTTAATCCTTGTCTACCTATAGGACATTGACTGGCATCTCTGTTCTGGAATAACTCTTCTGTAAGAGCTAGTCTGGTATAATTTAGCTAATCCAGCACAGAAAGTGATTTTTATTCTGGAATAGAGTGTTCACGTAAGGAGCTATTCCAGGTTAGCTATGTTGGTCCCTTTATCTGTATGGGAAAAGCCCTTAGAAACACACTTTACCTACTAAATCCATGGGGCAAAACCTATGGGTTATATGCAGGGTGAAATTGTGCCTTGTACTGAGGCCTCACAGAAGCTGATCCACCCTTTGAGTCCCACTTCAGCCCTGTTTAGCGAGGGTTAAGGGGAGCATAAGGTTTTTGCTGGCATCTGCATAGTCATGGATTTCACCCAAAGGGCCTGACCACAGTCAGTGATGCTCACTAGCACCAGGGGCAGTGGGTCTGGCTCACACTCTGTACTGCATGTGGTTGGGGGTTAGACGTTTATTGTGGGTGGGTATTTTCATTTGCTGATTGGCGTCCTACCTGGATTGCTTAGGAATTCTGCTTGGCTTAGGTTGTTTCTTCCCAGCTATGTTTTCTCTTGGATCTTTGTGCATTTTAACAGAGGTACAGATATTGGTGATGTCACCTTTCTAACAGACGCTTATTTGATTGGTCAGGCAGCAGACTTTGTGCCTGCGGTCACCGGTTTTTAGCTGCATGTCTCACTGAACATTTGGTGAGCCCTTGGGGTTATCACACCAGGGCACCATTTCTATGAGCCCTCTAGAGCTCTCAGCAGAGTCCACGTTACACTTGCCAAAGCTGAGGGAAGGTGACTCTAAACCATCTTTCTGTCCCTCGATCCTGGACCATACAGGAGCCAAAGCAACATGCAGTACAACTTAAAGCAGCCTCGAGGATGCTTTAAAGTATGCCACATGCACTGGCAACTTAGGGATCAATGTGCCACCTGGGAGCAGATGGGACACCCCACACCTTTCCATCCCTAGTTTGCCCACCCCAGCATGCCCCTTTTGTGCAGGGTGAGAGGGAGAAGGGCCCTCTGTGCCATGTGGAATTCTCAGCTGCCTGCCTAGAGGAGGTTACTTGCAGCTATGCACTGCCTCAGCAAAGCAGGCGGAGTGGAGGGGGCTGAGCTTTTGGCATTATCTACAATATGGGGCTGTGTTTAAGGGTTTACTGTAGCTGAGCGTGTCTTTACTTAATCTTATTTGTCTGACGTCAATGCGAACGGAGCAGCAGGGCGATGCTGTTATACGCTGTCACTGGTCTTTTTAATCATTGGTGGTTTCTTCTGTTTGGGTTAGATTTACTATTGAGAGAGTCTGGTTGTTTTAACAGTACAGTAGCTACTGTCAGAGGCTTATTCTATTCAAATCCAGAGTGTTTCCACTTGGTCACTCTATTCAATTGCTACTTGGTGTAACTGCCAAAAAGCTGAATTCAGTAGGTGCTGTGTGAGTAACTATCTCACAGTGTCATTTGGCCCTGTTTATGTTTTACATCTGTTTCATACATAAACAGTTCTTACTTTCACGTGTATTATATTTTCATGTCATAGATTAATGTATTCTGCCTTCCATTTGGAAGATCTTATGTCATTTTCCATACTGCATGCACAGGAATCCAGCTATCACTGAAATGCAGCCACTTCTTGAGTGGAACACAACTGCGGCATAACAGTGCACAACAATTCTAAACGGCTTAGGACAGGATGTGAAGAAAATACTGTTTTGAACTGAAACTACACGTAGGAATTTAGATAGGAAGAGAATGGATTGTTCCCTTGATCGGAATAGGGCCAGGACATCAGGTTTAACAGACATCCTTATCCTTGCAAAAACTTGCTGTAGGATCTGCAGTAACTGTAAAGCATATTGATGTTCAGTGACTTCCCCAGGCCATGCTGCAAGTCAGGAGCAGGTGAACTGAATTTCCCAACTACCAGACACATGTTCTATCTGCTACATCAAGCTCCCTCCAAACAAAGAGGGAAGGGGACTGGGTGGGAGAGATGGTAAGCTTGGGAAAGAGGGAGAGACATCAAACTCTGTCATCATCCAGGGTATGCGTGGATCAATGGATGGATTTTTTCTTGCCTTCTTGGGTCTTAAACCCTTAAGAATTCAACAAGAAAGTGGTATGTTTTAAGGGAGAAGTCAGAAAGCTACAGACTCCCAGGTGTGTTTGAATAACTTCTGGTAAAGAAGCTGTATTGATTCTCCCACTGCTCTCAAAGTGTCAGCAGATTACCTGTGCTAAGAGTTACTTCTGCTTTAACATGAACATTACAATAATACTGTCTCTTGCTGGCAGCTGAACAGGAACACGTGAAAAACATTAACAGAGTGACAGTTTTTAGTGAGCAATAGCTGCAGTACATGGCTGGAGAGATGGAAAATGATTGGAGCTAAGTGAATATTTAAGGCTCAACACCACCCTTTAAAGGAACTGAGTCTGAGTTGCAGGGTCAACTTTGGCTGGTCATCTGGTATAAAGCAGATGGAAATTGGGGGAGTTGGCTTCCTGAGGGTTTCTCCAGTTCCCCCTTCAAGGTTCCTATGGCAACCACAGCCAACCCTGCTGCAGGGAGCATTTCTGGAAGAAAGGAATCCGGCTAGGATGCTGCTCTATTCAGTAGATCCCCTCGTTGCCAGAAGTGTTCCTAGGGCTGTGTGCAATCTAGTGAAAGCTAATGTGAAGGGTATGTTATGCCAGTGACCACACCACTTCTCAGAGGCACCAGAGAACATATTGCCACCTCCACTACTTCCCTGTGCTGATCATAGCTCAGCTAACCAGAGAGTCCGGCCCCAGAGATTACTTCTTCCTCCTCTATTGAACTCTCTGCTTGAGCAGCAACCTTTTGTTCCAGTACCTGCAAATCTTCAATCTCTCCTCAAATTCAGCCCTCTCTTTGCAGACAGGGTATAAGATGACATGGGGCTGTTTGCCTGGATCTGTTTGAGCCTACGGAGCGAGTTCAGACAGGCAGAAGGAAGGAGTACTGTAGATTGGACGGCTGATCGGAGAGCACTGGGTTCTCTGATCTTTGTGAGGGTGCAGAACAAATTAATTTCTAGACAGGAAATTCCACTGTAGCAAGCAACCATGTCTGTCTGGCTTTATAGTGCAAGTCCCTAAACACTGGAAATTCTATAGTAGGAAGCTTGATCTTATTGGTCTCTGTAAGTTCTGTTCGTGTCACTATCATTTGGGGAATGCATTTTTTTGGTGGCGAAGCAGCTGGTAGTTAGAAGGCGAGTCTGCATTTCATTCTTCTGCTTCCACAGATTACGTGCAGCTGTGGGAAACTCTTTCCTGCACTAAGATATACTCCCCAGCATTAGGGTTGGGTTTGAACTTTGCAGTTTAGTCCTCTCTGCATGTGCAAACCTTTACTCCTGCATGGAGTCCTGCTGAAGTGAACGGGAACTGCAGGGGCTCAGCACTTCTGAACAAGAAGCTTGTGTCTAAAGCCACATGCCAAAAACTAGGCTCCTAAATCTTTATTTGGGCCACATAAGTACATGGGCTGATTTTCAAAAGTGCTGAGCACCCAGCAGCTCTCATTGAAAATCACGTCACTATTTTAGATGCTTAAGTCTGGATTTAGGAGGCTAAATGTAGGCACCCTTGGTCTAAATATGGAATTGGGTCCCCAGCACTTATGGAAGCTTGAAAACATTAGCTTATATGACTTACCCAAGGTCATACAGGGATCAATATAATGCACAGGATCAGGACACGAGAATGTCTGGTACTTAGACCCATGGTCTCTCTACTAGACGACACCGTGGAGGGATAAAGTAACTGCAAAAAGCTTACCAACAGTTAAATAACAGAACAGTTGCCTTGCTGTGGAACTCTAAGCAGCGGTATAGGAGCTTTTGGATGATAAAATCACCATTTTAGTATTCTTGGCCAGCCACATGACTCGCGAAGCGTGCGAGTGGGCAAGGTGCACATTCTCTGTGTTTCTTATAAAGGAAAACCAAGTGAGAAGTGGCAATGTCTGTCCCAAGGCATGTGATGGGGACCTAGCAAAGCAATTAGAACAATGGGGAGGAGAGGCATGATAACCATATCGTTGCCCCTTTCATTCAACAGCCTCACAGGTTTTACAAACATGAATTAATTAAGCCCACACTACACCATTTTGGGTTAACTATTGTAAATCCAGATCCTATAATATCACCTGTAAAATGTATTCCGTAACATATAAAAATTGATTCTAGAATGCAATTGCAGTGCATACTAAATATATCATAACATTTGGGATGGCCTGATCCCTAGTCAAACAGGAAGCCACATAAAAAGGGGATAACGATACCCACCTTTGTAAAGTGTCACATAAACACTCAGTATTATTGGCCAAGATTTTCAAAAGCAACCAGGAATCATGGGGACCTCCGTGTTTTGATGTCCAACTTGGGAAACTTTGAAAGGGCCTGATTTTCAGAACATCCATATGCTGAAATATCTGGCCTCATTAACGTGTCTAAAGTTGGGCACCCAAAATCTGTCCCCCATTACCATGCTATCTGGGCACCTCACTATCTCTGTATTTGTCCTTACAACACCCCTGTGAAAGAGAGAAGTGTTTTCAGCCCAACTTTACAGAAGGGGGACTGAGGCACCGTGAGACTAAGTGACTTGACCACAGTCACACGGGATATCTGTGGTGGAGTAGCCACTGAACCCAGGTCCTGCAAGTCATAAGTTAGTGACACCCCCGCACACACTCACAGACATACATTGGGCCATCCTGTCTAGGCACTTTTGAAAATCCTGCTTACTGTTATTATTATTTAGAAACTGTTTTAACAGACCCACAAGATAATTTCAGGAAAAGTCCTCTCATATTTCTCTAAAGCAACCTGGGGGATCTTCCCTTTTAGCATTGGCCAGGATATACTTGTGGCATCTTTCTCAAGGCAAAGACTCCGCAGGCTTGGTTCTGAACCTGAGGACACCAGTGTCACTTGGGTAACTCCACTGAGGCCAACAGTTCCTTCTGACTTATGCTGGTGTGAGATCAGAGCCTAGCTCCCTTTGCACTGTAGAAGGAGTTGTGTAGTGTATTCCTTTAAGTTGGAAGTTCTCAAACTTCATTGCACCGCTACCCCCTTCTGACAACCAAAATTACTGCATGACCTCAGAAGCCGGGGACCAAAGCTTGAGCCTGTCTGAGCCACACTGCCCCGGGTGGGGTGGCCAAAGCCCAAACCCCACTGCTCTGGTGCAGGGGGAGGGGAAAAGCTGAAACCCAAGGGCTTTGGCCCCAGACAGGGGGCCTGTAACCTGAGCCTGCTGCCCAGGGTTGACGCCTTCAGCTCCAGGTGATGGGGCTCAGGCTTCAGCCCCGGGCCCCAGCAAGTCTAAGCCATTCCCGGTGACCCCAAGGTCACACCCACTTTGGTGTCCAGACCCATAGTTTGAGTTTCGCTGCTTTAGGTGTATGCATGTCCTGGGGTAGGCCTGGTATTGTCCCCATCCCTGTGCTTTTGTGGTCACTTGGTTCTGTACAGGATTGTACAGTGCCCTTCCAGCTCTGCTTAGCCAGCATCCACTGGGCCCCCAACACATCATCATGTAAAATGGTTTGAGGTGACGGGCGCTGATGTCCTGATGCAAGTTTCTGCTCTTGCTGATATTTCCCCTAGAATACCTGGCAGGGCTGGTGAATGTAGTGGGATGCTTGGCGTTGCTTGCTCCTGTTCTGGGAGTTATCTGGGAGCACCGGCCATATTTATGTTGCCTTATCTTCTTTCAGAGTGATTAGAGTCACTCGCTGTACCTGCATGATTTGCGGTGTGCTCAAGCATCTGTGCTTTAACCTTTAAAATAAATCATTGCTCTTTCCTGTCTGACGTGACAGCCTTTTGCATGACAGCCCATTGAATGGCTCTCCATGTGCCTCAGTGGCTTAGGGACCAGCACTTCTGGATTTCACAGATCACATGGCAAATCAGGGTATCTTGAAGAAGGCTCTGAGTTAATTAGGGACTTAACCTTGGGACTCTGTGGTCTCTGGTCCCTGCTTTCAACCAGATAAGATGAGGTATTTGATCTGTGAACTTGCTTGCTTCAGTATCTCTGTCACCCTCTTTGAACCACAATGCTCAGCCGTTCCAGGCAATGATGGGAAGAAAAGTGATTGAGTTGTGTAACAGCCAACTGTTTATTGCCACAGTTTATCCCGCAGCAATGGGATTTAATACATGTTTTATTTAGGAAGGGTTTAGGATTGCTGAGGTTGTGGGTTTTTTTCAATAGATTATAAATTTGCTCTTAGCCAGCAGAGTGAGTGAACTTCACGAGCACAACTAAGACAAATATAATTCAGAGCTTTTTAAAGGAGGCCCTTCAAAAGTGATGCACCTAATGTTCCTATGTACGTTATAATGCCAGGATCAAGTTAGCCCTTCCTGAGGTCAAACCCAAGAAAGGGAGGAAAAGTCCATGAGGATTCACATATGAAGTTATGTAGGGGGCTGGGCTGCCCTCCTCCCTCACGTGAAACGGGTCTGGCTCCCAAAACCCACATTCTCTGAGATTCGCATGGCTTCATGACCCCCTACTGCCCACCTGGCTCCTTAGCAATGCAGAACCTTTGGCAGGGGCAGGTGACCCCAAGACCCAGGGTAAGTCTATATTTATAATGTGGTAGTGATGCAGATGCTACTACTTTGATAGGAGCACTTGTCCTGTTGGCGTAGGTACTCCACCTCCCCAAGAAGTGGTAGCTATGGTGATGAGACAAGCTCAAGTGCTGTCTACACCGGGGGTTAGATCAGTACAACTACATCACTCAGGGGGGTGGATTGTTTTTAGTACCTTACTGGCCAAGGTCCTGTTGGGTGCTGTGGGGGACCAATGTGCATCCCACTGAAAATGCACTTGACCTATCTTGCCCGCCTCCCCCCATCACTCACGCAATCCTAGGCAACTGGGGTGGAGGGAGTAGTGCTTTGAAGATGTTCGATTCCATCCATTTGACTGGGATGGGGACACAAACACACAGACAGGGCACCCCCCATACCACAGAGCTGAAAGGACCAATTCCCAACCTACTGGGGCAAACCCCACAGCTTGTGAGTGGGATTCTAAAAAGCATCTAGTTCCTAGAGGCCCACTGTAAAATCCCACCCTCTGTATGTGAACTAGCTGTTTAGGCAGAACCTTGCAATGCAGGTAAAGCGTCCACCACAGACGTACACCTCTCTGGTAATTACGCTGGGTAACGAGATATCCTATGGGGCCTAGATAAAATAGAGGTTAATTATCAAGCATTTGTTGTTTAGAAGCCAGTCTTGCATAGCTCTCCTGCCATTACCGTGCGTATCTTTACAGAAGCCACCTTCAATTTAAAGCAATGGAGGAAAATAGTGATATTACAGAGATGGTTATGGCTTCTAAACAAACACATACGTTCTCTTTGGTAAAATGCAATTCTTGTATAGCACCTTTGATCCTCGCAGTGGGAAGTAATTGCTCTGTACACGAGACTCTCAGGGGAGGTCTGTGTATGGAGTAACTATCCGTACAAGATTGGGCCTGTTAATTAATTAAGCCTCTGGTTGTATTATACACATTAGAGATGGGCCTTCTGAGAGGCTATTAAGTAACATGTGAGGGGTCACTGAGGATGCAATTTATCCTTGAGCACTGAACTCAGGCAGGGCTTTAGTGGGATTTAGGTGGTGTACAGAACCTGCCCAAGGGAGAATTTCCCCTCTTCCCCCACCCTCCACCCCACAAGTACAGTAGGGGCTGCTCTAACCACTCAAACCTACTTCTCTCGAACTAATATAAAAGCAAAGGAAATCATGGCAGGAAAGAGGCAAGGGGAATAATTCACAGGCTCAGCAGACATTTTATGTGCCATGCAGAATGCAGTTTAGTAGCCACTACTTTTATTGACTGCACCTTATATTTGTCTAATGGGAGGGTTCTATTCTAATTTATAGCCTCTTATACCACAGTTTGGTTCAGGCTGGGTTTAGTTCTGCTGATTGTTCTGGAAGGTTTTGAAGCCATGTGCTGTGTTCGGTCCCTGGAGGCACTGAGGTGGAGCCATAATTTATTAATGATAATCTCACCAGCACGTGGCAACTCAGCAAAGAAATGAGCTTTTGAATGATCCTTCGCGTTGTTGGGCACTCATCCATGGCATTCACCCCCTGCTGGGAAATCCAGCTCAGTCTGTCAATCCCCAAGCTTTAATGGTACCTCAAACACTTTTCACCCAAGGTGTTTTTTTAGAATGATCACTGTTGGGCCCCATATTTATTACTTTCCCTCCTCACAGCTCATTTGTATTTGAGCACTTCCTCCCCCATTTGCTTTGTGTGTTTGAATTTTAAATGGGAGTTTCAATTATGTTTTCACTGTTTTTGTCTGCTTTTACGGAGAAGTACACAACCCCAGGTGTCTCGGTGGGAGGAGGGTGAGAGGTAAAAGGATGTCAGTTAATAAAACAATGATCTTTTTATGTATCATAATTAATTCACACTGTTGCCAAGATACTCTAAGTAAATTCCCACAGTGGTTGGTGACCAGGAAATAGATGGTGGACAGGCATGAGATATGCACAGTCAGATTTGGTGAGATGATCTTAAGAAAGAATGTGGAGCAGGGGTCAGCAACCTTTCACAAGTGGTGTGCTGAGCCTTCATTTATTCACTCTAATTTAAGGTTTTGCGTGTCAGTAATACATTTTAAAGTTTTTAGAAGGCCTCTTTCTATAAGTCTATAATATATAACTAAACTATTGCTGTATGTAAAGTAAATAAAGTTTTAAAAATGTTTAAGAAATTTCATTCAAAATTAAATTAAAATGCAGAGCCCCCCTCCCCCCCCCCCGGATCGGTGGCCAGGACCAGGGCAGTGTGAGTGCCACTGAAAATCAGCTTGCCATAGGTTGCCTACCCCTGATGTGGACTATAATAGCCCAAGTTCTTCTGCAATACTACCTTCCAGCCAGCAGAGGGAGAACAAATTAATGTGTTTTATAAATAATGTATATTACACAAGGGCCTAGAGGCCCCACTTGAAGTCAGGGCCCTATTGCACTTGTCGCTGTACAATCATATAAGAGAATCCCTGCCCCAGGGAGCTTACAAGCTCAATGGAGAACATGGACAAAGGGTAGAAGAGGAAGAGACACACAGAAAAGTGACCTGCTCAAGGTCACACTGCAGGTGTATTAATTAGAGGCTTCACTGCACCCGGATGGGGGAAAGGAACCCGACATTTGTAAAATGTAAAAGGACAAAATTGAATAAGCAAACAAACTGTTATTCCCCACCTTCTCAGAGCTGAGTACAATGGAAACAAAAACACACCCGGGGTAAATCTACTCTGTAGCCATTGGAGTGATTCACAGCAATTTCAGAGGTACCTGAGCTAGCTTTAATCTAGCTAAAAAACTGGGCACTGGCAGGTACTCTATAGTTTAAGGATATGTGTACACGGCATCTAGGGGTGTGAGTTGCAGCTTGCGCAGATGTACCCACATTAGCAATGCCATAGCAAGCTCACTAAATACATCAGTGAGGACCTTGTTTCCTATCCAAAAGTTAGGAAATAAAGAGTAGGAATAACTGGTCAGTTTTCAGAATGGAGAAAGATAAATAGTGGTGTCTGGTGTCTGTGCTAATACCAATCCTATTCAACATAATCATAAATTATCTGGAAAATGGGGTAAACAATTAGGTGCCAAAATTTGCAGATGATACAAAGCTACTCAAGAAAGCTAAGTCCAAAGCAGATAGCAAAAAACTACAGAGGGGTCTCACAAAACAGGGTAAGTGAGCAACAAAATGGAAGATGAAATTTAATGTTGATAAATGCAAAGTAATGCACATTGGAAAACATAATCCCAACTGTACATATACAATGATGGGGTCTTAATGAGCTGTTACCACTCAAGAAAGAGATCTTGGAGTCATTGTAGATAATCCTCTGAACTCAATGTGCAGCAGGAGTCGAAAAAGCTAATAAAATGTTGGGAATCATCAAGAAAGGGATAGATAATAAGACAGAAAATATCATATTGCTTCTATATAAATCCATTGTACGCCCACACCTTGAGGACTGTGTGCAGATGTGGTCGCCCCATCTCAAAAAAGATATATTGGAATTGGAAAAGATTCAGAAAAGGGCAACAAAACTGATTAGGGTGTGGGACAGCTTCCATATGAAGAGAGATTAATAAGAATGCCACTTTTCAGTTTGGAAAAGAAACGACTAAAGGGGGATATGATAGAGGTCTACAAAATCATGACTAGTGTGGAGAAAGTAAATAGGGAAGTTTTATTTACTCCTTTTCATAACACAAGAACTAGGAGTCACCAAATGAAATGAACAGGTAGCAGATTTAAAACAAACAAAAGGAAGTATTTCTTCACACAGCGCACTGTCCACCTGTGGAACTCTTTGCCAGAGGATGTTGTGAAGACCAGGACTATAACAGGGTTAAAAAAAGAATTAGATAAATTCATAGAACATAGGTCCATCAATGGCTATTAGCCAGGCTGGACAGTGATGGTGTCCCTAGTCTCTGTTGGCCAGAAGCTGGGAATGTACAACAGGGATGGATCTCTTGATGATTACCTGTTCTGTTCATTCCCTTTGAAGCACCTGGCACTGGCCTCTGTCAGAAGACAGGACTCTGGGCTAGATGGACCTCTGGTCTGACCCATTATGGCTGTTCGTATGTTCTTATGGGCATGTAGCAGCACAGGCTTCAGAACAGGCTGCACAAGCCCACCTGCACCCCCTGGAAACATACTCACTTGTGCAGCCCACAATGAAGTCCACACCACTGCGTCCTCACTTCTCTTGTTAGAGATCTAGCTGTGGTACAGCTAGCGTGGGTACAGTGGCTCAAACTGCAAATCACCTCCCCCAGCAGAAGTGTAGATGCACCCTTAGACAATAGAGCATATCTGCTAGTGCCCAGTTGGTGGAACTCTTTCTTACATCACAAAGATCACCATCACAATGACTATGTCCTGTCAATCAGCGGATGTGCTAAGTGCGCTCCAGACAGAAATGAAGGCATAGTCCCTATCCTGAGAAGCTGGCACTGAACACAGAGACAGAAGAACCCAGAGAGGGGGAGAAGAAATAGAGAGAGAGGTTGTCATGTGTTATTGATTTCATTTTTTTGGAGTCAGCATAAATGAGATGCATTCCTCACAGACAGCACGGCAGAAATGAGTTCAAAGGGTGGTGCTGTCTGGGGTACTGCTCATGTGCTCAGCACGGACATTCCAAGTGTAGGGGCAGGGTGGAGGAAAGCACAGAGATAGTTCACTGAGCAGCTGAGAGATGGGTGGCCATGCCTGGCAGCACTGGCAGGCTTGTGGCTAGGCGCAGTACAAGTACTGAAGGCATATGGAGACTGAAATACCTTCTTACAGCTAGACTGACAAAACATTAGGCACTGAGGGGTGAGGGAAGCTTGCACTGCTGCTGGATGTTCTATGGTTAAGGGGGTTCAGTCTTCAGGGACATCCATCAAGCACTTTCCACAAGGTCTCAAATGTTAATTTAACAATGCTAAAGGTAATGACTAATAGAATCCACGACTGTGACTTGTTTGCACATTTATTGTTCTTGCAGGCTGCTCCAGTGGCACAGGAACGGCTGAGGTCCAAGTTAAACTGCACAGTTAGTGAAGTTACTGTCATGAACCTGCAGCCTGAAAAAAACCCTATCCTAATCTTGCCAGATAGAAAGAAGAGGAGTGAGCCTAGAGCCCCTAGTTTTCATCCTCCTCCTCCCAGCACTGTAGAAATTAAGTCAAGCAAAGGGGAGACAAAACTCTGGGCTGAGAAGCTAACAAAAGAGGGGTCTACTTCTCCAAGCCTACTTCATGCAGGTGACGCAAGCAACCTGGAGAACCTACCCCTGAAAAGGCCGGTGAAGTTGGCTCCTCTGGAGATCCCCCTGGAAGTTAAAGAAGCCCAGCTCCAGAAGATTATGAGCATCCAGGCAGAAGCTCAGCTGGCTGCTCAGAAGCTGGCCAGCGTCGGTTCTATCAACAGTGAGCCTCATGTGAAAAGGGTCAAAAATCTGGCCCAGATGGAACTGGAGAACCTGCATAAGATAAAGCTGAGTGAGAAGGCAACTCTAGAATACAGGGATGGGCCCCTTCCATCTAAAGGCGCCAAGGCCTTGTCCGAAGTCCAAATTATCTTGTCCACAGAGGCAAGCTCCCAGCTGGATAAAAAATCAGCCATCGAAGATGCCCCAGGGACATTCTGTACGTCATTAATCCCCAAAGCCAAGTGCAACAGCCTCCAAGCACCTGGACTGCATGAGGACACAAAAGTTCCTGATGGCAACAGCCCCAACCCCGACACTGCCCGGCGCCGCTTTAGACTGAGACAGATGAAAGAGCAACAGGAAGAGCTCAGCAAAGCCAAGTCCTCAGAGGCCACGAGACTGAGCACAGAGGAGGTGAAGCAGCAAACTGCATGTCAACGAACGCAAAAAACCCTCAGCAATGCAAGCAAGCTCCTCGAGAACATGGCCAAAAAGCACCGGGGGCGGGGCATTGGCCAACATGAGGCAGATGACGTTCTCATTGTGAGGAGACCGTCTACACGAAGGATGGCACTAGGGGACATCATTCAGGTGGAAGAAGATTGAACATGCTGCCCAACTTCCTCCCTGATGCTGCTCCATATTAAGTCCAAATCTGCAAAGCACCAGAACATTAGACACAGGCACACCTGCCCAATAAAGGACATTAGAGCTGGATGTTTCAATAGTCCACCTGCCAAGCTGCTAATGCTACCATCTTATAAAGCAACAATAGGAAATAAAAGTAATGTTTCATTGGTCACTGATTCTTCCTCATTGTGCTACAAAGGGCACTGACAGACTAGATCCAGAATTCTTCCTGTCTCTTATAATTAACTGTTTGCCCTGACTTCTAACCTTCTCCTCTTTGCATCGTGTTCATTTCTGATCGCCTGGCAAAAGGATGAATTGGTTAGTCTAGTATTTTCATAAAGCTTGTCATCCCCTAATTTCAAAGTGCCTTGCAAACAGTGTATAGCCGATCTGACATGCAGTCATTGGTTCGCAGAAACCTCGAGAATAAAATATCATCCATTCCACAGTGAGACCAGTGGTGATGGGGATAATGAATGTAATGCAGAAAGGAGGAGAGGAAGCCAGTGGAGGGGTCTGAGGAAGGTAATGATGTGGGTGGATCAGCCAAGAGTGGAAGTTGATTTTAGCCTCAAAGCTTCAAAAATACTGGGGTGAGGAAGACTGGTGAGTAGTTACTGGGAAATTACTGTTCTATAAGCATCACCAGGAAGTTGAAAAATTACCCTACATCCTGCAGAATACTATGCAGTGCCACACTACCTGTTGACTCTCCCAGATGCTCTCCCAGAGACAAGAATCAGTTGCAGAGAACACGATAAAGCATACAGCAAGGCTAGGCAATAGCAGCATCAGCAGTAGCACTACTTAAATAAGTTACCCTAAAACCTGCCTCTACCATCATCACCACCATCTCTACAGATAAACTAGTCATGGTAACTGAGGAGGGAGAGCCCCATAGCTACACATTCCAGAGGATGGAAATATGGAAACTCAGGTTAGGTGTAATTGCAAGGAATTCTAGCATTAAGTACAAAACCAGAAACCATTGGGCGACGAGTCCCCCTTTACAATCACTTTGACTAAGTGCAATGAGTGAATTAGAAATGAAGGTGTATTCTGCAGGGGAAATCAGTGGGAATTAAACTGCTGATTCTCTCCCTTCTCTGGGCACCACTTTGAAAATATACCCCTCCGTGTCTGTTTTTGTCCTGGGAGAGTCAACAGGAAGTATTGCACTGTCAGGTAAAATTTGCAGATGGTACAAAAATAGGTGGAGGATAAAGAGTGCTGGGGATTGGTCAGTTACCAAGTCAGTTATACTGACTGACCTGGATCAACTGAAAAAGTGGACTCATTTAAACCACATGCTTTAATACACCAAATTTCAAGGTCATACATCTAGAAGCAAAGGATGTAAGTCCACTTAGAAGAATGGGAACTGTATCCTGGAATGCAGTAGCACTGAGAAGGGCTCAGAGGTCATTATAAATAACCGATTGAACATGATCTTCCAGAGCAATGCTGTAGCTAAGAAGTGAACACAATCCTTAGCTGCATAAGGTGGACATATCAATTAGGAGTAGGAAGATGGTATTGTCTCCATTACGCCATTAGCGAGACTGACTGGAATACTGCATCCGGTTGTGGTGTCCAAAGTTCAGAAAGGATGCTGACAAACTGGAAAGATTCAAAAAGAGCTTTGAGAACGATTCAAGGTCAGAGAAGTATTCTTTATATGTGAGAGAGAGGAAGCTCAATCTATTAGTTCATCCAAAAGAAGATTAAGAGGTGACTTAATCATGGTCTGTAAGTGCCTACATGGGAAGAGATTTTTGCTAGGTGATGGCTCTTTAATCTAGCAGAAAGAGATATAATGAGATCCAATGGCTGAAAGCTGAAGTTAGATAAATTCAGAGTAGAAATAAGGAGCAAATGTTTAACCGTAAGTGTAGTTAACTATCGGACCACCTTATCTAGAGATGTGGGTCTCCCTCAGTTGAAGTACTTAAATCAAGAGTGGATACCTTTCTAAAAGATCTGATGTACTCAGACAGACACTTTGGTCTTGATGCAGAGTTTACCAGCTGAGATTCCTTGGCCTGGCTTATGAAGGAAGTCAGACTTAGATGAGCATAGTGGTCACTTCTGGCTTTAAAATCGATGAATTCCTCTTTTATTTCTTCCAGTCTTTTTAACCTATTCACTCTGGAAATGTGATGTCGTCCACTTGACTCCTAAGCAAGCAAGGTTGCCTAAACAAAATTTCCAGAATTTTAAATAATGTGCACAGAATTTTAATCTTTTTGGCACAGAATTCCCTCAGGAGTAATAACATGACTAACAAGCAGCCTGGTAAAGCTGTACAACTCAGTTTAGAGAGCAAATGCCACTTCAAAAGATTTCCTTTCTGAAAAAATAGCCATAAAGCAAAATCAGAGAAAGGGAAGGGAGAACCTAAGCTTAACACAGTGTACATAATAAACAAGGGGCCAAACCCTGCTCTCATTTACATGCTGTAAATCCAGTCTAACTCCACGACTTGGGATTCCCTTCAAGGCCTTTTCCACTCAGCTTATCCAGAACACCTTGCCTAGTTCTGGGAAAACACTTCATCCACTTCTCTGGGATCCAAAATATTCGGTTGGATTTCATCACTCAGGTTCCTTTATTTGGCATACAGCAAAGCTATGCTGAGTAGATTAGACTCAAGGATAGCAGGTGGGTATCAGGTGCATCACACATTCAAAGTTACACAGGCAACCACCTCCTTTGTATACATTTACACAATACATTGCATTTGGTATTCATTAAATCACACATTTTTTGATTGGATTGTTTACTTTGCAGGAATCAATTCCTGTGCAGCAGACTCTATCTATGTGCTGTTCACAAGGAACCTGGTCTTTACCTTCCAGGTTTATCTTGTCCATAGTCCCTAGCATTAGGGTGTCGCTGCTTATCTTAGTTAGCACAGACATCCTGACTCCAGCATACCAGTTGTCAAGCCCCTATTTACAACTTGACCTTCCATTCATCTTCCCTGTTATGCCCAGTAAGAAGTTAGGCAAATTACTTATGTCAAGCCAGACCTACACCACTGAAGTCAGTTGAGTTGCTTTGTATTTACACCATTGTGACTGACATCAGAATTTGACTCGAGGGGGATATTTGGATAGCATGGGGCGGGTGGGTAGTGGGGGAGGTGATCAGTGGGACTGTATCCACTCATAAACACTAATTCCATGGGATTAACTTTAATGAGACAAAAATTCCAACCAGTTCTTAAATTGCAGAGGGCAAAAATTTACTGTGTAAAAATGGTGCCTTGCAGATTCCCATCCTGGCATCTGGTTCCCATGGGGCTCCAATCTGTGGCATCTGATGACATTGCACCCTCTGAATTCAACAGAATATTATTGTTATTACTGATTATTTGTATTACAACAGAAAGCTGAAGCCCACTGTGTTAAGCCCTGTACAAACATAACCAAAAGATGGTACCTGCCCCGCAGAGCTTACAATATAAGTGTAGAACAAGAGACAATAGGTGGCTACAACAAACAGGTGCAGAGAGCACAAGGTAATGTGAGACAGGCATTGTGATCAATGTGATAGGCGGAAGTTGCAGCCCAGCAGCTGAGTATAGCATGTGAGGTTGGCACAGTATCTAATTAAATGATGGTGCATCGCACATAAATAGCACATTACGTCTTCTGAGAGCTTTACATTCCACAAGCACCAGACGAAAGCAGCACCTCCCAGGGGTGGGACTAGTCCCAGAAGGCACAAAGGACTTCTCTGGCAGCCAGAAATGCATGTGGAGCAGCCCCTGTGGACCCAGACTCAGTGGCAAGATGTGTTTGGGTAAGAGAGACAGAGAGAGAGAGAGAGACTCCAAGAGCATCAGGCCTCAAGTACCGCCCTGATCACCTGGGCTGGGTTTTGAGCAGGTAGCACTTTATAAGAATGTCAGCCAGGTTTTTCAGACCTAAGAGGACCAGAAAGGTCAAATAAGAGGGAGGCAGGTTCTTAAGAGACCAGGACGAGTCCCATGGAGGGCTTTGACTATTAGGACCCAAACCATGAAATTTGATATTGTATTCAATGGGGAGCCACCTCAGAGGGCAGAGCAGTGGGACGATGAATTTGTAGTGTGACCAGTATTCAGGCCCCTAAGTGCTGAATCAAGCACCTAAAATAGGATTTATTCACCCGCTTCCCAAAATGTGACCTTTGTGTGACTTTCAAGTCGGTTAAGGCTGCCTTGGCTCAGTCACCAATACTGGCAGTGCACTGGGCCATCTCCTCTGCTGAACTCACTCTGCCCTCAACCTTGCCTTCAGAACTGACTCATCTCTCCTCCTCCTCCTCCTCTGGCTGAAAAGTGGGACATGAGGTGAGAGAGAGGCCTAGGGCAAGACACACTTGTTCTTTCTAGTACAACAGTGTCCCAAATATCTATGCGAATCCCTAGAGAGACACAGTCTCTGCTCAGACTGTAAAGCCCTGTACACAGGCAATAGAAAAACAACAGTCAAGAAAAATGCTCCAGGTGATGTTAGCTACATTTCTTGTAAGTTACATTCCCCATCCCTCCCTGCCTTCCTTTCTCCCCTTTGCCCAGGAGCCTCAGCCAATCTGTCCTGCCATTCTTGCCCCTGCATCCAGCCTGTGCACCTTGTGCCATAGACTCTGGGGGGAAAAAACAACCAAAGCCCAGTGCTCGGACAATGTGCATATTAATAAAAGAAACAACTAGTGGCGAGCAGGGAGTGGAGTGTGATTAATTGTCACTAACCCTGCTATGAACTGGAAGGTTTTCATGGATCTTTCCCCCTTACATTTTGTGAAACCCTTTTATTTTTAATTTAAAAATTCCCCAGCACTATTGTTAGCCTCAGCACAATGAACCTGTGCTAGAAAATAATAAACAGCAAATTCTGGCCAGGGCTAGATTCACTCTCCAAAAAGGGAAACAGTTATGTATTTATTTAGTATTTATTTGCATCTTGGTAGTGCACAGAAACCAGGACCCAGTTGTGTTAGGTGCTGTACAGACATATAGCAGAACGATCGTCCCTGCCCCAAAGAGCCTGCAATCTACGTGTAAGGCTATAGAGAAAACAGAGCACAAGGAAACAATGAGACAATACTGGTGAGCATGAAAAACCATGGTCCCAGCACCCCAGCTGCTGTCGGGTTTTTTGTGGGCATCACAGCAGAGAAGAGTTTTAGGGTGGGATCGGAAGTGGACAGTGTGGTACCTCTGTAAATATTTCTGGGGAGCCCCTCCCATGCATAAGGGGCAGCACGGGCGGAAACACAAAATGCTTCCTGGGAACGGTTTTAAACGAATGATTAAGACTGGCATCGCGGGCAGAATGAAGGCGGGAGTCAACATCTCTATAGCGTGTGCGTTGGCAGGTAGGCGGGACAGGTCATGAAAGGCCTTGCAAGCAAAGATGAGGAGTTTGTGTCTGATGCAGTGGAGCGTCCCTTTGCGTTTCTTTTCTATATCCAATTTTTCCCCATTCAGCTGTTCTGATTCCAAGCGACTGTCAGCAGCAGGAAATACAAGTTGGAGTGTGCCAGGTTTGCGTAGGCTGGAAGCAAACTCTGGTCTCAAGCTTAGAAACACTTCTGAGGCCTAGGATGCACTTACAGGGATAATTCTCATGGTAAATCAGCCCATTTGCCCTATTGTCAAGCTGTCATACCTAGTTGATGCTGCACCAGGATTCTGCCAGTGATTATTGAACAAGCCATAATTATTCCAGCCCCGTTAGCTAATGGGAGACACCCCTTACCCAAGTAAAGATGCTAATCCTCTTCACCTTGAAACAGTTTATCCAGCCCCTCTCTTCGCAGATACGGCCTAACACACAGTTGCTAAGAATAGGCCAAAAGGAAAAAGCAGTCAGCAGAGCGTGCAGGTTATAAAAGCCAGAGCTGAGCTCCATTACCCACCTTGCCTGGTGACAGGCAGTAGTTCAAGACAAGTGCAGTATAGGGCCAGATACTCAGTGTAGGGCCAGAGTAGCTGCTCTGAGGCCAGCAGAGCTATAATGCTGTACACTAGGGGTAGGCAACCTATGGCACGGGTGCCGAAGGCGGCACGTGAGCTGATTTTTCAGTGGCACTCACACTGCCCGGGTCCTGGCCACCGGTCCGGGGGGCTCTGCATTTTAATATAATTTTAAATGAAACTTCTTAAACATTTTAAAAACCTTATTTACTTATTTATAGAAAGAGACCTTCTAAAAACATTAAAATGTATTACTGGCACGCGAAACCTTAAATTAGAGTGAATAAATGAAGACTCGGCACATCACTTCTGAAAGGTTGCTGACCCCTGCTGATAACCAATGTAAATCAATGGCAGTCAGGTGCCTAAATAGAACTGAGGGTCTCGGCCAAACTCCCTCAGGAAAACAAAAGGGGAAATTGCCGGCCACCCATTAACTCTTCCGCACATCTGAAAAAATTCACTATTGTGTTTCTTGATTCTGGGGTTTTATTTACAGGTAGGCATGTTTGTAAAGAGAGGAGGTATTCCTTGTGTGACAGTGACAGATCCCACAGACACCTTCCCTCCTCCCCCTCCCCCCAACCTCGTGAAGTGACTGTCCCAGCTAAGAGACAGCCTGGGAAATTTTAAAACGAGTTAAAATGCTGTACTGAATAAAAGACTGAAGATGATGTCCACTGCACCTCAGCTACTTTAAAGGCAAAGGATGATCTGATTACTTTTCCAGACTCCCAGGAAAGCTCTGTGTAGCTTGACAGCTTCTCTCTTTCACCAACAGAAGTTGATCCAATAAAATATACTAGCTCACCCACCGTGTCTGTGTTCATTTCACTGGGAGTTAGGCACTTAAATACCTTTGAGGACCTGGACCTAAGTGACTTTTGAAAATTGAACTCAGGGTCCCAAGTCACTGAGGTGCTTCTGAAAATTTTGCCTCTGATCTTTATTTGACAAGTTCTGCATTAAAAAAAGCAGAGCATAGAATTCCACACCTGCTAATAGATAGTAATATTCAAGAATAAATTCACTCTAACTCACAAAAAAACCAAGGAGTCTGTGGCACCTTAAAGACTAACAGATTTATTTGGGCATAAGCGTTCATGGGTAAAAAACCCACTTCTTCAGATGCAGGGAGTGAAAATTACAGATGCAGGCATTGTCATACTGACACACGAAGAGAAGGGAGTTACCTCACAACTGGAGAACCAGGGTTGACAGAGCCAATACAATCAGGGTGGATGTAGCTCACTCCCAATAACTGATGAGGAAGTGTCAATTCCAGGAGAGGAAAACACACAGGGACTGGTTGATTGTGTCCCTGTTAAGCACGATGGATTTTGGCTAATGCTGTCGGTACCTGAGTCTGACTGTTCTGACATTATTGATAATATAGCAGCATCTAGAGGCCTCAACTGAGTGCAGGGCTCCATCGTGCTTGGCACTGGAGATGCCTGTAGTAGGGGACGGTGCTGCTGAAGAGCAAATCATTGAACTAGATAGACACAGAAAGGACAAGAGGTAAACAAAGGTGTGGAAAAGGGAAGTGACATGCTCAAGGTCATAGAGCAGCAGACCAGTGAATGGAACCCAGGCATCCTGGCTCCATGCCCCATCCACCAAGGCATATTGCCTTCCTCAGACAATGAGTCTACGTGTAGCTTTTAGTGCTGTATTGTCACTCAGTACAGGCGCTTTCTCTGCCTACTCAGCACGTCATAGTTGTTTAACTGGCTGTTTTAAGGGGTCTCTCCACAGCTTTCCCCCTTCTCCAAAGGGGGTATTTGGGGTAGTGCTCGAGGGAAAGTAGGGGTGCTGGAACAATTTTTATAGTGGGTGTGCTGATGATGGAAACCATTCATTGGGAGTTGTTATTAATACTCCAAGCCAAGGGTGTGGCAGCACTGCTAGCTCCAGCACCACAGAGGGAAAGGATGGACTTATCAAATATCCACAAAGATGTTGAGTAAATTCCTATAGCCAAGGGGTGGCCCAGCCTTCCTTAAAAAGGCTGTTACAGTAGCAGTCCAGCAGATGGCTCACGTCTGTCATGAATGAAACTGGCCTATGAACCAAGCATTCTGCTAGGCCTGTACAGGAGTAGACCGGAGCGTATTGTATTCCCCGCCCCTTACACACACACACACACACACACACACATGCACAAGCAGTTTATGAAGCAGCTTTCATATGCCTCAAGGCTCATTATCAAAATTAAAAACTCAAACAGCCTCACAAAGCAGTGGAAATAAATGAAACAGGAAATAAATAGTATGAGTGGAAAAAATTCCACAATATATTTTTTTTTAAGAGCAGAGGTAGAGTTAGAAGGACATAGAGTAATGCCCAGTATGAGCATCTTAAAGGGAAAGTGCAGGGAACCCTGCAGTGGTCAAATATGGGATAGTCCAGCCATAGGGAAAGTGGCTTCCTAATCCCTTTCAATCAGTGGTTCAGTTATACATTGGAGCATGATGGTTTATGTCTCTTTAAAAAATGGTTTGATCCTGTCCAAATAGCTGTAGATGTTCTCATGATCTATGTCAAGGATCAGCAACCTTTGGTATGTGACCCATCAGGGAAATCCACTGGCGGGATGGATTGGTTTGTTTACCTGCAGTGTCCACAGGTTTGGCCAATCGCAGTTCCCACTGGCCGCGGTTCGCCGTTCCAGGCCAATGAGGGCTGCGGGAAGCAGTGGCCATCACATCTCTCAGCCCATGCTGCTTCCTGCAGCTCCCATTGGCCTGGAACGGCGAACCGCAGCCAGTGGGAGCTGCAATTGGCCGAAACTGTGGACACTGCAGGTAAACAAACTCTCCCAGCCCGCCAGCAGATTTCCCTGAGGAGCCGCATGCCAAAAGTTGCCGATCCCTGATCTGTGTTCTCAGAATCATAGAAATATAGGGCTGAAAGGGACCTCAAGAGGTCATCTAGTCCATCCCCCTGCATTGAAGCAGGACCAAGTAAAGGTAGACTATCCCTGACAGGTGTCTAACCTGTTCTTAAAAACCTCCAGTCATGGGGATTCCACAATCTTCCCTGGAAACCTGTTTCAGTGCTTTGCTATCCTTATAGTTAGAAAGTTTTTTTTCCTAATATCTAACCTAAATCTCTCTTGCTGCACGTAAACTAATTATTTCTTGTCCTACCTTCAGTGGACATGCAGAATAATGGACTGCTGTTCTCTTTATTACAAGCCTTAACATATCTGAAGACTATTATCAGGTAAGTCTTCTTTTCTCAAGACTAAACATGCCTAGTTTTTTTAACTCTTTCCAATTTGACCACTGTGTGATGCCCAGAATGGAACACAGTACTCCATCCGAGGCCTCACCATCGCCAAATAGAGCAGGACAATTACCTCCCCTGTCTGACACGCCTGTTAATACACACAGAATGATATTAGCTTTTTGACAACCGCATCACATTGTTGTTTCAGATTCAATTCACATTCACTACTGTGATCCCCTATAATCTCCACATCTTTTTCTGCGGTACTACCACCTAGCTAGTTATTCCTCATTTTGTTGTTGGGCATTTGATGTTTCCTTCCTCTGTAAGACTTTGCACTTGTCTGTATTGAATTTATTCATTTCTCCAGTTTGTCAAGGTCATTTTGATTTCTAAACTTGTCCTCCAAAGCACTGGTAGCCCCTTCCAATTTGTAGTCATCTGCAGATTTTATAGGCATGCGCTCCACTCCATTATCCAAGTCATTAGTGAAAATATTGAATAGTACACGACCCAGGGCTGACCTCTGCAGGACCCCACTAGATATGTTCCCCCCAGTTTGACAGTGAGCCCGTGATAACAACTCTTTGAGTATATGTCTAAACCTACTAAACTCTTGGGCTCATGGCTAGCTTGTGTCAGGTTGTCTGCCCTGTGTCTGTCAGCATGATGATTTTAACACAGAATAAGGGCTTGTCTATATGGGAAATTGGAATGGAACAGTTACAGCAGTGCAACCTATTCTGTTATAGCTATGCTGGAATAAATTCCTGTGTGGACACTCTGTGCCAGATTAAAAATGACTTTACATGAGTAATTATTCTAGAATAAAGTCACTTTTATTCCATGTTATGGAGAGTTATCCCAGCATAGAAAGAGAGGAATAGCTTGTTCCATTCCAGATATGCCAGTCAGTTTCCTCATGTAGACCAGCCTTTGTCCTGTGGTGCCTGATATTTTCCTGAATGATAAAACTTTACCTGGGGATTAGGCAGATTTGCACTGGTACTTTGAAACATGGCATCTATTAAAAAGAAATTAGAGTCCAGTTCATCAGCAGTGTAACTCCACAGACATCAGCAATTGTAGTTCCTTTGTTTTGGGGCAGGATCACTTTGGCAAATGGATGGGAAGAGGAGGAGTGGAGAGGCCAAGACAAATAAGTTCTTTCTGTCCCACGTGTCATGACAATATCTGTATTGGGAACAGATAGGGGAAAGCAATGAGGAGTGTGTTGTACATGTGAATTGGTGATATTCATGGAAGTAAGGTCATCAGTGCATGCAAAGCCTCTGTAATGGAAATGACACTGCAGCTTCCTGATAAGGGTGAGTCAGAGAACAAGCAACCCATGGCAGGGCTTATACTGGTTATTTTGCTGGATTAGTGAATGGAATTGTGTACCAGGAAGGCTGAAGCAGAGGACTCGTCTTCTTGGGTTGGTCTACCCCTGTGGGACTAGAGCAGGAGTTCTCAAACTGGGGGTGGGGACCCCTCAGGGGGTCACAAGGTTATTACATGGGGGTCATGAGCTGTCAACCTCTACCCTAAACCCTGCTTTGCCTCCAGCATTTATAACGGTGTTAAATATATAAAAAAGCGTTTTTAATTTGTAAGGGGGGGGGTCGCACTCGGAGGCTTGCTGTGTGAAAAGGGTCAGCAGAACAAAAGTTTGAGAACCACTGGACTAGAGGATGCACTTATCCCTTGAGACAGGTGGTATGTTTTCAACTACTGCCCTCCCTGAGGAGGGCAGCTTTAACCTTCAGCTGTGGCCCCACTAAGTTCTCCAGTAGCAGAGACAACCAGCATGTTCTCCAGGCATGTTCTCCAGGCACCCTTTCACCTTTCACCTGCCGCAGCCCATGCTGCCCACATCAGGATTACTTCCCGCTAGGTATGCCATTAACCCAGAGGTTAGGTCAGGCCAGCCAGAGCCAAGTGCTCTGCCACCCTTGCCCCATTCAGAGCCCTGGCACCCTTTATTTCCAAGCCTTCAGACACGTGTCCACACCAGACAGTTGTCTTCAAGTTCACTTGAATTAAGATTCATAAGGGAGGTTTTTGTGAAATGCTGTATTGAATCCTTTACTAAACTCAATGGTAAAGTCCCTTCTCAAGACTGGAGTGGTGAAACGGGGCCTTAAATCTGTGCTAAAGAGGCTGATGAGGATTCTTCCAGTTTATCTGGCTTTATGGGAGCCTACCATACTCCTTCTCCAGGACAGGGGGTGTGTCAGGGTGGAGAGGGGGGCACGGTGGGGCCGGGCAGCTGTATGCTTTTTGCTGCCCCAAGCAATGCAGTCAGGCTGCCTTTGGTGGCATGCGGATTCAACAGAGTTTCTGCGGGTGATCTGCCGGTCCCACGCCGAAGCCACCTAGTTGCTGCTGAAGCCGCGGGACTGGTGGGCCTCCCACAGGCATGCCACCAAAGGCTGACTGACTTCCACCCTCATAGCGACCAGCAGGCCACCCCCCCATTGGCTTGCTACCCCAGGCATGGGCTTGCTGCGCTGGTGCCTGGAGCCGCCCCTGGGTGGGGCATGGCCAGAATGCTCCAGCTGGCACCAGAACACAGCTGTGATGGCTCAGCACTGGGGAAGAAGTAAAGGTGATGTAAAGTCACCGTAACCTCTCCCCTTCATGGCTACACTGACTGTAACTGATTTCTGCTTCCAATATCTGCCATATTTCCTGTAGCTGGTAAGGGACCGAGCCTGCACATGCTCACTGTGGAGGCCAGGGCTTTCCACCATGCATTTCATGGGATGTGCCATGCTTGCACTTGCAGGGTTGGGGCCTTGTTGTATGATTCTGTGAATAAATCAATCCAGGAGAGCTGGTCAAAAATTGACACTTTTTTTTCCAAACACCTCATTGTTTAAAAAAAAAAAGAACATTTCTACAAGAATTTTTTTTGCCAGGAAAGGGCCATTTTAGGGGGAGAAAATTATTTTTGGCAGTGTTGCAATGACGTATTTTGCTGTCCTTGTTTGTTGTGGATACACCTCAGCTGTTTATTGCTTAATATATTAATCATAATATTAATGTTTTCTCCTAGACTTGCTGGTCACCCCGATGCTCAAACACTTCAGCTGAGAGTCCAATCAAAATATCACTCAGCTTTTATGGTGATGAGGGTTATACAAGGTTTATTCCCAGCTCCTGTGAAACCTTGTGCCAGGGTAACTGCTGGAAACCGTTACTCTCTTCTTCTCCAGCAGTTTCATTTTTTAACCTTCTCCAGGAGCTCCTAGGTGTGTCCTTACTGTGAGTATGTTTTATCCTTCAGTGACCTTCAGTGGGGCTGGCTACAGGACAGCTGCCATCTCTTCTGTGTGCAGAAAGGCTGTCTCTGAGGCGCTATGTTCCTGCCTTGTCCTGTGTTGGTGGGAAGGAGGAGAGAAGCAGTCTTTGAAGTAAAATCAGAGCTGTGACTCATGCGTGTTACCTGCACACACACAGGTGTGAAGGTTGTCATGAGAGCATGTCACTGAGCAGTTCTCACATTGTACATCCTGCTGTCCACTCTGAATCCGTTCCCATTTGCATTTCTAGTCAGCACCTTCTCCCCGTAGCCCTTAGCTACGTGGCTGACTGCTGGAAAGGTCCCAATGCCACATTACAAGCACCTTTAGTCCTGTTAGCACAGGCATGGTTTGGAGCAGAAAAAAACCATTATTGGCTGGGACAATGTGGGAATGCATTAGCTGTGCACTGGGATAATCGTACTTTATATCTCTGTATTGCCTCAGGAGAGAGAAGGGTTTATTAATACACATTTCCTTTTGTCAGCAAGCACTCAAGCTTCTGAATGCAGCCAATACCCGCCATTGTGTTCCCAGGACCATTGCTTTCTCGTGGTGTCTCTCAGAGTACTTTGCCTTCAGCCACAACAGCAGCAATGTGAAGGTTTCCTTCTAGGTCATCCACTGATGTGCATGGAGTTGCTTGCTGCAAGATGTGGTAAAGAACAGCATTGCTAGCACCTCGCTCCTCTTCTCTTCCATAACCCCTCCCAAAATGGGCTGTATTTCTGGCCTCACACAATTCACTTTCCTCCCAAGCCTAGATGTCCCACAGCACGCTGTCGTTAGAGATGCAAAGAGCAGCACAGCGTGGCTCCTTCCCCAATCAGCCCAAAGGGCAGATGCTCTTAATTCACATGACAGAAATGAAGTCCCTGAGGATCCTGGGTTGATCTCACTCATCTCTGCTCTTACAGCCCTTACATCAGACCAGAGCTATGCAGAGACTCAGGAAAGATGCAAAGCCTCTCAAGGAGAGCAGCATGGCAAACAGAACCAGCTTCTACACTTATAATGGATGCCATTTTCATGGAGAGGCAACTGCACTTCCTCTGAACTTTGAAGATGGCTACCAGACACATAGGCCCTGATGACGCTCCAGGTACAATCATATCAGGGAATTTACTTCTAATATGGCTGCCCCCAACTTGGTTACAAACTTTGATCCACTTTGCAGAATAGTTTCTGGCCTCCCTGATGCATACATTGCTGCCCCACCTTGGTCTGTTCAAAATACTGCCACTAAACTCATCTTCCTGGCCCATCCCTCTGACCATGCCACCCCCTTCCAATCCTTTCAGTGGCTCCCCACTTTCCACCATGTGACATTCAAGCTTCTCAGACCTGCTTTCAGGGGCCTTCCCAGCTCTGCCCTCCCCACATATCAGGACTTGTCTCAGCATATTGCGTCTCCTGCTCCTTCCATCCAGCAATGATGCCAGCCTGAAACACCTGTTTCTGTGCTTCTCTCTGTGCCTTCCTGCTCCCTGACTCCTTATGCAGAGAACCCTCCTTGAACCGGTCCTTTAATCCATTGCCTTCTCCTGCTTCCTATCTCTCCTCAGATCCCCTACCCCACCCTTGGTAGGGTAGTTGAGTAGCTAATCTCATTCTCCACAGAGGAATCTATCTCAGCAAAACAGAACATCACCAAAGAACTCCAACCCTCTCAAAGCAGAGCTCCTTACTTTGTACCTGCCTTTCCTCAGTCATTCTCCCTACCAATAACAAACCATCCAGCCTCTCTTCTGCCTCACTTATGGTTTTGCTTTCATTCTTTCCCTTGATTTCTCTTTCCCAAAATGTCATGTCACATAATGGCATATCCATCAGATCACATATACATTTTTCAAATTACGAACAAATCCTTGGATCCAAATGTTGTCTTTGATGTCCGGTGCCTTTGGTTTGTTTTTTTCATTCTTCCACGTTGTTTTGCAAACAGACATTGACTGAGTGAGTGTGCTTGGCTGGTGGGCACTGCAACATTGTTTTTTCTGTAAACTGATGTTTAACTGAAAGCAAAATTATATACACCTAGTAAATATACCCAGCTTCTTTAGTCGTAAGTAATGTCCCATCTCAAACACATGCTGTTAAAACCTTTCTACCACACCACTTACGCTCTCTGTAGTCTACATACACAGTCTCTTACATCTGATTACTTTTTTCACACTGATTGCAGGTTCAGTTGCTTTAGTAAACCCTATAGCTGATACGTTGTGACACAGCAGTTCTTCGTTTAAACGAGGTTTTTTTCAGTCACATGAGCAAACACTCAGTACAAAGGACAATGTCATACATCAGTGCAAACTTGAGAAGAGGCCATGAAATGGGATTAACTTTGGATAATGTACTATGAACAAGGATGGCAGAATTGGGTCCATAATGATTTGGCCAGGACATCAGAGTACATGCCCTCTGCTCTGATAAAATTTGCTGTGAGGCCTTTAGTTTTCACAAGTGCATGAAACCTTAGTCTTACATCTCATTCAAAACATGGTTCTTATTGTGTTTCACAGTTATGTCATTATCCTTAACCTCAGGGCCACAATTCTTATCTTGAAGTCCTGTTATCTCTTGTGTTTCTTGCTATACAAAGATGCTTTCAGTCAAAATGACCTTTAGTTTACATAAATAGAAGGACAAGCTGAAGACCATATGCAAACATATGATCACCTGGCAAGAGGACACAGTGTGCACCTTGTCTGACAATCTGCACCGAACTCTGAGAACAAAATGGCTGCAGAATTCTGCACAAGGTGAATGTATGTAATGATGTTCCAGCCCAGCAAATTATGGCTTTTTTAAAAAGAGTAAGAATCTGGAATTACAGCCACTTTGTTGCTTGTGTACAGTCAGACGGCCAGACCATACAAGTGAGATGCCGCTCTGGCCTGGAAGAGCTGGACAACTTGCAGTTGGATTTTGCATGCAGCAACCTAAAGATATGAAGCCAGATCCTCAGTTGCTGTAAACCAGCCTAGCTCCATTGCTAGACTGATTTCTATACTAGCTGATGATGTGGCCCAGGGTATGAGAGGACACAGGTGAGTCTGTAATGCACTAAAGCCAGAGCCTTCAAACCTGGCATCATGCTGAATAAAGTGGAAGAAAGGCAGTTAAATCAATGATACTATTTCCAGCAAATGCACAATGCATTGTCTAGCTGAGTCAGTACGTTGAAAACCTAAACAGAAACCCCACTATTGAACTGTATCCGTGGCACTAAAATAGCAGTCTGTTCTCAAATGTGCATTGATGTATTACTTGATGCAGTAGCTCAGCACCACACAAGTTAGCTCTTGCAATTGAGGGGAAAAAAATTAATGATAGAACTGCACTGTCACATAATACCAGCTATTGCATATACTGACGCTACCGAACCTGAATGCAATATGAACATGCAACAATTTAATCAGATCTAAGAAAATGGCATAGTATATGCTTCTATGCAGATCAGAAATCTTTCATTTATGTTACTAGTGCCTAACTCAGTTGTGCATTGCTTTTAGAGCCTATGCTGGAGATAGTCATGTGATAACTTGCAATTACCTTATACCTTTGACTGTCTCACCTGCACTCTGCCCATTACTGCATTTCTAGCAGGAGTCCTTCAAACCACTGAGCAGCTTCAGCCACCAAATCTTTTTGAAATCAAGCTGTCATAAAAATGTCTCCTTCTTTTCTCCAAAGTAAAATTTTCTGCTTAAAATTGTGCAGAGGACAAGGATGGGGCAATATTTAACCTTGCAGCAGTGACAAATTTCTGGTCCACTATCCCACAACTTTTCAAACACTGGGTTAAATTGTTTATAATGCTGATCTGCATATGCATACATCAGTTTTGTAGAAAATGTGCTGTTTTGAAAACAATGGGGTTTATAGAAATATTTAATTTTCATTCAGATTTATAAGTGAAAACGGATGTATGATATTTTGATTTCAGTACTGGATTTAGCAACTTGATTTCTAAAACACGAGTGATTTGTGAATTGGGGGAGGGTATTGGCAAATCCTACCATTTATTAATGGAAACCAGCCAATCAACACTAGGGCGAAAAGATTATGCTTTACGGATGTTTACATTCCACTTGGCAGTTTCCTTTTCATTTCTGTACATTGAAATGAATACAGCTGCTCAAAAATTTTCCAACTGAATAGTGTGGAGCTGTCATTTTAAGACACACCTCATTTTCTCAGAACATTGGAATTGCCAGGCTGGATCGGACCTGAGGTCCATCTAATCTAGTATCCAGTCACTCACAATGATCAGAAAGAGATGTTCCAGAGCAAAGTGTAAGAACCCCACAGCAGGCAAATACAGGATAATTGGCCATCCACATTAGGTCTCATCCTGACCTCTACTAATTGGACATTGGCTTATGCCTTAAGTTTAATATCCCTCCCACTTTTTTGGTAGCATTAACTATTATAACTCTGAATATTTTTTGTTATCTATGTAAATACCAGGTTCCTTTTTTAAACTTGTAAATTCTTTGTCTCAACAACTTCCTGGGTCCATGAGTTCCACCACCTAATTAAATGATGTGTGAAAAGGTATTTTCTTTGATCAGTTTTGAATTCCTCACCTTTTAATTGAATGGAATCTCCCCTTAGTCTTGTGTTATGAGACAGGGAGAACAGATGCTCCCAATCTACCTTCTCTAAACCATTTGATATTTTAATATAATAAATGATTTACATAATTTTCTTTGTTCTATTTTCCTAGCTTTTCTTTCAGGTAAATTTCATGCTGCCTTTTAGAGAACAAAAACCTGAGGTGGCTTCTTTTTGCTGGAAAAAACCTTGTACATTCTAAGTTCAGGAAGTGATTAGAACAGAATGATTAGAATAACCAATCAGAGCAGAGAAGCATTGCATAATCACAGTACAGTTATTGAGAAATAACTGTCCAGTGATTACACAACTATCTGCATTCAGATTGACTAATAGTTGTCTGTCAAGTAAAGCACTGGGTTTTGCATACTGCATATTTATTGAGAGGTAACTGTACAGTGATTATGCAAATCGGAGACCTGCAATCAGAATGCAAGGAATTGCAAAACTGGGGCAAACCTTTACAGTTATGCATCAGTACTATACAGTATCGCTGAACTCCAGTGGTTTGAGATTAAACCATTTAATTATAAATACCTAAAAAGAGAGAAACTTTAAGTTACCATTCTTAAATCACTTTCAGTTCCCCCAAAGATCTTAGATATGTATGAACTTTATATAGAGACATTTTGACATAGGAAAGATTTCATTTGATGTTGCTAACCACATGACTTCAAAGGTAGGAGTAGCTAGCAACACATTGAACTATTAGGTTTGCTAGAAGAGAACCTGTGATAAACTGTTGCTTAAATGCATACAGCTGTGAAACAAGTAGATGAGGGAATAGATATTTATGTGAACAATTTGTATTAGAATACAATAGTGTTAGAGTATATAGGAAGGACATCACTGAATGTAATACTCAAGTTTAATGCACCACTTGACCTATTCAATTATGACTGATGAAGCTAGAGCAACAGCTGGTGGAGAGAAAAGCTCTCTTTTCTGTTACAAAGCTAACAAATGCTTCAAAAGAAAGTTCAAGTGCTAGAAAGAGAGAAACCCCAGCACTCAGTGCTGGTTCTTTGAAGTTATGCAAAGTTAAAGTTTAATTAATTGATTGCAAAGCAAATCAGACTGACGAAGACAAGTGCTATGCTAAGTGCTAGTATTCATATTATTTTATGTTGTTCTGTTATAGGCTCACATCTGCTGCTCAGGTCTAGAGGTGATTCATCTACTCAGCCTTCTGCTTTTTGTAATACATGACTTTGGATGCTACCTAGTACATGGGCTGTGACTGAAAGCAGGTTGGGAAAAACACCTGCTCAAAATGGCATATAAGGGTAGATATTTATGCTATTGTACATCTATTGTAAAAGCATATGCACTGCTTCTGCTGAGAGTGCCAGGGACCACAGTGCAACCATTCCACTAGCTGGCTGCAAGATAAGTGCACAGCTGAAACCTCAGCACGTACCTTAACTTTCTGCACTGGCTCATAGATGTTCTCTCTCTCTACACCCACAAGCTGAACTATTAGCCCAGAGTTTTAACTCATGCCCAGCACTGCAAAGAATTTATAAAAAGCCAAGCAAAGTATGAATATTAAACTTAAGCCCCAGTTCAGCAAGGCACAAAAGCACATGCTTGCTGATTTAGTGCTTTGCTGAATTGGGACCTTACTCATTGCACTAATGTGATGGTCCCTGCAGAAGAAGGGATGGGGAGTAGCTGTAAAAGATGATGATCTTTCTCCATTAGCAGAGCTTGTTTTCATCCTCATAGGAAACCCAGGTGATAATTAATATATCTTGCCATGGTTGTAGACCTTTTTTCATCCTAAGCTATTTAAGGTTACATATGGTGGCCCAAAAGCAGTCCAAGGAATGTGTGAGATCCTAAGTCAGGAATAATACGTACCTCATCAGTAGTAACACCCTGGAGCAAGGGACACAAGGCGCGAGAACAACACCTGGCACAGGAAGAGTGTTATAAACAAAATGCTAGAGCAGAAGCCTTCCCAGCCCTTTCTAACCCTGATTTCCTTTCCTTAGTTTCAACTGAACTAAGAGTGTCCAGATAGGCTTTTGCAGCTGGTTTAAATAAACCGGTTTAAAACCACACCTCACACTAAACCAGCTTGGTGACAGCAGCAAAGAATCCTGTAGCACCTTATAGACTAACAGACGTTTTGGAGCATGAGCTTTCGCGGGTGAATACCCACTTCGTCGGATGTATGTATTCACCCATGAAAGCTCATGCTCCAAAATGTCTGTCAGTCTATAAGGTGCCACAGGATTCTTTGCTGCTTTAACAGATCCAGAATAACACGGCTACCCCTCTGATACTTGACACCAACTTGGTGAGTTTGCAAACCCATGATCTCTGCTTTTTAATCTCCCTAGGTGTTAAAAAGAATCAGATGTTTTCAGCTAACTCGTTAGGGGGTTGTGAGCATTAACGAAGAATCGATTGGTTCTCAGGAAGGATCAGTCAGTGTATAGGTGCACCACTCCAGGGGAAGTACTGGCAGGTATTGCGTACAGGGATGACTTCCAGAGCTCTCCTGATGCAGTGGAATGGGTGAGTATAATTTGTGGGTGCTATATTTTGAGTGGCTCTGCCTGTTCCTCACCCACTTGATACCTGGAGGTGGGGAGTATCTAGAACCCATCCCCTGTGCTTCCCACTCCAACTTGAGCTTAGGTCTGAGTAGCCTTAACACAGGAGGAAGTGGGATCCATACTTCCCTATGTGGCTATGTTAGGGGCTAGTTATGATCAAGCCTAATATTATTGTCAGTTGAACATATGCTGACAGGCTGTCATTAACCTAGTCCCAGATTTGGACCTTAGCGTCCAAAATATGGGGGTTAGCATGAAAAACCTCCAAGCTTAGTTACCAGCTTGGACTTGGTAAAGCTTCCACCACCCAAAAAATTAGAGTGTTTTGGAGCACTCTGGTCCCCCCAAACATTTCCCTGGGGATCCCAAGACCCAAAGGGAAATAAACCTTTTCCCTTCCCCCCTCCAGGTGTTCCTGGAGAGAGACACAGAAGCAAACTCCGTGAATCTAAACAGAGGGACTCCACCCTCCCCGTTCCCAGTCCTGGAGAACAAAATTACCAAGAGCTAATCTCTCTTCCCCCCTCACTCAGAAGGAATGCAAAGTCAGGCTAGTAAATCTAACACACACAGATTTCCCCCTGACTTCTTCCTCCCACCAATTCCCTGGTGAGTACAGACTCAATTCCCTGGAGTTCCCCACTAAAGAAAAACTCCAACAGGTCTTAAAAAGAAAGCTTTATATAAAAAGAAAGAAAAATACATAAAAATGGTCTCTGTGTATTAAGGTGACACATACAGGGTCAATTGCTTAAAAGAAATATGAATAAATAGCCTTATTCAAAAAGAATACAATTCAAAGCCCTCCAGCAACTATATTCATGTAAATACAAAAGAACATATAAATCCCTATCTGATCTTTGGTACTTACAACTGGGAAACAGAAGATTAGAAAGCAGGAAACAGAAATCACTTCTCATAGCGGAGAGAGCATACAGGCAGACGAACCAAGAACAAAGGACTCCCACACAAAGTTCCCTCCACCCAGATTTGAAAAAGTCCTGTTTCCTGATTGGTCCTCTGGTCAGGTGGTTCAGATTACTTCTTTCCAGGTGAAAGAGACGTTAACCCTTAGCTATCTGTTTATGACACAGGCATATGATGGTAGGTTATTGTGTGCAAAAATAGCACGCATTTCTTTTCAGTGCCCTACCTGCTAAGGGCTATTACCACATATATCTTAAATGTCCACGGGTAGGTGACCTTTGGAGTGAACTGTAGGTTTTATTTTTTAAAAAATCAACAAAACCAAAGGAAATATTTGCAAAAAAACTTATAAGAAACAATTCTAGCAAAAACAGATATTGAAAAAACGAATAAATATTCCCTGATTGGTTTGCAACACAAACACTGCAGCATTGCACCAGTGCATGAAAACCACAAAGTGGCTGAAAACAAAAGTGAAACGGGACAGTTTATTTTCATTATTGAAATTTGTGTGGATTGCGAAATAAAGGATTTTAGAAATTCCTGCTGTTTGAAGAAACTGAAGTGGGATTAGCAACCTGAAGGAAGCATGGCTCTGAAAAGAAACCAGACATGAATTAGATGGATACCCCTATTTGAGAAACCCTGAGCTATTCCGTTAAGAAAGTAGTAACTTTATGCATGTAGGCCAGGGGTGGGCAAACTTTTTGGCCCAAGGGCCACATTGCGGTTGCAAAACTGTATGGAGGGCCGGGTAGGGAAGGCTGTGTCTCCCCAAAATGCCTGGCCCCCACTCCCTATCCACCCCTTCCCACTTCCTGCCCCCTGACTTCCCCCTTCAGGACCACCAGCCCATCCAACCCCCCCCTGCTCCTTGTCTCCTGACCACCCCCTGCCAGGACCCCCCACCCCTAACTGCTCCCTGGGATCCCACTTCCATCCAACCCCTGGCTCCCAGTCCCCTGACTGCCCCAATCCCTATCCACACCCCTGCCCCCTGACAGGCCCCCCAGGACCTCATGCCTATCCAACTGCCCCCATTCCCCGTCTCCTGGCCTATCCACACCCCTGCCCCCTGATAGGCCTCCCAGGACTCCCACGCTTATCCAACGCTGCCCTCCCTGACTGCCCCCCCCAGAACCTCTGCCCATCCAACGGCTCCCTGCCCCTTATCCAACCCCCGTCCCCGCTCCCTGTCCCCTGACTGCCACCCAGGACCCTCTGCCCTTTATCCAACCCCCCCGCTCCCCACCCCCTTACCATGCTGCTCAGAGCAGCATGTCTGGCAGCCGTGCTGCCTGGCTGGAGCCAGCTACTCTGCCACTCTGCTCAGAAGGAGTGCTCTGTTTCACCACCCAGAGCGCTGCCCATGCAGTGGCATGGCTGCAGGGCAGGGGACAGCAGGGGAGGGGCCAGGGGCTAGCCTCCCTGGCCAGGAGTGCAAGGTCCAGAAGGATGGTCCCGTGGGCTGGATATGGCCCATGGGCTGTAGTTTGCCCACCTCTGATGTAGGCCCTGATCCTGCACTGTAGATGTCAATGAGAGTTTTGCTGTTGATTTCAATGGGAGCAGGATGACGCCCACTGTCCCACTGAATTCAGTGGACTAGACTGTGACTGGTAAGCACCTACTCACAGGAGCAATCTTAATGGGACTGCTGTACTTGTGCTCACCTATTGACAGTCTGCTCGCTGTGGGCCAGCTTTTGTCACCTTTCTCTTCACCGAGCAGCATCGTATTTGAGAGCAGGCCAATGAAACTCAACAGGACTGCTGCCGGAGAAGGCACCACTGAACGGGAGCGAGGGGGGCAGAATGGGCGAATGGCAGGAGTGAGCACCGTGAATCGGGCCCTGTCCTCATCCCTATTGTGAGAGCACTGCGAAGAAGAGCCGCACGAGCAGCAGACCTCTCCTGGGCATCTGAGCGTGGCCGTTGAGTCTGTCCAGGAATGAAGAGCAGAGGCATATGGCAGTGGGGCGGTGGGTGTACGATGGACAGACGGCTCCAGCAAACAGGCTAGTGCTGAAATTCTACCAAAAATATCCCTGCCGAGGGCTTTTTATTTAGACACTGAGCTCAGGGAGGGTGGGAAAGAGGAGGCCACCTGTTCTCAAAGCCAAAATGGGCATCTATTTCCCAAAGCCACTAGGGATGTGTCCCCAACTCTCTGGCCCCTTTGTCATCTTCCCACAAGGGGAAACGGGTGCTGCGTCTTTGATGTCCCCCAAGGGGCTCAAGTTCCAGCTGCTGCCAGGCTGATCTTTCCCTCCGCTTCTCCCTCTGCCCCTGCAGACAGTTATTTCAGATGTGGCTGTAAAGAGACCAAAATACTTGACAAAGTTAGGCTATAATTGGCCCAGGAGCTGTCAGTCTCTTGCTTTTTTCCCTCTCTCCTGGGCTGCTTTATAAGTCTCTGAAACTCAATCCCCAGAGCCTCCTCCTCCACCCCTTCCCTTAAAGCAGCCCCACCTTCTCCTCCACTCTTCCTCCTGCTCCCCCTGTGCCCCCTGCTAAACCTGCCCCTAGCCCCCTCCTCCTGCTGCTCCTCCTACATTTAACCTAACCCAGCCCCCTCCACCCACTCTGCCCCTGCTTCCCTCCCCTAAAGCTGCCACTAGCCCCCTCCTCCTGCTGCTCCCCCTCCTCTAAATCTGCCCCTTGCCCCCTCCTTCCACTCTGCCCCTGCTCCCCTCCCCTAAACCTACCCCTAGCCCACTCCTCCTTTAGCTCCCCCTCCTCCTGCTGCTCCCCTTCCCCTATACCTACCCCAGCCCCCTCCTCCACTCTGCTCCTGCTCTCCTCCCATAAACCTGCTGCTAGCCCCCTCCTCCTGCTGCTCCAGCTCCCCCCTCACCTAAATTTGCCCCAGCCCCCTCCTCCTGCTGCTCCACCTCCCCCCACACCTAAACCTGCCCCACCCCCTCCTCCTGCTGCTCCTCCTCCCCTCAACCTACCCCAGCCCCCACCTCCCGTGCTGCTCCTGCTCCCCTCCCCTTAACCTGCCCCAAGCCCCCTCCTCCTGCTGCTGCCCCAAACCCCTTCTCCTCTCAGCCATCTGACCCTAACCTCCTCCTCCCAGGTCTCCTGCTTTGCATCCAGCCCTTAGCCCTCTCCGCATCTTCCTCTCCCTCCCTATCGCCCTCTGCTTTAAACCAGCCCTAGACCCCTTCTCCCTCTCCCCCTTTTAACCCCAAATCAGCCCCTCACTGTTTTCTGTCAGCCTGTCTCCACAGCCTGTCCCCTCCCCTCTCTCTCCCCTCAGCAAACCCCATTATAAACCCTCTCCCCTCCTCCCTCGTGTACACCCTCAAATCAGCCCCTCGCCCCTTCTCTCAGCCCCTCCCTCCCCAAACCAGACCCTAGTCACCTTCCTTTCTGCTCGCTCCCTCCACCCCATCCTCCTTAAACCACTCTCTGGCCCCCTTTCCTCCTAAAGCTTCATCCCCTCCCCTCCTATCCAAGATAGCTCCCTCCCTTGTCCCCCTCCCTTCCTTTCACCACACCCCCTACCCCTCTTCCCTCCCTCAACCCCTCCCATGCCCCCCCTTTCCCAGATCCCACTTCATTATACTTCCCAGCTCTCTCCCTCAGAGACTAGTCTAACCCCGAGCTCAGGGCTGCTTCTCTTGGTAGTTAGATCATCTCTCCCTGGAGTTGGACTCCTTCATAGTCCCTCAGTCCCTTCTAGCTGTATTTACTTGTCTTTTTTGCTCTGTGTGTATGTGTCATTCTTCTCCATTTCTGTGTCGGTTGCTGGGATGTAGGATATAGAGAGTGGGGTTTTTCCTCCCCTCCAGCACCCTGCTGAGTCTTGGTGTGGTGGTGTTTTGTTTTGTTTTTTCTTCTTCCAATCTGGGGAACAAGTGCCAGTCTCCACTTTGGCTGACAACTCTGCAAGGTACTTTTTCAGCTGAATGTTGAATGTGGCTCGGGAATTGGGCGACAGTTGGCAGCTTTTCTGGTGCTTTTTTGCTACAGGTAAGAGGAATTTGTGTAATCCTAACAGCCGTGCACTATAAATATCTGAAGACAATCCTGGTTTATTAATTTGGATCCATTTTTTCTTTGCGCACTGTGAGCGAAACTTGTGCAGAAGTTTTTGTAGACATGTAGCAACAGGATCTGGAGTTAATGATACAAGGAAAACCAAGAGGAATTGGATTAAATTGTACATAATCCACATTTTTTAATTTAGTCTGCAAAATTTTAACTGTGCCTGCACGCTGTGCTGATGTGTTTCTGTCAACTTATTACAATACTGAACTTGCGAGAGCCAGGTGCTATGTAACTGCTAGATTCCTGGCTGATTGTAACAAGATAGATGCAGAGACTTAGAAACTGGTAATGTCACCATTAAGAAAAGTCAAAGGTTTAAAACTGATCTGAGCTTTTAGGCTGTCACAGGAGCGTTCCTTTGTAACCATCATTTTTCAAGTTGATTCTGCAGGTCACACTCAGATCAGTATTTTGATTTATCTAGCTTCTTCCTGTACTTACATTTTCTACCAAACCAAACCTAACTTATTTAGTTCTGGTTAACCTTTTCTCCACCTCATATTTATTATAATGCCACTTTAACCCAATTTCTCACTGTAGAATTTGTTTTCCTCTCAACATTGAGCTCTTGCCTAAGTCAGCAGTTCTTTTTATATTTTCTTTATAGCATTTTATATATATGGATGCTCTTAGAGCGGTCATTGACTCTTTGACAGCTGACATTCTGCATCCCTTAGTGTGTACTTACTGCGGTGTGTGCGTATGTGTTTCCGACCTTAAAATAACACATTCCATCTGCTCTCCATGGACGTTGAGGGGCAGCTTTTGAGAAGCAAGCACCTGCAAAATCTGTGCAGGCAACTATACACATAATTTTCATCCATGATCACTGCACTTGCATGTGCACTGCTTCAGTTTGGCAAATGATCAGCTATGCAACTGACTATCCATTTTTGAGTGTAAATACCAGATTTGATCATGTAGTCATGATAATATCATGCATGACTTAGACATGGAAGTACACACATTGTGCACATGGGTGCACCCTCCCCCCACAAAGCCATAAATCTGGCCTTGAAGATTCTGTGACAACTTTTATTTTTTGGAACAGCAGGAGTTTTTCCTCAGTATGGTTTGCCAAGATTTCAGCTCCTGTCATTGTCATTCATGTTTTCCAGTTTACTTTTGCCTTATACATATGTGGAGGATGCAGTTTAGTGGTGCTGTGTGTGCCTGGTTTGCAGAGTGCTTCGGGATCTTTTGGGTAAAGTGTGTCGTATTCATGACAATATTAGCTATTGTACACATCATTACTAGAATTGACACCTTGTTACTATTTAAAAACTGGATGCTCCAGCAGGAGTGGTGGAACATCCCCTACCCCGCCTCTCCCCCTGAGGCCCTGCCCCTGCCCTGCATCTTCCCCCAGAGGCCCTGCCCCCCATTCACTCCTCTCCTGCTCCCATTGCTCACTGCTTTTCACCTCTCCTCCCTCCTGCTCCATCTGCCCAGATCAGCAGTGACTCACCTGGAGAGCTGGGGCTGGGAGCTGCAGCTGTCCAGCTCAGGTAGGAGGTGGTCCCGGCTGAGTAGAGGCTGGTGCAAGGGATGACCCAGTGCCTTCCCCACCCACAGTACCCAGAAGTAGATCTGAGTGGACACTATCCGGTCCCCTTTTCCACTAGACTTTCCAGTTGAAAACTGGGCACCTGGCCACGCTAATCATTACAAAAGTTGCAGAGTATTATTACAGAGTAATGGTTGAGAGTCAGTGTTGCAGACTGATTGGACTATTTGTATGCATAAGTAGAGTTCAGCATGAGTAAAGGCAATTAGAAAAACTTATCCTACCATGATGATGATGAACTGGGAGATTTTACTCAGAATATCTACAAAAATGCTGCAGTTCTCATTGGGCTCGACTGTTCCAGTAGATATGGCTCCTGCTATGGGGCAGTGTGGAGTTTCTCTACTGGGATTCCGCCCAGTGGAAACCAAGGCACACAGACGTTCAGAGCCACAGTCTGATCTTAGTTACAGCAGCCCAAGCCTGGAGAGTCTCCATTGGCTTACATAAGAATATAAGAACGGTCCTACTGGGTCAGACCAATGGTCTGTCTAGCCCAGGGTTTCTCAAACAGGGGTCGCCACTTGTGTAGGGAAAGACCCTGGCAGGCTGGGCCAGTTTGTTTACCTGCCCTGTCCACAGGTTTGGCCGATCGCGGCTCCCACTGGCCGCGGATCGCTGCTCTGGGCCAATGGGAGCTGTTGGAAATGGCGCAGGCTGAGGGACTTACTGGCTGCTACTTCCAGCAGCTCCCGTTGGCCGTAGTTTGCCCATGTCTGCTCTAACCAGTAGACAGTAATGCCTCAATTGATCATTTTGGATCTGGCTGAGGGCTCTTCCTGGAGGAATAAAAGTCTTTGGGTGGGGTTCCTGAGTTCTGAGACGTACGTGTGTGAGAGAGAGAATTTGTATACGCATACACTGAATCCTTGCCTGACTCCCATTGCTGACTTTTCAAATATTTTAGGGCAAACAGTCTTTTACATGCCAGAGCTAGCTCTTGATGGAGACTACGCTATTTCAAAAGAGATTCCTTTGCCTCCAATGCACATTTAGAACTCTCATTAAAATATGTTTCTTGCAAAATGCTATGTAATTATGTCTGCTTCAAAGAAAATGTCAATTTGTCATTTTATGACTTTTTCTCTTGAGGCCTATTTTTTTTTTAATTATCATTGAATGCTTGCAGTTTTTGCTCTTTACATCACCCTTAAACTTTCCCCCCTTCCTATTGTTGGTGACAGAGCCTTAAAGCACTTAGAGGAGAGGAAAGTGATCAGGAACAGGCAGCATGGATTCACCAAGGGCAAGTCATGCCTGACTAACCTAATTGCCTTCTATGAGGAGATAACTGGCTCTGTGGATGAGAGGAAAGCAGTGGATGTGTTATTCCTAGACTTTAGCAAAGCTTTTGATATGGTCTCCCACAGTATTTTTGCAGGTAAGTTAAAGAAGTGTGGGCTGGATGATTGGACGATAAGGTGGATAGAAAGCTGGCTAGATTGTCGGGCTCAATGGGTAGTGATCAACAGCTCCACGTCTAGTTGACAGCTGGTTTCAAGCGGAGTGCCCCAAGGGTCGGTCCTGGGGCCGGTTTTGTTCAATATCTTCATTAATGATCCGGAGGATGGCGTGGACTGCAGTCTCAGCAAGTTTGCAGATGACACTAAACTTGGAGGAGTGGTAGATATGCTGGAGTGTAGGGATAGCATACAGAGGGACCTAGACAAATTAGAGGATTGGGCCAAAAGAAACCTGATGAGGTTCAACAAGGACAAGTCCAGAGTCCTGCACTTAGGACGGAAGAATTCCATGCACTGTTACAGACTAGGGACCGAATGGCTAGGAAGCAGTTCTACAGAAAAGGACCTAGGGGTTACAGTGGACGAGAAGCTGGATATGAGTCAACAGTGTGCCCTTGTTGCCAATAAGCCTAATTGCATTTTGGGTTGTATAAATAGAAGCATTGCCAGCAGATGGAGGGATGTGATCATTCCCCTCTATTCAACATTGGTGAGGCCTCAGCTGGAGTACTGTGTCCAGTTTTGGGCCCCACACTACAAGAAGGATGTGGAAAACTTGGAAAAAGTCCAGCAGAGGCAACAAAAATTATTAGGGGGCTGAAGCACGTGACTTATGAGGAGAGGCTGAGGGAACTGGGACTGTTTAGTCTGCAGAAGAGAAGAATGAGGGGGGATTTGATAGCTGCTTTCAACTACCTGAAAGGGGATTCCACAGAGGATGGATCTAGACTGTTCTCAGTGGTAGCAGAAGACAGAACAAGGAGTAATGGTCTCAGTTGCAGTGGGGGAGGTTTAGGTTGGATATTAGGAAAAACTTTTTCACTCAGAGAGTGGTGAAACAGTGGAATGGGTTACCTAGGGAGGTGATGGAATCTCCTTCTTCCTTAGAGGTTTTTAAGGTCAGGCTTGACAAAGCCCTGGCTGGGATGATTTAGCTGGGAATTGTTCCTGCTTTGAGCAGAGGGTTGGACTAGATGACCTCCTGAGGTCCCTTCCAACCCTGATATTCTATGAAAGAAACCCCCACCTATTAGGCTGACGGTGCCCTGTTACTCTGCACCACTTGGTACCTGTTGCTTGTTGTCCCTGTACTATGACACCTCAACTATCTGAAGCAGGGTAAAATCTCCCAACCTCTTTTAATTATACTGAAAAGTCCCTTGATGGTCCATAATTATTCCGTGTTCCCTATTACTTTTGAACAGTCATAGGTCCTTGATCCTTCCCACCTTCCAGGTGTGGAACTCCCATTGCAGTTAAGACATCAGCCTTTCCCAGTAAAGGTTGTACTGTAATATATTCCCTCCAGCCCAGACCTGGTGGCACGTCCTGCAGTCTTCACTCAGGCCTAGCTGCAACTATGCAATGAGCAGGACTGTATCATTTGTTCCTTACTATATAACAATGTGGTAAGGGAACCAAAATGTGCAGAAATAACTCGATTATAGCCGAGCACTTGTGAAAAGGTGTTTGAAATTCCGATAGCACGTTTGGCAGTAGCAGGGAAGTGGTACTGGAGCAAGGATACCAGTAGTGATCTCATAATAATCCTGAAACAGGCTCCTTCTTGGCTTTAACTTGCTCTCTCCTCTACTGAACAGAGACTTTATTTGATGCATCTTTAATGGGCCCATTCCTGCTCTCACTGAAACTAATGGGGGAGTTTGCAATTTACTTCAGTGGAAATAGCATCTTGCATCACACTCCAAAAGTATTTGCATATGCAAACCTGATCAAAGATGTTTATGTCCCAGCTCACTTAGCTGAGCCATGATATTTTTGGAAGGGCTTATGCAAATGTGTGTGTGGTTCCCACCCCCCCATTTTTGCTTTGGATAGGTTTGCAGCTCTTAAGGTTCCCTTTGAGCTTTGAGTCTGAACAACCCCCCAAACTCAGAGCACATCTTGGCCAGCGCCACCAAGTCTTATGTAGTTTGGGTCAAATCCAGCATGTTTTGTATCTTTTCTCCCCTGAAGTCGTAAGTTTGGACCAGGTCTTTTAAAAACTGGCCCAGGTTTCAGATTGGTAACATGACAAACAAAAACAGAAATATCAGCCACTTTCAGGTTTCGATGCAAAAGCTCCTCAAGTTATGTATTTATTTATTTGGAATTCAGTTATTAATAATTGTGAATGATAACTTTTATCAAGGGGCATCAGCAGGCAGTTACAAGTGGCTGTAACTTTACATGCTATCAGTTGAGGGATGATCTGTGCCTGAGTACTGGAACTGAAGGACAGACTGGAAATCAAGAGACCTTGACTCTAAACCTAGCTCTGCCACAGATGTGCTGCTAACCTTGGGGAAGTCACTTATCCTCTGTATAGTCTCTGGTTCCCCATCTGCAAATAATAGAATTTACCTACCTTACTGGACCTGATTTTCAGGAAGTGCTGAAGATCTTCCCTCTGTAATCTTGACTCCCTCTTGCTGTGGATCTTGGAGTCAGCCACTGGCTGGGAAAGCCCTGGCAATATAGTTTTATTGGAGTTAGACATGCAGGGAATCTTTGGGAAGGCCCTGAGCCCATGCAGACTAGGGGATCTGCAGTATTTGGGCCACCGACCCTCCCTTTTGTCCCAAATGCTCTGTAATGGAAGAGAATACAATGGGAACTCCATGACAGTAGCCAAGCAGGGCTTCCTCCGCCTTCCTATGTGGGGGAATGCAAAGGCCAGTATTAATGTTTTTACTTCATTTATGAAGGAGATTGGACAGATAGCATAGTTTAGTGATGAGAAAAGGGCTTCTCAACCTTTTCTGTGCCACACATCCTTTTTTTCCCATATTGGGTCCCCATCCCTCCTAGTTGGGGTCTAGCTGGGAAACCCCCTTCCCAGGTAACCGTATGAGAAGGGTAGGGTCGCTGTGACCAGGATGTCATGACCCCTCTGTTTCCTGCATTGAGACCCCTTGAGTTAAAGCATGGCTCTGGGAGCAAGGTCCTGCTGAGTTCTCATGACAGCTCGGCTACTGATTTTAGGTCCTGACTCAGCAGTGATTTAAGAATGAACTTAAGTCCCGTTAAAGATAGCAAAGCACTTAAGCATGTGCACTGAATTGGAGCGGTTTGCTGCATCAGGGCCTTAATGTATGGCTGTGGGAAAGGCACTTAATTTCTTTGCTTGTTTCCTACTCAGTAAGATGGGGATTATATTTACTTTCCAACTTCCCGGGGTGCTATGAGGACTAGCTAGCTAATGTTTGCAGAGCATTCTAAAAACGTCGAGCTATACAAGTGCTATTTATTATTCCCTTGGCTGGCGAGGGAGTGGTATCACAGACCAGAGCTCTAATTTGGAGAGGAATAAAAAGTAACTCCTCACAGTAATAAGCAACTATGGCCAGACAGGTTACACAACAGATACTGAACTTCTTGGCAGAATCAGGAAAGGTAACTTAATGCAGTATTGTGTGTAGCAAAACGTTTCCTTGTGTTTCTAGAAACAACGTGAGAACTAGAGAACTGATCCTTTGCCCACTGAAGTCAATGGGAGCTTTGCTGCTCATTTTAGTGGGTGCCGAGATAGACCCTTGATGAACACTGGGATTGCCATCACTGAGTCTCTGCCTCTCTGTATATAATGGCCAAGACCCGATGCCTTGGAAGAATGAGTGTCTGCGCTCCACTAATGCACCTATCAATTTGTGCTAAACTATCTCTGATGCAGGGAGGAGAACTATGGCCTGATCCTTGTCAATCAGTTAGTTTAAAATTGCTTCTGAAATACTTCTTAAATGGTTCTACGGTGGTGGTTTCCAACCTCTTCCATCCTAGAACTCCCCTTTCACTCAGCCTGGAGCTAGTTAGAACCCCTGCTATTTACCAATATAGGAAAGGCAGGCTGGTCTTCACTCCAATGTCTGTTCTGAGTCCCAGTTTGAGAACCCATGTTCTATAGCAACAGCAACCCAGCCCCTTCCTGAGAATCCTATTTAAAGCTCAGGATGGGCTGAGTTGGACAAAGCTGGCCATAAACAATACAAACCACCAGGGTGGGTCAATGGCTGGCAAGGGGTCAATTCTAATTTACACAAGCTGTCTGTGCCCTGAAATGAGGTTAGGAATGAATGAAAATCTGTCCTTGGCAAGTGAGACACACAAAACTTTGAGAGCACTTTCAGGCCGGGTTACACTGTTGCATGGATTTTCCCCAACACAATAATGTTTGCTTTGCTAGTGCTAATCTCTCCGAGTTAAGCTACTATGTTGTAGATGCAAACATTGTTTTCCTGGGTTATCCCAATCTGTTTACTCTGGCATCAATGTGGTTCATTACAAATATATCTTTGGCTTGCTCTAGTGTTGAGATATTCCCTAAGTTTGGTTTAAGTGCCTCAATTGGATTGTCATAATGCACTGAATGTTCACTCTTAATGATTTGAGCATGAGGCGTCAAAACAGCAATATTATTCTGTAATAATGCCAGTCTAGGAAACTTTTAGCTCTATTGACATCTAGCACATTTTTGGACTCATGTTTTTTTAAATCTGTCTTCAACCAAAACTTTATTGTTCTGTTTTTATTGTTCTTTACTTATGTGCAATTTTTGCAGTCGCTACTTGCTTAAGCCTGTCGAATTACAGAGGTGCTGATAGGATCTAAGGTATTTCCTTCCAAAACAGCAAGGTTTACCTTGATTGAGATAAAAAGAAAGCAGTTGGCATGTCAGTGGAAATTCCCTTCTCCACAGAAGGAAGTTTATTCTTGGGGATGCCTTAGAAATTCCTGTTGCTTCTCAGTTCTGACTAAAGCTGCCACTTAACCCCTATATTGCAGAAACACGTTTATTATTGCGAATGTTGTAATTGTATCAAGTGATGAAGCCACACACTGTGTCCTGACTGTCACCCATGGCATGAGAACATACCAAAAAAAAACCCACCCCACCTCTCATCTCAAAGTGCTTTATGTAGCCAGGAATCACATCACTCATTTCTGAGGTGGTGTGCAGCATCTGTTTAATACCTCACAGCCACAAGACCCAATAGTTCCAGGCAGAAAAATGAAACAGAATCTCTCTTAATCAAAGGAAAAAGGAAGAGAAGCATACGAGTAGGCACAATTTTCAACCCACATTACAGCTTGACAGTGGCATTGACACTTTTGCCCTAGGATAATATACCATGAGATCTTTGAGACCCATAGATCAGGGTTTCTCAAACAAGGGTCTCTGCTTGTGTAGGGAAAGCCCCTGGCAGGCCGGGCCGGTGGGTTTAGCTGCCCCAGTTGATTGCGGCTCCCACTGGCCGCAGATCGCTGTTCCGGGCCAATGGGAGCAGCTGAAAGCGGCAGCCAGTAAGTCCCTCGGCCCACTCCGCTTCCAGCAGCTCCCATTGGCCCGGAGCAGTGATCCACGGCCAGTGGGAGCCGCGATCGGCCGGACCTGCGGACGGGGCAGGTAAACACACTGGCCTGGCCCGCCAGGGGCTTTCCCTACACAAGCGGCAACCCCAGTTGAGAAACCCTGCCATAGATTGAGATGGAGCCTTCAGCTGCATACTACCTCCTAACTGCAGATGAGGACATTGTTTCAGTCACAATTCAGAGAGAAGAGGGCCACATAGGAATGATCAGTGACACTTCCTGAAGCACCTGGAGTTTCTCTAGCAGTGTCCCATCCTAGCACTGACCAAGCTCAACTCTGCTCAACTTGTCAGATCCAAAGGACCTAGGGTGACCAGATAGCAAGTGTGAAAATTGGGACAGGGGTGTGGGGGGTAATAGGTGCCTATCTAAAACAAAGCCCCAAATGTTGGGACTGTCCCTATAAAATCGAGACATCTGGTCACCCTAGCAGGACCACAACCTGGGATGGTATGGGTGCAAAAAAGGGCCTTCGTAAATGACTCTGCCAAAGATCTTGCCAGGCATGGTATAATCTGGGGACTGGCAACCTTTGGCACGCAGCTCGCCAGTGTAAGCACCAGGGCCGGCTCCAGGCACCAGAGCAGCAAGCAGGTGCATGAGGCAGCCAACGAAAAGGGGTGACACATCCAGCTCTTCAGCAGCAATTCCGAAGGACGAAGCTGCGGCGGTGGAGCTGCTGCCGAAGTGCCACTCATTGCGGCTTTTTTTCCCCCCTCCCCCGTTGCTTGGGGCAGCAAAAAGGGTGGAGCCAGCCCTGGTAAGCACCCTGGTGGGCTGGGCCGGTTTGTTTGGCCGAACCTGCAGACACGGCAGGTAATCGCGGCTCCCATTGGCCACGGTTTGCCGTTCCAGGCCAATGGGGGCTGTGGGAAGCAGCAGCCAGCATATCCCTTGGCCCGTGCAGCTTCCCGCAGCCCCCATTGGCCTGGAGTGACGAACTGCAGCCAGTGGGAGCTGCGATTGGCCGAACCTGCAGATGCAGCAGGTAAGCAAACTGGCCTGGCCCGCCAGGGTGCTTACCCTGGCGGGCCGTGTGCCAAAGGTTGCCGATCCCTGGTATAGTCTTAGCTTCATCTTCTTGCATTAGAAAGAAAAAAAAATCCCCTTTCACAGATGGATTGAGGACATTTCTTTGAGCCTCATAACTCACCTAGTATGGTACTTGAGTTGTTTCAGACTAGTTTCCCCCTCCCCCCCCCGCCACACACACACATCTTGCTGTTTAATTGTAGTGCCACTTGTGGTGTAATTCTGAGAGCTATTTTTTTTTTAATGTTTTCTGCGGGTGCTTCTTAATTACTCGGTAAGTACTTTTCTGTGATTGATTCTTGAAATTAAAACATCTTCACCACTGGGCCTTTATATTTTTTCTGCATTTCCCTCCCTTGGGTTCCTTATGGAGTCTGTTGCTTTACTTTGTCACTTCAGTTATTTGCATTTTTCAAAGTTCTTTTTCCTTCTATATCAGGGTTTCTCAAACAGGGGTCGCCGCTTGTGTAGGGAAAGCCCCTGGCAGAGCGGGCCGGTGTGTTTACCTGCCCCGTCTGCAGATCCGGCTGATCGCAGCTCTCACTGGCTGCGGATCGCTGCTCCGGGCCAATGGGAGCTGCTGGAAGCAGCAGCCAGTAAGTCCCTCGGCCCGCATTGCTTCCAGCAGCTCCCATTGGCCTGGAGCAGTGATCCGCAGCCAGTGGGAGCCGCGATCACACCGGCCTGGCCCGCCAGGGGCTTTCCCTACACAAGCAGCTACCCCTGTTTGAGAAACCCTGCACTAGCATCTACAGGCCTGGGCCCGTGTGTGTGTGTGTGTGTGTGTGTGTGTGTGTGCACACTGTTCTGTTGCCACAACATTAGAAACAAAAAAAAATCCAGGTGGATGAGTGGGCCAGTCATAGTGACTTATGTACACAGAACCTTTCATCCCAAAAGGACACACAGTGCTTCACAAACTTTGAAATGAACTACAGAATTTACTCCCCTCACAGCTGAAACACAGTTACTTTGTGGTGGAACACAGCAGCTGTTTAACAGCACACAGTAACTCTACACAAGAAGTTAGGAGAGAAAGTGAAGAAGAATCTTGTATCCACTAAAACTGCCTGTCTACTTGGGTAGGCAGGATAGGCCAAATTCATCCAAGGTGTAAGCCTGCCCACTGAAATCAAGAATGTTTCACTAGGAATGAAATTGGCCCAGTGAAATCATAATTGGATTTGGCTGGCGCTTTTAGTGGACAAACAAATGAATCTGAATTTCCATTTCCACTGATGCCCTATTTGAGATGAAATAATGTTTAATCGTGATTTCCCCCCCCCCGCACCCCCCCAAAAAAAATTGCACTGTAGAACATGGATTTGCTGCTGTCCATCATGAGTTGTTTGGAGGGGAAAATAGTCTTTGGTTCTTTGAACTCTTTTTAAATTAAATAGCAGTATGAGTATTCTTTGCTTGTGCCAGGTTGTTAGGAATCCCACCTTTACATAGGTATGGCCTTCTTCCTTCGTTAACTGGCTCTCGTTGTTTAACCACCTTGGGACTGAGCAGTTGATAAACAGTGTTAATCCATTCACTGTTCTTCTGCATGCCATAGTATTGGATGCAAGGTGGGGGACTTTTCATCCTTTCCATTCTTATGTAGAGAATTTAAGGAGGAAAAAATCTAATAATCTCTTTTGAATGCCCTATGTATATGTACACATGGACTTTGTGAAATACTCTCCATTAGATTGTAAACTCTTCAGGGACAGGGATCATGTCTCTCACAGTGAGAGAGGAAGCTTGGCCTTTTAGTTGAGGAACAGGACTGGGACTCAGGAGGCCTGGGTTTAATTCCTGATTTTACCACAGACTCTCAAAGTGACCTCAAGCAAGTCACCTAACTTCTCTGTGCCTCATTTCCCCATCTGTACAATGGGAGTGTCATAGAATGAGCTTTCCCTTTAAGGATAGGCTGGATACCACCCCTTCCTGATGCATGTTCTGGCCCTTTAAGGACCTGATCCTAATTCAGTGCAGAACAGGGGAATGCTGGGAGATGTAGTTTCCTGAAGGGTCTCGACTATGTAATCAGAGGTCTACAAGAGGCGAGCTGTGTGCTCATTCACAGGAAGAAGCTGAAAGGAGCAGGGTGGCTGTCGTAGTTGTTTCATGGGACTGATCCAGGGAGAGATCAGACCTGGAATGTGGCTTTCTATCAGACAAGTCCAGGGAAGCCCCTTGGCCTAACACAGCTGTAAGAGAGACCAGAGTTGAAACAAGATCTGGAGTGTAATTCTCCACAAGGGCTAGGCTGGGGACCTGGGAACAGAGCTTGTGAGGCACTTAGCTTGGAAAGGCCCAGAGAGGCTGGTGTAGGCCTGGCTTGACAGAAGTAACTTCCCTTATTTCATAGTGGGCACAATTGGGAAGGGGAGTGTTAACTTAAGTTGTAAACAGGGTCTTGACAACCAGTATGCTGGAGTCACGTCTGTACTAAGATGAGCAGGTACACCCTGATGCTGGAGACTGTGGATGAGTTAAACCTGTAAGGTAAAGACCAGGTTCCATGTGAACAGCACATGGATAGAGCCTGCTGTACAGGGATTGGTTCCTGCAAAGTAATCAAGCCAATCTAAAAATGTGTTATTTAATGTATAGGAAATGCAATGTCACATGTAAATGTGTATGAAGGAAGAAGTTGTCTGTGTAACTCTGCATGTGTGATGCACCTTCTACTCACTCCCTACGCTTGAGTCTGAGCCACTCAGCCTAGCTTTGCTGTATGCCAAATAAAGGAACCTGAGTGACACAATCCAGAATAGAACTGAGTGGTTTTTGGATCCCAGACAACTGGATGAAGTGTTCTCCCAGAATGGGGCAAGGTTTGGGATAAGCTGAGTGGAAAAGGTCTTGGAGGGAATCCCAACATCTGCACTACAAAAGAGCCCCGGAGAGGGACTGTTGTACCAGGGAAACGGGAGTGAAGATTATTTTGGAAAAGCTCCTAATAAGCAGAAACATAGGATAGTCGGGGGGCCTAAAGTAGAGAGGACATGGTGCCCCTTCTCAGAGGAGGAATTGTTCAGGAGGGCCAGAAGGACAGCTGGACTAAAGGAAAGGCTACAGGATCCCAGGAGGGCTGAAGGTGACTTTTGTTTTACTCTAGAAAAGCTGGGTTTTTGGCTCTTGACCAGAGTCGAAAGTACCCTACAAGTCCCTGGAAGACCACTGGATGTAGAGAAATTGAGGCAAGAGACCCCTCTCCATGTCAGAGAGAGGAAAGCTGCTGCTACCACACATGTATTCTTGTCCTGCAGCAGCTCCTGTGTGTTCTGCAATTCTGACCTGTAGGTCACTTGATTGACTTGCTGTCTGACTGGCCTAGCTGTCCTGGGATGGTGTCCAACCTGACTTGCAGTTTGGTAACTTTCTCAGCTTGTTCCCTTCAACGTCTTTCTTCCTTTATGAATTTAACCCTCAGCTAGTGGAACTGGGCTCCAAATTCCTTCCACTTGTGCACAGAGTCCCTCCTGCTCTGTTGAAGCATCTCCACCTCAATGGCCAGCTCAGCATGTGCGCTCTCTAATGCTTGCTTGGCCTTCTCAAGTTTTGCTCCCTCCGCTCTGCCAGCTCCTCCACAGCACAGAGAGTTTCACTTCCAGGGTCTTCCTGATTGTCCAATTTTTGCCGGTAAATGCTCGCCTGGGCCAGCAGTTTGCATACCTGTCTGAAAATGTCATCATGGTTCTTGTTGCCAGGGTTAACTGATCCTCCAGGTCCTACAAGGACATACATCTCCCAGTATTCCCTTGTTCTGTGCTGACTGGATGGCTGGAACTTGGTGTAGTGAGGGACTGTATCCAGCCTTGCCTTTTAAAGGGACAGTCCAATACTACTTCCTTTCTCCTACCCTTTGCCTGTGTTGGCTATCGGGTGCAAACTGCCCTTTGTGCCACTGAAATTTCCAGTTTGCATGGACCGAGCCAGGAACAGAACCAGAATCCCTCAGTCCGAGGCCAGAATGACTGATGAAAGCATTCGAGCCCCTCAGGTTTTGTAAACCTCTCACTGTATAAAGGTGTCTTCCTTTTGTAAAGAACTATTTCTCTCATACGTGAAAGCTGCCATGATAGAGGGGGCGACAGCCCAAGTCTCGCAGCAAATTTGTTACAGATCAGGGAAGCAATCAGCACCTCCCGTTTCCAAGTCATGTACTTCAATGGCTAGACAACTGCTTCCAGGGCAATAGCTTCACTGGGGAGAAAGCAGCAGTACCAACTGTCTCCTCTGAGTTATCCTGATGTCTTTTCTGGATCTGTGATGGCAGGATATCTCTTGCACTTGCTAGGCATGTCCACTTGTCTCCCTGGGGCACGCTGCTGGGATTACATGGCGTCCCATGCTAACAACTGCCAGACAACCTTCTCTTCTTCCTGAACATCTTGCAACTGCTGACAACCAGATTTGTTCTGGTGTTTAAAAAAAGAGTTAAGCAGCCCTCCTTCAGTCCTAGGGACTGTGTGAGCTTGTTTGGTAATGGCAGATGGTGCTTTAGTTTGCCATTTATCACAAAGGACAAGTTGGTAGTTTTTGTCAAGTCTTAATAAATCACGAAGGAATCAGTCTGGGTTTCTGCTTAATGGCAACAAATGACCTTGGTATGCACCATCAGAGGGAAAATAATACATTACTGGCTGAAATATTCAAGTTTGTGTGCCTAGAGTTAGGCCCCTGGAGGGGAAATTTTCAAAAGCACAAATGAGTTAGCGCCAAACTCCCCTTAACTTTCAGTGGGGGTTGGGCCCTACTCTCTCATTTGTGCCTCTGAAAATCCACCTTCTCTGTCCATAATTAGTCATCCAAATAGTTGGCCTGATGCTCAAAAAGGAGTGAGCATGTACGGCTTCCATTGGTTTTAAGGAGGTGGTGCCTAGCACCTCTGAAGATCAGGCTTCATAGTTAAGTGCTTACGTGGGGATTCAAGTTTGAACATTTTGAGTCCCTGCCCATTGTAGTGTGTTTTGAAGACCATACAATATTTTGAGGCAGTTTGTTTGTGTGCTATCCCCATTTTTACAGATGGAAAAACTTGTCTACAAAGAAGTCAGTTGACTTCCTTAAGGTTACAGAAGAAATCTGGCTGAGTGAAACACCGCTCCCAGATTTCCTGACTTGCAGGTCTGTGCTTCAAACACAAAGCTATCCTCCTTCTGATGCTGTGTGAGGCTTGTGCTGAGCCTTTGAGTTTCAGGGAAAGCCTTCATACTTTGCTGAATTTAAATGTACCCATTCTTGGAATGGGGAGTATGCTGGTTAAAAAGGTACCCGTTCTTGGAAATGTGACTTAACGGCAGTGGAGAAGAGGGGAAAACATGGACAGGAAAGTTCACATATTTTCTGGGAGTAAACTTTTCTGTGTTATATAGGGAGATAACTTTGTATTAGAACCAAGCTCATTTACAGTAGGCTTCAGTACCAATAGGACAAATGTCAACCATCTCTACTGTATGCTGTAGGTATGCACTGTGTTTCTACAGGGCCAGCATCCCTCTAACCTCATATCTGTGGTTCACTGAACACCAGAAGTGTTCTTAGTGCGCTATGGAACAAAGAGGAGGGCAGGGCTCCAAATAATGTTGAGTAGTATGATGGCCTTCTAATTGAGGGCAGGATTCTGCTGTCACCCTTACTAACACTGACCAGTCCCTTAATGTACAAGGAGTCCCACTGCAATATCTTGCAGATGAAGGTACTACTCATCATGAGTAATGGTGGAAGAATCAGCTGTTAACTTGCGAAGTGCTGCACTCATCGGTTGTAGGTAATTGTTTTGGGTCACTTTCAAATTACGGGTGGTATATATTATTTTTCATAAGCACTTTGCCTTGGCCTAACTCTGCTGTGATTGTAGTAAATGAGTTTTACCTCTCACTTCAGTGGGAACAGTTAGCCCAGTGCTAAGAGCTTTTGAAAGTCCCACCTTAAACCCTTTATACAGTTGTCCTGGGGAATTACAAAACCATGCATTCATGCAGAAAAGATGAGCCATAATATTGCTGGTAATAGATATTATTCTTGATACACGGGTCAAGATGTGATCCCAGTCATTGAACAGAAGCTGTTGTCTTCTGACTGCTGATCAGTGGCTTATGTGAAATGAGTCTTGGTGGGCCTCTATGGGAACAGATGCCCATAGCTCAAACCACTCCCTTCAACTGGTGCTAGTTAACATACTTTCTGATGCTCTCTGCAGATTAAAGGCGAGATAGTGCCTTTGGGCGATGCCCTGAACAATTTGTGTAATATAAATTACACTGTCCCAAGGCTAGCTGTGGGAGGCACTCCTGTTAATCCTCCTGTGTTCCTCTCTTGGTTTGTATGCAGGTGGTAGTAGGGAAATGACTGGAGGCCTTGAAAGGGTGCTGTTTACTTCCCTGAGCCCTTGCACTTGGCCAGCGAGTGGAGGAGGATAGAGACAAATCTCTGCCTGTCCTGCCCGTTTGCTTGCAGGGATGTATCCAGTGATCACAGACTGTGCTTTGCGCTAGAGCTGTACCCAAGATTCAAACAGATCCACTTGGCTGAGTGGGGGTTTTGTCCAGGTGAGATGACTTTCTCTCCTCATTCCCCTGCTTGGTTGAGTAAAGCAAGAGCATAGTCAAGCCCTACATGTGTATGGGGACTAAACTATGCTTTCCACTGGAAGGTGTCTCCTCCTGACTGGGTGGAGCCTCATCAATGGGGTATTGGGTGGGGAGAGCTTGCCGAGTTGCTGCATGACTTTGGTTAAAGAGAGGACTTCAGTTTAGTTACATTAATCTGGCACCTTGCACCAACAAATTCACTGTAAATAATTGTGAAGTCTTCAGACTTTCTTGAGAACGCTTCATCTTCAGGTGCAGGAGGGCAGCCTGCACTGCTTTACTCCAGTTCTGCATTGGTGTCACTCCATTGATTGCTTTACACTGATATACACTGGTACAGATTTGGAGCAGCACAGTGGAGTGAAAACAAGTCCCAAGATGATATTCTACCGTTGATTTCATTTACGGCTAAGTAGTTGAGCCCTGCCATTTGTAATTTGATGAAATTTAAATATGTTGAACTAGAGTACTTTGCCTGCCCTTGCATGATCCTTTCAATAACTCCTGTTTGTTTGAAAATATTTCATTGTCTCAGCTACTTCAATTCTTGAATGGTTGCCAGTGAAATAAAGGCTCGTTTTGTGTAATTCTTTGGCTGAGTGTTATAAAGTTGACACTTTTACACACTGTAACGTAGGGAATAATCTCGTGCCTCTAGGACACAGTTAGGAGCAAGAAGACAACTTGTGAATATTTTCCAGATACAGTAATGGCTTAACATATGTAATGTTGAACAGCAACACCAGTGATAATGTCACAATGGAAAGGAATGGAACAATTTATAAACACTTTGCACAAAAAGCCTTAAATATGGCAGCTTTGTGGCCATGTCCTTGCTAAAATATACTCACATTGAGCCTTATTTGCTATAATTTAAAACCGGTCTCTTTCCCTTTAATGCCTTCAGTTTATAGGAACTACATCTGAAAACATGTAGATGTATATTCAGTGGTGGCTCATTGGACACATTTGAATACTCAGTGAAAACAATGGATTAGCCTTCATAAAAGTCTCCCAGAGCAAAGATTCTAGAGCCAATGACTGTGCGATGGTATAAAAGTTTGACTGGAATGGCTACACTCTATTTATTTAAATAATGAAGAAGGCCTGAGTGAAGTTATGCAAATCATTCCAAAAGAGTAAATGAATCAATCCTAAGCAGAGGAGGTAACTGATGTTTAACACTACTACAGCAATTATAGGTAGGAGGATGGAGTTCACTGCTATTAGTAGTAGCAAAGGAAAGGACTATACTGAAATGCATGTGAAAAGTGGAATGTACTCTGCCAAACCTCTGTTCTCCTGTGCACTTTAGAAACAGAAGAGCTAGATAAGGAAGAGATTTCTAGCCCTTGAAAGAGCTTTTTTAGAATTCTTGATGTGAGATCTGCTTGTATATTTTTGCTTCATGTAAGCACAACCATCCATTGTGACCAACCTGAAATAGAAATCTCTACTTCCGTGGAGGGGAGAGACAATGAGAGAGGTTTGTGCTAGATAATCAGGAAGTGCTTAGTGTGTCGTTTTCAGGCTGGTTTAGTGTCTGTCTGTGCTGTTCCTAGAGACGGGAGCTTTGGACGGATGAGTTAAACTCTCAACCCTTTCTCCTGCTCAAGCTACTCTGATTCAAAAGAATAAGTATAGGGAATCAGAAACCCCATCATCTAAGCTGCAAAGGTTGTGCCAGCACTAGAGAACCTATAGCTCTTAGCAATTGTTAGCATCAAGCCAAGTCATTGCACTATGGGCCACCCATTCTAGAGATAAGACCATCTCAAAGAAAGCTATGGTTGAAACAAGTTATGCTAGGTCTCGTGGCAGCTCCAGGTCTTCCCTATCCCAAGATGTTTTCAAAGTACGAAGTGGGGTAAAGTGGTGGTCAACGTGAGTAAAGGTGGCAGAATTGAATCCTTTTTCATGCCTTTGGACAAACTTTTGCTTTATGAATGATAATGATTTTCAGGCTCTCGAAATAAGAATTGGTCCTATTGTGAACCCTTTATATTTTACATTCATTTTCCTTCGGCATTAAAGACTTGCATGAAGGATGCAAGTCATTATGCTGCTGTGGCATATTCAAAGCTTCAGCCTGAATGTGAAAGACCGGACCTAGTTGAAGCACATTTGAATCCAAATAGTTGATTTATTTCTGTAGACAAAATTTCTCTTCAAACTTCAGATCTCACCCCAGCAATTTGCATGCAGCACACGCCATGTGGAAATGTAACCGCATAAACTGAAGGGACAAGTCTATTGCATATGAAGGGCTAAAAGCCTGCACTAAACTAGAGATACATAAATAATGAAGAAAAATGTACTTTCGTAAGGATCTTTTTTTTAAAATGTTTTCCAAGGAAAGTACAGCAAATGCCAATTGCTATGGAGACCAGCAGTGCTTTGTAAGGAACTTCTCTGGAGGTACTTACTGTGCATTTGTGTACAAATGAATGAACTGCTCTTCTCAGCCTGAGAACTCATCACCTGGTGTTTGCTTCTGCCTTCCGAGCAGCAGCTCATAAGGGAATTCAATGTTTTGAGTGTACTGGTGAAGTAACTGAAGGACAGGTGACTTGCTACCCTTAAATTAAAGTTCCTTGTTCTTGGGGCAGGTGCTAATGTGGGTCTCTGCCTGAGATTCCTATTAGAGCTCATTAAAAGTGAGTAACTCTGAAAAGTGATGCAAAAAAAAATAGAATTGTGGGGTTCCATGTTTGTCTCTTGGTAATTTAAGAGGCCTCCCCACCCCCCCTCTACATCCTAGTCCTGCCACTCACTCTGGGCTCTGAAACCCAGTCTGTGCTGCAGACTAAGGCATAACAAGATCCAAAGCTGAAGTTTAATAAATTCAGGCTAGAGCTGAGGTGAAAATTTGACAGGGTAAACTAACCACTGGAATAGCTTAGTAGGGATGTGGTGAAGTGTTCATCTCTTGAAGTCTTCAAACGAAGAATGGATGCCTTTGGGGGTTGAGGGAGTAGTGCTCTAGCTTAACTGCAAGATATGGGCTTGACTCTATGAAATACTTGAACCTGTACTAGACAGGTGGTGGGACTATATCATAACGGTCTCTACTGGCCTTAACATCTGTGAATCAGAGGTCTTTCCTTCTCATACACCACCACTAGCAATAATAATTCCCCAGGCCAGTGTAGGCTCTCAGTAACACCTGTGCAACCCGCTTGGTCTTCCATGGATATACACTGGAAGAACCTGACAAGAACTTTGTCAAACAATTCTGCTGCACAAGAAAGAATAGAATGCAACTCAAACTCTTGTTCTGTTGGCTCTGCAGGGATAAGAACATAAGAACGGCCATACTGTGTTGGACAAAAGGTCCATCTAGCCCAGCATCCTGTCTTCTGACAGTGGCCAATGCAAGGTGCCCCAGAGGGAATGAACAGAACAAGTAATCATCAAGTGATCCATTCCCTGTCGCTCATTCCCAGTCTCTGGCAAACAGCAGCTAGGGACACCATCCCTGCCCATCCTGGCTAATAGCCATTGATGGAGACCACTGGGTGCCTAACTCTATTGTCCTCACTCTAACATCTACTGCTCAAGTGTTTGAACTTGGCCAGTGCTGCTTCTGTC